>NC_134540.1:82428738-83053738 GCF_050624435.1 Tenrec ecaudatus | reverse complement strand
CTTGGCTCCTTCTTCTAGCTATCCGGAGTGTGTTTACTATCTCCTGGCACAAGTAAGCGAATGTGTCCTGGCTTTCATCTCTGTGTTCAAACATTTCAGTTCAAATGGCTGCCTAGCAAACTAGTGCCGATCATGACTTCCTGAGCAGAGCAGCCACGAGGTGGCCTGCACGGCAATGCTGGCCCTCTCCTAGCTGTTGTGTGCGTTAGGGACCGACCATGTAATGGTTTTCATAGGGATTTGGCTGTGTCCTCAGAATCCTCAATGTATCTTTTAAGGCAGCCAATTCAAACTTATCAAAGCTGAAAAAAAAGCAAACTTTGCCAATCTTGGTAAACATAAGGTTCTTTTAGTATAAAATGTCTTATGGCACCTAATAACATGCCCATAACACCTATTATGATAACAATGAGTACAAGAAGAAATGTTCTAGAATTTACTGATGATAATTGTACAGTTCTTGATATGTTTTAAATATGTAGTTGTATGGCATGTGGATGAAGTCCTAATAAAACTGTTATAAAAATACAGAGCAGGAAATGATGAAAAGAAGGGAAATTTTTGTTCCTATCTGATCATAACATTTGAGAAAGATGAGTTCAGAGAGTCCCCAGGTTATGAACATGATCCATTCCTCAAGGCGTCTACACATCAACTTTGTAGGTAAATTGGACTAAGTGCTCATGGCTCTTATTTAACCTTACTTCAGTGCAAGGAGAAGCTTGGAAATTTTTCAATGATTAAAAAGCTCAATGCAAGGAAAGAGCTAGGAGAAAAAGGGCATTTATAGAAGTCTAAATAAAGGCATGTACATATGTAAATAGATTTACATATGAGGATGGGGAAATAGATTAATGTGCATATATTTATAGATTTAGTATTAAGGTAGCAGATGGACATTGGGCATCCACTCAAGTACTCCCTCAATGCAAGAATACTTGGTTCTATTAAACTGGCATTCCATGATGCTCACCTTCCCTACACAATCACTGAACACAAAGCGGGTGCATAAGCAAATGTGATGAAGAAAGCCTGGCTATCAAAAGATATAGCATCTGGGGTCTTAAAGGTTTGCAGGTAAACAGGTGGCCATCTAGCTCAGAAGCAACAAAGCCCACATGGAAGAAGCACACCAGCCTGTGTGATCACTGATGTTGAATGGACCAGGTATCAGGCATCAAAGAACAAAAAATCATATAATTGTTAATGAGGGCATATGCGGACTGGGGACCCAAAGCCCATCTGCAGGCAACTGGACGTCCCTTACAGAAGGGTCTCAGGGAGGAGATGAGCCAGTTAGGGTGCAGTGTAGCAACGAAGAAACATACAACTCTCTTCTGTTTCCTAAATGCATCCTCTCTACCCACTATCATGATCACTATTCTACCTTACAAATTTGGCTAGACCAGATGATATACCCTGGTACAGATAGGAACTGGAAACACAGAGAATCTAGGATCCCTTTAGGACCAGTGGTGAGAGTGGCAATACTGGGAGGGTGGAGGAAGGGTGGCATAGATAGGGGGAACTGATTACAAGGATCTACATATAGCCTCCTCCCTTGGGGATGAACAACAGAAAAGTGGGTGAAGGGAGACATCGGACAGTGTAAGATATGACAAAATAATAATTTATAAATTATCAAGGGTTCATGAGGGAGGGGGGAGCCGGGAAGGAGGGGGGAAAATGAGGACCTGATGCCAGGGCCTTATGTGGAGAGCAAGTGTTTTGAGGATGATGAGGGTAATGAATGCACAAATATGCTTTGCGAATCATGGCCCAGCCATATTAACACACAATCTTAACCATCTCAGTTAGTTACTTCTTGTCAACTTGGCACCTGGTAGTGAGTGAAGTTACTTTGTATTGCACTTGTATCTTTGAACTCCCACCAAAAGTCTATGTGATAGTGTTGTAGTTACAAAATTTCATGTCAACTTGATAAATAGGTGAAAGGGGTGGAGTCTAGCCTCCATCAATCAGGTCATTCTGACTGATGCCTCCCTGTGGGTATGGCCTTCTCATGAAGATTCTGGGAGTTTCCTCTCTTCGTCCCTGGAGGTGGGACACATTGTTTCTGTTTTACCTTCCTGTGGACAAGCCAGATGGAGCCATGCTGATGGCAGTCATAGCCCTGGGGATTCTTCCACTGCCACTGGACCCACAGGACTTTCCACCCAACAGGCTGTGATCTTCCTGCATTTGGGATCATTGCATGTGCTGCATGAGTCTGAAGAGGAATTCATGGGCTAATATTGGACTTAAGGGCTAATATTGAACTTATGGACTTGTTCTGGACTGGACCGGGATGTTTTGTTGATGCATAATTACTTTTAAATATAAAGGTCTCTCTTACACATATATGAGTGTCAGTGGATTTGTTTCCTTAGTCAACCCAGGCTTACACAGGTAGCGTGAAAATAACATGTAGAAAACTCTAACTCAGGGACTGATCAGTTTTGCAATTCCACTGGGTATGAGCAATCAGTCTTCTCAAAAGCAGAGACAGGGATACCTGGACTATTCAGAAAATAGAGCCACTAGGGAAGTGCTGTGAGAGCCCTGCCTGAAGTGGCAGAGAGAGTGCAGCACTGAGGCCATGAGACAGGGCGGAAGAATAGCATTGACACCAGGAGACAGAGCAGCGGGCAGGCTTCCTGGGCCACAGAATGAGGCAGAGGCCAAGGTGCCAGGTAGATGAGGGGCTGAGGACCAGAGTGAGACAAGCCTGCCTAATTGCTGAGAAGTGATCCTGAGGGAAAAAGTAACTGTATCCTTAACAGTGTATAGCCTGTCAGCTCCCCCAACAAACCCTGTAAATGCAAGTATTGTCAGTGGGTTTTGTGGCCGCTGAAAATCTAGGGTCATTATGGGGTCGAATTGGCTCCATGGTGGTGAGTTTGGGTTGGTGGGTAAGCAGAGTGCCGGGGGAGGGACGGCTGGTGTCCCACTGGGTAAAAGAAGGATGGTTGGTGAAGGCAGTTTAGACCTCTGCCTCCTGGGGATTACTGTGGGGCAGCTGTGGAGTTGGAGTCTCCTTTTTCTTTTGTGTAGCCAGCAGATGTCAGATGTGGCCTCCATGACATTGCTCCACACCTTTAGACGTCTTTTTAGCTTATATATAATGACTCAATAAGGAATTATAAAGGAACATTCATTCATGTTTAACACAAGACAAGTAGCATGCATGCAATTGAAAATGCACTAGTTCCATTTACATCTTATTTTTTAATGGAAGTAAACTAAAAATATGTGTTTTGTATAGCTAAGTAATGAATACTCCTAACAATTATACTCTTTGCTTCTGTAACTGGTCACATGATATTAAGTGGTATTTGGAACTACCTTCTTACCACAGCCACTCCTATTCTCTTTATTCACGAATCCTTTATAATCCTCAGCAATCATCTCAGCTAGTCCTGATACTTGCCCAGACGGATATGGGTCATTAATAGTCGTGTCAGAGTTGCGTTTCTGTAGTTTCCCAGTGACTTACTCATAGCAAAATAATAAGATAACCAAGTAAAATAATAAGAGATGACCTACAGAATTTTTGGTACTGCAGATACAGTCTTCTTTATCTCCAATATGTAACACCAATCCAATTTCCCCTTGGTAATCAGGATCAATATACCAACTCATACAGTAACTCCCACCTTAATTGTTAATTCAGAGACATACGGTCATCTATTATGGATAGTTTATATAAATAGAATTCTGTGTAAAGTTTACAGTGATACAGAATCAAGAAACTTCCTTTTGAATTGGCCAGGCTCTTTCGACAGGGCTTTCTACTCTTGGAGAGTTAGTCTTGAAAACTCATAGGGGCACTAATACTGCGTCCTATAGGAGCGCTGTAAGTTGACCTTGACTGGATGGCAGTGAGTTTGGCTTTTTGCTCTTCAGAATACCATTCTTCCCCGGACATTCAGAAACCAAACGTGAACTCAGCAAGATGTTTTAATTCTTATAGAAAACTACTAGATGTACAACTTTACCAGATTACCCATTTGATGTAATGAAGGACAATCACCTAATCTGCCAAAACTTCAGAAATAGATGTGACCTAATTCTAAAATATAAGCTTTCATAAATAAAAAAGTTTTCAACCAATTTTCAGGAAGAAGTAATCTATTTATGTCAAAGTAGAACTTTCTAGACCCATCATCTATCTGTCTGGCAAAACCCTATGCTAGTGCTTCTCAAACTTGAGTGTCCAGAACAACCTGGATGACGTACAGCTCTGATTGCTGAACTCCACCCGCAGAGATGCTGCCTTAATAGGTCAGGGACAGGCCTGAGATATTGTCTAACAATCTCCCAGGTGATGGAGAGGTTGGTGGCCACTTTGAAAACAACTTTCCTAAGCAAATATGAAAACACAGTGTAATCGTCTTCCTCAAGTCCCTTGTATCCTTTGAAGAACTTTGATCACTTTCTCCTCCAGTCCATGTTTCTGTTCACATCTCTAGTGCAGCAATTAGCAAATTGTTTTGTAATTCTTCCTCCCATCCCATGTCTGTCTCAACAGTGAGACTACATGGATTTCCTGGAAGGGAGTATCACAGATAGTTTGTATTAATAGCTAGTGTCTTGTATATTATAGTAACTCAATAAATGCCTGTGGAAGAGTGAGAAAATTAGTGAGCAAATAAATGAAAGAATGAGAGGTTATTGCTATCCTCAGGAAGTTATTTTAGATAAGAGAAAAATGAGGGGCTTCCAAAAGTGTGTGAGAAAGTTTCATTAACTGTAAATTCAACTTCTCCGTGAACTATCTGCAGTCCCCTTGTGAACGCACGAAGCAGGGGCGATACAAGTAACCACAAATACTGGCTTATTGGATTGAACCACAATCACCCGAAAGCCTGGTAAACCCTAGGTTTTCAGCCTCCCTGCTTGAAGATTTGAATTCATTGGGTCTAAGCTAGAATCTAGAAGTTTTTATTATTTCAAGCACTTTGACTTAATGTGCTATGTTGGAGAGGAGAGGGAGAAGGGGTCTCCTGGAAAAAAAAGTTCAAGGGGGGAATTTAGAGGAATTATTACTCTGTATTAATTCAACTGCTAATATAGAACAGTTTGGAGAAGATCACTGTAATATTAAGTTGCTCGTGAGGACAGAAGTGTCTTTACTTAATTTCACCCAACAAGGAACATTTTATCAAATAACAATTGCTTTGCAAAACTTTTCACTGTTTCTGTAGAAATAACATAACAGAGTAGAGGAATTTTATCACAGCCACCAATTGTGGACTTTGTTTTGGTGGCAGCAGTAATAGTGGACAAGAGTATAAAATAAATCTCAAGGAGCTGCTGGCTGACCTTTAAAGGAAGGATTATGTGTCTTGTGCTTTGTGGTAGAAGGTCAGGGTGATTGGGGCTGCTGGACCATCCCTTGAACGTCTTTGTTGTTTCTCACAGATGCTTGGAAGCTAAAATACCATTTCGCTGTGCTTATAAATGGGAACTTGGATGGGCATTGCATGATGATGACAGGGGCCATGCTGACTTGCTACCCAGCAATGCAAGAAGAGGGATCTTGTCCCTGATTTCTTGTCTTTTCTTATTTTGAATAGGGAAATGTTGAGGGAATCTATTAACATTCATTCTGTACCTGAGAAAATGGCATGGGGCCACATCCTGGCTATAAAAAGAAGGAGAATCCAACTTCACACCAACCCAATACCAATAGCTATAAGGCGGATCTCAGAAATGCCTTCACCCTCTGTCCTTTACCCAATTCTGATATCGACCACCCTCCCGCTGTGCTCTCCTTCTCTGCTGGGTTTGAGCATTTGTTGCAAGGGCTACTTAGAACTCACAGACAAAACTCACAATTATTAGGACAGTTAACAGATGTCAGTGTGAAGGATACAGTTTTTTTTTTGTCACATGGGCTTTTCTAGGCCTTGCTGACAGGCATATCCTCTCTGGCCCTCTGCCTCTCAGCCTTGTGGTCCCTTATTGCATCACTGATGAGATGTAAGGGTTATAGGCTGAATGGAGGCAGTGAGGTGATGAGAACTGATGAGATCCCTTTCCAGGCCTTATTGTTGGTCTTGGAGCACCACTTAAAAAAATCATTTTATTGGGGGCTCATACAATTCTTAATCACAATCCATATATACATTCATTGTGTCAAGCACATATGTACATTTGTTGCCATCATCATTCTTAAAACATTTGCCTTCTACTTGAGCCCTTAATACCAGCTCCTCATTTCCCCCCTTCCCTCCCCACTAACCCCTTCCTCATGAACCCTTCATAAGTTATAAATTATTATTATTTTGTCATATGTCACACTGTCCGACGTCTCCCCCCTCCCTCTTCTCTGCTGTCCATCCCCCCAGGGAGGAGGCTGTACATGGATTCTTGTAATTGGTTCCCCCTTTCCACCCCACATTCCCTCCACCCCCCAGGCATCATCATTCTCACCACTGGTTCTGAATGGGTCATCTGTCCTGGATTCCCTGTGTTTCCAGTTGCTATCTGTACCAATGTACATCCTCTGGTCTAGCCAGATTTGTAAGGTAGAATTGGGATCATGATAGTGGGGTGGAGGAAACATTTAAGAACTAGAGGAAAGCTATATGTTTCATCGTTGCTACCCTGCACCCTGACTGGTTCATCTCCTCCCCACAACCCTTCAGTAAGGTGGTGCCCAGTTGCCTACAGATGGGCTTTGAGTCTCCACTCTGCACTCACCCTCATTTACAATGATATGGTTTGTTTGTTTTTTGTTCTTTGATGCTTGATAGCTGATCCCTTCGACAGCTTGTAGTCACACAGGCTGGTGTGCTTCTAGGTTGGCTTTGTTGCTTTTGCGCTAGATGGCCGCTTGTTTATCTTCAAGCCTTTAAGACCCCAGATGCTATATCTTTTGATAGCCGGGCACCATCAGCTTTCTTCACCATATTTGCATATGCACACATTTGTCTTCAGTGATTGTATCAGGAAGGTGGGTACCCACTGATATGATTTTTTGTTCTTTGATGTCTGATAACTGGTCCCTTCTACACCTCATGGTCAGACAGGCTAGTGTGCTTCTTCCATGTGGACTTTGATGCTTCTCAGCTAGATGGCCGCTTGCTTATCTTCAAGCCTTTCAGACCCCAGACTCTATATCTTTTGATAATCGGGCACCATCAACTTTCTTCACCACATTTGCTTATGCACACATTTTTGTTCAGCAATCGTGTTGGGAAGGTGAGCATCATGGAATGCCAGTTTAATAGAACAACGTGTTCTTGCATTGAGGGAGTACTTGAGTGGAGGCCCAATGTCCATCTGCTGTCAATACTAAACCTGTAAATATATGCACGTAGATCTATTTCCCCACCCACCTATATAAATATATTTACATATGTACATGTTAGTATTTATTATAAATACCCTTTGTCACCTACTTCTTTCCTTTATTTCTTTTTACTTTTCTCTTGTCCCACCATCATGCTCAGCTTTCATTTGGGTTTCAGAAATTTCCCTAGGTTACATTGTCCTTGCCAAATCCCTACCAAGTCTCTCACACCCTCCTTGCCACTGATTTTGGATCACTTGTCGCTTCCCTGTCCCTGGGTTGGTCAGCACCGCCTCCTTACTCCCGCCTCCCCCTCTCCCATGTCCCCATGCAACCATGGAGCCCGTTGTTTGCTCCTCCAGACTATTCTTCCAGCCTATCTTGGAGCCCAACTTCTGAACTGGCTTGAACTATGCCTTCTGCCTTCTTCCTTGCATCAGAAAGGTCTAGGAAAGTAGCGTGCCCCCTTTCTGATTTGAAGATATCATCCACCATTCTGTAACTTCTAATTTGAATTCTTTGACAGTTGGCTAAAATTTTGAGCCACTTTTCTTTTGTCTGGGAAGCAAAGCATAGTACTGCTTCACTACTATAGATAATTTAGTGAGAACAATAATGCCAAGCAGGAACAATCCCCCACCCCCCATTATTGTATTACACTGGATTGTCTAAAGAAACAAAGCCAGTGACACTCATATATGTGTATGTATATGCATATGTATATCAAGAAGTAACTTAATATCAAGAAAGCATGCCAGCCTGGTCCAATTTAAGTCCATGGGGCTGGTACTAGCTGGGGCTCTCTTCAGACTCCTGTAGCCAAAGGGTGATGCTGCAGAAAAGTGGAATGGGATGTAGGGAGACCACAGGTTCAGTGTGCAGAGTCCTGTGGATTCAAAGTCAGTGGGAACATGGCAGGGTGCAATCAGTTAAGAGGTCGGCTCCCAGGGACATGGCCCAGACACAGAACCCCAGCAAGGGTGAAGGTGAAAGGCTGTAATAGAGTTCTACTCTGCTCTTTCTCTTATACAAAGTCCACACCCTTCCAAAGAGATGTCATCAGACTGTGACCTAGCTCTGCCCCTAACCTTTCCAAACACACTGCCAGGGCATCAATGCTGAGTCACAGCGCCCCTAGAGGACAAGCCAGAACTGCCCTGTGAGTTTC
Organism: Tenrec ecaudatus; assembly: GCF_050624435.1. NCBI lineage: Eukaryota > Metazoa > Chordata > Mammalia > Afrosoricida > Tenrecidae > Tenrec > Tenrec ecaudatus. The sequence continues at coordinate 83,045,270 of NC_134540.1, read as the reverse complement.
TGAGAGTACTTCTTAAAGCAGTAGAAGGCTCCATTGTTCTCCCGTGGAGCAGCTGGTGGTTTTGAACCGTTGACTTTGCAGTTAACAACTCAACTTGAAGCCACTACGCCACCAGGTGTGTCTTCTTGACATAGTCCCTAACCATCGCAATGATGATATTTGTATACTGGTTCTGATTATGGATAACTAACTTTAATTCTGAGTTTGATATTGTCTACCTTCCCACACTTTCCTGTTGTTTTCCTTGAGCCTTAAGAGGAAGGTTTCTCTCTAAAAGAGGTGCACAAGGGATGCTCTATTGTCTCCAGAGGACCATTTCTTCTCGAAGCCACTGCACAAATGGAAGCTGCCACCTATATCAGTAATTCTGATAGGAGCATTCCCCTTTAACATGATGGTTCTGATTAGTCTTGTAAAAAGTCAGCTCATTATTGGAACAGAACGCAAGCACTAAATTTATAATAAATATGAGATCACACTAATGTCAGAGTGAGAAAAAGAAAAGACAGTAAAATAAATGGAAATTTTTAGTCTTGGTGATTTAATAAAAATTCTCAACTTACTGATCAGATAGCTAAGTGGTGGAAATTTATATCACACAAATATTATTTTTGGGTCATTCCCCAGGTGCTTGGTTAAATTGAGCTCATTGTTTTAAAGACTGGGTACAAATCCAATTTTCAAAAACTAATCCTGCTTTCCAATTGATTTCCTTTTTAGGTATTTTGTTTACCTAGCTTTATATGTAGCCAATTTTTTTTTACTCTGAAACTTATTTTTCAACTCTTCTCTTTCAGAAATTATGGTTGTACAACACGAAGAGTATAACCAATGGCACTGAATTATACCAGTACAGGTTGCAGAATTGCAGAATGTTGTATATATTTTTGCCACAAGTAGGAAAAAAATAATTACATGAATGAGTACAAGGTTGAAAAATGTGGTAGATAGAATTGAATATGGTGACAATTGTACAACACTTCTCAATATGACTGAATTATTGAATTAAATGACATGTGGATGAAGTACTAATAAAACTGTTAAAACATGGTCTATATATGAAAGACATTGCATAGTGTGGTGAAGTAGGATTACTTAGTATGGCTTTTCTATTTATCTCTTTGTAACTACCATCAAATTGTTAACAGAATTAGATCCTTCTCTTTTACCCAAAGAAAGATTTACTCTGGTTAGACATAAAGGCAATGGTACCGAATTCTTACTTCCTGTAAAGAGTTGCTGGATCAAAAGCCACTGGGGCAGTTCCACCCTGTCTTACAGGTCACTCTGTATCAGCATAGAGTCGATGGCTGTGAGCTTGCATTTGAGGAGGAAGGAAGCCTTATAATCAACATCGTCCACATACTGGCTTCCCCTACCATGCAGGTTGCCAAAGCATTTTAAGGGTTCCCACAGCGCATGTCAGATTATTGTGGGGCAAGCAAAATTCCAGGAACTTCAGGCAGACTTGCTTAATTCCCACTAGATGACATTAAGTTCCAGCCAGTCTGGAGAATGTAGTCCCAAGGGCAAGATGTAATCAAAGAAAGGTGATTCAAAAGAATGTGGAATTATTGAACCATATCATTATTATCATATACAAGCAAGTTTGCTGAAGATAATTTTAAAAAATAATTTTATTGGAGGCTCATACAACTCTTTTCACAATCCATTGTCAAGCACATTTGTACATTTGTTGCCCTCATCATTCTCAAAACATTTGCTTTCTATTTGAAGCCTTGATATCAGCTCCTCATTTCCCTCTCTCCTTTCCCCCTCTCCCCTCCCTCATAAACCCCTGATAATTTATAAATTGCTATTTTGTCATACCTTACACTGTCCAATGTCTCCCTTCACCCACTTTTCTGTTGTCCATCCCCCAGGGAAGTAGTTATATGTAGATGAAGATTATTTTTAAAATGCTGTAGCAGTCAGAAATTCAAGCTAGATTCAGCATGAGGGATAATACCGATGTCAAATGGATTTTGGTTGAAAATAGAGATTACCAGAAAGGTGTTTACCTTTGTTTAATTGACTACTCAATGGCATTTGATTGTGTGGATCATAACAAATCATGGCTAACAAATATTGTGAAGAATGGGAATTCCAGAACACTTAGTTTGTCCTTTAAGAACCTGTACACATACCAAGAGACAATCATTTAAAAAGAACAAGGGGGTACCGTGTGGTTCAAAATCAGGAAAGGTGCGTGTCAGGATTGTATCCTTTCCCTATACTTAATATGTATTCAAAGCAAATAATCGGAGGAGCTGGGCTCTGTTAAGAAAACAGTGTAAGGATTGGTACTCTTTAAAACCCTGTGATAGGCAGGTGGAACCACCTTTCTTGATGAACGTGAAGAGGAAGTGAAGCACTTACTGATGTAATTCAAAGACTATGGCCCATAGTATGGATTACACGTCAACATTTTTTCTCTTTGTATCTTTTATTTTTTATTTTTAAAAATAACATTTTATTAGGGACTCATACAACTCTTATCACAATCCATACATACATCAATTGTATAAAGCACATCTATACATTCTTTGCCCTAATCATTTTCAAAGCATTTGCTCTCCACTTAAACCCCTGGCATCAAGTCCTCTATTTACGCCTTCCATCCCCGCTCTCCCCTCCCTCATGTGCCCTTGATAATTTATAAATTATTATTTTGTCATATCTTTCCCTGTCCAACATCTCCCTTCACCCCCTTTTCTGTTGTCCGTCCCCTAGGGAGGAGGTCACATGTAGATCCTTGTAATCAGTTCCTTCTTTCCAACCCACTCACCCTCTACCCTCCCAGTATCGCCCCTCACACCCCTGGTCCTGAAGGGATCATCCGCCCTGGATTCCCTGTGCCTCCAGCTCCTATCTGCACCAGTGTACATCCTCTGCTCTATCCAGACTTGCAAGGTAGAATTCAGATCATGGTAGTTGGGGGGTGGGAGGAAGCATTTAGGAAAGGGAGGAAAGCTGTATACTTCATCGGTGCTACATCGCACACTGACTGATTCATCTCCATCCCTAGACCCCTCTTCAAGGGGATCTCCAGCGGCGACAAATGGGCTTTGGGTCTCCACTTCCCCCTTCATTCACTAAGGTAAGATTTTTTTTTATTCTGATGATGCCTTATACCTGATCCCTTCGACACCTCGTGATCGCACAGACTGGTGTGCTTTTTCCATATGGGCTTTGCTGTTTCTTAGCTAGAAGGCCGCTTATTTACCTTCAAGCCTTTAAGATGCCAGACACTATCACTTTTGATAGCCAGGCACCATCAGCTTTCTATGCCACATTTGCTTATACACCCATTTGTCCTCGGCGATCTTATCATGGAGGTGTGCACCCAATGATATGAATTTTTGTTCTTTGATGCCTGATAACCGATCCCTTTGGAACCATGTGATCACACAGACTGGTGTGTTCTTCCATGTGGACTTTGTTGCTTTTGAGCTAGATGGCCGCTTATTTATCTTCAAGTCTTTAAGACCCAGACACTATCTCTTTTGATAGCCATGCACCATCAGCTTTCTTTACCACATTTGCTTGTTCACCTGCTTTGGCTTCAGCAGTTGTGTCAGGAGTGTGGGCATCACAGAATTCCAATTTAATAGAAGAAAATATTCATGTATTGAGGGAGTGCTTGAGTAGAGGCCCAAGGTCCTTCTGCCACCTTAATACTAAACCTATAAATATAGGCACCTAGATCTATTTCCTCATCCTCATATATATATTTCTGTAAGTACATGTCTTTGTCTAGACCTCTATAAATGTCCCTTGCCTCCTAGCTCTTTCCTCTATTTCCCTTGACTTTCCTCCTGTCCTACCATCATGCTCTGTCCCCACCTGGGTTATAGCTATACCTCTTCATTACCTTACCCTTGATCATTCCCTACCAGGCCTGCCACTCCCACCTCACCACCAATTTAGATTCCTTGTTGTTCCCTTGTCCCTGGGTTTATTAATACCACTTCCTTACCCCCCATATCCCCCTATCCCAAGTCCCCCCAGAACTGTCGGTCCCGTTGTTTTTCCTCCAGATAGTTCATCAGCCTGTCTTATTTAGACAGACCTGTGGAGATAAAAACATGCACAAAAACAAGGCAGAGGAAAACAAAGCAACAGTATACAACAAGACAACAACAACAAACCACTGACAAAGAATGAAACAAAACACATCAAGAAAGAAAAGCTTGTAGTTAGTTCAAGGATCATTTGTTGGCCTTTAGGAGTGTTTTCCAGTTCAGTCTGTTGGGGCACCACGCCCTGGCCCCAAATTCCACTTTCAGCATTCCCTGGGGGACCTTGCCGCTCCATTCCCTTGCTGTTCTCAGGGGAGGGGCAGACATTCACTTAATATTTGGTTCTGGGCCAGCCTCCCAGACCTCTCCACTGGTTCCCGACTCCACACAGGGAAAGAAAACATTTTTAATAACTGAACTGTTATAGTGACCACAATCTTCCAATATAGTCACTATGAAGCCAATTTTGTTTTTGTTTACAACTTTCTATTATTTATTTTTAAATTTTTAACCCTTTTATGGGCATATAATTCATATATCATACAATTTAATAGCTCAATCATAGTAAGAAGAGTTGTATAATCATCACCACTGTCTGTTTATGAAAATTTTCTTCTTTCCATACTCATTGCTGTTAACTCATCATTTCCCCCAACCTTCCCGATCATGCCCCTAGGTAATTATTAATCTAGTTATTATCTCTATAGATTTTGATCACAGAAAATTATACAAAACACAAACAAGAAAAAAATCAATTACAAAGGAAAACAGAAAAATCTTAATTTAGAAGAAAGCAGAAAATATTAAAAATGAAAATAACCTTAAATGGGTGAAAATGGAGATCAAATGATAAGGTATTATTACACTTTAACCTAACTACATCTGCCATAATCAATACATTTCATAATGTTCTCTGTCTGATATTAAGGCTATTCATATAGCATTTGGGGTCTTAAAGGTTGTCTTAAAATAAGCAGACAGCTGAGTGAGGCATCAACTAAGTCCATAAACAAGACATACACCAGCCTTTGTGATACAAGAATTGTAAATCATAAAATTCAAATCTGAAAGTGGTAACTATATCAGAGCATCAATTTTGAACACCTGTGTTGCAGAAGGCTGTGGAGGACCCTGGAAACCCCAAATCAATTTGCTGCCTGTCCCCCACATGTATTGTGAGGCCAGGTTTATTATTTTACGGAGTTTCAGGTGAATCGCTGGTTCAAAGTTTTCAAGATAATCACACAAATATCATGTTCCAAGTCTCAGAGTCCTGGTCCATTTCTGTCATAGCTCTGACTTTAATGAAAAATTCTTACTAAAGCAACTCTTTCACTTTACTGGACAATAAATTATATGGCCTCTGGAGAAGAGGAAAACAAGAAATCTTGGATCAGGGAATTAAAAATGGGAGCGGGGATAGGAGGGACTAGATGAGTCTTGAGGAATAAATAGGCTTTACCCAGAAACGAAATAAGGGAGTGGATCAGTCAGAGAAGAGTAGAGTCTTGCTCAATATTAAAATTGAAGTCACATCCACCTTGACTTCCACACGCTTACCTGAGTTTATTTCTCCCCTCTACTGTGAGTTGCTTCTGGCTGCGCATGCTAAAGATGGTTGGGAGCTGAGGCTCAGTCTCTTCATGGCCTTGCTCTGGTTAGTGGTAGAGCGGCTAGGAAATCTCCAAGGTTTCAGCATGAGTGACTAACCAGCTGAGATCAATATTGTTCCAATTCAATTTTGGAGTCCAAGCTCCAGGTGATTTTGCCAGAGCTAGCTACTTCTCAATGGGGGTCATGAGTCTCCCATGAAGAGAACTGGAGTACATTTTAAGATCCCAGGGGTCACTTGCCAATGTATCTGGTACCCTTTCAACATATCTAACACCACTCAGTTTGTTTCTAATGCATTATTATTTGAATTTCTTTCTCCTTTGGCTACTTTTTTTTAAGCTTAAAAGTTATTTATTTGGAAAAAATAATCTATAACTTATCAAGGGTTCATGAGGGAGGGCGGGTGGGGTGGGGGAGCGGGAAGAAATGGGGAGCTGATATCAGGGCCTCAAATGGGAAGAGACTGCTTTGAAAATGATGATGGCAGCATATGAGCAAATGTGCTTGACACATTGGAAGAATGTATGGATTGTGGTAAGAGATGTAAAAGCCCCTAATAAAAGTATTAAAAACAAAACAAAAAAGACTGCTACTCATGCTACACTATGCTTCAAGACAAATTTCATTTATTTGTAATTAGAAATAAATATTACACTATATATATATTATTTATTTGGTAATTTAAGCCAACAGTGATTCTATAATCCATACCCTAAATAGTGAATGAAAATAATTAAATATAGATATTAGTAGTTATAATAAAAATAATTAAACATCCCTCCCACTTGTGGGTTTTAAGATTTGGGAAAGAAACATAATTTAGTTGTGTCCTGATAATGAAATAAAGGCATTGGTGGATCAGTGACAGCATTCTCGCCTTGCATACATTCAATTCCTGGATCATGCACCAAGTACAACCACCACCCACTAGGAAAAAAGTTTGATCTATTTTTTAAAACCAGCCTGTGAACATCCTTCGGCACACAACAGTCTAATACTGCTATGCCTCAGTTGCCCCCAGTTAAGAGATGACTCAAGGACAAGTAAGGAATGGCCGCTTTTAAAAAGAGCCGAGTGTGTGCAAAGTCCTGGCACCGGGGACACAAAGCCACAAATCCTAGTCTCAAGAACATGAGTTTCCCCACTGTTCATTACGACATAAATGATTATAAAACTGTGGGAGGGACCTGGGAAATTTCCTCTTTATTCTAGGGGTCATTTTTTATGATTGGGTATCGCTTTGTTTTTTTGGTGTATGTGGTTTTAATTACAGATCTACCTAAAATTATAGTCTTAACCCTTTGTGAGAGGTAAACTTCACTCAGCTGCCTATTTCTTCTCCTCAAGGGTAAGAAGGAGGAAGTTAGCACCACTCCCAAATCTCAAACATCTGTTCACAGGCTCCTCAATGTGCTTGACCTCCTCGTGAGTCAGGCAAACACTTTTAAATTCCTTTGTGTGTGCACACGATTGAGCTTATTTTCAACCAATGATGAAATCACATAAACCCTCTCAGGTAACTGAGCAGGGGCTTTGGCTTTCCCTGATAACATTTGTATTGTGAAAAGAAATAAGTAGTCCCCACAGGTGGCCACATCGTAAATGAATACACCACAACAGGTGTGAGCCCTGAGAGGAAACAACTGGGATTTGTACCTGGTTCTTTCCTTAGGGATATTGTATTCTGTAATGATATAGGCCAGAGTACGTGCTCCCATAGCTGCTGCCAAACTTAGGATCCAGAGAATGCCTATAAAAGCGAATGTCCTTTTAATGCTACTCTAAGACTGACTAAATTCCTGTGGGTAATTATTTGACTGCAAAATAATTTCTCAACTAGCCTCACCATGGCCATTTCTACACCCCCCCCTCCATTCTCCAATGGCAATCAGTGCACACTCTATCAGCTGATAGACCTTTAATTTTAATCAAGAGATCTAATGCCATCGATGTGTCCCTCTTGGTTTAGATTCAAACCCATGCTCTCCACAAGTGCCGAAGTCTACAAAGCCTAAGTGGCCATCTCCAAGTTAGCTTCCTAATCTCACCCTGTGACTACTCTACTTGCTGGCCTCCAATTGGTTTCAGAACAGGCCACCCTTGTCCTTGGTGAGTGTTCTTTAAAACCATCATTCTTTCTGCCTGACACTGGCACTACTGGCCACGGCTCTTTAACAGCCTAACACCTTCTCTTCCTGTAGGACTACATTCCACCTCCCCAGAGAACATTTCCGTGACTCACTATTGAAGTCGTCTCTCACCCACTACCTTATTGTTTTCTATTACTATCTTTCCATCTTTTTTTTTTTGTTTGGAGCATGCTATTATTGTGATTAGGTACCGTCAAGCCCATTCTGATTCAGAGGAGTCTACGTCATCCTGCAGAGCTTCTCCATGGGTCTGTCTTGGCTGAATCCTTATGGAAGCAGATTAGCAAGTCCTTTGGCCCACGGCACAGTTGGGTCGGTAGGATCGCCAACCTTTTAGATACCAGCTGATTGCTTCAGCTGATTGCAACCATGTCTCCTATTTTATTTTTTTATAGCATATCACCTTAAATAATCTTATTACTTTGTTGCTGTCTTTTCATACCAGATGGGTACCTTCACCCCTGCCATCCCAGCCCTTAAAAAGTGTCTAGTGTATTGAAATGCTCAACAGATAATTGTCGAAAGGCTAAGTAGATTGATTGATGAAGAGATGAAGAAAAAAGGACCCATTCTACATGTTGCCAACAGTTTGCACTCAGCTGCTAACCTAACGGTTGGCAGTTCAAACCCACCTGGTGGCAAAATGGAAGAGATGCCTGGAAACATGCTCCTAAAATTACCCCCAAGGAAACCCCGTGAAGCGGTCCTGCTATTAACCTGTGGGTTCAGCATGGGTCAGAACCAATTTGACAGCAATGAGATTTTAAAACTACCTCCAGAATTCAGGCATAGAAACTCTATAATTAGTGTATATACAGTAAATTACTGGATTATAAATATCTGATTTACTGGCAATCCTTACTTTTTACTGAAGGTTCTGTAATTTTTCCCTCTTGTACTCAAATTCATCACGATCACTTTCACTTGCTACATACGCTGTTTTTAAATAACTGAAAAGATTCGAGTCTTTTCTTATATTCAAACATGGTTAAATAAGAACTGTATGCACCTGTTCCAATTTACCTACGAAATATGACTTAAAGACAAACTTATGAAACCATCTTAGTTGTAACTCAGGGACTGCCTGTATAAAGACAGGACAAGTACACTCATGTTTATGAATGCTTATGGAAACCTTCTAAGAAAGGTAGCATCTGTCTGGAGACCTGAAGAATCAATAGCAACTAACTGGTAAAGAAGAGGCCATGGACTAAGGAATGCCAACTGGATACCAGAAAGCTGAGAATACCAGAGAGATGTCCGTTTGAGGACTATGATAGTTAGGTCTTTTTGAGAAGGCCAGGGTCCCCCCATGATATGACATAACAGTGTGATCAACTCCAGGACGGGATCATCTTGAAGCAGCCAAGTAGATATGGGACTACAAAACTGTAACTGCTATGGGAAGCAGTATGGTGGTTCCTCAAATATCTGGGCATAGAAGCATCATATGACCCAGAAATCCCTCGACGTGGTATATGTCCTAAAGAAATAAAGAAATAAGCATTGTCAGAGGAAGCCAGCCTCTACTAACCGAAGGGTCCATAGGCACAATTGGCCAGTGATAACATATAAAGGTTATAGGAAAGTCATAAAGGATAGGAAAGACAGGAGAGAGAGTACAATAAAGGAGTCAGACACATTTTATGGTAGCATGTTCACCTCTGCCCCTCTTGATGGTCTACGTGGAGGTGGGGGAAGAGAGGTCATCTTTACTATTTGGGATCTTTATAGGTAGCCCTAAGATATGCATATTCAGTAGTTACATATGTCACAGGTGGGTGGAATCTCCATTAATCTCTCACATGAGGAAACCTAATACCTGCATTGGGGGAAGGGATGAGGGGGGCTGGGTGACAAGGTGGGAAGAAAAAGCAACAGGATGGCTGCTTCTGTAGGGAGATAAATCAACCATATGCTCATTTTAAGGCAGCATAACTGTTAGGGGAGACTCTATTTAAAGCAGGATAATGTATTTGGACTTTATCTCTAACTTAGCCAAAGTGGTGGCTTTCCTACTGTGGAATACTGGCTGTTTAGATTCCCTCTTTTTTCTTTTTAGATTCCCTCTTTTATAAGGGAATATAGTTCTAGTCATAGCTCCCTCAGTGTTAGATTACCACAAAGAGTCATAGCATGACCAGATATCTGCAAATCCATGTTCATCACAGCACTGTTTACAATATAACAGGAAGATGGAAGCAACCTCATTGCCCTTCAGTGGAAAAATGGATGAACAAATGTTGGCACACATACATAAAGGAATACAACTTTGAATCTATGAAACTCCTCCTTACATCGATAGATTTGGAGGACATTGTTCTGAATGAAGTTAATCCATCACATTAGGACCAATATTGTATGTGGCCATTGTTCTAAAAAATCAGGATAAAGGTTTTTCATGTCCAAAGAAACAGACTTTGAGGTTTCTTAGGGACGGGAGGGGAAACAACAGACTAGACTAGTGGTTCTCAACCTTCCTAATGCAACGGCCCTTTAATACAGTTCCTCATGTTGTGGTGACCCCAACCATAAAATTATTTTTGTTGCTACTTCATAACTGTAATTTTGCTACTGTTATGAATTTGGTGACCTCTGTGAAAGTGTCGTTCAACCCCCCAAAGGGGTTGCGACCCCCAGGTTGAGAAATGCTGTACTAGACCCAGATAAGCATTAACTAGGGATGAAGGGGAAGAGATATTCTACAAGTGGGGAAAGAGAAAAAATGGGGATGGAGGACAGGGCAAGCTATTTGGAGGCTTTGACAAGTTGTTTAAATTGTTGAATAAAAAATGATCATCTGAAATCTAAGACCCCACCTACTTTATAATAAATATTAAATTGCTGCTATTATACTTATTTTTTCTCAACTGTTTTATTCACCCATAATTTTCACATCATATAATTCAATAGTTGAATTGTTCAAGCACATCAAGGAGAATTGTACAACCACAACCACATCAATCTTAGAGCGCCCCCCCCCCCGCCCATGGTTAAATCACCTTTAACATGAGTTGTGCCATCACAATCAGTTCTAGTGCTTCCTTCCCCCTCCTGCCTTCATTGTTTACTCCAGAAATCCTGTTTCCCTCCCTATTGCCCACCCCATCCCTGCATTCCCTCCTTGTATCAGTTATTCTCATTATGCATCTACTCCTCCTGTGCTTCAGAGCTGGGAGACCCAACAGAAGGCAAAAAAGCAAGCAAACAAAATCACACTAATGTGGTAAGGATAAAATCATCATAGTATAAGACAAAAATACAAATAATGCATAAGAAGGAAATTTCTGTTATGGAACAAGGAAGAGATACTTGCACCCACTACAAATTCAGGTCATGTTTATAGGGAGGTCAACTGACCAAGTATGGAGTTGCATCCAGCATAATCAAGATTACAATGGTCTCTGCCTGATAGTAAGGCGCTTCAAGACTCTTACTTTTGGCTAGAACACATCTGTCAGCGGCTCAGTCTCACTACATACTCTGAAGATGAATTTTGGGCTCCCACTGTTCTCCATAGTCTTCTATAAATTGGGTGTTCGTAATTTTAGCTCGGATACTTTTCAAAATATTCAAAACTTTTAATTGCTATCTATGGATCACACAAGCTGATGTGTTTCTTCTGTGTGGATTTAGTTGACTCATCACTTAGATGGCTGCTTGTTTGAAGACAATCCTTTAAGATCGAAGACACTATTCTGATTGATAGCCCGGCACCATCTACTTTATTCACCACACTTTGCTGTAGGTAGCACCCTTATTTTCAGTGATAATTTCATGATGGTGACTATTAAGCAGGAACGAGGATTTAGTGTGAGCCTCAAATCCATTCCTAGATCAATGCTTTAACATTTTAAAAATATAACTTGAGGTAAATACATACAAGGGGTGACCCCCCCCATGGAAATTTTTTTCAAAGCTATGTACTTAAATTATTTTTTTTAACAAAAAACCCAACCATATCGCCTTCAAAGTACACTCCATTATACTTACTTAATACATTTGTCAAATCTGCCATTCCATTCTTGGAAACATTTTTCAAACTCATCTGTTTGGATAGCTGATGGTACCTCCCTCATTTTCTTCCTTCATCCCTTCCATGCTGTGAAATTGCTGTCTTTTCATGTCCCTCTTCATTCAAGGAAACAAAAAGAAGTTGCAAGGAACAAGGTCAGGAGAGTCAGGTGTGTGGGGCAAGAGAGACATGGTGTTTTTGGTAAAAAAACTGGAGCAGTGAGATGGCTGCATGAGCAGTTGCATTGTCATGGTGGCAAAACAAGTTCCATGTCTGCCACAAATCAGGTCTTTTTGTTGAATACTGTTAGGCTATCTTTTCAGAACCTCTAAATAGAAAGCTTGATTAACAGTCTGACTTGGTGGAATGAACTCCAAATATACTACCAGTCTACATTTCTGTCTATGTGGGAAGTTGATGGATGTCCAGAGTGAGGTTTGTCATCAATTGATGTTCCACCTTTTTTGAAATGAGAAAACCACTCATACACTTGAGTTTTTCCCATAGTGCTGTCCTTGTAAGCGGTGTTCAACATCCAACAGTTTCTGTGGCATTCCCCACCCCCCAAAATCAGGAAAAAAAATTCACAGACGCATGCCAATCTCTTAAATTGGCCATCCCAAATAAACAAGGTTTGAGCAAAACTGCTTTTACAAAAAAAATTCACTGTGACAAGAGAGAACCATCCTAGGTGACACCACTGGGTGCACTAACTCAGAGCCAGTTGCTCGATGCTTGCCTTGCAGGGAAAAAAGTGTAGCATAATAGCTCCACCCAGAGAAACTTTCCCCCCCTTTTTTGTTGGTGGTGTGTGTGTGTGAGCACTCCCTCCTATGTCGTATCATTCCATAATTCAATCATGTCTAACATGGTTATACAATTGCTTTCAAAAAGTCTCCAAACATACTTTTCCTTCCTGGACTTCTTGGCATCATCTCCTTTTTATTTCTCCCACTCCTCTATATCGCCACCCCCCCTCCCACACCTTGATATATTTTCTTTCCCTGTAGGCTCAACCACCTTGGTTTCATTTACTGTAAAACAGAGAAGTAAGAAACAGAGCTTCTAGAGGGTGACTCTCCAATGGCAGCTCACCTCTGAGATACACTTTAATATAAACATGAATAAGCAAAATATAACAGAATGTCCATCACAGGATTTCCAGAATAATACATATCTTAATACAGCATACAAGGCATTGATGGAACAAGACCTTGTTTGCCCGCTAAGCACAGTACAGCTGTCCTTTGCTTCCTCAGACACCATGTGTTTTCCAGTTAAATCTTAAGGTCACAAGTGTGTCTGAGGTAGAGTCCAGTTCACTCAGTGGGGTTCCCCTATGGGCTCTAACTGATGCAGCCTCTGGAGCATGCCGTGTGCCCCAAAGCTCCAGGATTCACTGTTTTAGTGGACTATGGCACCTGGCCTGAGTTCCCAGTGTGCCCCCAGATGGCTCGGTCAATTCTGCCCAGCTGCTGCACCCCACTGAAGAACAACTTATCTCATCTTTTACATGGTAGGCTCTTCAAGTTGACACCTAAGTCTTTTTCACTTGGTGTAAATTGTCTTTAATTGCTTTGTTGCTTTTATGACAATAAAGTCCAGGAACGTGTTGGGATTTTATATTGATATTTGACTCAGCCATATATCCAAGGAGCCCAAGAATCTTTTAGTCGGGTATGGAATATAGAGCATCATTTGTGCTGTAATTGTTTGCATTGCTATTATGCGTACCACTGGTTTCTAGGCACTTACAGTGGTCATTGTTAAGAATTAGCAGCTCTGAGGAGAAATTACATAACAAATTCACACCAAAGTTTCTATTTTAAATTAAGGACTACAGAGTTTACTGAATCACCTCAATCTTATATTTGAATCATTTCACTTCGTGTCAAAAAATCCCATATTAAGTCTAACCTAATAGCATCAGTAGCATAATTTCTCATTTGCATTTCCCACAGATCCAGAATACAACAAATTCAAAACAACAGTAAATCTATTGTCACTATTTTTATTACTGAAAACAATTTAAGACTCTTGGAAGACATAAATATAATACTCAAAGCCCATTTTGCTCTACTGCACTTCTTTCTTAAAAAATTTATTTCCCTATGAGTCCATGTCTCAAAATTAGCTTATTTTATAAAAGTATCATCACAGTGCTTTGCTTTGCATAAGATCAAGGTTAAACTTTCTCATAAAATTAAGTTACTACTATTTTCATAACTTGAGTTTTCCAGGCTTAAAAAGTTATTTGTCTGTATTCCTTCTTTTTGATACAAATGTAGCTGGTTAGACATTTTGGGTTACGTGTGGTTTCTTTGAGGATTTTGTAGCTATTGCTTCATAACAAACCAAAGCCCCTTGCTGTAGAGTCCATTCCAATGCATAACGATCCCGCTAGAAGAAATGGAATGGTGACATGGACTTCCATGGCTTTCATCTTTCTGCGGAGTTGCACTGGAGGTGCTGTTGGTCAAGCACCGGATCCTTAACTCAAGGTCACAGCTTCAAACTTACCAGCAATCCAAACAGATCTCCTTTGGATAAGCCTTGGTGGCATAGTGGGTTGCTTGCTAACAATCTGAGAGAAGACGAGGCTCTTTTTCCCCATAAATCTTTACAACACCTGAAAATCCTAGAATCTCCTGGAAGGCAGTGAGTTTTTGTTGCTGTTATTGTTTGTGTGTGTGTGTGTTTGTTTTAAGGGGGTGAGATTTTTTTTACTGAAAGCAACTCCCAGGCTTTCTCTCAAGGGTCAACTGGTTCTGTTAACTGCTGACTTTCTCTGTTGTTGAACTCCGAAGCACTATGCCAGTGGGAGTCCTTCAATGCTCTTTGGTTTTCTGAAATTACGTGTTACGGATGAGAAATTTGGTGGCTTTCTCTCTCTCTTTCACAAACGTCCAATGGATTATTGTTATTTTAAAAACTTTTAGTTAATTTTAAAATGTAGAGTACATTACTAATTTCTGTTTTATAATGAATCATCGTGACTCAGTTTCCCTCGCATGTATTATATTCTTTCAATATTCAATTTCAAGATAAAAATTAGCAAGTTTCCCACTATATCATAAAACATTTCATGTGTTCTATGTTTTCATTTTCTTATTTAGATACTCCAAGGTGTCCTTGTCGCATAGTAGGTTACACATTAGGATGCTGAGCACAAAGGCAAAAGTTTGAAACCTCTGATCCTACCAGGAAGAAAGATTAGGGTTTCTATTCCAATAAAGAGTTACAGTCTACCCAGTGGGGTGAGCTCCACCTTCTGCAGCATAACCCAAGATTGGGGAAAGCCCTCCCACCTGCACCAGGGGATATCCCGCCCACTTGCTTCCAGGGGAAATTCCTGCCTGCCAGCACTCTGAAGTGCTTAACACATAGCTAGGCAGGGAAATCCTGCCCACCTTCAGTGGAAATTCTGCTTGCCTGGCTGGGGGAGCTTCCACCCATACTGTGGTTCCATGTGACTGAGGGAACTTCTGCCTGCCTGCCGTAGTGCCTCACATGGCCTAAGTCAAATTGACCAATACTCACCAATGCTCCACACTGCTGTGGGAATCTCTGCCACAACGATCTACCTGACAAGGGCAATTCTGCCTACCGTTCACAATGTGCTACACCAAAACGGGCAACCCACTAGCCTCCCGTGGCACTCCCATTGCAGCAGGAACCCCCTCATGCCCTCTGCAGTGCCCAAAGCTGCTGTGGGCCTCACCATCATGGCTTCCTGTGAGATCACCCAGTACAGTACCATCCTCACGGGTCCACAACCACCCAATCAGCATCTCCTGAGAGGACCATCCAACTTGCCGTCCAAATAACAGAATACTGGTTGACTAGGGAAAGAGTAAAGCCATAGGAGGATAAAGTGGTAGGCCAATTCTATAGTGAAATTAGCTGCAGGCAGTTCGAAGAAGCATTCCTATAAGTCTCCCAGAGAGGCCCAGTGCTCTTCGACTCCTTGGAAAATGGCACCTGGCTCCTCTAAAACAATGCAACCAAACAACAATCAGCCCCAAAGACCTCAATGAAAAAACAGGAGAAACAAATCAATGGCAGAAGATGTCCTGGATCTAATGGTGTGCACAGAAGAAGCAAATATTGATCTGCTACAGAAAGAAATTTTCAAAATGCTGTTTTGAATCATACAGGATATGAGGGAAACACTACAGGAAAAAGGATGAAATGATAGAGGAGATAAAGACCATACACCAAAGGGAAATACAAGAGATTAGGGATGAGATAACAAAAATCAGTAGCAGACTCATAGAATTTGACAACCAACGGAAGAGGCAGAGAACCATACCTGACCTAGAGGACAGACAACAGACGTTAACAAATATGAACAAAAATCTAAATAAGATCATCAGAGAAGCTGAAGAAAACCCAAGAGCTATGTCTGATGCTAGGAATAGAAACAACATCAGAATAATTGGATTACCAGAGGAAGACACAACAAAGAGAAAAAGACTAACAGACTAGCTTAGAAAACAAAACCCATCAAACTCCTGCCCCCAGGATACACATCTCAAGTTATAGGCCAAAATGGGCTGAGAATCAAAGGCTGGAGAAAAACATAGCAAGAAAACAGCAACTCAAAAGAAGCAGGGATTGCAATCCTAATCGCAGATAAAATTGACCTCAAAGTGCAAACCATAAAAAGAATGATGAGGGACACTATATAATGCTCCAGGGAATGGTAGAAAAGAACCACCACTAAACATTTTAAACATATATTCCCTGAATGAGTGAGCCGCTGAATGCGTTAACCAAATGCTCCAAAACATGAATAAAGAAACCACAAACTACACAATTATAGTGGGTGGTCAGTACACCGCTCTCTGAGAAAGATAGGTCCACAGGGAGAGAAACTCAAAAGGAGGCTAGAGATCTAAACACTACAATTACAAAATTCGACCTGATATTTACAGCACTCTTTATTCAAATACAAAAATAATTCACAATCTTTTCAAGTTCACATGGCACATATTCAAAGATAGACCACATGCTGGGGCCTAAGGTAAATCTGCATAAATTTAAGCACATTGATACCACACAGACCTCTCTATCTGACCACTGTGCCAGAATGCTGGAAATCAACAAAAAAGACAAGAAAACAAGAGCAAACAATTGAGGATGAATTGCTCTCTTATGCAAAAGGACTGTGTACTCTCCCTGATCAAAGATGAAATGAGGAAAAAACTATTGAGAATGAGAACATGACATACCAAAATTTATGGGACACAGCAAAGGCAGTTATCAGAGGAAGTTTCATAGCAATACATGCACACATGAAAAAGGAAGAGAGACTTATGATTAATATACTGGCATAGCACTTACGGAAACTTCAGCAGAGTCAACAGGACAATCCCACTAATAGCAAAATAAAATAAAAAAATCAAAATCAGGGCTGAATTTCAGGAGAGGGAAAAAATGAGAAAACTATGATAAAAGTTAATGCTGCAAAAGTTGGTTCTTTGAAAGGATAAATAATATCGACAGACCACTGGAAAACCTAACCAATGAAAGAAAGGAACACATTTCAATAGCGATGAGGGATGGAAGAGGGGACATTACAACAGGCCCTAATGAAATCAAAAGGATGATCACAGTGCTACAAAGGAATGTACTCCAATGAATGCAACAATTTAGAAGACATGGACAAATCCCTGGAAAAACAATCCCTCCCTAGACTATCCTCGGTGGACATCAAGAATCTCAACAGACCCATAGCAATAGAAGATAGACAAGAGATTACCAACAAAAAAATCCCTTGGACTAGATTGCATCACAGGAGAATTATACCAAACATTCAGGGAAGAACTGACACCAATCCTACACAATCTCTTCCAGAACATAGAAAAAAGATGGCAAACTCCTGAACTCCTTCTATGAAGCTAGTATCACTCTGATCACTCTGATATCCTTGTGGCAGGGATCCTACAAGAATTGAGAACTGCAGACCAATATCCCTAATGAACATTGATGCAAAAATCTTTAACAAAATACTGGTCAATAGAATACAAAAGTATATAAAACAAATAATTCACCATGATGAAGAGGGATTCATATCAGGGATACAGGGATGGTTCAACATATGAAAGACCATTAGTATCATTTGCCACATTGACATGAGAAACTCTAAGAACGACATGATAATATCGAGAGATTCAGAAAGAGCATTTGACAACATCCAACATCAATTCCTGTTTAAGACACTCAAGAAAATAGGAATGGAAGGAAAATTCCTCAAGATAATACAAGCTATATATGAAAACTTAACAGTCAATGTGGTAGTCAATGGAGAAAAGACTAACACAATCCCACTGAAAAAAAATTCCCAATGAGGGAATTGGGACCAGACAAGGATACTCCCTGTGCCCAAAGTTATTTAACATGGTACTGGAGGTTTTACCTAACAGCATAAGGCAAAAACCTCAAAGGTACATTCTTCTGGGGAAGGAAGAGGTGAAACTACAGTTTTTCGCAGATGATATGATTTTATATATGGAAAATCCCAAAAGCTACACAAGGGGAGTACTGGAAGCAAGAGAGGAATATGGCAGAATGGCAGGATGTAAGATCAACAAACAGAAGTCTATCAGACTTCTATACACATCAGATAATACCACAGAAGAGGAGATCAAAAAGGTGGTACCCTTCAAAATAGTCAAGCACAAATTGAAATATTTAGGGATATACCTGACAAAAAAAACAAAATATCTATATGAGGAAAATTACATAACACTATTACAAGGAACCAAAGTGACCTCAACAAATGGAAGAATATCCCATGCTCATGGATTGGAAGACTCAATATACTAAAGATGTCAGTTCTGCCCAAGGCACTATATAAGTTTAAAGCAATCCTGATACAACTGCCCTCATCTTTCTTCAAAGAAATGGAAAAACCGATTACCAACTTCATATGGAGAGAGAAGAAGCCCAGAATTAGCAGAGAACTCCTTAAGAAGAAGGACACAGTGGGAGGGCTTGCTTTTCCTGACTTTAGCATGGTATTATACAGCCACAGTGGTCAAAACTGCATGGAATTGGTGTAATGACAGATACTCAGACTAATGGAAGAGAACTGAAAACCCAGAAATAAAATCATCAGCATACAGACAACTCATTTTTTATAAGGGCCCCAAAAATATCCAATGGGAAGCAGA
Source organism: Tenrec ecaudatus (assembly GCF_050624435.1). NCBI lineage: Eukaryota > Metazoa > Chordata > Mammalia > Afrosoricida > Tenrecidae > Tenrec > Tenrec ecaudatus. Next base: position 83,026,291 of record NC_134540.1, on the reverse strand, counting down.
TGTCCTCTTCAACAAGTGATGTTGGGGGAAAAAAATGGATATCTGCCTGCAGCAAAATGAAGCAAGACCCTTATTTCACTCCATGCACAAGAATAAACTAAAGGTGGATTACAGACTTTGAGGTAAAACACCAAACTATTAAGGCAATCAATGAGGGAATTGGGACAAGCCTGAGAATTTTGGTGCAGGGAATACACAGACTATTAGAAATAGGGAAGGATACAAATACAGATGAGTCACAGATTGACATGTGGGATACACTGATGTTAAAATACCTGTGTACCTCAAAAGAATTCACCAAGAGAGTAATAACAGAGCCCATCGACTGGGAAAACATCTTTAGCAATGACACATCAGACAAAGGCCTTATTACGAAAATCTACAATACTCTGCTAGCTTCCAAAAAGAAAAGACCTAATTTCCCACTGATGAGGTGGGCAAAGGACCTGAACAGAAGTCTTACAAAGGTGAAATCCAAATGGCCAAAAAACATATGAGAAAATGTTCCCGATCTTTAGCCATAAGCGAAATGCAAATTAAAATGAGATGCCACCTAACACCCTCAAAGATAGGCCAATTCAAAAAATCAGAAAGTAACAAGTGTTGGAGGGGCTGTAGTGAGATAGGAACTCTCATCCACTGCTGGTGAAACTGTAGGTATGTACAGCCACTATGGAAGTTGATTTGGTGATATCTAAAACAGATGGAAATGGAGCTACCACATGACCCAGAAACCCTCCCTACTTGGAATATACCCAGAAGAGGCAAGAAACAAACCAAGGCCAGACATCTGTGCTCCAATATTCATCATGGCAAAGTTCACAATTTCAAAGAATTGGAAACCGCCCAAATTTCCATCAACAGAAGAATGGATTAAAAACTGTGGTACATACACACAATAGAGTACTATGCATCCCTAAAAAGCATCGATGAATGCATGAAGCATATCACCGCATGTGAAGAACTGGAGGAAATTAAGCTAAGCCAAGTAAGTCAATCACAAAAGGACAAGTCCAACATGAGTTTGCTGAGGCAAGCTTAAAAAAAATGCAAAAGGGGCATAGGGAAAAAGCTACTGTATACAAACATTACTGGGGTGAGTTCCAGGTAGGATGGTAGGGGCCAGACCAGATCCAGGAGTACATATGGTAGCCATCTAAAAAGGAGGGGGAAAAAGATATGGGTAGTGGGGGAACAGGGCACTAAACCACCCAAGGGGAGGGTGTTGTTTATATCTCCACAGAGAGAGAGGGACCAGACTTCAACTCAGTGCTCCAAGATCTAAATGCAACATACTGGCATGAAGCAGGGAACCAATAGAGAGGTCTGCCGGACTGGCCCTAATCCCAACTACATAGACAGCCCCCTCTCCCCAAAGAAGAATTTACTTCAGAGGACAGCACTGGAAGTATAGCTCAGGGAGAGGGACATGTCTGATCAGAGCAGATAAGAGCAAATGAAACAGGAGGAAGAGAGAGTGGAGCATATCCTGGCCCACCAAGTCTTGAGGATGATATCCCTGCTCAGAGCAGCCAATGCACAGAGAGGACCATATGGCTGGCCCCACTAGGAGACATGATATTCTTCACTGACCCATAGCCCTATGGGGAACAACCATGGAGACACAGTGTGGAAATTGCGCCCTATTCTACCTCACCATACCGAGGCAATACACTAAGGGTGAACAGAACAGCAAGGGGAGCAGAACAAGGAAGTCCCGAGGGAATACTAAAAATAGATTTTGGGGCCAGGGTGTGCCACCCCATCAGATTTGATGGGAAAACACTCCTAAAGGGCAACAAATAGACCTTAAACTATTTACAATCTTTTCTCTTTTTTGATTATTGTTTTCTGTGTTTTGTTTTCTTTTGTTGCTTTGTTTTGCTCTGTCTTGTTTTTGTGCATATTATTATCTCTGCAGCTCTATCTAGATAAGACAGGTGGAATAAAAAGTCTGGAGGAGAAAACAATGGGACCAATGGATGATTTGGGGCTGGGGCAGGGGAGACATGGGAGAGGAGGAGGTGGGGAAAGGAAGTGGATGTTAACAAACTCAGGGACATGGGAACAACAAGTGATACAAAATTGATGGTGAGGAGGGTGTAGGAGGCCTAATAGAGCTTGATCAAGGGCAATGTAACAAAGGAATTATCGAAACCCAAATGAAAGCTGAGTGTGATAGTGGGACAAGAGGAAAGTAAAAGGAAAGAGAGGAAATGACAAGGAGGAATACAGGCATGTACATATGTAAATATATTTATATATGAGAATGGGAAATAGATCTATGTGCATATATTTATAGGTTTAGTATTAAGGTAGCAGATGGACATTGGGCCTCCACTCAAGTTCTCCCTCAATGCAAGAACACCTTTTTTTCTATTAAACTAGCATTCCATAATGCTTACCTTCCCGACAAGATTGCTGAAGACAAAGTGGGTACATAAGCAAATGTGGTGAAGAAGCTGGTGGTGCCTGGTTATCAAAAAATATAGTATCTGAGGTCTTAAAGGCTTGAGGTTAAACAAATGCCCATCTAGCACAGAAGCATCAAAACTTCTATGAAAGAAGCACACCAGCCTGTGTGATCACGAGTTGTCGAAGGGTGCAGGTATCAAGCATCAAGGAACAAAAATCACATCAATGTGAATGAGGGGGAGTGCAGAGTGGGGCCCCAAAGGCCATTTGTGGGCAACTGGACATCCATTACAGAAGGGTCTCAGGGAGGAGACAAGCTGGTCAGGGGGAAGTGTAGCAATGATGAAACATACAACTTTCCTCTAGTTCTTAAATGCCTCCTACCCCCAACTATCATGATCCCAATTCTACCTTACAAATCCAGCTGGACTGGAGGATGTACACAGGTAGAGATGGGAACTGGAAACATAAGGAATACAGGACAGATGAACCCCTAAGGTCCAGTGGTGAGAGTGGTAATACTGGGAGGGTGGAGGGAAGGTGGGGTAGAAAGGGGGAACCAATTACAAGGATCTACATATAACGTCCTCTCTGGAGGTCGGTCAACAGAAAAGTGGGTGAAGGGAGGCGTTGGACAGTGTAAGATATGACAAAATAATAATGACTTATAAATTATCAAGGGTTTATGAGGGAGGGGGAGGGAGGGAAAATTGAGGAGCTGATACCAAGAGCATAATGGGAAGCAAATGTTTTGAGAATGATGAGGGCAAGAAATGTACAAATGTGCTTGACGCAATGGACGTATGCATGGATTGTGATAGGATTTGTACAAACCCCCAAGAAAATGATTTAAAATAAATAAATAAATATTTAAATTAAAATGTATGTTGTTTATTTTAGCTTAATGACTTTTTTTTCCTCCCTTGCATACTCAATCCTTCAATCACTGTGCTGGATCTCATTTGGAGGAGCCTTGATGGCATAACGGATTGCTTGCTAGCTAACAACAAAGTCAGCGGTTCAAAACCACCAGGCACTCTATGGGGGAAAAGATAAGTGTTTCTACTCCCATAAAATGTTACAGTCTCAGAAACTCACAGAGGGCAGTTCTACCCTGTCCTATAGGCATGCTATGAGCCCCCCTTGACTTGAAGGCAGTCAATTTGGTTTGAATATTTCTGTTAAAGAGGAACCCGGTTGGCATGTGGGTTATACACTGGGCTACTAACCTCAAGGTCAGTAGTTGGAAACCACCAAACATTCCATAGAGAAAAATTTGGCTTTCTTCTCCTGTGAAGAGTTACACTATGTGAAACCCACAGGAGCAGTTCAACCCTGTCTTACAGGGTTGTATCAGTCAGAATCAACTTAATGGCAGTGAACTTGTGACTACTTCCTTTACAGAGTCATTTACAGGGTCACTGAGAACGACTTGATGGCAGGTGAATCATATTTGTTTTTGTTATATCTCATTCCTAATCTGCTACCAGGTAACTCACTGCTGTCAAGTCTATTTTAACCCATAGTGGCCTTATATGACAGGGGAGAACTGCTCTGGGGATTTCTGAGACTGTGATTCTTCCTTATCTTCTTCTTCTTTTTAAAATGTTGTTTAAAAACAAATTGTATTTTTCAAATGATATTTAAGTTATTTCAGAGTACCATGAACAAACAAGCACAGCATGACTTGTGCTGAGAACAAGTCTGTGTCATAAGGAGAGAGAGAAGAATAAAAAAAATGACTAGGGAGAAAACTCTTCCTTTCAAAGGAACTTGTCAGGACATATAAAATTAATATTTAAGACAAATCACTACCTCTGCACCTTTAATAAAAGTACTATAATGCACATCACACTGAAAACCTGGAACACACCAAGCTCTTATCTCACACCAATGGTATTTCAATGGCTAAAGTAGATTTTCTTTGAAAAAAAATTGCTGCGATCTTTGCAGCATCAAGAGATTCTGGAAGAATCAGGTGCAATCTGTCTTTCTCAGGGATTGATCATTAAATCTTCCTCAGAAACGTTCAGTTCACAGAGAAAGATTGAATCAACACCAGGTAATCCAGCTATCAATTCAACTTTCAGAAGTTTCTGCTGATCCTTCACAATTTTTTTTTTAACTTATAGGTTGGGGTTTTCATCTCCACCTGAATCTCAATACTGCAAATTTCCTCAATCAGTTGTGCTTCTTGCCTGATACTTGGTCCTTTGACAGTGGAAGCTGAGCAAAATCCTCTGGATTGCCCACAGAAGTGTTTTTAATCTCTCCAAGGGTTAGTTTCTTTCTCACTCTCTCTCTCTCAAATCTGTAGATCACTTTGGATTCCCATCAGATTTTGCTTCATTCTCTGACTGTTTCCCTTTATTTGAAATTGTGTAGTATGGTAGGAATGTGAGAAAGCCTTTTAGAGTCTCTCCTCAATGCATTTCATAGCCATCGTGTTAGTAGTTAATGTGATTAATCAGTTCCTGATTAACAGATCCCCTTTCACTTGGTCCTTTTCTGCTGCTTGCAGAATATCAGGAAATATCAGGATGGTAGGCAACACTGATGACTGGGTCACCGTCTGATGTCTCAGAATTATCTTCTGGTGTGGCAATACTTACAGGCACTGGAAGTGTAGCTGAATAGGGAAGCTGGGATCCTTTTTCACTGGCACAGATGAATGGCAAGTGTTTGTCCATTAACTGTAGACAGAACTGTGGTTCTGGGTGCTCAGTTGTTTGCTCTCAGCTGCTTTTGAATGAACTTCTCCTAGCACTCAGGGTCACTTTCAGCCAGATCACCAAGGTGACCCTTTCCCATGCCCTCCACGCCAATGTTAGAACCCTTTGCTGAGGCATCCACACCTAGGGGCATACTTTCTTTTTAAAGGTGATTCTACGAGTCCTAAATTTGCCACCCTTTCGCCTTTCTATCCCATCCCCAAAGACTGAGAAATTCTAAGTTGTGGGAACTTTAATGAACTCTTATCTAATGCCAGCACCAACCTTAGCACAGTGCCTGATATAGCAGCATTATCAAGAAATGTTTGTTGGGTGTATTGATGGGTTAGTGTATAGAAGTTAAAAGTCATACAATTTTAAAGTGTGGCATCAATTCATTTGTGACATATGAAAACTGAAACTTCAGGAAAGATGGATATTGTGACTTAAGGAGACCCAGACCTGATACGTTGAGCGATGCCCTAAGATTCTCGAGGAAGGAGCAGTTTTATGCTCCTGCCTCCTGGAGGCTAAGATTGTAGTCTTAGGTCAACATATTGGGGGTTGATACAGCTGCCATGAAACATTGAATTCTGTAGGATTTGGGGATAAAATGTCTCAATGATCATCTCTGTTCATGTTCTTCTCTTTAGCTTCCACAAGTTGGGCCAGATAAATGCATCCTATCACCTGGGCATAAATTTAGCCAAATTCAATCGCTTGTGTCTCAATATATCAGGTAGTTTTCTTTGGCTATATTTCATTCCAAGGTCTAGAAGATGGAAAAGGAAACCAAACATGGAGAAATACTGTAAACTCCAGGGTCTTCATAAATCCTACCATGTTAAAACAATACAAAATGCCAACACACATTTATTCCATTACTATCTTTTCCCCTCCAGGTAGCAGAACTTAAAAGAAGCCTAGGGAAGAAAAGATTCGGTGATTTTTCACAGAACTAGAAAGCCCCATCTTTCTCTGGCCACTAGATAGAGCTCTTTCTATGTTAAAAATTTTGAAAGGGGTTAGAATTGGCCTTTGATGCTTAAGTTGTTTTGCTTACACTCCATCAGAACCGGGTTTAAGAGAAGGATGATTTAGCATTTCATCTTTTATTTTTTTAAGACTAAATCCTCAGGTATAAATGGGAATAATACTTAAGATAGCTTATACCTACTACAATCTAGTTGATTCTGATGCCTAGAGATATTACAGGGCAGAGTGGAACAGTCCCTGTGAGTTTCCAAGCCTTTTAATTTTTTACAGTGACAAGTAACCTTGGTTTTCTCCCTTAGATGAGAAGTGGGTTTGACCCTCTGACTTGATGGAAGTTCAATGTATAAACTGCTATGTTACCAAGGCTTCTTCTTCAAGATATCTTATAATCTTGTTAGAACAAATTGTCATCTTAAATGCAGGTCTTTACGCTGGAGTTTCCCAGACAACTTACTCACTCCGTGTCGGAGGCAGAAAGAGGAGTTTTTATTTGGAATGTATACCATAGAGGAGACCAGAGCCGTGTCTGTGGTATCCTGTTTGAAATCAGGATACATAGGGAATATAAACCTCTGACATTGGAATTTATTCCTTGGGAAGTCACGTGTAAATGTTTTACATTGACTTGTGTTTCACAGTCACCACAGAAACAATGTTGACCATTAGCAAGCAAACAAAATAATACGGCTAGTTTTAGGCCAGGATCAGTATGCCTTTGCTGATTAGCTGGGAGGACCTACCTTTTAATCAGTAACCAAAAAACAGAAACAACAACAACAACACCCCACCCAACCAAACAGCAAACTCACTGTCATCGAATTGATGCCCACTCACAGAGACCCTGTAGCACAGGGTAGATCTGCCCCTGTGAGCTTCTGAGACTAAATCTTTACTGGAATAGAAAGCCCCATCTTTTTCAAGAGGAGCGGCTGGTGGTTTCAAACTGCTAACCTTGTGGCTACTAGCCCCATGTGTAATCACTGGGCCACCAGAGCACCTGAATCACTAACAGTAAGGTACTAAGAGAAAACTCTTGGTAATATCTGCCCCTTTTGGGTGACATCCACATCCAACCTGACTGTTTTTGAGTAATGTAGTGTGTTATAAAACTTTCATAAAGTCTGCATTAAGCAAAGTACCTTAGGCTAACTGCATTTAGTGAGGAGAATTTTCTAACTACAATAAGAAAATGCTATAAGGTAATTGGCACAATGCTGGCACAGGGTAAATATTAAACATATGCCACAATTTACTGAATAATTATTAATACTATGGCTGTTATTATTGATACCAACTTAAACTGGATAGGCACAAAAGATGCTATCTGAGGACACACCCTTTTAGTTAGCATACCACCCCTGACAACAGGAAAGCTAAATAGAATACTTGATTGATATCATATCAGTAGGCTGTTGTTCAAGGGGGGAGCTGAGGCTATAATCTTGCAATTCTGTTAGAATTCAAAATGAATTGACAAGCCATTTCTGTTTCCCTTCGAAGTCAAAACTAGTCTAGCCCCATTTGAAAGGCTGGCCTCAGCTAACCATGCTTATAGCAGGAGCGCAGACTCGGCATTTAGCTGAGGCAACCTGCACTCTGCTTCTCTTTCTTGCAGTTGTTAGGATTTGTGAGCTAACACATGGTAGTTATTTCCCTTAGAAGTCAAGATGAATCTATCTCCATCTTAAAGGCAGGGCTCACCTGACAAAACTTGGGGACCAGACAATATGACATATCCAAACAAAAAGAAGAATATGGTCATAATTGAAGAAAGGCTTATTAACACTTTATATGCAGATGACACAACTTTGCTTCTGAGAGCTAGGAGGACTGGAAGCCCTTGCTGATGAAAACCAAGGACGGAAACCTTCAATATGGATTACAACTCAATGTAAGAAAGACCAAAATCCTCATAACTGGAACAATAGGTAACATCACGATATATGGTGAAAGTGTTGAAGTTGTCAAGGATTTTTTCTTTCTTGGACCCGCAATCAGTGCTCAGGGAGGCAGCAGTCAAGCAATCAAAAGATGAGTTGTATTTGGTAAATCTGCTGCATAAGTTCTCTTTAGAGTATTGAAAAGCAAGGATGTTACTTTAGGGACTAAGATGAGCCTGACGCAAGACATAGTATTTTCAATTGCCTTATATGCAGGGTTCTCTAGAGAAACAAAACCAGGACACACACACACACACACACACACACACACACACACACACACACACACACTTATACAGCGAGAAGGAATGTAACTAATTAGTCCACACAGCAGTACAGAGGGCTCAGTCCCACTCACTTTCATAGAACAGTTACTATACTGGAAGTCCTTCATCTCAAGTGGGCTGCTGGGTCCAAGGTCAAGGAAGCAGACAGCAGAGTCTTCCCTCAGGCAAGATATGCAGAGTCTGCCCGCAGGCAAGAGACAGCAGGGTGGGTCAGCAATAGCCAGTAGCACTGGAGCTTAGTGAAGCAGGGCTTCACAAGTTCTAGCAACATGATCCATGGGTTGGCTTGGCTCACAGGTAGTGTAGCACACAGATTGAGGCAGAGAACTAGCTAAAGCACAGCATGCTGGTCTGATAACCAGGGAGCTAGAGAGAAGGGGCAGGTCTTGTAGAGCCAATTATCTCATTGCCCTTTAATCAAGCTGCGACCTGATTAATCTCCATCCACATGTTCGTATTGGTCTAGTTGGCATAATAAACCTAACTATCACAAATATTGAGTAAAGAATGGCAAAGACGAATTTATGCAGAAAGAATTGTGCAGAATTTATGCACAATTTATTTGAATTGTGGTGAAAATTCAAAGTGCTAAATGGACATATCTATCTGTATTGGAAGAAGAGTGGCCAGAGTACTCCTTAGAGCCAAGAATGCTGAGACTTCATCTTACATACTTTGGATATGTAAGGTGGCACCAGTTGCTGGAGAAGGACATTTGTGCTTGGGAAACTAGAGGGGCAGTAAAGGGGGGCGGGGAGGCCCTCAAGGAAATGGATTGACACCATTGCTGCAATAATGGGCTCAAGAATAGGAATACTTGTGAGGATGGTACAGGTCCAGGTCATGTTTTATTTTGTTGTGTTTAGGGTCGCTATGGATTAGAAACAATTCAATGGCACCAAAGAGCAACAACAAAGAAAAAGAACAATCTGAGAACTAGATAATTTATTTCATTGGCCAGACTGATCCAGGAGATCTGTCTCCCATTCCCTGACTGTATAATATCCACTGATTTACTGCTCCAGGAAGCAGATTTAGAAGAAAACGGGCTAGGCTTTCTTCCTTAGTACTAAAGCTTAATAAATATTCTCACTCTCTCTCCTACCCTGGTCTCATAAATTACCTGACTTGCAGCAGGCTTCCTGAATCACCTTCTCTGCGTGGTGGTAGGGGCTTGGTTACAGCAACTTATGCAGAGGTTTTTCTGGACACAGAGATCACAGTCACAGTCACAAGATAGTTACAATATTCATGAGCCAAGATAGATCATGGAAATATTTCTAGGGGATATCTGGTATTTGAATTTGTATTAAGTGCTTGTGGTAGTTCTATAATCACTTGTCAATTTGAGAGGATTATGAATGAAGCGGTGGGGTCTGTCAATCCGGTGATAGCCGGTGAGGTCTCTGTGTGGGCATGATCTTCCCCTGAGGATTCTGGGAATTGCAGTATTTCCTCCTTGGAGGTAGGAGACACTCTCTTTCTGCTCACTCCCTGAGAGATGCTCTACTGACAAGACAGATGGTACTATGCTGATAGACCCTGTGTCCTGGGAACTGGAGCAGTCAGCACTGAGATGTTTCTACTGCCACTGGATCCACAAGACTTTACACCCACTGGCCTGTGATCTTCCTGCATTTTGTGTCATTGTATATGTTTCATGAGTCTGAAGAGGACATTATAGATTGATATCAGACATATGGGCTAATATCGGACATATGGACTTGATCTGGACTGGGCTGGGATGTTTTCTCAATATTCAATTGTTCTTGTATATAATGCTCTTTCTTATACATGTATGAGTCTCCATGAATTTGTTTCTCTAATCCATTTGGACTGACACAGTGCTGGAGCCAAGACCCCTGCCTGCCCTAGGAACACACATTTCATCCCACACATGGCTGTAATCACCCATGGTTGCTTACAAGATAAGTAGCTCAAAGGTCAGCCATTGTTAAAAATCCACTTTAATTTTGTTGACTTCAGCCGAGGGTCAGGTTGGTTCAGTCATTTTTTACTTCTTTCATAGGCTCAATAAAAAAGGTTCTCTCTTACTTTAGTTATTTGCTTTATTTTTCCTTCTTTTCTATTTCTTCTTGAGTTTAACTATTTATTCACAGCTGTTTACTCGATTTTTTTCAGTATTGCTAGGTGATTGCAAGAGAGGCTTTTCAAATAATCTGGATTGTCGAATTGTAGGATTCAGATGTTAAACAAAAATCTTCACATCTGATTAAACATCATGATTAATGGAGAAAAGATTGAAGCATCAGTGATTTCAGTTTTATGTAGACTCTTCTATGTGTTGTAATGTAGAAATAGATCTAGATCAAGAAATGGATTATACAGTTGTAGAGGTAGGTAATTCCACTCCACTTCAAGTTAGGTTTCTTCTAACTCATGGAAGCTGATGAACAAGAAACAGGATGATGAAGCAGAGGCAGCAGGGGGCGCACAAGCTTGTGGATGCAGAGGCCTGGAGTCTTAAAATTAATCTACCTTTCGTAGTCTGCTGATGGTTCCTGGGAGCCGCAGGCGATGCAACAGGGGATCAAGGAACCAGAAGTGACATTCAGCTCAGGCAGAAGTCGAAGGGTAAAAGAGAATATGCTGCCATCATCATTTTCAAAACATTTTCTTTCTACTTGAGTCCTTAGTATCAACTCCACTTTTTACTCTCTCCTCCCCATGAAACCTTGATAAATTATAGATTATTATTGTTTTCATATCTTACACTGCAAGACCTCTTTAAAGCATGGAAAAGCAAGGATGTTACTTTGAGGACAAAGATGCACTTAAACAAAGCCTTGGTATTTGTAATAGTTTCATATGCATGTGAAAATGAATAGTTAGGAGTTGAATAATGAAGACCAAAGAAAAATAGATGCATTTGAATTATGATGCTGGCAAAGAATATTGAATGTAACATGGACTTCCCGAAAAAACTAATAAATGTCTTGGAAGAAGTACATCTAGAATGATCTTTAGAGCCAAGGATGGACCCACACACGTTGGATATATTGTCAGGAGACACCAATCCCTAGTGAAGTACATTGCTTGGTAAAATAGAAGGGTAAGAAAAAAAAAAGAAAGAAAGCCCTTGATAAGATGGACTGACACAGTGGCTGCAACAATGGGCTCGAACATAGGACAATTGTGACAATGATACAGGTCCATGAAGTATTTTGTCCTGTTGTGCATAGAGTTGTTATGACTGAGAAGTGACCAGATGGCCCCTACCAACACATAACATACAGATAAATAATATGTGTTCCCAGTTGAAAACTCTTCAGCATATACTAGATTCAAATGAAAGAAGTAACATTGGAAAAGGTTAACATTTTTAAAGTGCTATTTTGACTGATAAAATTATATTGTTGTCTAGTATCACTTCTGGTGGTGCAACCATTAAGTATTTATTGGTGCATGGCTGCAAAGGTTAATGACTGAAACCTATTAGCTGCTCTCAAGGAGACACGATTTGACAATCTGATCCCATACTTAGATTAAAGCCTAAAAACCTCTTTGGGGTTGTTCTACTCGGTCACATAGGGTCACTATGATTGCCATTGACTTGATGGCACCCAACAACAACAATGTCAGGAAAGAAGGATAAAAAGTCTGATAAACAGGAATATATCATGGATAGTGATGGCATTGTCATTTCTCCAGGAATTTTATATGCTTTTCAAATATTTATATTAATAACATTTTAATTGTTGATATGAGTCAGGTAAAGGCTATGGGAGTAGAGTCGATGGGCACAACTCAAGATAAGGAGAAACAGCTGTAACAATCTGCTAATGATCGGAACTTGGACTGTGCTAATTATGAATCTAGGAAAAATTGTAAGTCATCAAAAATGAAATGGAAGGCATAAAGATCAATTTGCTAGGAATTAGTGAGCTGAAATGGCCTGGTATTGGCCATTGGAGTCAGAAAAGCACCTGATTTACTATGCTGGAAATAACACAACCAAGAGGAATGATGTGGTATTCATTGTCAAAAGGACATTTCAAATGCCATCTTGAAGTAGTGTGTCTTTGAAAGGATTATATCTCCGTGTCTTCAAGGAAATCTAATCTTTACAACAACTATTTAAATGTACGCACCAAACACAAAAGCTACTGATAAAGAAATTGAAGAATTCTGTCAATGACTTCTGTTGGAAATTGATCAAATAGGCAATCAAGATGCATTGACAATTATTGTCAAGTTGAATGCAAAATTGGAAACAAAGAGGAAAGAACATTATTTGGAAAATATGGATTTGGTGATAGAAATGTAGCTGGAGAGGGAATGATAAAATTTTCAAAACCAACAACTTGTTCATAGCAAATATCTTTTTTCAACAACAGAAAAGGCCACTCCGCACAGCAGTACTTTGACATATGTATGATTTGCTGATTCAAAATGGCCAATTGACAGGGGGATGCCAGAGGTGGAGGCTGTATTCTGAGTAGGCCATGGAACAAGGGATATCATTGCTGATATCAGATGGTTGTTGGCTCAAAGCAGAGAATACTAGAAGGATGTTTACTTGTGTTCCATTGACTATGCCAAGATATTTGAGTATGTGACTCAGAACAATGTATGGATAACCTTGAGAAGAATGGGAATAGAGCACCCTTCCTAGGCTCATGTGGAACCTGTACCTGGGTCAAGAAGCAGCTGTGAGAAGAGCTGTGGGAAGGGGATACTGCATGGGTTAAAGTCAGGAAAGGTGTTCACCAGGGTTGTGTCTTCTTACTAAACTTGATCAATCTGCATGCTGTGCAAATAACCAGCGAAGAACGCAGCATCAGGATGGCCGGCAGACTTATTAACAGTCTGTGATATGCAGATGACACTTTTCTTGCTTAAAGTGAGGAGAACTTCAAGCAATGCTGATGAAGATCAAGAATTGCTGCCTTCAGTATGGATCACAACTCAATGTGAAGAAGACCAAAATCCTCACAACTCAACTAATAAGTAACAGCGTGATACACAGAGAAAAGATTGAAGCTGTCCAGGACTATGTATGGCTTGGATCCACAATCAATGCTCAGGGAAGCAGCAGTCAAGAGATTAAAAGATGAACTGCATTTGGTAAATCAACTGCACAAGACCTCTTTAGAGTATTGAAAAGCAAGGATGTTACTTTGAGGACTAACGTGTGCCAGACCCAAGCCAGGGTATTTTCAATTGCTTCACATGCATGTGAAAAGTATACATTGAATAAGGATGAATGAAGAAGAATCAGTGCATTTGGATTGTGTTTCTGGAGCCAAATATTAAAGGTACCATGGATGGCTGAAAAGTACACACCTATTTGTCTTGGAAGAAGTACGGTCATAGTGCTCCTTACAGGCAAGAATCGGGAGATTTAATCATATGTCCTTTGGGCATGTTTGCAAGTAAGACCTGTCCTTGCAGAAGGAAATCATGCAAGGGAATGTAGAGGGGCAGCACATGAGAGGAAGGCCCTCAAGGAGATGGGCTTACATCGTGGCTGCAACAATGGGCCCAAGCATAAGAACAACAGTGAGGTTGGCACAGGACTGAGCAGTGTTTTGTTCCTTTGTGCATCAGGTTCCTATAAGTTGGCACCAACTCAATGGCACCTAACAGCAGCAGCAGCAGCAACAACAACAAAGTTTTGAAAATAAAATGTCTGACTTCAAATGTGAATATTGATAAAACCAGATCACAAACTAGTGAGAAACGAGGTTTAGCTACTTGTTTAATCAAGTGTTAACAGATTTTAACAGTTAAATGATCACAAGGAACACTTGTTCTTTTACGAGGAAAAATAATTTGTTCAGAAACACTGATCAAGGCATGATAACACACAGGCAATTATTCTGTTAGAACACAGGATCTTGATTTGTGGGCAGATTACTTACAAGGCAATAAAATCCTTTCAGGGAAGACCAATAACTCAAGAAAATTATGCAATTTTAACATAGAGTAAAATAAAGTCTTAACTTGAATTATTATATTAGATACAAACCTCTTACTGTTTGTTTGCTTGTTTTCTTCGTAAGAAATTTTATACTTCAACTTGTTTCCAGGAAACATGGTCTAAGAATTGTATTAGCCAAAGACAGAGACCAGGTTGATTTGAGTACATTTAAATTTATTCTTAAATGCAAAACAGAAGAAAACAGTAGGATTTGCTACTGTTCAAAGATTCAGAGAAAATCAAGCAAGTTCTATACCATAAACTAAGTGACAAGAAATAGGTTGATCCTAGGATACAATGATCCTAGGAAGCATTTAGCAGATTTTGAAATGATTAAAGGATACAATTGATACTCTAAATACTGTGCCCAAAGGGCAGATTTTATAATGATCATAGACATTATCTATTCTACATTTCTCCAGCACCCACCTGCACTGTTGTTTAAATTGATAAATGCCTCCATACCTGGCCTTCCTATATCCCCGGCATGATGATGTCTGAGGTCTCTGAATGGGGAATAGCTTTGCGCCTGGCTACTTACCTTAATTGTCTTGCTTGCCTTTTTCCTGAGTTAGATTATCCTTACTGATTGAGTTTAAAAGGAAAAAAAAATTTTTACTGCAAGGGAGGAGGCTGGTATATTTTTAACAAAATTAATCTTAAAATATGTAATATTTCTAGTCTTTTGATTAACAATGGGCTAATTGTTTCACTCCCTGTATCAACCTCATCAAAATTTAGTTAGCTTTCATCATGGCAAATAAAATTCCCTTCCTGGGACTCTTTTACAACTTTGAGTATTCATTTAGATTTTCTTATGCTTTCCTGCTTTGTTCGGAAAGGATTTGTCATTTTGTACTTCAAGGAAACCATCATGTTTCCCTGAAAGGCTCACCTGCATGCTTTGCATACAAACCTTTTCAAATCTGCTACCATTGCTGAGTATTCTTTTTTTTATTAAATCATTTTATTAGGGGCTCATACAACTCTTATCACAATCCATACATACATCGATTATATAAAGCATATTTGTAGATTTGTTACCCTCATCATTCTCAAAACATTTGCTCTCCATGTAAGCCCCTAGCATCAGCTTCTCATTTTACTCCTTTCCTCCCCGTGAACCCCTCCCTCATGAACCCTTGATAATCTATAAATTATTATTATTTTGTCATATCTTACATGGTCCGATGTCACCCTTCACCCACTTTTATGTTGTCTGTCCCCCAGGGAGGAGGTTATATGTAGATCCCCTCTGTGCCCCACCCTCCCTCTACCCTGCCAGTATTGCCACTCTCACCACTGGTCCTGAAGGGATCATCTGCCCTGGATTCCCTGTATTTTTAGTTCCTATCTGTATTAGTGTACATCCTCTAGTCTAGCCAGGTTTGTAGGTAGAATCGGGATCATGATAGTGGTTGGGGAGTAAGCATTTAGGAACTAGAGGAAAGTTGTAAGTTTCATCATTGCTACACCGCACCTGACTTGCTCCTCTCCTCCCTGCGGCCCTTCTGTGAGAGGATGTCCACTGCCTACAGATGGGTGTTGGGTCCCCACTCTGCACTACCCCTCATTCACAATGATATGATTTTGTTTTTTGATGCCTGATACCTCATCCCTTAGACACCTTGTAATTACACAGGCTGGTGTGCTTCTTCCATGTGGGCTTTGTTGCTTCTGAGCTTGATGACTGCTTGTTTACCTTCAAGCATTCAAGACCCCAGATGCTATATCTTTTGATAGCCAGGCACCCTCAGCTTTCTTCACCACATTTGCTTATGCACCCATTTGTCTTCAGTGATCATGTTGGGAAGGTGAGCATCATGGAATGCCACTTTAATAGAACAAAGTGTTTCTGCATTGAGAGAGTACTTGAGTAGAGTCCCAATGTCCATCTGCTACCTTCATACAAAACCTATAAATATATGTACATAGATCTATTTCCCCATCCTCATATATAAATATATTTACATATGTACATGCCTGTATTTAGAACTCTATAAATGCCCTTTGCCTCCTAGCTCTTTCCCCTATTTCCTTTTACTTTCCTTTTGTCTCACTATCATGTTCAGCCTTCATTTGGGTTTCAGTAATTCCTCTCGGTTACATTACCCTTGATCACACCCTACCAGGCTTCCTACACCCTCCTCACCACCGATTTGGATTACTTTTGTTCCCTTGTCCCTGGGTTTGTTAACACCACTTCCTTTGCCCCCCCCTTCCTTCTCCCATGTCCCCTCAGGACCATCGGTCCCATTGTTTTCTCCTCCAGATTGTTCATCCAGCCTGTTTTATAGGCTGCAGAGATACTAACATGCATAAAAACAAGACAGAGCAAAACCAATCGCTTCGTATTCTTATGTACATCCATTGATGATAACTTTTGCAGAGTAATGTGGGAGGTAGGTAATTGTGAACTCTCTTTCAAACATTGTGTTTTTATAGCACACGAGCAGGGATTCTGAGAGCTTGCACCCGTGGTTGCAGCCTCAGTGCTAGTCCATTTCATTGAGGGCTCTCAACAAGATGGGCTCAGGCATAAGAACAATGATAAGAATGGCGTGGGACTGTGAAGTGTTTTGTTCTACTCTATGTAGAGAGGGTCAATATGGGTCATAACTGACTCAGTGGCTCCTAACAATAACAACTGCAGACTACAAGTTTTATAATTTTTATAGCCATATTAAAATATTATAGTTTCTTAGTGTGGAAAATGTATTAACAATCTCAAATATATATCTTATCTATATTGTATAAAATGAACCTATGGTGCAGTGGGTGAGGAACTGAGCTGCAGAGGGTGAGGTACCAACAGGTAAGAGGTTCAAACCCACAAGTAGGTCCTGAGGAATAAAATGAAGCTGCTGCTCCTGCAGGGATATATATAGGCCCAGCAACCCTATAAAGTCTTGCTATGACTCAGAATAGACTTCCATTGCAGTGGGTTGGTACCACATAAAAATGAGAGCCCAGAAGTATGTTGGTTCAAAATTATACTTAGAAATTCATATGTCAATATTATATCTTTCTTAGAAATAATCTAGGGGTTTAATGGAAATTTAATATTTATTAATTTAGCACAAATTTATAATTTTAAATCTCCTAAAGATTCTGGGAAGTATCCTTAAGCTGACATGCTATAAAACATAATTACTGAATTGCATTTCAGAAGTTTTACAAAATAGTGATTTAATTTGATTGAACACAAATTTGCACTTTCTCAACTCTTAAACATCTACTGGATGTAAAGCTAGCTTATTCAGTCAATAAACCTGCTTAAGTTTTGGAAGAACATGCCTCAATGTAATAAAAATAATGCCTATATCCCCAATGCTTGAAATTCAGAAGACTTAGTTGTTGTGCTAGTTAAGGTTTATTGTGCCAACTTGGCCAATGAACACACGAGGGATTAATTGAAGGGCAGTTTAATTGAAGGGCAGAGAGATAAATGGCTCAGTGAGCTTTGCCCTTCTAGTTCTCTTGTCTCTTGCTCTCTGGTGTTCGAACCAGCGTGAAGCTGCCCTAACTAGTTCTCTGCCTCAGCTGGAAAGGCTCACTTCCTGCAAGAAATCCCTGAGGAGAAGCCACATGGACTTACCCTGACACAGCCCTGGGTGCTGGAGAGGCCGTATAGAGACCCCTGCCAGCACTAAGATGCTTACCTGTTCACGGATTTGTCTTTCCTCCTGCAGTTGGCATCATTGTGTGTATTTTGTGAGTTTGAGGAGGACTTTGTAGATCAGTGTTGGACCTATGGGTTAATGTCGGATTTATGGCTTGGACTGGATTGGGTTTGGATGTGTTCTTAATGTACACTTATCTTAAAACTCACTTATATACATATGAGTTTCTGTTTCTGTAGTCTACCCAGACTAACACAGTTGCTTTATAAAAATTAAGCCTACAATATTAAATGAGTCTCGTTTGCTAAAGATTTACCTGAATTATGTGAACTTGCAGTCTTGCAACATTTGAGTCAGTTTCTATAAGATATATCTATATCTACATACATACACACATACATATATCCTTACATATTTGTATATATAAATAAAATTATTAGAAACTAATTTTCCTTAATATATGGGAAATTTAGGAAAATTTCATTTATATAAGCATTTATTTATCTGTAAGCCAAATAGAATAGAGCTCCCTTAAGGAATTTTATAAGTTAATTTGATAATACCATTTGGAGTTACAAAAATATTTCACATATCACTCATATGATACGCATATAAGCCAAACAAGCATAGCTATAAAGATGCCTACAAATAGAGGGCTGCTAACTTCAGCTAAGGGGAGCCCTGGTGGTGTAGCATTGGGCTGCTAATCGCAAGGTTATGTGTTGAGTTGCTAACTACCAGCTGCTCCAAGGGGGAAAGACAAGGCTCCTCATTCCCAGAAGGAGTTACATTCTCAGAACCCACAGGGGTAGTTGTCCCTTGTCCTATAGACATACCATGAGGTGAGTTGAGTTGATGGTAGTGAGTGAATGTGGCATAGTGGATTATGAGCTGACTTGTTGACCATAGTTAAGCCGTTTGAATCTAGCAGTCACTCTATGGGACGAAGGTGAGGTTTTCTGCTCCCATAAAGTTTTATACCCTTGGAAACCCACAGGGCCAGTTCTACCCTGTCCTATCGGGTCAAAATGGGCTCAATGGCAATGAGTGAGTGATAGGTTCAACTTTAAAATTTCAATGATCAATCATCTATCTAGGTTGAAAAGGCCTAGTGGGGTGTAGTTTGTCTGGCTAACAGGAAAACTAGCCAATTGGGGAGCTCTCTCTGATAAGTGAGGGTGAGGCCATATACACTGTGATCCAGGGATCTCACAGTTAGACAAATATGTTAAGGCACCACCTAAAATTTTAAGTCTTGAGATACAATGGGTTTTGAGAAAATTTATAATCATGGGAAAGGTCTTGTGAGAGCTCTTTTTCTTCCTCTTTATAACAAAGGGAATACGTAGACAATTTTTAGAAGAGATCTTAAAGATTTGAGACTCAAGTGCCCCTCAAAATCGCCTAACTTATTCTTTAGGGAAATGTCATTATTGGAGAAATTGAGTGTTAATAGAACTAAAATGATTAAGTGTTATCTTGCAGGGGAGGGGGATTCAGAATTTCCCATCAAACAAATACCTGTTATTGCCAGAAGATTTAGAACTTTAGCTCAAGGTATACAGTTTGGGTACAGAGAAAGGACTTTACTTGAACAAACAGAAGTAGAAGGTTTTTTTTTTTTTTTTTTTTTAAGGAAGTCTGTAATATGCTACACTGGAAAATATTCCGAGCACTGGATTAGAATCAATCCTAACTTAGTCTGAGAAGCCATCATTAATTTGGGGTGAATACAGTGGGATCTGAGGGGCAGTCAGTAGTTCATTCAAGTCACGGCACTATTCTTTAAAAAAAAACCACTAAGCAACTAATAGAGAGATAGTCACAACCTAAACCAGAATATTTACAGCAAGGGGTTGTCAAGCAAAAACTTTATAGACAGAAGCTCGGGGGTCAATAGAAAGGAGGGTTGGGGGTGGGGTGGGGGGTGATGCCAACAACTGCTGGGGGTGAGAGAGGTTCTGAAGTGAAGAGAACTGCACCAAATATTGAAATAACAGCAACAGAATAAGGTCAGACAGTGTTGGCTTATAATTAGAGACATGGGGTCTCTACCTGAGATGGAGTTAACAAATTACAGTGAGGTAAACTGAGGTCAATTGGAGGTCCTGATTTTCCTTGCCAAGTCTCCCTGAAGTTATGGCAGGTTCACAATGTGACCAGCTTGTCATAACTATTTTTTGTTTGTTTGTTGGAGTTTGTTCTAAAAGGGCTAGTTATAGACGCAGAATTTGCTCCATATTTTTATTTCTGTTTGTACATATCTCATAGTTGGGTGGTGTGGCAGGATAAGTTTTCTAGGGAAAAAAACCAGTGAACGCATATATGTATGAGCTAAGTTTATATCAAGAAAGAAATTTTTATCAAGGAAATGGCTCAGGTCATTCTAACTCAATTCCGTGGGTCAGATGCTAGCAGGAGCCATCTCGACTCACACAGCTGATGCCTGATGAAGCAGGAAGGGAAAATGGGAACTTGGGAAATCAGAGCCCATTGGGTACAGAGTCTTGTGAATCAAAGTTTGGCAGAAACATGGCAGAGAACCAGTTACAGGATGATGACATTGAAACATTTTCATCACTAAAAAGGCAGTGTTTTATTCTTACTGGAATAAAAAGCTTAGACAGGGGTTTTCTTTCTCTGCACGTAATGCTTCTGCCAAAATTACCGTCATGGACTTAGAGAATGCCTTATTGTGGTAATTACATAACTTGGTGTCAATTTGAGAGGATTATGAGTGAAGGGGTGGAGTCTGTCCTGTCAATTAAGATATAAATATTGAGGCCTCTGTGTGGGCATGGCCTTCTCCTGAAAATTCTGGGAATTCTGGTATTTTCTCCTTGGAGGCAGAAGATACTTTTTCTCTCTGATCACTCCCTGAGAGACAGGGCAGCTGACAAGACACATGGAACTATGCTAGTACCCTGAGCTGGAGAAGCCATATGGACCTACTTTGTTGCAACCAGACCTCAGAAGCCAGAGAATCCACTTAGAGATCCCTGCTAGTGCTGAGATGCTTACAATGCCACTGGATCCAAAGACTTCCTACCCACTAGCTTGTGATTGTCCCGAATTCAGTGTCATTGCATTTGTTTCATGAATTAGAAGAGGACTTTATAGATTGGTATTGGACATATAGGCTAATATCAGACTGAGGGGCTTGGACTGGACTGGGTTGGAATGCTTTCTTAATGTATAATTACACTTTATATAAAACTCTCTCTTATACATATATGAGTTTTATGGGTTTGTTTCTCTAGTCTACTTGGACTAACACACTTATCTACTGTCATGGTATCTCACACATCATCAACCTGGATTGTGAGACTAACTTCATAGCAAACCAAGTGGGCAATGTGACAGTGCTCATTGAATTCACTGGTCTTACCATGTTATCTATGATCCTGAAGCAGCTGGCTAGAGAGATAGAATGATAGGATGGCTTTCTAAAGAGACAATTATGCACCAGCTATGTGGCAATACCTTGAATATTGGGACAATGTTCTTTGAGTGTGTATATGCTCGACACTGGCATCCAATATGTGGTTCTATTTCTCCAATAGCCAGGATTCTTAGTTCCAGGAATCAAGTGGTGAAGTGGTGGATATGGGAATGGAATGACTATTATTTTTAGTGATCCACTCTCAAAATTCTTGCTTGCTGTCCTTGTTACACTATGTTCTTGGGTCTTGAGGTCTTAGTTTCAAAGGGAGGAATATTCCCACCTGGAGAAACAAGACTTAGTCCATTGAGCTGGAGATTAAGGTATATATACATGATATGGATAGATTCAGCATGAAGGAATATAACAGCTAATTAGTCCACACAGAAGTACAGAGGGCTCAGTTCAACTCATTTCCATGAAACAGTTAATATACTGGAAGTCTTTCAACTCATGAGGGCTACTGGGTCCAAGTTCAAGGGAATACACAGATGAGTCTTCCATAGAGCAATGCAGGCAGTCTGGCCATAGGCAGCAAACAGCAGGAAAGGTCACCAACAGTCATCCAGACGACAGGATCCAACAATCCCAAGCTCAAGCCATGTATACACCAGCAGCATGGCAAGGCAGGTCTCAGAGGAACCTCAAGCTCTAGCAACATGATCCATGGGTTCAGTGGCCCACAGGTAGTGTAGTTTGCGGGTTAAGACAGAGAACTAGTTAAGGCAACTGCATGCTGGTCTGATCAACAGAGAGCAAGAGAGAGATAGGCAGGGTTTGCTGAACTATTTATGTCTGCCCTCCAATCAAACTGGGACTTTATTAATCCCACATGTTCCTATTGGTCAGGTTGGCACAATTGACCTACCTATAACCCCACCACTCCCAGATACTTTGAGCTCCTTATGCCTCTAGATCAGTAGGCAAAGGAAGGGTTACTTTATTGGGTGGTGTGATTGATCCTGAGTACCCAAGAGAAATTGGATATAACATAATGGAAGCAAAGAAGCATGTTTAGAATCCAGGAGATTCCTTAGGACATCTCTTCAAACTACCATGCTCTGAGATTAAAGTCAGTGATCTATTACAGCAATCCAATTCTGACAGCCCTCGAATCTTCAGGAATGACGTTTTGGTTACCCCACCAGGCAAAAACCTATGATCAGTTGAGGTGCTTGCTGAGGACAAAGAGAATGCAGAATAGATGATATAAGAAAGTAGTGCTAAATAGCAGCTGCAGCCATGTAGTCAGTTGTGGAGATGAGGAGATGCGTATTTTCTATTTGTATATTAACATTAAATGTATTTGTTTCATTCACTTATAAAACATAAGATATAAATGTGGTTAGTGCATTTTTGGTTGTACTTGTGTGTCATTACACACAAATGACCTACATCATATATATAAATAGCATTTATTTATATATTAAAATATATTGATAGAAGATTAAATTATTAACCATACCACATATTTAAACATATCATATACATATATTCCATATTAAAATGCATGCATGAAATATGTGTATATTGAAAAATTTTCAGATATGAAAATATTTTATATAATAAAATGTTATATATTAGAATATTATAAAAATTATATATTAAAGACATGTGGAGAACTCCATTTTTCCTGTTGGCTTGGATACGGCATCTGGCTTCTTTGGATTTGGGTGGGTGACCTGCTCTGTTGCCTGCTGGTCATGGGAGCTGTCAGCAGCCTGCCATATTGCCTGTTGACGTTGGATTCTTAGTCTCACCTTAATTGCATGTTTGTGTCGCTATTAATATCCTGGTTCATCTTCTTGTTTCTTAGTTCATCAGGCCTGGCAGCTGCATGAGTAGGTAAGGTTCTCTAGCTTATCATCTGACCCTAGACTTGAGCTGGGCTGGGCTTGCCTAGACAGGCTGTTTCTTGATAACAATTTCTTTATTATACATATATACTGTGTCATTGAATTTGCTTCCAGAGAAAACCCATGCTAACATGTGGTGTTGTGTCATAGTAGAAACAGTGTGACTTTATTATTGTCTCTCTTTAGAGATGAAGGATGGTTTAAGGAGAGGTGTAAAGGTGCCAAATTGACAAAGAGTGGACTGTAATAGTTAAAGTTTTGTGTCAACTTGGCTGAGCCAGGATTCTGAGTAGTTTGGTTATTAAGATCAGGCAATATGGGGAGATGCACAGGAAATTTATGCACGACTAAAATTAGGTAGGACATTTAGAATTGAATAAATAATACACAATATAATAACACTATACAATATGGATGTGTTACATTTGATAAGTCTAGGAAGATAATAAATTTAGGCCATTTATTTGATCACATGAAAAATGGAATGCACAAAAGATTTCTCAATCTATAGACCTTAAAACAACGGTCTGAACTAACTGCTTATAAGCTTATAAAGTTATGAGCAGTAGCTCGTAGGGCCTCTTTACTGATTTCCTGAAGTCATTGGCAACATGTAGTGCTAAATTATTTCCAGAAAACAGAGCTTCATCAAAATTTGACTTCATTTCTATCAAATCAAGCATAAACTCAGTATCAGATAATGAAATAACATAGATGAGATGGTAAATTTGGATTTCTGCCACTCTGATGGCTCTTCCTCTGGACACAGGAAATGTTTCTGGGCTATGTTCCAAAGCTATGTTTCATTGATAAATGTTGAAGCATATCACACAAAGCAGTTATGAATTTTAATACTCCAGATTTAATTTAAGGAAAAAAATAAACCAAGGGATGCCATTTGCTCTATGATTAAATTCCTGAACATTTTTGCTCTATAGTCCATAAGTTTTATTGTGTTATTTTTTTAAATATAAAAATTTATATTTAGTGTAAAATAAAATTTAAAATATATTGAGCTCTGTTTTTTAAAGATATTTATGAGTGATAATTGACTCAATGGCAGTGAGATTGGTTGTTGGTTTTGTCATGTTCTATATGCAAGAGACCAGAAAGGTCAAGTGCTCTCTCCGCCTTTATTGCATTTTTACTTCTCCATCAATATCCACAGGAACCCTGCTGGCACAGTAGTTATGTGATGGGCAGCTAACCATAAGTAAGGTCAGCAGTTCAAAACCACCAGTTCCTGAGGCTTTCTACTCCTGTAAAGAGTGATAGTCTAGGAAACCCACAAAGGCAGTTCTAACCTGTGCTCTAGTAGGGTCTCTCTGAGTCAGAATTAATTGCAGTGAGTTTGGTAGAGTTTTTTAAAGTCAATATCCAAGGGATTTTTTTCTACTAGAGATTCTGTGTTTTGAATACAAAGATCACCATGGTGATGTTTATTTTTCTACATGATATTCAGAGCATCGTGCTAGTGTGGTGCTGAGAAAGCACTTAGCAAAGGGCCTGTATTCCTGGAACTTCACTTTTATATTAACTCATCGCAGGTCTGCCACCTAGTGAAGTCTGGCGGGTGTCATAAATTTACTCCTTAAACATACATCCGGTAAAGGGTTCTCTCTTCAGGGGCTTATTTTATACACTCTTTTAAACCAAACCAAAACAAAACCTGACATTAATTTTGGTATAAGGAATTTTCCCCCTCGAAAATATACAGTTATCCAGTTAGGCTTTGGGAATAACAAGGAATATTCCAAATGAGAATTCATATTTCTTCATCAAAGACTATCAGGGATGACAGAGTTGGACATGCAGCTACTTGGCTTGAATAAAGACAGAGGAGAGTCTCTAACAAAACATCCTTCTTAGGCTTGTTTGCATCTGTAGTAACTTGATGAAAAGCTAGTCAGGATGTGAACATAGCTGTTTCAATGTGGCAGGTGCCCTGTGGAAGGTGATAGGGATTTACACTGAGGGGATTACAAACAGACTTAGGATTTTAATGAAATGCATTATCTATTTAAAGGAAAATAAATGGATGCAAATATACAAAGAGGCCAACTACCGTTGCTTGCTTCTCGGTTCTCAGGTGTGATGGGAGGTGTGTCAGAGGAGGACGTGATCCATGGTTTCCAAGGACTCAGTTTGGGGAGTAGCTCTCTGGTCTTTCTTCTGGGGGACCTCTGGGCAGACTCAAAACACTCACTTTTTGATTGTCAGTCAGCTATTTGTTCTACCCACAGATTCCTGCATTTGGGTCATAGATATGTACAAATTTGTATATTTTCCCATAATTTCCCACACTATGTTTGAATAATTTTATAATGATATTTATTAAAAAATTTTTGAACACAGCAAAATATTAGACACATCATTATAGTGAAGCGCCTTTGATTCTGTCTTGACTCAGAGCAACCCTGTGCCCAACAGAACAAACACTGACCAGTCCTGCGCCGTCCTCACAATGGGCCTACTCTCGAGCCCACTCTTACAGCCACTGTGTCAGTCATTACTCGGGAAGGAGAAAATCATCTCCCCATCAGGTGCTCCATTTTAATGGTGCACTTGTCGACCTTTGCCCTCCTGGGTAGAGCCCAGAATCAGTCTCACAGGCCTTGACCACAAAGTGTGGCCACATAGTGAACCGAGTCCCAGGTGCAGGGTGCAGGAGAGACAGGAGGAGATCCAGAGGCTTGGGGACCAAGACTCATTTGCAAAATATGATTAATGTCTCTTCAGAACTATCTGTTTGTAAGCTGGATGGCTTTCCTTCAACATTAGTTCTTTTATATGGCTTTAAGAACTAGTGGGGAGAGTGCTGGGATCACTTTTATATTATAGTTGTTGATATGCACCTTACGTACAAGAAGAGACAATCTGAGAAAGGAATCAACTTAGAAGAAGCAGATCTAAGAGCCTCAGAGATGATTGAATCCATTTTGAGTCACTTTAATTGTTGGATATCATTGTTCTTACGCCCAAATGTGCTTTTGCCTTCTAATATTACGAAACAATGTATTCACATGTTTTTGGCTTAAATGGTTTTGATGTGGGGTTTGCCATCTATAATTGAAAGTGCAATCTTTTTCTCTAGACTAAATTCAGATCCAGGGATACATCCTTCATCAGCTCATCCCTAATCCCACGTGCTTAGTTCATTATTCTCTTTTACTTGGAACATCCACACTTTGTAGACCTCCTGTAGGTAATTTCTCTTCATGGGTTTGAAATTCTCTTTCAGGCAACATTGGCAGCCTCAGCAAGGACTTCTGGGTTTATTTAGTTACTGAATGGCAGCCACATCCCCTTGCAAAGAATTGATATCTTCACAATAATTAGTCTTTCCATCAATGAGCAATGTAGATTTTTCATTTATTTAGATATTTTATTTCAATAATGATTTATGATTTCAGTGTTTACATCATGTACATCTGTTATGAGTTTTATTTTTAAATGTGCTTGGTGTAGAAGGGCATCAAAGTTTTAATTCCTGGAGCCTCTTAATGTTACTTTATTCAGCAAAATACCTCATTCATCTGTCAGTTTGTCGTACCGTGGTGGCTTGCATGTTGCTGTGGTACTGGAAGATATACCATCAGTGTTTCTAATGCAAGCAATCATTGGAATGGAACTGTTTTCAGCCAAGCTTTCAGATTAAGAATAGACTATATGTGTTTTCTTGACTATACAAAAACCATCGACGGTGTGGATCATACTAAGCTATGGATAAGATTATGAAGAATGGGAATTCCAGAACACCTAACTGTGCCCATGCAGAACCTGTACATAGTACAAGAGGCAGTTATTTGAACAGAACAAGGGGAATCTGTGGGTTTTAAAATCAGGGAAGGTGTGCATCAATGTGTTAGTCTGGGTAGACTAGAGAAAGAAATTCATAACCATGCTGAGAGAGTTAAAGTTTATTGTGCCAACCTGGCTGATAAACACATCTGGGGTTAATTGAAGGGCAGAGAGATACATGGCTCGGTGAGCCTCACCTTTCTCATTTTCAGGTCTCTTGCTCTCTGATGGTCGGACCAGGGTGTAGCTGCCTTAGACAGTCCCTGCTTCAGCTGGCAAGGCTCACTTCCTGCAAGACATCCCCAAGGAGAAGCCGCATGGACCTACCCTGATGCAGTCCTGGGTGCTGGAGTAGCCGTGTAGAGACCCCTGCCAGTGCTGAGATGCTTACATGTTCACTGATTCAGCTTTCTCCTGCAGTCGGTGTCATAGTGTGTGTTTTGTGAGATTGAGGAGGACTTTGTGGATTGGTGTCAGACATGAGGGTTAACGGGTTAATGTTGGACTTGTGGACTTGGGCAGCACTGGGTTGGGATTTTTTTTTTTGATGTGCACTTAACCTTTATATAAAACTCTCTCTTATACATGAGTTTCTGTGGACTTGTTTCTCAAAAGTACCCAGACTACCACAAATACATATGTAAAAGAAAGAGGTTTATATACAAAAGCAACTGAATACTGAGAAAGCAACCCAGCCCAGTCCAGATCAAGTCCATAAGTCAGATATTAGCCCTTATGTCCAACGCCAATCTGTAAAGTCCTCTTCAGAGTCATGAAACACATGCAATGACTCTGAATGCAGGAAGATCACAGGTCAATGGGTCAGAAGTCTTGCGGCTCCAATGGCACTGTAAGCATCTCAGCGCTGGGCAGGGGTCTCCATGTGGCTTCTCCAGCTCCCAGGCTGTATCAGGGTAAGTCCACATAGATTCTCCTCAGGAATGTCTCGCAGGGAGTAATCAGAAAGAGAGAGAGAGTGTGTGTCTCCCGCCTCCAAAGAGGGAATATAGGAGTTCCTAGAATCCTCAGGAGTTGGTCATGCCCACACAGAAGCTACATTCTGATTGATAGACTAGACTCTACCCCATCACTCTTAATCTTCAAATTGACACCAGATTATGTAACTACCACAAGCAGAATTGTATCTTTCACTATCTCTATTCAATCTGAATGCTAAGCAAACAATCAGAGAAGCTAAACTATATGAAGAACATGACAAAAGAGATTGCAAACCAATGACAAGAAAATAAAAATCCTCACAACTAGATGAATGGAGAACATCATGAGATGTTGTCTGTGTTAGTCTGGGTTGACTAGAGAAACAAATTCATAGGCACTTGTGTGTATAAGAGAGAGTTTTATATCAAAAAGCAATTGAACATTGAGTAAATACCCCAGCCCAGTCCAAATCAAGTCCATAAATCTAATATTAGTTTGTAGGTAAGATATTAATATATAAATTACTCTTCAGACTTACACAACACATGCAATGACACTGAATGCAGGAAGATCACAGGCCAGTGGGTGGAAAGTCTTGTGGCTCCAGTGGCAATGGAAGCATCTCAGCATTGGCACAGTTCTCCATGTGGCTCATTCAACTCCAGAACTCTAGCATAGATCCATGTGTCTCCTCAACAGGAAAGGTCTCGCAGGGAGTGTGTCTGTGTCCCGCCTCCAGCGAGCTATTTATCTCCTTAGCGCTTCCAAATGAGTTCATCAAGCTGTGACCTGATGGACAGGCTAAACTCCACCCCTTCACTCTTAAGTCTCAAATTGGCAAGAGATTATGTAACTACCACTTTGTCAAAGATTTTATTTTACTTGGATCTACAATCCATGGTAAATAATGCGAGCTGATAGTCAAGAAATCAAAGACTGCATAATATTAGGAGTTCAGCTGACAAGATCTATTTAAAGTGTTACAGAGAGGATGTCACTTTGAAGACTAAGGTGTGCCAACCCTATGCCAGAGTATTTTCAGTTGCTTCATATGCATATGAAAGCTAGGCAATGAATAAGGAAAATCCTAGTATAATTGAAGCACTTGGATTAAGGTGTTGGCAAAGAATTTTGGAAGTGTCATGGACTACAGACTGGCCAAAAGGCTCTTTATTAGCTAGAATGGCAAAAATCCTTGTCATGCACGTTGAACATGTTATCAGGAAAGATCCAAACCAAAATAACCAAACTCACTGCCATCGAGTCGTTGCCAACTCATAGCGACCCAGTAGAACAGGGGAGAACTGGCTCTGAGTTTCCAAGACTGTAACTCTTTACAGGAGTTGAAAGCCCCGTCTTGCTCCTGCAGAAGGAGCATAGTTCTCCTTGACTGAAGCCACTGAAACTATTTTGGTCTTTTGACTGCTTGAACTACAATAGAATATTTTTATGTTTCTTGAAGCCACGATGTTCATAGTAATGTGTTAGAGAAGCCATTGAAATACCCCAAGTACCTCTTATGATTCTATGTTGTTATAACGAGTTCTTAAAAATCTTACTTTCTAATAATTTTTCTTTTAGTTGAAATCATTTTCCTAGAAAATAGAAATACCATTACTTTTTGCATGTTAACTTTTATAGATTGACTCACACCCCTTCCAAAATTTATACTGAATTTGCAATCCCTTTATCTGTATATGTGACTGTTTGGAAATAGGGTCCTTGAAGATGTTAACAGTGAGGTTAACAAAAGTTCATAACGGTGTAGGGTGGCATGATAATTAGGTTGTGACATCTTGGCTGGGTTAGGATTCTCCCACCCCATCATCTATCAGCGTGAAGTCAACTGCATCGTGGGATTATCTATGAAGCAGCCAAGCAGCATTGGGAAGAATATGGTAGAGTACCACCTCCTTAATCTGGTCACAGCCTTGAAACAATTGAAGGAGGTTTCATTTGGGGTGTGACCTACTTTTAGTATAGGTTGAGACTGTTCTTACTTTTCAATCTGGATCTTGTATCTGGTTGATCGGCCTCCTATTACATTCTCTGCTGATTTTAGGAGCCAGTAGTAGACTGCTAACCTTGGATTCATTTGGCTCTGCACCCACTATCCTGTGATTTCCCAACTTTATCTTTTTCCTTCATGTTTGTCAGCCCCTGTAGCTACACAAGTCAGAGACAAGCTTACATCTGACTTATGGACTTGAGCTTGACTGGACTTATCTACTTCTATAACTACATGGGTCATTCCTTTATATAAATTTCTTTCCAAATACATACATATACAAATGTCATTGGTTTTGCTTCTCTAGAGAACCAATTTGTAGAAGATTGGTTGAAGAGAGATAAAACCGTAAGGATGAGTTTTCTAAATTGGTTATCAAGTCTTATTAGGCCTAAGGACACTGACAACTCAGTCTCTGTAATATGGATGTCTGTCTCTACAATAAAGAGAGCAAGGTTAATCCATATTGTAAGGTAACAAAGTATATACTCAAAATAATCCCCACCATTGATGAAATGTTGGTGAGAAATGAGGTTCTGGGTGGTCATGTGTTTCACGCTGGCCTTTTATATTGATGGCATAATGCTAATTGGAAGAAGTAAGGAAGAAGCATCAATGATTTTAGACCTACTGGTAAAACATTTGCATGTTAGAGGATAGAGAGTTAACTTGACAAAAATTCTGCCTCTTTCCTCCTCAGTGAAGTTTCTAGGGGCCCAGTGGTGTGGGGCATGTCAACATATTGCTACTAAAATGAAGGATAAGTTCTTACATCTGGGCCTTCTCACAATGGAAAAGGAGGCAAAATGTCTTGCAGAATGCTTCAGATTTTAGTCAACATATTCCTTATTTGGATGGCTGCTTTTTCTTCAACTGACTCAAAAAGATGTTAGTTTTGAATGGGGCCCAGAACAAGAGAAGGCTCTTCATCAGGTTTAGGCTATGGTGTAAGCCATTCTGCCACTTGGGTCATGTGATCCAACAAATCCACTGGTGCTTGGAGCCTCTGCAGCAGAGAGAGATGACACTTGGAGTCTGGCAGACCATCTTTTGTGAATCACAGCACAGAGCTTTAGGATTTGGGTGCAAAGCGCTATCATCCCCTCAAGAACATTACTCCAATTTTGGTAAAAAGAGATTTGACTTTTACTTAGTGGAGACTGAATGCCTCACCATCAGTCACCAAGTTACCCTGAGGCCAGAGCCGCTCATCATGAATTGGGTGTTGTCTGACCAACAGCGTCATAAAGTTGGACATCAACAGCAGTGCCCCATCACTAAATGGAAGTGGTATATACAAGATCAGGCTAGACCAGGACCTGAAGGTACAAGTAAGCTCCCTGAAGAAGTGGCCGGCATGTTTATGGTCCATTTTTGTCATAGTACTGTCTTTGTCCGAGTCTGCCCCCACGGCCTCATGGGGAGTTCAACATGATCAGTTGACCGAGGAAGAGAAAATTTATACTCAACTAATGGATGATCCTACATAATATGTAAGCCCCATGACAAAAGAGACAGCAGCAGCCCAACAACCCCTTACTGGGACATTTTCTTGCAAGATAGTAGTGACAGGAAATCATCCCAATGGGCAGAACTTTCAGGGGTACACTTGGTTGGTCAGCCTGCTTGAAGGAGAATTGGCCAAGTTGTGTGACTATATATTGATTCATAGACTGTGACCAATGATTTGACTGGATGGCCAGAGGTTTGGAAGGAGCCTAATTGGAAAATTGCTAACGAGGTGTGGGGAGAAGGCAGGTGGATATAAATTTTTTAATGGATCATAAAAGTGAAGATGTGTATTACTCATGTGAGTGTTCACCACAATGTTACCACTGCAGGGGAGGATGAATGAAACTTTCTTTGTCCAATTGGCCCACGAACAAAGTGGCCATGGTGGGAGGGATGTATGTATGCATCAAGTGTTTTTGTTTTGTTCACATATAAAGTATAAGATGTAAATGGGATTAATTCATTTTCGGTTGTATCCCTTTCAGTGACATCATGTTAGGTACAAGAAAGATTTTATTGTCTTCATTTAGAGAACTCTCCCACAATAAAATCTATCATAATGTAGTTCATCCATTGATTGGATCTTCTATGAACCAGCCAAATAGTTACGGAAAGAATAGGGTAGACTGCCACCTCCTGAATTTGCTAATAGCCTTGAAACAATTGAAAGAGGGCTTGATACAATTGAGAGAGGTTCCATTTGGGGTGTAGCCTACCCTTGGTATCTATTGACACTCTGGAAGCCAGCACACTTCTTCGATTGGATCTGGATTCTGCATCTGGTTGACTGACTTCCTGTTATATTGCCTGGCAAAGCCATTACCTGGGTTCATTTGACCGACCTCCGATTCATTCAGCTCTGCACCCCCCAGCCTGTGGTCTTCCTGTTTTATCTTCCTGGCCAGTGTTGGTCAGCTCCTGCAGCTGCACAAGTCAGGAGAAACTTCCAGGTGACATCTAACCGATGGACTTGAACTGGACTGGACTCAGTCAATTCTAAAACCGTGGGAGTCATTTCTTGATATAAATCTCATTCTATGTACATACACATACAAACCTCACTATTGATGCTTCTCTGGAGAACTCAGCCTGAGCCGCTTGGGTTCTATCCTGTATGACTGGTGTCACTGTAAAAGAGCAGAAGTTACATAGAGATAGGGAGCCAACGTAGGGATGCCATGTGAATATGTTTCACATAGACAAATATGTCATCTGTAGATAAAGACAGTTTCTTTCTAATCTGGATGCCTTTTCAGTCTTTCTCTTTATCTCTCATCCCTCTCATTTTTATGTGCTAATACTGAGTAGAAACTCGATCAATGTTAAATGGAGGTAATGAGAGGAGACATTCTGGCATTGTTTCTGACTATAAAAGGGAAGTTTTTTTTTTTTTCAATCATTACCTTAAACGTGACTTGTTTAGTAGGCATTTTTTATCAGGCTGAGAATATTACCTTCTGTCCCTAGTGCTCTGGCAGCTTTTTAAAGAAATCAGGAATGAATGACAGATTTTATCAAAGCATTTTTTATGTCTATTTAGATAAGGGCTTTATTTGTTTATTGATATGTTAAATATCTCTTCTTTTTTATACAAAACTCCTGCAATCTTGGGATAAACCCCACATGGTAAAATGAATAAAAATAATTTAAAAAATTTAATTCAATATTAACGGATTTAACTATGGGTGTATTAATTATGAACTAAGTGGATTTCAGGAATACTACTGGTTTTTAGGGATAAAGATCATTTAATGCGGATAAAAGGCTGAATGCATCACAAGAATATAAAAACTCAAACCTTTCATGCACTTAATAATAAAGGTCCAGCCACTTGAAACAGAAAGGACAATTATAGTCAGAGACCTCAATATCTTATTTAAGATAATAGGTAGAAAATGTAGGGAGAAATCCAGTAACGATATAGAAGAATAGCTACAACTGTCCAGGGACTTGGCCTAATGTGCTAAGACTCTGTTAAGAAATCACATCTATGTTCATAAAGCATTTTGGTGAATTTCCCTTTGTTTGAACTGGAATAAGAATAAAAGTCACTTATAGAATAATTTAGGCAATATTCCTAACTTTTGAATTTTCTGGAATAGTTTTTTAGAGTCAATATTATTTTTTCTTTAAGTGTTTGAAAGAATTAGCCAAAGAAAAGATGGAGATGTTTTTTCCTTTTTCTTCTCCTCTGTATGTGTGTAAAATTTTTTTTTGTTTTAAACGTTTTATTAGGGGCTCATCCAACTCTTATCACAGTCCATACATATACATACATCAATTGTATAAGGCACATCTGTACATTCTTTGCCCTAATCATTTTCTTTTCTTTCTTTTTTTCCCCCCTTTTCTTTTTTTACATTTTATTAGGGGCTCATACAACTCTTATCACAATCCATACATATACATACATCAATTGTATAAAGCACATCCATACATTCCCTGCCCCAATCATTCTCAAAGCATTTGCTCTCCACTTAAGCCCTTTGCATCAGGTCCTCTTTTTTTTCCCCCTCCCTCCCTTCTCCCCCCTCCCTCATGTGCCCTATGTAATTTACACATCGTTATTTTGTCATATCTTGCCCTATCCGGAGTCTCCCTTCCCCCCACTTCTCTGCAGTCCCTATCCCAGGGAGGAGGTCACATGTGGATCCCTGTAATCAATTCCCCCTTTCCAACCCACTCACCCTACACTCTCCCAGCATCGCCCCTCACACCCTTGGTCCTGAAGGTATCATCCACCCTGGATTCCCTGTGCCTCCAGCCCTCATATGTACCAGTGTACAACCTCTGCCCTATCCAGCCCTGCAAGGTAGAATTTGGATCATGGTAGTTGGGGGGAGGAAGCATCCAGGATCTGGGGGAAAGCTGTGCTCTTCATCTGTACTACTTTGCACCCTGACTGACCCATCTCCTCTCCTAAACCTCTCTATGAGGGGATCTCCAGTGGCCGACACTTGGGCCTTGGGTCTCCACTCTGCACCCCCCCCTTTATTCAATGTGGTATATATATATATATACACACACACACACATATATATGTGTGTGTAAAATTTTTTAACTATAAACATTCACTTCCTCTACTAGACAGGACTATTCAGGCCACCAATTTATTCTTGAGTTAATGTCATTTACATATTTCAAGGAAAATTTCAGTTTCATCAAATTATTGATTTTTACTAGCTGTGTTAGTCTTCATAAACTAGGGAAACAAATTCACAGAGACCCATATATGTATGAGAGAGTTTTATATAAAAGGTAAGTGTACATTAAGGAAGCATCCCAACCCAGTCCAGTCCAAACCCATAAGTCCGACATTAGCCCATATCTACAAAATCCTCCTCAACTTGCAAAACACACACAATAACAATGAATATAGGAGGAAAGCCAAATCAGTGAGCATATAATTAAGCGTCTCAGCACTGGCAGGGGTCTCCACATGGCTTCTCCAGCACCCAGGGCTGCATCGGGCTAGGTCCATGTGGCTTCTCCTCAGGGATGTCTTGCAGGAAGTGAGCTTTGCCAGCTGAAGCAGGGAACTGGTGAAGGCAGCTGCACCC
Source organism: Tenrec ecaudatus (assembly GCF_050624435.1). Taxonomy (NCBI): domain Eukaryota; kingdom Metazoa; phylum Chordata; class Mammalia; order Afrosoricida; family Tenrecidae; genus Tenrec; species Tenrec ecaudatus. Next base: position 82,991,257 of record NC_134540.1, on the reverse strand, counting down.
TGGTGCGACCATCAGAGAGCAAGAGACCCGAGAATGAGAAAGGCGAGGCTCACCGAGCCATTTATTTCACTGCCCTTCAATTAATCCCACATGTCTTTATTGGCCAGGTTGGCACAATAAACCTTAACCATATCACTAGCCTAATGCTGACATAAACGACCCCCTTATTATCCTTTACCTATCTGAGAAATCTGCAGTACTGTGTCAGCTTTCATTCTTCATATCGGTAATTACATGTTCTATCTCTTCCCCTTTAAAAAATTTTTATGCTGATCTGTCTGGATAGGGCTTACTAATTTTATTGATTTCAAAACAAGCATTTCATTTTATTCTTTCTATATTATTTATCCATTTTGTTTTTTCTATTTTAACATTTCTGAATTTTTTTATTATTGAAAGATCATTTTATTGGGGGCTCTTACAACTATTATAACAATCCTGCTTTTTACCCCATTTTTATGATTTTATTTCTTTTAGATATTTAGTTTTCTCTCTTTTCCCCTCATTTGTTCAGGTGAAAAATGAGGTTACTGATTCGAAAGGTTTCTTATTTTCTAGTATTCGTCCTTGCTTCGGAACACATTGCAAGCAAGTTAATTCAGCCTTCATGGCAGAGCAGAACTTCCCCACAGGGTTTCCTGGTCTGTAATCTTTAGGGGACATTACTGCCAAACCTCTCCCCTGCAGAGCAGATGAACACACCTTTTGGTTAGCAGTCACGATCTCAACCTCTGCACCACCAAGCCTCCATATACTGGTACTTACCAACTGCCAGTCAATGAATTCTAACTCATAGTGACCCTGTGCAGGATTTCGCAGCCTGTGACTATTTCTTCCTGAGTGGCTGATAGGCTTGAGCTGATGATGTTGTAGTTCAGGGCTTGGCAGAAAGCACCACAAGGAGTCTTTGATCAAAAAACTCAGTGCCACTGAGACCATTCTGACATCCAACGACCCTAGAGGACAATAGGTTGGAAGTGTCCCTGTTGGTTTCCAAGACTAGAACTGTTTACAGGAGTAGAAAGCCTTGTCTTTCTCCAGCAGAGCGGCTGGTGGATTCAAACTGTCAACGGTGCAGTCAGCTGCCCAGTGCGTCACCATCTCCACCACCAGGGCCCTTTGGGGTTTCAGCATTCCCCCCTCTAAGTGCTGCTTTAACAGTGTGCATTTAATTCTGGTTTGTCTTAAGTTTTGTTCAGTTCAAAATACCTTCCAATGTTTCTTTCTCTTTGACACATGTACAGTTTAGGTTATGAATTTACACATATTAGCTAGCATTGGCCTTCATATGCACAGGTTCTGTATCTGTGGAGTCAATGAACCATGAATCAAAAATATTGGGGAGACGGGACAAGACAATAACAGAACACCAATTTATGGTCAAGGTGATTCCTCAAAGGCTAAAAATGAGTGTAATGTGTTATTTACATAGCATTGAGACCGTATTAGGTATTTGTAAAAGTAAATAGGATGATAAGTTATATGCAAATACTGTATGATTTGGATCTAGGATTTAGATACATGCAGATTTTGATCTCAGCAGAGGTTCAGGAATCCCTCTTTCCTTGATGCTGAAGAAAAACTGCATGTTTAGATTTTTCAGAGTACTTATTTTTTATGACGTGAGCATTTTCAAATGTTATGAGACTTGTTTTATGACCCATAATAGAATATATCTTGATCAAACTTCTGTGTGATCTTTAATGACTGTGTAGTCTTCTGTGATAGCGGTAGTGTTATATAAACATCAATTTGTGAAATACAAAGCCACAATAGATTTTATTTCCTGGATCTAAGGAACAGCTGTCTTTCATTGGATGCTTTAAATGGTCTTAAAACAATTAATTTAAGCCTTTAACTATTTGTTATTTTAGTTGTTTCATGTGGATGAAAATCTATAGTCTTTTAAGTTATATCTTCAGAAGATATGTAAGAACTCCATCTAAACTTCAAATCTGAGCTACACTTTAATACATTCAGGGTATATGGGGTAGAGAGTGATGTGCTTATTTCTCTCAGATTTTACACTCTACCATCAACTTGTGCTACAAACTGGTTTTCAATTTTTGCTTCCTTTCCCTTAAAATCATGTCTTCCATGGAGCCAATTCTTTTCTCTGTTTTTTGGGGTAATTTTTCATTAGCTGAATTTGCTCGGATTCATTCTCTGAGTCTGTTATCATTTTGCATAGATAAAGATTGCACTTCTGCATTTTGAATGGATAGAATTAGTGTTGGGTTACAAGATTTCTGGTTCAAAGGCGCCCTCTTCTGTCAGTAAACTATAGTTGCTTTATTGAATAACTTTCTGGGTGAGATGTGGAGACAAATAAGTTGATGTATTTTGAATTTAAATTAAAAAATTTCCCTTTTACGTCTTTTGTTTCAAACTGCACCTTTAGAGTATCTTATGACTTCCTTCCATTTTACCCTGTTCTCTACCAGAGAGTTTCTTTTCCAAATCTGCTTTCCTTATCATTCTAGAAAGGTAAATTGAGTTGGAGGCCAGACCTTAAAAATTATCCATACCACTGGCCACCAGGTGGATTCTGATCCCTGGTGGATCCACGTTTGTCAGAGTAGAACTGTGCTCTGCAGAGGATTTAAGAGCTGATTTTAAAATAAGTAGATGACCATTCCTGTCTTCTGAATTGTCGCTGAGTGGGATTCCACTGGAATACTTTCTATTAGCCGACAATTGCATTGCTATTTATATTTAAGGTAAACATTGTTAACACAAGAAGGAGAAATGGGTATTTATCACCATGAAAGAGGAATTCATTGTATCCTCGTGATGGGGAACAAGTTGGGGCAAGTAGTTCTTATATTAGACCTTAAGTTAAGATCTAATATAAAGCTATAATAACAAAGACATGGGAATGTTGACTCTCAGGCAGTCAAATAGATCAATGGAATGGAATGACAATCATAAAATCATGAGTTGTAAGGTAGCTGACATTATAGAGGAGTCAAGAAAAAGAGAAACCAATTTAATGAATGGTACCAAGTGGAGTGATTGGCTCGACTAAAAAATTAAATTGGTTTTCAACTTCATAACCTACACACAAAAATCAATACCTCATGAGTCAAAAACTCATGCAAAACTTAAAAATTCTTAGAAGCACATTCAGGAGAATGTAAGCTTGGAGAAGGAAAAGTTCTCTGAGATAATATTCAAGTTATAAAGTTAAAATAATGGATAAATTCAACTTCAATAAATCTAAGAACTTCTGTTCATCAACACCCCCCCTCCAAAATGAAACCCCCAAAACATAAAAACAGGAAGTGAAGAATCATTAATGAAGAATCATGCCATAACACGGAAGAAGGTATATCTCGCTGAGTCATTTAATACAGCGAACGCACAAAGAAGTACCATAAACTTATAAGACATATAACTACCATAGCAAGAAATTGAAAAATTGCACGAACAGATACATTATAGAAGAGAAACCTGGAATGGGGAGCAGCATATTAAAAGAGGTAGCTAAACTTCATTAGTAACCAAGGAAATGCAAATGAACCCCCAGTGGGTTTGAATTGGTCTGCTAACTGCAGGGCCAGCAGTCTGAAACCATCAGTAGCTCCATAGGGAAGGCTTAGGCCTTCTACTCCTGTAAAGAATTCCAATCTCAGAGACCCACAGGGACAGTTCTAGCTGCCCTGTCCTGTTGGTCGCTATGAATCAGAGTTGACTAGATGGCAGTGATGGCTGGCACTGAGGGAAACTACTCTCCATCCTCTAGCCCAGGTTTTACCCCGTTGACTTCTTAAAACAGCTATTTTCTTTTAAAAAAATCATTTTATTGGGGGCTCATACAGTTCTTACCATAATCCATCCATCCATCCATTGTGTCAAGCACATTTGTACATTTCTTGCCATCATCATTCTCAAAACATTTGCTTTCTGTTTGAGCCCTTAATATCAGCTCCTCATTTTCCCCCTCCCTCAGGAATCCTTGATAATTTATAAATTATTATTATTTTGTCATATCTTACACTGTCCGACTTCATCCACTTTTCTGTTGCCCGTGTCCCAGGGAGGAGGTCACATGTAGACTCTTGTAATCAGTTACCCCTTTCCTCCCCAGCTTCCCTCCACCCTCTAGGTATTGACACTCTCACCACTGGTCCTGAAGGGATCATCTATCCTGGATTCCCTGTGTTTCCAGTTGCTATCTGTACCAATGTACATCCTCTGGTCTAGCCAGATTTGTAAAGTAGAATTGGGATCATGATAGGGGGTTGGGGGGGGAAGAGTTGGAGACATTAAAGAACTAGAGGAAAGTTGCATGTTTCATCATTGCTACCCTGCAAACTGACTGGCTCCTCTCCTCCCCACAACCCTTCAGTAAGGGCTGTCCGGTTGCCTACAGGCGGGCTTTGGGTCTCCACTCTGCACTCACCCTCATTTACAATGATACGATTTTTTGTTCTTTGATGCCTGATACCTGATCCCTTTGACACCTCGTGGTCCCATAGGCTGGTGTGCTTCTTCTATGTGGCTGGTGTGCTTCTTCTATGTGGGCATTGATGCTTCTGAGCTAGATGGCTGCTTGTTTACCTTCAAGCCTTTAAGACCCCTATCTTTTGATAGCCGGGCAGCATTACCTTTCTTCACCACATTTGCTTATGCACACATTTGTCTTCAGCGATCGTGTTGGGAAGGTGTGCATCATGGAATTCCAATTTAATAGAACAAAGTGTTCTTGCATTGAGTAAGTACTTGAGTAGAGGTCCAATGTCCATCTGCTGCCTTAATACTAAACATATATATATATATATATATATATATATATATATGCACGTAGCATCCAATATAAATATATTTACATATGTACATGCCTGTATTTAGACCTCTATAAATACCCTTTGTCTCCTAGTTCTTTCCTCCATTTCCTTTTACTTTCCTCTTGTCCCACTGTGATGCTCAGCCTTCATTTGGGTTTCAGTAATTTCTCTCGGTTCCATTGCTCTTACCAGACCTCTCAAACCCTCCTTGCTGCTAATATTGGATCACTTGTTGCTTCTTTGTCCCTGGGTTGGTCAGCACCACTACCTTACCCTCGCCTCCCCTTTTCCTATGTCCCCCTGGAACCATCGGCCCGTTGTTTTCTCCTCCAGATTGTTCCTTCAGTCTATTTTATCTAGATAGATCTGCAGAGATAATAATATGCATAAAAAATCAAGGCATAGCAAGACAAAGCGACAACAGAGAACACAACGATTACAGGAAAACCAATGACCCATAAAAGAAATTAATTAAAGAAAAAGAAAAAAATTTAAAAATTAAAAAAAGAAAGTAAAACCTGTAAATAGATCAAGGTCTGATTCTTGACCTCTAGGCGTGTCAACAGAGAGCTTTTTAAAAGGAACATGATTTGAGAAAAATTGAAACGAAAACTACCATTTTTGATGTGTTATAAATGTAAGAGCACAGAATTCTTCAAGGCAGGGTTAGAGTGATGGATACATTTTCAGAAGTTTATAGACCTAGATGGAGGATATGGTGAGAAACAATAGGTCATATTTTGAATTGTTGGTTTAAAAAGGTTTCCATGATGTTGTAGCAATACTTTTCAATTTATCCATGCGTATGTTTCACAAACACATATAGAGTAAAATTCAAATATCAAGAAATGATAAACTTACGTCAGGGAGAAGGATTAGAAGAAGATTCATTGGGTTTAAGTAATATGATTCAAGTTCCTGAACTCAGGGGTGGAGAGATTTTTCAGCCCGGTGAGTTCACTCTGACTCATCCTGACTCCGTGCACGGCAGACCAGGACCCTGCCTGGTCCTGCATCATTCTCACAACTGTTGTGATTGAGCCTCGTGTTTCAGCCACTGTGGCAATCCATCTCATGGAAGGTCTTCCTCTTTCCACCTCTCCCTCTACTTTACCAAGCATGATTTCCTTCTCCAGGAATTGACCGTTCCTGATAACATGTGCAAATTACAGGAGACAAAGTCTTAGCGTCCTCATTTATAAGGGGAATTCTAGCTATAATTATTCCAAGATGACTTTGTTTGTTTTTCTGGCAATCCATGACACGTTCAAAATTCGTCACCAACAACACAACTCAAATGCATCAGTTCTTCTTTGGCCTTCCTTGTTTGTTTTCCTTTTGCGTGAATCCATGGTATTGGGAATATCATGGCTTAGCTCAGAGATACTGTAGTCAGAGAGTTAGCTTTGCTGTTTAACACTTAAAAGAAAAGTCTTTTGTAGGAATTTGCCCAAGACAAACTGGTTTTTTGGGTGAGTGTTGATTGTGACTACCAGTAAAATGAATTCCTTGACAACTCCCAACTTTTCTGTTTACCTTGGTGCTATTTTTTGGTCCAGTCATGAGGTCATCTAGCTATCCTGGATTTCATGTACAGGATGTCATACAAACTACAAATAGGTAGCAAGCGAGCAACAAACAAAAAACTCCAACGATGACTAGATGTAACATAGGTCAGCCCCAGGGAAAATACGAAAAACTGAAATAACTTTAATATGGGTCCCAAGGGAGATCATTTTAGGCAAACTACATCTGCATGATGGAGTTTACAAGCTTTCTGTCTGATAGCAAAGCTACTCCCCTCCTGTGACTGTCAGCAGAGGGATTCACCTTGTGGGGACCCTGCCAGTGGCTTTTGGGTTTCACTGTTATCCACATCTTTCTGCATACTGGGTGTTCACAATTCAAGCTCAGATAGCATTCCCTTCTTTGGATTTGTTATTTACAATCCTTGGATCACACAGGCTAGCATGCGTCTTTCCTGTGGATTTAGTTGATGCTTCAGGCTTGTTTGAAGATAAACCTTTAAGACCTTAGACCCTATTCTTTCCGATAACTGGGCACCATATGGTTTCTTCACCACACTTTGCTATAGCATCCGTATCTTCAGTGATCTCTTCATGAGACAAGCACTGAGCAGGGCCATGTCATAAGAACTAATTGTTCTTAGGTTGGAACTAGAATCAAGTGTGAGCCCCAAATGCGTTTATGTTTCTATGGCTTGTTTATATATATCTCTGGTATAATTTTATGACACAGAACTCCCTGGAGCATAAAGCAATTCTGTTGATAGTATCATTAATTTAGCCAGTGGTGTAGAGTTTAAAACACTGTTGAGAAAAGAAAATCATATGAGTGTAGGTAAGCATCACAATGCACTACCCAAATTGTTGCCTTATACAACTTCAAGTCTTAAGTGACTGGACACTATTTACACACACAACGAGACAGAACAATGCCTACAAGATTAATGCATGCCATAAAAAATGAGCAGTGCATTAGAATAGTAGAGATATGGTACTTCCTGGGCACCATGCCTTGGGCACCCTCACAGCAAGGGATCTGACCCAAAGCCCAGCGACTACCAATCCATTTCATAACCTTGAGATTGTAGTCATCGGTTTCTCACACTAGGGTCTTTCAGCCCTAAGTGCAAGGAGTATGTCGGCTCCATAAATCTGCTGCAGGTGAGTTTGAGATAAAGCCCAATTCACTTCGTGCGGTTCCCACATCAAAATCCTTCTGGTGCAACCTATGAAGGATGTTGTGCACCTTGAAAGGGCAGAGTCTAAATCCAAGTAGTTTCCAGCACACAGCCTGGGCCACAAAAGGATGGAGAGAAACTAGGTAAAAATTGTTTAATTAGGAACATAATACTGGGCATCTTCTCCCCTTATGTATTGCTAAGTGATTCTTTTCTCCGACGGGAGGTTGATATCTAAATGATGAGAGATTATCTTACATCCACAGTTACAGCCCAATTTAAAACTAAACCGTACCAAAACAGAGGACAACAAACGCTGGAGCCTATATGGAGAGTTTAGAACTCTTCTACACTGCTGGTATGTACAAGCACGTGGGAAACGATATGGTGCTACCTAAAACAATTGGGGATAAAAATACCATATTATCCAGCAATATATTTGCTGGCCAGATGCCCTGAAGAAGTAAGAGACAGAACACAGATAGACACATGCTCTGCCATGTTTATTGCAGCACAGTCCACAATAGCACGCAGCTGGAAAAGGCCAAATACCCGTGAGTCGAAGAGCGGATAAGGATACCCTGGGACATGCACTCAAGGGCATAGTCTGCATCTCTCAGAAACAAGCAGGAAGCACCTCATGGCACGGATGGATCTGGAAAGGGTGATGCCGAGGACGCTAGTCCATCACGAAGGGACAAATCTTGTATGTGTTCACCACTATAAAGATACATACCACAGAGAAGGCAAGCTTTATGTTTCCAGGTCACGTGATCTTCGAATCAGGTTTCCCAAGCTACAAGGTAGAGAGCTTGCCTAGTGTCCATGAACCCTATCATCCCTTTTATATGAGTGTGCACAGGTACAAAACCAATTAGACAGAGGAGCCTTCACCTTATTTGGGGTCACTTTTTCAAGATGCAGGGAGAGGAAGAAGACCATTCAGTTGTTGCTGTACAACATTGCGCTAAGGTTACCTCATATCTCTGGACACTCCTACAAGTGTGATCATTGAACCTTACTGGAAATTCAATATAAGATGGGGAAAGGGGGCCATGTATGTCTCAGAGAAGGTGATTGATTACATTACTGTTGGTGGGTGAACCAGGAGAAACTATTGTTTTGATTGGACCTTCTTTTGATGGATAAAATCCAATTGAAACTAAGATGATATGCTACTAAGAGAATTTGTCTGTAGCCACGCCCTGATCACAGAGATGGGTGGAAGCATACTTTATTTGGAATGTGTGAGCTGGAACTCTAGCAAGACTTCTTTTTACATATCCTGATATGATCTATAAAAAAGGTGCAACTCTATTTTGATCATCTTAGATATTTTCAATACATTTCTACAGTTCCTTTCAAATATTCTGAAAAAATTTGTTAGATTAATGTTGCACATCATTTATTTATTGAATCAAAGTGTTATCTTTTTAAATTACATGGTCTAAATCTTTGTTAATCTTTTGCAGAAATGCAAGAGGTTTTTTCCTTTCTTTAAAAAAATCATTTTATTGGGGGCTCATACAGCTCTTATCACAATCCATACATACATCCATTGTTTCAAACCATTTGTACATAGGTTGCCACCATCATTTTCAAAACATTTTCTTTCTACTTGAGCCCTTGGTATCAGCTCCTCATTTACCCCCCTTCCTTCCCCACCCTTCGTCACTCATTAACCCTTGATAATTTATAAATTATTACTATTTTGTCATGTCTTACACTGTCTGATGTCTCTCTCCACCCACTTTTCTGTTGTCCCTTCCCTGGGAGGGGGCCCTCATTGATCATTGTGATCAGTTCCCCCTTACTCCTCCCACCTTCCCCTTCCCCTTCTAGTATTGCTACTCTCATTATTGGTCCTGAAGGGTTTATCTGTCCTGAGTTCCCTTTGTTTCCAGCTCTTTAAAAATATTTTATTGGGGGATCTTATAGCTCTTATCACAATCCGTACATATATCTATTGTGTCAAGCACATCTGCACATATGTTGCCATTATCCTTGTCAAAACATTTCTTTCTACTTGAACTCTTGATATCAGCTCATCATTTGTTTTTTCCCCTCCCTTGCCCACCTTCTTCTCCCCTGAACCCTTGATAATTTATTATTATTATTTTCATGTTTTCCACTGACCAATGTCTCCCTTCTCCCGCTTTTCTATTGTCTCTCCCCCTGGGAGGGAGCCATACATCGATCATTGTGGTTGGTTCCCCTTTACTCCCTCCCCCCCTCTTCCCTTTCTTCCCTTCCCTTCTTCCTAGTTTCACTATTCCCCTTATTGGTCCTGAGGGGTTTATCTGTCCTGGATTCCCTGTGTTGTGAGCTGTTATCTGTACCAGTGTGCATGTTCTGGTCTAGCCGGATTTGTAAGGTAGAATTGGGGTCATGATAGTTGGGGCGAGGAAGCATTAAAAAACTAGAGGAAAGTTGTATGTTTCATCAGTACTATACTGCACCCTGACTGGCTCATCTCTTCCTTGTGATCTTTCTGTAAGGGATGACCAATTGTCTACAGATGGACTTTGGGTCACTACTCTGGATTCCCCCTCATTCACATTGATATGATTTTCTTGTTTTGGGTCTTTGATGCCTGATACCTGATCCCATTGACACTTCATGATCACACTGGCGGGTGTGCTTCTTCCGTTTGGGTTTTGTTGCTTCTGAGCTAGATGGCCACTTGTTTACCTTCTAGTCCTTAAGACTCCAGATGCTCTATCTTTTAATAGCCGCACACCATCAGCTTTCTTCACCACATTTGCTATGCACCCATTTGGTCTTCGACTGTTGTGTCTGGAAGGTGAGCATCATGGCATGCCACATTAATAGAACAAAGTGTTCTTGCATTGTGGGAGTACTTGAGTAGAGGTCCAATGTCTGTCTGCTACCTTAATATTTACCATATAAATATATGTACACAGATCTATTTCCCTATCGTTATATATAAATATATTTACATATGTAGATACTTTTATTTAGACCTTTGTAAATGTCCTCTGCCCCCTAGTTCTTTCCTCTATGTCCTTTTACTTTCCTCTTGTGCCACTATTATGTTCGGCTTTCATTCAGGTTTCAGTAATTCCTCTTGGTTACATTGTCCTTGATCAAGCCCTACCAGGCATCCTATGCCTTTATCACCATCGATTTTGGATCCACTTGTTTCTCCCTTATCCCTGGATTTGTTAACACCCATTTTCTTTCCCCTGCCTCCCCCTCTGCTGTGTGTCCCTGGAACCATTACTCCCGTTGTTTTCTCCTCCAGATTGTTTATCCCGCCTATCTTATCTAGATAGACCTGCAGAGACAATAATAAGCACAAAAAACAAGACAGAGCAAAACCAAACAACCCAACAAAACAAAACATAAAAACCATCAACAACAACAAAAAGCCTATAAATAGTTTCAGGTCTGTTTGTTAACCTTTAGGAGTGCTACCCTGTTGAGTCTGATGGGGTGCCATGCCCTGGCCCCAAAATCTATTTTTGGTATTCCTGGGGACTTCATTGCTTTGCTCCCCTTGCTGCTTCATTGCATGCCCTTAGCATTTTGCCCTGGTGTGTTGGGGTCAGATCAGGCACAATTCCCACACTGTATCTCCAGTGTTGCCCCCTGTAGTGCTATGGGTCAGCGAGGGATGTCTTGTCTTGTGGTGGGGCCTCTGTGCATTGGTTTCTCTGAGCAGGAATACCGTCCTTGGGGCTTGGTGGGTCAGGATGTGTTCCACTCTGTGTTCCTTCCCTGTGTGTGTTCCCCTCTCCCTGAACTGTAGCTTCAGTGCTGTCCTCTGAAGTGCATTCTTCTTGGAGGGGGGATGGGGGGGGAGGTTGAAAGGGATGAGGGTGGGCGGTGGGAGTGTTCACTTAGTTGGGATTGGGGCCAGTCCCACAATCAAATATTTTTTTTTCGCATAATCCTGAAACTTGCTAAAGTATCTGACTAAATCTGGTGTTTTACCTGTAGGTTAGTTTATATTTTCTATGTACACCAATTTATCTGTAATTATTGGTTGGATTTCTTCCTTTGATGTCTTTATTTTTAAAATTTCTTTTTTTCCCCTTTATGCTCACTAGGGTTGCCAATAAAATGTGAGATAAAATGGTGATGGTGGATATAATTTTGTTTTTCCCATGAATTTTAAATGGAAGGTTTTTCAATTAAGGATGTTGTTTCTCAGTGGTTTCTCCTAGTTATTTTTTAGAAAGTCAAGCCCTTTTATTCCAAGTAAGCATTTTTCTTTGTCACTATGAATTTGTTTTGAAATTTATCACATGGCTTTGTTCTGTAGAAGTGGGAATAATGGAATCTTCATAGTTTTCCTCATCTACTCTTTGGTGGAGTTGAATGATGGCAGGAGCCACGGGCCCCAGGGTTAGTGGTGGCCTGACCACTGGAATGATAATAAGGACCGAGTTTGTAGCAGACCGTTCCCACTGAATGACTGGCTCTTTATTTCTCTTACTTTCTTGCCTGTTTCCATGTCTTGTTCTTTTTCGTGGGCTACCTGATAGGCTTTAAATAAATTCCTCGCATACTTGGAAACCTTCCCTTTTTGTTTTTCAATAGGGACAACCTGGTAACCGATTCAGATCATACAGTGTGCTCTATTCTGTCCTGAAGGGTCTCTATGACTGGAATTTCAGTTGATGGCAGTGTGCTTTGAGATTTGAATATTTTCCTTGAGAAATCAGAGTTCTGGATGTTGAAATAGACTGTCCCAGAACCCACTGAGTGAGTGCCCAGGTAGACTGGGTTCCCTGAGTTACTAGATCCCCTTGACAACCATGGGTTTAAGCATAGTAACAATTGTGAGGGTGACTCAGGACCAGGCAGTTTTTCATTGTGCTGAGGCATGGGCACCTAACAACAACATCTTTCTCCTTTGTTCTGATGGCGTGGCTTCGGGAGACACTTAACACCCCTGGAAATCCTAGCTGGAAACATGAGGGTGGCAATGGGGAATCTGTTTGCCCTGCCATGCCAGAGAGGTCCATCAGATTCATTCTTACACCAATATTGGAAGGTCCAATATTCGACTAAGAGTCTTTCTTTTAGGTTCAGTTTCTGAATCACCCCACCTCAAAAGAACTAGGCTATTACTTATGATTCTAAGCAGCTGAGATAAAGCAGAGCTTCTCTGATCTCCAGGTCATCAGGGAAATGATAGGAGCAAGCTGCGTGAACATGCAGGAAAACCTGAGAGGGCCTAGCTTGATGTATAACTTTAAAACATTTACATATTTGCTATATAAGGCTCCATCTATCTATCTATCTATCTATCTATCTATCTATCTATCTATCTATCTATCTATCTATCTATATCCCAAACCCTGGAGCATTAAAGATGGTACTGGACTGCAGGCAAAGAGACAATCCATGCACATTTCCAGGTAGATAGTCATTCCTACTCACACTACTCTGAGGTGCAGTGCACTGAATAACTCAATTTTCTCTGGTATGCACGTTAGCTTGACACGCATGAGCTGCCAAATCACCAGAATCATATTTGGAAGCTACATATGGAGTTTGGATGTTCAATTTGGGACCTCACTGTGAGAATGCTTCAGACGTCAGTATTTGCTCAGTCAACCAGAGACCCATCTGTTTCCTTTCTCATTTCATCTGCTTGAAATTGCTGCCTCTGTGGATGTACACTCTGACTCCGGGAACTACTTGGCAAGCTACAACTTTTTATTAGATTTCTTTTTTTGTGTGTGTTTCAGGTATTAAATATCTACTTTTAATTTTGTTCATATTATCGAAAGTGGCGCATGACAGGTTGGGTCTATTCAAAATGGCTAACTGTATGACACTTCTCAACTAATGAAAACAATTTATATATTAAAGTACTTGTTTCAAATATTCTAGAAGAAACCACACCCAAATAGCTTACTAAACAATAAACAACCAGTGATTGGTTCGCTCAGTGTCAGCCTGTTCATCCTAGTTCCAGCCCTACAAGGGACCATTGCTGGGGCAAATGGCAGCAGGCGAAGAAGTGAATGATCTGCTGGCTCAAATACAAAACCCTGTCCCTTATATTACAAGCAATGACTCAAGACACCCTCCAAATGCTGCCAACAGGAGGGGGTGGGGTGTTTCTCAGAAACAGTACTCTACGACCTGCAGAGGTAAACGTCACCCAAATGAGCCGCTTTAAAAAGCTCTTCATAAAAACAGGATCCAGAGTATTTACAGAAATTGTAGCATCCTAGCCTCTTCCATACATGATAGGAGATTGCAAACAAACACCTCTTGGAGGCATTATGGCCATCCATCCATATCGTCCGCGTCCGCCAAGGCCTGCCATCTCAGTACTGAGGAAATGTCTCCTTGATCTTGGCAGCCCTAGATTTCTTAATACCGTTCTCTAACATGTGGTAGGATAGTCTTCTCTATGGAAGATATTTTACATAATCACATAATTTACATATACTTTACATGATCCTAAGACTTTAAATCAAGTCTTTACATAAATAGTATTACCAAATCCGATTCTTAGCTATGAAGTATTTTTATACTTACACTTAGCTATTCTTAGTATTTCTGTTTATCTGTTATTAAGAACTCAAACCGATATAAAATCAGATACACATTGGAAGGGTGAGGAGTCGGGGAAAAGCCCAAAGAGTTTAGCTACCTACACAAGGAGTTTCACAGTTCAATGCAGCAGCACCAATGAGTGGAGAACTGACAGGCCGTCCAGGGTGAGACAACAATGATGGTGAGTACAGTGATGTGGATATATGCATCACAGGAAGCGATTAAAGCTCCATAGTAACAATATTAAAATTTTCATATCAAATGATAATTTATGGAAAGAAACACTTATTGTTCAAAATTCCCAAGTGAATACATCTATGTAGCTGGCATATAGCTCAAAACTCAGAATATTAGATATATTCCTAATGTCTCCTTCAGTCCCCTATAACTTTACGTTCCCAACACCATTGCTCCCTTCCCCCAAAGCATAACCACTCTTCTGAATTCTTACTTTATAGATGAGTTTTTCTTAATTTGAAAAAAAAAACCCCAAAAACCAGATAGCTAGATTGACCGGCAGACAGAGATAGGTATATGTATAGCTATATAGTATTAGTCAAAAACAAGGCTACAGGAATTGATGGCACACCAGTTGAAATATTTCAGCAAGCTGATGAAGCACTGGAAGTACTTACTCACCTATGCCAGGAACTTTGGAAGACAGTTACTTAGTCAACTTACTGAAAGAGATCCATATTTTTGCCCATTCCAAAGAAAGGTGACCTGACAGAAGGCTCAAATTATAGAATGATATCATTAATATCACATGAAAGTAACATTTTGCTTAAGACCACCCAACAGTGTTTGCAGCAGTGCATTGAATATGTCTTCTCTCTCTAGTAAGAGAAACAGAAGAGGAACTAGAGACATGCAATATATTTGACTTTTAGGAATATGAAGTGATTCTATTTAATTGTCCTTTTTAATTCTGATAACCATTGTAACCACTGCTGTAGACACAGAGAGAAAGCCCTGTGCCTAATGAAGAAATATGAGCAGTTTAAGTATAGAATCTTCCTGGGACAGACGCCACTAACAGAGCCTCATGTTCATTAGTTATTGGTGTCAGAAGAGCTCTTGAAGAGCATCTCATGCAAACTTTTATTACACTGATCCAAAACTATGATCCAGTAATATCAAATCCCAAGCTCCAGGCCATGAAGGAAAGGTGAGACTAGAACCCTGGTTCTATGACTCCAGGTAAGACAGTGGTCATTATTCCACATCCCTGGTTTCAGTGTGTGGTCCTAGAATCAGTGTGGCAAGTGGTTAGAATGGCAACCTATTGGGATTTACTCCAGACCTTCTGCATAAAAACCTTTTTTTTAAAAAAAATCATTTTATTAGGGGCTCTTATAACTCATCAAAATCCATACATACATCAGTTGTGTAAATCACATTTGTACATTCATTGCCTTCATCATTCTCATAACATTTGCTCTTTATGTAAGCCCCTGGCATCAGCTCCTCATCACCCCCCCTCACGAACCCTTGATAATTTATAAATTATTTTGTCATACCTTACACTGTCTGACAACTCCCTTCCCCTACTTTTTATGTTGCCCATCCCCAGGGAGGAGGTTATATGTAGATCCTTGTAATCGGTTCCCCCTTTCCACCCACCCCTCCCTCCACTCTACTGGTATCGCCACTCTCACCACTGGTCCTGAAGAGATCATCTACCCTGGATTCCCTGTTTCCAGTTCCTGTTTGTATCGGTGTACCTCCTCTGGTCTAGCCAGATTTGTAAGGTAGAATTGGAATCATAATAGTGGGTGGGGGGAGGGCGGAAGGAGAAGCATTTAGGAACTATGGGAAAGTTGTGTTTCATCGTTGCTAAAATTGCACCCTGACTGGCTCGTCTCCTCCTGTGACCCTTCCGTAAGGGGATGTCCAATTGCCTACAGATGGGCTTTGGGTCTCTACTCATCACTCCCCCTTATTCACAATGAAATGATTTTTTGTTCTTCGATGCCTGATACCTGATCTCTTTGACACCTCATGATCACACAGGCTGGTGTGCTTCTTCCATGTGGGCTTTGTTGCTTCTAGCTAGATGGCCGCTTGTTTACCTTCAAGTCTTTAAGACCCCAGACGCTATATCTTTTGGTAGTTGGGCACCATCAGCTTTCTTCACCACATTTGCTTATGCACCCATTTGCCTTCAGTGATCATATCAGGGAGGTGAGCAAACAATGATATGATTTTTTGTTCTTTGATGCCTGATAAGTGATGCCTTCGGTACCTCATGATCACGTAGGCTGGTGTGCTCCTTCCATGTGGGCTTTGCTGCTTCTGAGTTAGATAGCTGCTTATTTATCTTCACGCTTTTAAGACCCCAGACTCTATATCTTTTGGTAGCTGGGCACCATCAGCTTTGTTCACCACATTTCTTCACCACATTGTCTTCAGCGATTGCGTCAAGAAGGTGAGCATCATGAAATGCCAGTTTAATAGAATAACGTATTCTTGCATTGAGGGAGTACTTGAGTGGAGGCCTAATATCCATCTGCTACTTTAATACTAAGTCGTACATGTATGCACACAGATCTATTTCCACATTCTCATATATAACTATATTTACATATGTACATGCCTTTATTTAGACCTCTATAAATGCCCCTTTCCTCCTAGTCTTTCCTCTATTTTCTTTTACTTTCTTCTTGTCCCACTATCATGTTCAGCCTTCATTTGGGTTACAGTAATTCCTCTCGGTTACATTACCCTTGGTTACGTCTTACCAGGCCTCCTACACCCTTCTCACCACAGATTTGGATCACTTGTTGCTCCCTTGTCCCTGGGTTTGTTAATACCACTTCTTTTCCCCCCACCTCCCACTCTCCCATGCCCCCCCTGGAACTGTCAGTCCCATTGTTTTCTCCTCCAGATTGTTCATCCAGCCTATCTTATTTAGACAGAATTGCAGAGATAATAATATGAACAAAAACAAGACAGAGTGAAACTAAGCAACAAAAGAAAACCAAACAGCAACAACAACACCAAGCCAATGACAAAAACAAAACAAAACAAAGCACAACAAGAAAGAAAAGCTTGTAGTTAGTTCAAGGACTGTTTGTTGGCCTTTGGAGTGTTTTCCGGTTGAGTCTGATGGGGCACCTAGCCCTGGCCTCAAAGTCTGTTTTTGATATTACCTGGGGGCTTCGTTGCTCTGTTCCCCTTGCTGTTCTGTTGCATGCTCTCAGTGTTTTGCCTCCGTGTGGTGCAATCAGATCGGGTGCAATTCCCACACTGTGTCTACAGTGTTGTCCCCTGTAGGACTCTGGGCAGTGAGGGGTGTTGTGTCTCATAGTGGGGCCCGCCGTATCGTCTTCTCTATGGATTGACTGCTCTGAGCAGGAATATTGTCCTCAAGGCTTGGTGGGCCAGGACTGAATAAAAAGTTTTAAATCATACAATCCATGTCAAAATACCCCCCAAAAGCAGCTTACATGCCTACCAACAAATGAATGCATAAATAAAATTCAGTATATACATACAATGGAATATTAGGCAACTAAAGAAATTAAATTCCAAATTAGGCTGAAACATGGATGGATTTTGAAAATATGCTGAGTGAAATAACTTAGTCACAAAGGGATACATATTATATGATTCCACTTATGTAAAATATTTAAGATAGGCAAGCATAGAGAAACCAAAGTTGATTAGTTGTTACCAGGGTTGGTTGGGATGAGAAAAGGGGGACACACTGTTCAGGGGATGAAGAGTTTCTGATAAGGGTGGTGGGAAAATTTGGAAATGAGAATGGCAATGTTTGAATATAATGATAAACATAAATAACGCCATTGGAAAATTGTTTATTACATACATGTTACCATAATGTAAACCCTCCTATGAAACAATAACAAAAAATAAAACCCCACCTCCTTCAAACCAGATGATTCTGGTGCATAATCAAATTTTAGAACCAGTGTTCTTCAGTAAGAGAGCTCTAACTGTACTTGGTTAAGCACTTCACTGCTAACATCAATCAGGAAGTTCAAACTCATCAGCCATGCTGTGTCAATTTACTTACTTAAAGCTTACAGCCTTGGGATAAAAGGGAACTGATATCAAAGAGTCCAAGAAGAAAGGAAATGCTTTGAAATTGGTGGTGGTAGCAATTGTAAAATTATGCTTGATCTAACTGAATTATGGATTGTTATAATACCTGTAAGAGCTCCCAATAAAATGATTAATTATATCTAGATCTGTATCAGTTCCATAATCCCTTGTCAACTTGCGAAGGGGCGAAGTTTAGTCTGTCAATCAGGTTGCAGTTTGATGACCTCATTTAGAGGCGCAATGGGGATAAATAGCTCACTGGAGACCAGATACATTCACTCCCTGCAAGATATTCCTGTTGAAAAACCACATGGAGCTACACTGATAGAGCCAGAGCCCTGAAGCTGGAGAGTCACGTGGAGACCCACGGCAGCACTGAGATGCTTCCACTGCCACTGGATCCACAAGACTTTCTACCCTTTGCCCTGTGATCTTTCTTCATGCATGTCATCATGAGTCTGAAGAAGAATTTACAGACTGGTAATGGACACGTGGGCTAATATTGGACCTATGGGCTTGATCTGGACTGGGCTGGGATGTTTTTGTAATATACAATTACTCTTGGATATGAAACTCTCTCTTACACACATATGAGTGTCTCTGGGTTTGTTTCTCTAGTGAACCTAGATTAACACAATGTATATATATATATATATGAAAATCATGGAGGCAGCTCCACTTTGTAATATAGGATCTTTTGATATTAACAGACAAATATATATTTTTCCCTCTCTGAAGACAAAGATATATTTATTTTGCCACTTTTAGACTGCACTATAAAAAGATTCTTCTCCTTTTTCCTGTGATTTATTACAAAGGTTCAAGTACATTCTTGGTTTTAGTATTATTAGCTGACTGTAGTAATGTGCTATTGGCTCTTCCAAGCATGTAAACTTAAATACACCACAGACAGAAGAAGGAGTATGTATGTGCATACTAGTATATATATGAGATGATAAATATTATTGTAGGTCCAGGCATTTGTTATATTTGTATGAAATATATGGCAACCTGAAAGCACAAAGAAAGTTATATATCCTGACAAAGCTCATAATCTCTGGAATATTTAAATAATGTTACAGATATTTGCCACCTCCTCTCATCATAGTATATGTGCATGGTATATGAACAAAATCCAATTTAATACAATAATTTTCACAGGTTTGTTTGGATAAATCAGTTGTGCCTATCATCAAACTGTATGAAAGTGTCTGATGATGTTTGTATGCCTAGAATATCTTGATTATTAAAAAAACCCCTCAATATTAAATTTTTGAATGAACTTCTTATAATCTCACAAATATCAAAGAGTGAATTGCCCTTGAATAGCTCTCTGCGAACCAGCTTAAGGCATTGATGGTCCCTTGGAAAAATACAAATAAAAAAGAAAAACAAAAAAGATATATATCCTGAGAATGTTATGCTTAAGGGTACTATACTTTCTATATGTCCTTCTTGTATATCTCTGGGAACTTGGTTGTTGTAGGACTTGAGGCTGTGCCACTGGTATTTCAAACACCAACAAAGTGGTCTGTATTATTTCAGACATAAAAGACTAGGAAGAAGGAATGGTCGTCTTCTGAAGGATGAGCCATTGAACATCTTATGCTGCTGTAACAGAAGATGAGCCCTTCAGGTGGGAAGGCGTTCAACATTTGACCAGAGAAGAGCTGCCTCCTCAAAGTGGAGTCAACGTTTATGAATTTAAGGATGGTCTTAAGAATATATTTGACACATTATCCATTAATTACATATGAATGTTGGATGAAACCAAGAACATTATACATGAAGAAAAAAAGGTCATTAGAAAGACAAAAAAGGATAAAAACCATAGAAGATGTCAGAAGACACTCTGAGTGTTACGTTTGAACACAGAGGAGCTAAAGTAAATAGAAGACACGATGAAGTCAAAGAACTGAAGAGAAAATTTCAGATGACAGCTCAAGAAGACAAAGAGCTGAACAGAAAATTTCAAAAGACATCTCAAGAAGACATAGTCGATAAGTATAAGGAAATGGGCACAGACCTGGAGTTAGAAAAACAAAGGAAACATCGTGGCTAGCGTATCTCAAGCTGAAAGAACTGCAGAGAGAAATCAATGCTTGAGTTGGAATTTTGAAACATCCTCTGAGCAAAACATTGAATTATATAGGAAGCATCACTAGAAGGTGGAGGATATACACAGTCACTGAACCAAGAAGAATTGGTTGACGTTCAACTATTTCTGAGGTAGCATGTTGTCAAGAAGTGATGGTATTGAAAGAACATGCCTAAAATTTACTGAAGGCGTTATCAAAAACCGGGTTCCAGGAATTGACAAATATCAGTTGAAACATTTTAACAAACTGCTACAACACTGGAAGCGCTCACATAGTTATGCCAAGAAATTTGGAAGACAGCGAACTGGCCAAATGACTAGAAGAGGTCCATATTTGTACCTATTCCAGAGAAAGGTGACACAAGAGAATGCTGAAATTGTTGAATGATATTATTAATAACAACAGGAGATAAAATTTTGCTGAAGACAATAAAAAAGTTGCAGCAGTCCGTCATCGGGGGAATGCCTGAAATTCAAGCTGTATCAAGGAGAGGATGCAAAATGAGGAATATAATCTAGTTTTGTGTATTTCTTTTATTGTTCTTATTAAACTATTACCTGTATAAAATAGTAAACTACCTCTTGGTATATATGTTTTTTATGCTTAAAACAGTCATTATGGAAGTGAGCCAGTTGTTTATTTAAATTCCACTGTGGTCTTTACCATACTTACTTATTCTGCATGCTGAGCAAATAATCCAAGAAAGTAGACTATAAGAAGAATAGATATGCCGATAATCCAACCTTCCTGGTTGAAAGTAAATAACTTTTGAAGCACTTATTGATGAAGATCAAATAATATAGCCCTCAGTATAAATTACAGCTCAAATCAATGTAAAGGAAAAACAACAAAAACAGAAAAAGACCACACTACTGGACCCAAAGACAACATCATAATAAATAGAGAAAAAATTGAAATTGTCAAGTAATTCATTTTACTTGGATCCATAATCAAGCTTATGGAAGCAACAGTAAAGAAATAAAATGACCCCCTGGGGGTGGGGCAATGAACAACAGAAATGTTGGGAAAGGGAGACAGCAGTGGGTATAAGGTATGCAAACAATAATAATTTGTAATTTATCAAGGGGTCAAGAGGTGAGAGGGTTGGGAAGGGAGGAAAAGAAAGATGAGCTGATACCAAGAGCTCAAATAGAAAGTAAATGTTTAGAAATGATGATGGCAACATAGGTACAAATATGGTTGACACAATTGATGCATAGAATGTTATAAGAGCCCCCAATAAAATGATGAAAAAACCCAAAGAAATAAAATGACACATTGCATTGGGCAAATCAACTTCCAAAGATTCTTTAAAGTAAGTGTTGAAGGGCAAAGAAGTCACTTTGAGGACTAAGGTGAGTTTGACTCAAGTCCTGGTAATTGTAATGGCGTCCTGCATGTGAACACTTGACAACGAGTAAAGAATGAAGAAGAATTTATATGTTTGAATTCTGATGTTGGTGAAGTATGTTGAAAGTACTTTGTACTACTAGAAGAATGATTCTTTAAATCAAGGATGACAAGAGATCTAAAATCAATCGCGAGGAGGGCATAGAATGCCTGGTGGGGATGGATCAAGTGCAATGTACCTGAGAGGAAGTACAAAGACCCAATTGAAGGTCAGTCATGATTGTGAAACTGGAAGAAAGTAAAAGGAAATAGAGGAAAGAACTAGGAAAAAATACATTTATAGAGGTATGAACAGAGGCATGCACATATGTAAATATATTAATATACAACAATAGGGATATAGGTCTATGTACATATATTTATAAGTTCAGTATTAAGGTAACAGATGGACATTGGGAGACTCAAGTCCTTCCTCAACACAAAGAACACTTTGTTCTAATAACCTGGAATTCTGTGATACTCACCTTCCCAACATGATCACTGAAGGCAAAATGGGTGCATAAGCATAGTGCATAATGTGGTGAAGAAAGCTGATGGTGCCCAGCTATTACAAGATATAGAATCTGGGGTCTTAAAGGCTTGAAGCAAATAAGCGGCTATCTAGCAGGGAAGCAACAAAGCCCATGTGGAGGAAGCACACCAACCCATGTTGTGTCAATGGGATCTGGTATCAACGGGATCAGGTATTAGGCCTCAGAAGACCCAAAACAACAAATAACCATTTTGATGTGAACCAGGTGGATCCCAAAGACCAACTGTAGACAATTGGACATCCCCTCACAGAAGGGTTACAAAGAAGGGACAAGCCAGCCAGGGTGTAGTATAGCACCGACAAAACACACAACATTCCTTTCTTGTTCTTTAATTCTCTCTTTCCCCCCACCGCACCCAGCCACTATCACAACTTTAGTTCTCTCTTACAAATCTGGCTAGATCAGACCATGTACAATAGTATGGAGAAGAGCTATCGACATGCAGAATCCAGGACAGATAAACCCTTCCAGACCAATAATGAGAGTTATGATACCATAAGGGTAAGGGGAAGGTGGGGGAAGATGGGGGAGGAAGGGGGAACTGAATTGCAATGATCGATGCACCACCCACCCTCAGGGAGATGAACAGAAACGTGAGTGAAGGGAAATGGTGTCAAATATGAAAATAAAAAGTAATTTATAAATTTTCAAGCGTTCATGAGAGTGGGAAGGTGGGGGAGGGAGGGGAAAAAGAGGAACTGATACTGAGGGTTCAAGTAGAAAGAAAATGTTTTAGAAATGATGATGGCAACATATGTACAAATGTGCTTGATAAAATTGATGTATGGATTGTTGTAAGAGCTGTAAGAATCCCAATAAAATAATTTATTTAAAAATCAAGGATGGTGGGACTTTGTCTTATGTACTTCAAGCATGTGATCAGAAGACAACTGTTCCTAGAAATTGACATCATGCTTTGTATGGTAGAGGGTCCGTGAAGAAGAGGAAGACTCTGAAGGGGACAGGTGGACACAGTGGCTGCACTAATGGACTCAAACATAACAGCAACTACGAGGATGATGTAGGACTGGGCAGTGTGTTGTTCTGCATCACATAGGGTCACTGTGAGTCAGAACCTACTCCAAGGTCAAGGTACTAAACTACAGCAACAACAATAACAACAGTAGGAGCAGCAGTGGCAGCAATAACAGAACAACCTTTCATAGAAATGTCTTCACATGTTTTTGTCTGTGGGCTGTCACTTTTTATGTATTAAAAACCTTATTCTTAAAAAGAAATGATATATATATTTAAAAAATAAAAGGAAATTATGGATGTAGGTTAATGAATGAAAAGGATTGTATCTAGATTGAGCCTCCATTAGGTCCTGATCATACCTCCTGTAATAGTCAATATCATTGATGTATTTGTTCAACATCACTATTAGCACCACAGTTTACATTTATTGAGTATTTTAAATATACTAGGCACTCATAATAATTTCCATGTGTCAACTCTTGCAATCATTGTAACAACCTTAGAAGTGAGTAATAATCATTGCCTGTTTTACAGTGGAAAGGGTTGTTATGGGAGACAAAATAATCTACCAGCTTCATACTCAAAGAAACTCACTGCCATGAGAGTCACTTCTGACTCACAGTGATCCTGGTAGCATAGTAGGTTACTCCTTGATTTCCAACATTCAAGGTCAGCAGTTGAAAACCACCAGCCCCTCCTTGGGGGAAAGATGAGACTTTCTATGCTAGTAAAGTGTTACAGTCTTGGAAAACCACATAGGAAGTTCTGGTCTGTCCACAGGGTAAGTATGGGTCACACAAGTGGTCAAGGGTAAAATAAGTTGCCATTTTGACTCCTAGTGACCCCATGTGTGGCAGAGTCAAAATATGTTTCTAAGGATTTTCAATAGTTGATTTAGTTTTGGAAGTCAATCACCAGGCCTTTCATCCAAGGTGCTTTTGGGTAGACGCAATTTCCAGCTTCTCAATTAGTAGTTGAATGCATTAAGTGTTGCTCTACTCAGGGGTTTCAGTTAGAGACAGGGAATATCAGATAGCTTGTCTGCAGAACCCTGTTTCTGAACCTCTGGAAGATGCTACCTTTCTATTTCGTTGAATCCTGATGTTGATGCTAACATAAATATTTTACTTCTTTAGTGCAAATGTGATCTGCATGGTGGGCAGTTCAAAGCCATCAGCAGGTGTGCGTGAGAAAGATTGTGCTTTCTAGCCCCCTAAACGGAAACCCACAGATGTCTCTACGAATTAACATGGATGCAGTGGCAGTGAGTGAGTAATGCAAATGAGAAACATGAGACTCAGTTTAGTAACATCACATAACCCATAACTGGCTGAATTGTGTGAGTTCCACCCCACTCTCTTGCCTTTCACAGTGCCTCACACATTATTTTTCCTGGTGTCTTCTGTTTTACTGCATCTTGTTGACTGGTCTGATGATTCTCACAGCATTTTTCAAAGAGCCAAGCAGTCAGCTGATATTTTGGCCCTTTGAAGTGAAAAATGGACGAATATTGAGCTTCTGATTCTATCAAGAACAATTTTGTAGACTTTGTGAATGGCTCCCCAGAGGAAATAGGAGGCTCAATTTCAATCCACCTTCTGGCTGGTTATGTCTCTGTCATGCCAGGCTTGTCATTAAA
The DNA here is from genome assembly GCF_050624435.1 of Tenrec ecaudatus. Taxonomy (NCBI): domain Eukaryota; kingdom Metazoa; phylum Chordata; class Mammalia; order Afrosoricida; family Tenrecidae; genus Tenrec; species Tenrec ecaudatus. The sequence goes on along the minus strand of NC_134540.1, from coordinate 82,966,496 downwards.
CCAGTGTGGATTTCTACCTGGTTCCCATCAAATGCCTTTCTGACATTACTTTTTTGTTTTCCTAAGTAAAAAGATAACACTAAGAAGTGTAGCAAAAGAAACAAAAAAATTTTAAAATCATTTTATTAGGGGTTCATAAAACTCTTATCACAATCCATACATACATCAATTGTGAAAAGCACATTTGTACATTCATTGTCCTCATCATTCTCAAAATATTTGCTCTCCACCTAAGCCCTGGCATCAGCTCCTCATTTCCCCCCCTCCCTCCCCACTCCCCTGCTCCTGCATGAAACCTTGATATATATAAATTATATAATAATAATAAGAATTATTAATTAATAAACAATATATTACTAAACATATTATTCATATTATTATTTTGCCTACACTGTCCAACGTCTCCCTTCACCCACTTTTCTGTTGTCCATCCCCCAGGGAGGAGGTCACATGTAGATCCTTGTAATCGGTTCCCCCTTTCCAACCCATCCTCCCTCTACCCTCCCAGTATCACCACTCACATCACTGGTCCTGAAGGGATCATTCGCCCTGGATTCCCTGTGAAGAAAAAAAAATTTAAATAAGCATTCAATTTTTAAAATGGGGCTAAGAGGGCTTATTCAGGAAATGAAAAGAAGAAAATGTATCCAGATATAGGAAGACACCAGCTCATATAATTGAGAACAACGAGTACAATTAAAACAAAAACATCAACAATCTAAGACACCAAGACATAATAATACTGCCATTTGATTACTGAGGCCATAAACAGGATGAGCTGGGGGTTGTGAATGAACTTCTATTGCATAAAATATCTAAAAAGTTACAGTGATTTATTTCAGAAGCTAATTACATTTTTTTTCAGTCATAACCACAAAAATCATTGGATGTTATCATGGGTTTAGTCAGATGTTTCAGGTGTCTATAAAAACCCATCTTGTATCAGGACCTCATTTCCCTGAAAAAGCTCATCAAAGAAAAACCTCTTAAAAGACTTTAGATAAGGCCAACTTCAAGACCCCTTCTAGTCGTTCTCCCTATTACATCATTATCATGAAGAAATGCTCCTTTGGCCCATTTAATACAAAAGTCAGTTCTGTCAAGTTTAACTTCCTTAGAGTGTATTTCCTTCACATCCTGGCTCGACAGACAGAATTAGAATTGCTTCTGTGTTTTTTATGATGTCTAGCCGTAACACAACCAGAGAGTAGGAGCTTGCTTAGGATGGACTCCACTCAGCAAACATTTAGTCCCATACAAACATTTAGTCCCATATAGTTTAATTTAGCAAGAGCTGAGTTTAATTTGATCATTTAGTTTTGTTTAAAAATAAACTAGAAGATATCACTGAACGATTGCATGGTCTTGGATCATTCATTTCAATGCTTTGAAACTCAATTCCCCAATCAAAAGAAAGTAAGATATGAATAACTTTCAGAAAGAGAGAGAATAAGAGCCGGTTCAGCTGAATTATAAGCTCAGGGTTTATTACCTTAATGACACTTAATAAATGGTAATTATAATTTTCATTACACAAATTATTGTAAGGAACCGATCACCTCAGAGTGTGGGTCCTCCAGTGACTCCATTTTTGAGTACAGATATTTCACATGAAGAATGTTTATACATATAGTTAACTCCCTTGTGTTTATTCAAGCACAGATAATAAACATGCGGCCACTTCTCACTAGCTGTACAACGATGAAAAAGAAGCGTTGGTCCTATTGCTTTTCAAATGCAGCTCTGATGCCCAGCCAAGCATCTTAATGCTTGCTTGACTTAGCATGGATTTAAGTTATCGCCTAGAGGAGACAGAGATGGAAAGTGCGGCTCTTTATATTGTACCCCAAATGCTATGGAGCTGGAGAACATTTAGGATGGTTGGTGAAGGAAGTTCCTTAGTCATTTCCTCCACAGTCTGAGCTTTTTCCAGGGGATTTGAGAATGAAACTCACTTCGTTCATTTGTTCTCCCCTTTTATTAAATCCCTGTCGTGGAGTCTTTTCTATGCTAAGGCAGGGTTCTCCAATGTGGGGAGGATAGACTTCACAGTCATGCAAGTTAACCCATTGGATTGGAGGAAGACTATATTACAATTTATGTTTGATATTTTTATTTAAGAAAAATAACTTATTATTAATCTTTAATATAGGATTAACTCCAGCATTCTCCCTTATATCCTGCATGTTGAAAGATTAGGCATACATTTTCAGTTTTCTTGGAAGTCATCATGAATTTGTCAGTTATATTAACTACTTTATCTAATTTTGTTCTCATAAAATAGCAAAAGTGTAACCATCGTCTGAACTGAACTAAAAGCCCCACACATATTTGAATGTAATTCAAATAGTTAGAGCATAAGCAAAATATAAGAATATTTCCAAGTTAAGTTGCCAGTTTTTCTCTTGGTATGAACTACCAAGCCTGCTACAGGTAAAATCAATGGCAATTTGCCTAGTTATGACAGCATAACACCCTAATAAAATAGAATGCCTACAAATACTCTTTGGTCTCATTATTGATGATATTCTTTGACCTAAGTGTTTATTCTTATCTTGAGAGTTTTTGCTAATAGTAAAGTAAATGTTTTTAATTTACCGAAAAGTATATTAACACTCCACTTAAGCTTTTGCGGTTTTCTTTCATCCCTCAAATTAATTTTTCCCTTAATCTTGCTTTGCAAAGTTTTCTCATTGTAGTTAGAGTCACTGTTTACAAACAAATATCACATCATGTCAGCGTCTTTACCACCTTTGAAATGATTTAATTGTACTTTCAGCCAAGCAGGAAGTCTTTACTGTGATGGATGAGGCCATGGTAAGGTGTTTACTGCTCAGCTCCATCACATACCGGCCTTCTCGCCTACTTACAATTTGATTATCTTGACTTTTTCTTTGTTCCTAGTACTGCCCACCTATAGTTGCAATTACTTTTTCAAATGCTGAAACTGGATCTTTGAATAGCTAACATCTCTTCATTGTTTTTTCTTTTTCGTTCAAATAAATAAATATATAGTGCAGTAAAATTAGTCATCGAGGGTTGTTTTAACAGAAATATCACAACTGGGTAGCCTTAGCAAACAGAAATTTATTTTCTCAAAATTTAGGCTGCTTAGGATCCCTAGTGGATTAAGTATTGAGGTGCCAACCTCAAGGTAAGTGGTTTAAACCCACAACCCACTCCTGAGGTGGAAGCTCAAGCTGTGGGCGCCCATAAAGATTTCCAGGCTGAGCACCCGCCCCAGGGTTGTCCAGGGAGACGCTTCAGTGGCACTGGTGTAGCAGGCGCATTCATAGACAAGGAATGCACAAATCAGGAGAAGAGTGTTTGAAACTACCGCATCTAAAAGAAATGTTCGTGATTTTCTTGGCTATAGCACTATGTTTACTTTCTTTCAAAATGTTTATTTTATGTCACGGCAGGGGGTAACTTTATTGAATTTTAGACATTTTGGTCTCTTGATTATAAACATAAGCTCAAGGAAGGCAATGATCCTTGTTTGTTCCCCTCTTAGTGATTTTTACATTCGAAAACAGGCCCCGACTCAGGACAGCTTTGATCACTTTCAAGATCTCTTAATAAATTCCTGTTCCCTTAACAGGATGCATAATCTTTATTGGCATTTGCATTCAGTACAATTTTATAAAGCTTGCTTTTTCTTGTTTTTAATCAATTACTTATTGACACTATAAAATTTTGAGTTTTTTTGACAGCAGGCATTTCTCTTCATAGTCTTCAAACTTCTATATCACGGGAACCCTGAAGTGATGAAGCAGATAGTAGTAGCAGGAGGCCCTGATCTCCTCTAGGAATAAATATAGAATGGGAGGAATTGTTTAAAATGACCAGTAAGATCTGGGTCAATGGAAGAGCAATACAGGCTGAAGCTGTAGTAGTGGAGATATAGTTATTATTAGAGATATCTGGTGTTGAAGCAAGGATGTGGTTGTTGCTAGGTGCCAGTGAGTCAGTTGGGCCCATAAGCAACCCTATGCACAAGAGAACACAACACTGCCTTGTCCCGTGCCATCCTCACAATTGTTCCTGGGCTTGAGCCCATTGCTGCAGCCACTGTGTCAATCCATCTCCTCCTTGAGGGCCTTCCTCATTTTGGCAGCCCCTTTACTTTACCAAACGTGGCCACCTGTTGCTACATTCCCCTTCTCTGTAGTTAATGAAATCTTACATTTCATTATAATAATTTTCGTTCATAACACACTCCTCACAACTTCTGATGATATCTTGGAAGGTCAGAATTTATCCGGTAGAATCAACCAAACCTCTGTTTGAATCCCTAGTTGTTCTGTAATTATTAGATGGCTACAGTTTCCCATTGACCTTTATTAGAGGCAATCACAAGCAAATCAAGTGGTAGCCACGTGAATCCTCTGATCTCTCTTTGTTATATAGAAGTAATGTAATTTACTCTTGATTATCAGGATCAATCACTTCTCCTTCCAAGCTCCTGTACTAACTCCCTTCTCTATATGGCAGTTTGGTGAATTTGAACCTGATAGTAAAAGAGATAGTTTAAACTTCGAATTGAATGTAACCATGTGTTTTCCTCTGGAGAAAGAACCAGTCCTGTAGGAACTGGTTAAACGCAAACTACCATGACTGCAAAGCAAAAACTTCTTCAAAGAAACAGATACGACACAGAGAATCATGCATCCCATGGTTTGTAGGTCTACATATTCAGACCAGTGAAGGGAGAGAACAAGATATTATTTTCACAGATTACAAGAATATGTCAGATTTGGTGAGTTATCCTTAAGATCTAGAAATGACCTCACAACTGTAGATCAATTGTTGTTACATGTCAATATGTAGAACAGAATACAGCGCTGCCTCCTCCTGGTCCAGCTACACAGTTACTATTATGCTTGAGCCACTGTGTTAGCTACTGTTGTCAATCCATCTCATTGAGGGCCGTCTTTTTTTTTTTTTTTTGCCTCTATTTAACTAAGCAAGACACCCTTCGCAGGGACTGGAATCTCTTATAAACTGTCCACAGCAGACGAGAAAAGATCCTGCCAGTTTCCCTTCTAAGGAGCTTTCTGGCTGCCCGTCATCCAAGACAAATTTGTTTGTCCTTTTGGCAGACTATAGAGCTTTCAATATTCTTAGCCAGAACCATACTTCATATGCATAATTTTTCTGAAAAATAATTTTATTGGGGGCTTTTACAGATATTATAACGATCCATAATTCATTAAATCTAGCATAATTGTACAGTTGCTGCCACCATAATTTTCCTTTTAAAAAAATCAATTTTATTTCGGGCTCTTACATCTCTTATTACAATCCATCCATCCATCCATGCATTGTGTCAAGAACATTTGTACATATGTTGCCATCATCATTTTTGAAGCATTTTCTTTCTATTCGATCCCTTGGTATTCCCTCCCCCTCCCTCCCTCATGAGCCTTGGTACTTTATAAATTATTATTATTTTCATATCTTACATTGTCTGCTGGCTCGCTTCACTCACCTTTCTGTTGTTTGTCCCCTGGTGGGTGGTGGTGGCGGTGGTTATATGTTGATCATTGTGATCGGTTGCCCCTTTCTCCCCCAACCTCCCCACTACCCTCCTGGTATCTCTACTCTCATTATTGGTCCTGAGGTGTTTATCTGTCCTGGAGTTCCTGTGTTGTGAGTGTTACTCTGTACCAGTATATATGCTCTGGTCTAGTCGGATTTGTAAGGTAGAATTGGAGTCATGATAGTGGAGGGGGGGAAGCGTTAAGGAAAAAGAGGAAAGTTGTATGTTTCATGCTATACTGCACCCTGACTTGCTCATCTCTTCCTTGTGACCCTTCTATAAGGGGATGTCCAATTGTCTACAGATGGGCTTTGGGTCTTTACTCCACACTCTCCTGCATTCACATTGATATAATTTTTTGTTCTGGGTCTTCTTGATGCCTGTTACCTGATCCCATTGACACCTCATGCTCACACAGGCTGGTTTGTTTATTCCATGTGGGCTTTATGCTTCTCAGCTAGATGGCCACTCATTTATCTTCAAGCCTTTAAGACCCCAGATGCTATAGCTGTTGGTAGCCGGGTACCATCAAGTTTCTTCACTACATTTGCTTATGCACCTGTTTCATTTTTAGTGATCACTGTGTTGGAAGGTGAGCATCACAGAATGCTGTCTTATTAGATCAAAGTGTTCTTGCTTTGAGTAGAGGTCCTATGTCTGCTACATAACAGATAACTGTATATACATAGATCTATTTCCCTATCAGTATATAAAATATATTAACATATGTATGTGCCTGTATTCATACCTCTATAAATTTCCTTTGCCTCCTAGTTCTTTCCTTTTTTCCCTTTTCCTGTCCTCTTGTCCCACTCTCATGTTTGGCCTTCATTTGGGTTTCAATAATTCCTCTTGGCTATATTGCCCTTGATCAAGCCTCACCAGGCATCCTATGCCCTCTTCACCATTGATTTTAGATCACTTGCTGTTACTTTGTCCTTGCATTGGTTCACAACCTTCTCTTTCCCCTGCCTCCCCCATCCCATGTCCCACCCCCGGAACTGTTGGTCCCATTGTTTTCTCCTCCGGATTGTTTATCCCACCTATCTTATCTAGATAGACATGCAGAGACAATAATAAGCACAAAAACAAGATAAAGCAAAACAAAACAAAATAAATGAAATAAAAAGTGAGGAGCTAATACCAGGGGCTCAAGCAGAGGCAAGTGTTTTAAGAATGATGAAGGCAACAAGTGTACAAATGTCCTTGACACAATGGATGTATGTGTGGATTGTGATAAGACTTATACGAACCCCAAATAAAATTATTAAAAAAAGAAAAAGCTAATCCCTAACTTTATATGCAAAGGAAAGTGATCCCAATATAATTAAAATGCTATTGAAGAAAAACAAAACAAAACAGAAAAACAAAAAACACAGCAACAACAACAATAACCAATGACAAAAAAAGAAAAGCCTATAGATACCAGGTCTGTTTTTGACCTCTATGATTATTTTCTGGTCCAAGTCTGTTTGTTGACCTTTAGGATTGTTTTCTGCTCAAGTATGATAGGGTGCCACACGGTGGTCCCAAAGTTAAATTTTCATATCCCCCTGTGGACTTCATTGCTGCTCTGTTGTGTGTCCTTAGTGTTTTGCCCCAGGAGACTCAGGGATTCTAAGGAACTCTGGTGGCACAAATGATTATGCACTTGGCCGCTAACTGAAAGGCTGACTGTCTGAATGTACCCCGCAGCTTTGTGGGGGAAAGCCCTGAAGAGCTGCTGCCCGCAGATTCACAGCGAAGAACACGATGGGCGATTCTTCTCTGCCACAAGGGAGCAATATGAGTCTAAAAAATTTGACTGCCCAAATCCATGACATGGTTTTAATGCTTATTATTAAAACATGAGCATTTATTTGGAATTTACAAAGGGCTTATCATATACAACTGCTATCTGACCAAGAAGAATTATGCACTGATTCGTGGACTTAATTTATGGTAGAATAGATGATTTCCACAGATGTACGTTTTCACTCTTCCCTCCAGTATATTGTGAACATATTTTTCTAAGCATTTCCTCCCATTGCAGTTTCTAACAGTGATCATTGGGATAGAAAAGTAAAGATGGATAATTTGAGCATTAAGGGGATTTTCATCTTCATGATTTAATCATTCTTCTTTTCTATTTAAACCCGTGGCTACTGCAAGTTATACCCCTGGCTGTATACACTCTTTATCCTTTATCACCATGTACTTGCTTGCTATTGGTAACTGACAGTTTAAATTCTCTTAAGCACTGTAATCTTCAGAACACTGACAGTCTGAGGAACATGTGGATATGCTACCATCAAAAGTATTGCCAGCTTCCTCTCTTCTCGGCTGTGTAATCCCAGGCAGACTCTAGTAATGCTTTATCTATACAATGCCAGGGAGTCCTGGTGGCATCGTGGGTTCTGCATGGTGCAAAGCTGGAAGTTTGAAACCACCAGCCGCACTCAGAGAAAGATGAAGCTGTCCACTCCCCCAGAGAGTTAGTCTTGGAAATCCACTGGGGCAAGTCTACCCTGCCTGCTAGGGTTTCTATGAGTCGGAATTGACTGGATGGCAGTGGATTTTACAAGGCCAGTAGAGATCAGGCCACTCACCAAGGACATGTGTCAGTGTTAATTGCCCCTAACACATCATCACGGGTCCGGGAGGTGCAATTGTACAGTGATAATAAGTAAAGATTATAGTAAAGTTATAGAGAGCAGGAGAGATAGAAGAGAGATTGAAATAATGGACTCAGATACTTTTCATGGTAGCATGCTCACCTCCGCCCACTTGGTGGTTCATGGGAGAGAGGGAGACACAGAAAGAGAGAGAGAGCGAGAGCGAGAAAAAGAGAGAGAGAGAGAGAGAGAGCTTTATTGCTAACCAAGGCTTTCATATTCTCTGGGGACATGCCAGGCCCCTAATTACAGATGAAGACATATGTCCCAGGAAAGGGTTGTGCTCTAGGTAATACAGTAATGGAGATGGGTAATCTAGGGGTATCCATGTAACAGGAAGAGGAGGGATTGGGTGTATACATGTGACAAGATGGGCAGATCCTAGGTTCAGGATGGCAGCCTAACTTTGAATGTCACTGAGCTGGTTTGACCTGTTCTCTGGATCACTATAGAAACCATTATCAGTAGGATGTAAACCTCATCTTAGGGACCAGACTAATGGCCACAAGCCTTTAGGGAGATGTAGTCCATTGTCCTTCAGGGAGTGTGGCCTACCTGTGGTGGGACCAGACAATAGTCTGGCAACTGACTGCCTTCAGGGAGGTAACTTGACAATCATTTACTATTAGCTGTAAGCAGTGTCCTAAGTCTAACATATATTTGGGGGAGATGACTTGGGAGAAATCTTTCTGTTTCCCACAGACATATAAAAAAGTGGTGGTGGGCAGAGCTCTTGTGGTAAGACTAGCTTAGATTCAATAAGCATTTTTTAATAGTAGAGCAACTAATACCTAATAACCCAAAGTGTGTATTGCAATAAAAACACAAAGCCCATAAATTTGATTTTTCTTATTTAAACATATTGTTAATTTATGAATATTTAAAATATAGAATTATATAGAGGTACTAAAAATTCATCCTTTATATATTGTTGTATATAATTTCAGTATTCTTAAGCCTACATATTTATATCTACATTTACATGTATAATGTCATTAAAATCTATTCATCTATGTCAAGACATACACTTTGATATAAAATTGATACCATAAAACTTGGGGATCTTTTTCATGTAATAATATATTATTAACATGTTCTAAATTGCTTTAAAACTGATTTAAAAAAAAAGAGTTATTGGAATTTCACTATTTGAATTAATCCTAATTTATAGCCAATTTCTTCTTTTAAAAACTGTAAACAGCCCTCTAACAAGCCTCTTACTTGATCATCTTTAGTGTAAATTCATAGGAGTATTAAAGGGTTTACGTACATTATTTTTGTTGTATATTTTACACATAATAGAAACATCGTCAATTGTTTTGTCTAGATTATCCCAGATAGTTTTGTATGCAGTGAATACAAAATGTGTTAGAAGGTTTGGAAATCTGATAGATTCATCTGAGCAGAATTCTCTCTCTCTCTGAGAGCATGGTTGGTTTCCTAGTCATGTCTTCTTGCTTCAGTGTACAGGTGAGCACATTCTATTGGACTTCATTTTGAAGTTTCCAAAGGTCACAACCTATGAGGCAGAGTGACAAAAGGCCACCAATCAATGAAACATGATGCTCAGCCCCTGGCCAGATCCCAGGGGTGCTGAGATGGCCACTGAGAATTCTTTGAAATGCAAAACTGTCTATAAGCTTGTGGGAACTGCTCCAGAAGCAGAAGTTAGGGTGCACGATGAGGAATCTAACATCAAGTGCATTTTTTTAAAGAAAAAAAATCCCGAAATGCTTGTCTGTGAATTGAATTTTCAGAGCACTCAATTTCTTCCTAGAAATGCTGCTCACTAGTTAGATGGTCAATATCATGTTATATCAAGTATTGATTTTTAATGGTCTTGGAAAACTATCTGTGTGCATTTGTGGTAAGAAGAAATGATTATTTTTCTGTTGTCCTTTTTAAAATTATTGCTTTGAGCTAACATTTGAGTGGCAGAAGTTGTATTAAAAATCAATGCCAAGAAGGATTCTGTAGCTGAACCTAAAAGTTGCAATATTAGGAGAATCTAACCTCTTTGTCTTCAAGGATTTGAAGCAAAAAAACAAAAAGAGCTTTATGCAGTGCTGCCCATTCCTTATAGAGGATAATGATATTAGGGGGAGTATAAAAAGAGGGCAGTATGCATTTTGTATTGATTGCATGTTATAAATTCATTATGGATTTTCCCTTAATGTTTCCTTAATGCTAAGAAAAGGGCATTTATGGTGACCTCCTTTTATAAAAGGAGGAGCTCTGATATAATGATTCTTTCTCTCTCGCCTTTATTCTGTCTCTATTTCATCCTTTCTTTTTTATTACATTGCTTCTTTTGTTTACTACAAAAGTAACACACTTTAATTGTGGAAAATATAAAAAAGTCATGCATAGAAATTATAAAAATCAACTGTAACCTCATATTGCAGAAATAATGTATCGTGTTTGGAGCCAAAAGGTACACATGCATATGTATGCGATGTATACTTAACCACAATGGTTAGCAAGGACAATTAAGGAGGTATTTCTTAACTAACAGTTCTCTTCTAAGATATAGTCAGGAGTCCTGGTGGTGTAGTGGTTACATGTTGGGCTGCTAACCACAAGATCAGCAGTTTGAAAACATCAATTACCCCTTGGAAGACAGATGAGATTTTCTACTCTCATAAAGAGGTACAGTTTCAGGAGCCCGCGGGGCAGTTTTACCTGGTCCTGTAGGGTCCTATGATTTGGAATCAACTTGATAGCAGTGTTTTTTGGATTTCTTTTTCTTTAAAATATATAGTCATTAAGGTTGATACAAAGAAAAAACAAACCAAATAAAAAAAAACAAACTTATTGCTGTTGTGTTGATTGTGACTCATAGTCACTCCATTGGGTGAAGTAGAACTGACCCATATAGTTATCAAGGTCATAATATCTACAGAAGCAGACTGACACCTTATCATTTCTCCATGTACCACCAATGTTTCAGATTCAGTGAATAGCTGATACATTTTCTGAAAAATAAATCTTTGTGGTAGAGGTACTTAAGATCGCTTTTGTTTTGAGTGTCTGGCAAGATTGAAGAAGGGTGGTCTGTCAAAAGATTGCTTTGCATTATCACTCTTCTTGCCCATCTGTGACTGCTTCCTTGCTGTGGGCAGGTACAGCTTGTGTGGATGTGGGAAAAGTCCCCAAAAGGAGAGGAGGAAAGTAAAAGGAAATAGAGGAAGGGATGTAGATCTACATCATTTCTTTATAGGTGAAGTATTAAGGTAGCAGATGGACATTGGGTCCCCATGGAAGTCCTTTCTCAACACCAGAACACTTTGTTCTAATAATCTGGCGTTCTGGGATGCTCACCTTCTTGACACAATCGCTGAAGATAAATGAGTGCATAAGAAAATGTGGTGAAGAAAGTTGATAGTGCCCAGCTATTACAAGATATAGGGTCTGAGTCTTAAAGGATTGAAGTTAAACAAGCAGCCATCTAGCAGGGATGCAACAAAGCCCACATAGAAGAAGCACACCAGCCTGTATGATCACAGGTGTCGACAGGATCAGGTATCAGGCATCAGAAGACCCCAAACAAACAACCATTTTGATGTGAACAAGGTGGAGGCCCAATGACCATCTGTAGACAACTGAACAAACTTTCACAGAAGGATCACAAGGAAGGGACGATCTAGCCAGGGTGCAGTAGAGCACTGAAAAAACATAAAACATTCTTCTCGTTATTTATTACTTCCTTCCCCCACCCTACCACCCCACTATCATGACCCCAGCTCTATTTTACAAATCTGGCTAGACCAGAGCATATACACTGGTACAGATAAGAGCTCTCAGCATACATAATCCAGCACAGATAAACCATTCAGGACGGATATTGAGAATAGTGATACCATGAGGGTAGGGGGAAGGTGAGGGGAAAAGGGGAGAAAGGGTGAACTGATAGTAATGATTGAAGTACAACCCGTTGCCCCCAGGGGGGGATGAATAACAGAAATGTGGGTAAAGGGAGACAGTGGATGGTGTAAAATACGAAAATAAAAATTTATGAATTATCAAGGGTTCCCGAGAGTGGGAATGTTGGGGGTGGGGGGAGAGGATGGGGTAAAAGAAAGAGGAGCTGATACAAAGATCTCAAGTAGAAGGAAAATGTTTGGAAATGATGATGGCAACATGTGTTATGTACAAATGTGATGACACAATCAATTGTAAGAGCTGTAAGAGCCCCCAATAAAATGATTTATTGAAAAATGAAAGAAAGAAGAGTCCCCAAAAGGACCATTGAGAAACTTAGGGTTAAAGTTGAAGAGGAGCAAAATGAGTTCAAGAGTAAAAGTTGACCATGAGACTTCACTTGGAGGCTTTCAAAAATCCCAGTGGCTTTGAGAGCAGGTGGAGAACACTGTGGTTCGTCCACGGATCTCAGAGCACAGAGAGGTTCCACTGTTGGAGGGGACCTTTGCCAGAAAATGCTTAGGTACCACGGTCTCCACCTTGTCGCTCTGAAGAGTCGACACAATCTGCCTCGATACCCCGAGCTGGAGAAGTGTGTCCTCTGTGCCATCTTGAGGTGTCACACACAAAGAGAGGAGACAAACTGGTGTATATGAAGGATAAAGAGCTAAAATGTGACAACTTTGGAAATGATACTATTATTATTCATTACATGTTTGTTTAATTGTAAATTTGTATGGACTCCAAAAGTCTCAAATAGGGTCCCAATAATCAAATTTATCTCAGAGTTATTATTTTCTCTCAGTAGATGGCACTGTTTTTGAAGAATAGGCGTCAGTTATTTTATAATGGAGACATGAACCAGAGGGAGGCTTCATTGAATGAAGAGGATTCCATGATAATAAACTCCAAAGCTTTGTTATCTAAGATAGAAGGACTTTAGTGGCAAAAGAATGATTTTTAGGTGATAGAGTAGCAATATAGGAATATAATGTGAAATATATACATACTTCTAAATTTTATAGTAACACCATTAAAAAATAAAAGGGGAAATTAAATTTAATAATATAGTAGGTCATTTTATTTTAGCATGTAACCATACAAAGATTATTAATAAGATATCTTAACTCAGAATTAGCCAGTTTTCAAGTCCCAAAGAGCCAGTGGCTAACAACTACCTTATTGTGCTATGAGGTATGATAGCTTATTTATTTTTTCTCTTCAGAAAGAGAATTGGTTCCAGATCAATTGGTTAAAAAAGAAGTGTTCTTGTTTCTTTTAGAATAACATTATTGTGTTGAATATGATTCTTACCCAAGCAGAATCTTTATTCACTCAAAAGATTATATATATATATATATAATGTATATATTTATCAGTGCCATTTTTCTCCTCCACAGAAAACTGCAAGGCCACTGTCAATATAACCACTAGAAAGTTCTCTGTCATTCACTCCACAAGGATTTCCCGAGTCCCAGGCACTGTTCTAGTAGTGGGGACTGGTCCTTGTATTTCTAAAGATGGCCAGAATGAAATAAAATGTTTGAATAAACAGTTTGACTTACACATTTTCCTATTCATCACTTTCCAGTTTATTCGGACAGGGAAAGATATGACAAAAAAGAAGTTATAAATTGTCAAAGATTCATGGGGGAGGGGGCATCAGGGAGGGAGGGGAAGGGGTGAGGAACTGATGCCAGGGGCTTAAGTGGAGAGCAGATGTTTTGGGAGTGATGAGGCCAATGAATGTACAATTGTGCTTTACACAATTGATGTATGTATGGATTGTGATAATAGTTGTATGAGCCCCTAATAAAATGATTTTAAAAAAAAGAATATGACGTAGATGATATCACTCTAGAGAAGATTTCCTGTTTCCCGAGGAATTTTATAGGATGCCAAGGGTACACAGAAAAGTAAGACTGCAAGAGTAAAACGAGATCACAGTCTAGTTTGGGGGGTGGGGTGGGGGGACAAGGAAGCAAATAATAATAGAGAATGGCCTAAGCAGTATGAGAGCTGACATGTTCTTATTGATCTTGGTGTCTAAAAAGGAAAATTTATGCTTTTATTTATACTTGATGACAAGTATTTATATTTTCTCTAGAGTTTTCTGTTCTCTAAAGATCTGAAAATAATTGTACTATAATAAAATGACTATTTGTATTCCTTTATATCAATCCAGGATTCTGTATACATGTTATCTTCCTATCTGACATTTAGCAATTGACCTTGTGTGTGTCTCTTAAATTCATTGCCCCTCTCTTCTTGTTCTCTTTAATTCCTTGACTGAAGGGGAAAAAATTAAGATAGACATAACCCTGCTGACCTTTACAGCTTTTTTTTAAATTAATTAAGTCATGTTCTCAAAACCTTAAAAGCCAGCAACTTGATGTGATTTTTTTCTTGTTGATGTGGGTTTCACATTTAATCTATCAGGCTGATGCATTATTGATGTTGCCTTCTTTTCCCCCTTAATTTTGTGACACTTCCTGTAAACTCAGCTTCACTGTAGGCTTTTATCCCGAGTTCATGCTTTAGTTTAGCCCATGACAACCATTAATAATGTAAAGCCCCAGTTACATGTTATCAATCTCCTTTGGAAAATTTCAAGGCAATATTGAGTGAGATGAATTTCTCTCTGTATTCTTAGATGTTTATTGTGAAAAGACACAGCTGCTCTATTTATGAAGAGCAAGCGCATGAACCGTTTATCAGTATGTTTGCCCAGTGTGCACATATGTTAAGGTAGTAGAGTATTTTTTAAACCTCTTGGTTTTAGGTAGGTAATTATGATATCAAAACCCCAAATTGAAATTCATTTCCATTGAGACAATTTTGACTTATAGGGACTCCACAGGACAGAGAACTGCTCCAAAGTGTTTCTAAATCTATAGATTGTTATGATAGCAAATTGGCCCATCTCTTTCTGGAGAAGTGGCTCATAGATTCAAAACAATTATCTTTGAATTAGCAACCAAAAGCTTAATCATTTGTGCTACTAGGTCCCCTTTTAAATGATCAAGATGTCCCAGGGATTATATACTGGTGAGGCACACTGCTCAGGAGACTCCTACCACCAATTGCACAATGCCTGGCTATAGAGTGCCTGTGATGTAAAGGGAATTGACAAGAAAGAAGTGTGTGTGTGTGTGTGTGTGTGTGTGTTTGTGTTCACCTCAATAGCTGAAGGAAACAACTGCACATTTCTGTATTTTTCTAACAGCCAGAATGGATAATAGGTAATGAGAAAGTGGGAGTTAAAAAAATATTTTCCCACTATACTAGACTGCAGCAAAATAATTTTACTTTCTTTTGGAAAGGGAACTAAAGTCTCTAAATTTGATACAGTTTACCTGACATTGCTGTAACGAAACAACTTCAATATTAAATATTTCCTACAGTGAATTTTAAATGCCAATAAACTGCCAATAATCTTATCTTCAGCGTCTACTCAAGTGGCCTCTATAAGGTTTTAGAAAGAATAAGAGAACCACAGGGTCTCTGATGGCACACTAGATGCGATTGTTCCCCTAGAGGATCCTAAACCCGGCAGCCAAGTTTACAGAGTTGAGTGAACTTGGTTTCTTTAAGAGCCTGCTGCAGCCAAGTTTAGAGTTGAGTGAACTTGGTTTCTGTGAGAGCCTGCTGTGCGTGCTCACAAATGAATACAGCCCATTAGAACTAATCACACTGCAGTCACAATTTTACCCACCCAAAGTATCATCCAAGAAAAGACTCAAAGCAGGGGAGAAATGTCTAGAAATTATTCTCATTAGTTGGTTATAAGGTACACATGTTTTCTTAGGTTTTAATCAGTAAAGGCTCCCTGCGTTGTGAAATCATTAGTTTTTTTTGTTGAGATTCTTACAGAAGACCACATCATCAGGGTAAGTAGGCTTCATCTGCATCGCTGTTCACCATCTTGTGTTTGGACCATTGTGTAATGCTGAGCACAGAGTGGGCACTGCCTACATGATAAACTTGTTCAATGCATAAGCAAGTACAAGAAACTCAAAACTTCATTTGTATGTGACTTGAACATAAAAGTCTTTTAAAAAATCATTTTATTGGGGGCTCATACAATTCTTATCACAATCCATCCATTATGTCAACAACATATTACATTTGTTGCCATCATCGTTCTCAAAACATTTGCCTTTTGCTTGAGCCCTTAATATCTGCTGCTCATTTCCCCCTCCTCCCTACTCCCCCCTATCTCATGAACCCTTCATCATTCATAAATTATGATTATTTTGTCATATATTACACTGTCTGACATCTTCCCCCACCTTCTTCTCTGCTGTCCACCCCCCACGGAGGAGGCTATATGTAGATTCCTGTAATCAGTTCCCCCTTTCTACCCCACATTCTCTCTACCCTCCAGACATTGCCACTCTCACCACTGGTCCTGCAAGAGTCCCTGGAAGATTCCCTGTTTCCAGTCCTATCTGTGCCTTTGTACATCCTCTGGTCTAGCCAGATTTGTAAGGTAGAATTGGGATCAAGATAGTGGGAGGGAGGAAGTATTTAAGAACTAGAGGAAAGTTATATGTTTCATTGTTGCTACCCTGCAGCCTGACTGACTCATTTCCTCCCCACAACCGGTTGACTTCCATTGGGCTTTGAGTCTCCACTCTGCACTCACCCACATTTTCAATTATATGGTTTTTTGTTCCTTGATGCTTGATACCTGATCCCTTCGACAGCTAGTGGTCACACAGGCTGGTGTGTTTCTTCCATGTGGGCTTTGTTACTTCTGAGCTAGATGGCCACTTGCTTATCTTCGAGGCTTAAAGACCCCAGATGCTATATCTTTTGATAGCTGGACATTTCACTTTAGATTTCTCCAAGACTGGCTTTCACAAGATTTTCATGACATCACCAAATTCTTAGAGTTTCTACCGGTTTTCTTCCTGTGTTTGTTCTGCTTCCTTCTCTCCCTCTCCTCACAGCACATCTCTCTCTCTCTCTCTCTCTCTCTCTCTCTCTCTCTCTCTCTCTCTCTCTCTCTCTTTGGTGTACTTATACCAGCTTGTGTCATAAACTCCCTTGGCATATCTCCTCCTCCATGTTGATCTCCTACCTTCTTCTGTGGAACGAGGAAGCCTCAGACTTATTAGACCTTGGAAATGCCACCATTATGCATCTGCATTAGAAAGTATTATGGGGACCTTCAGAGGAACTCTGAAGGTTAGTGACAACTGCTTTAAATAGGAGAGACTTTACAGTTTTCTCAGTCAAAAAGCATTGCTAGAGTTGAATCCATGTCTTTGTTATTATCAGATGTTGCTTCTTCCGAACCACACTCACTGTCATTGAATTGACTCTGATTTATCGTGACCCTATAGCATTGCCCCTATGGATTTCTGAAATGATGGAAGCAGAATGTCTCATGTTTTTTTCTGGGATGCAGCAAGTGGGCTCAAACTATAGCACTAGGGCTCTTATGTTGCCTGTTGGGGTGAGCATGGAGAGGAGGAAGCCCTACTCTGTGTTTGTAAAGCAAATGTACTCCAGAGACTTCAAATACTTTAACTAGACATAAGAATCTGAATGTCAGAGATCAGAAACAAAGAGTAGTAGCTTCACTAAAACGTCAAAGCCTTACAGAATGAGAGATAATTCAAATTCTTTCTTATCAGGTGTATTTCAGATATCCATTTGTATAGGTTTGAGTAGTACCAAGGTAGCTGACTTTATATCTTAGGATCTGTCCACCGATCCTCCATTATCTATGCTCAGTTAATGATTTTAACCTTAAATATAAAGATTTAGCCAATTCCATGTTCTCTTGAATGGTCAATGGATGCTTCTTACTTTAATCACCTTATAGTTGATAACAGACATAATTCTACCCAGGTAATTTTGTCTAGAAGTTACATTGTCCTATTTAAGTTATATTCACACCCTTGAGTAGACTACTTCTGTTAAGAAAAACATTCTGATTTTCTTCAAGTTCCAGGAAATTGGGACAGCATGATCAAAGTTGGTAAGCAGTTTATAAATAAAAATGATGAGCTATAGAATGGTGAAGCTTGGGTTTGAATCAAACCCTACAAACAAACAAATAAAAAAACATGCCTGTTGTGTGAAAGTAATTCCTACTCAGAGCAACCCACTAGAGAGAGTGGCGCTAACCCATAGGGTTCCTAAGGTTGTCATCTCTGAGAACATTCACTGTCTCCCACCCAACAGCTGGTGGATTTGAAATGCTAAATTTTCTGTTAGTAGCCAAGCCTTCAATCCCTGCATTATCAGAGCTACAAAACCAAACCATAGGAGACAAGGGATTGATTTTCAAGCTGAAAAATAAATGACCAAGTCATGCAAATGATTTGTTTCTCAAAAAGATATCCTGTGTCCTAGGCGTGAGTAGGATGGTGATGTTCAACATTTGGTAAGAGTCCTAGTTTATCCTATATTTATGCAGTTTTAAAAAACAACCTGTACTCTGTTCTTTCTAGTAGACATTATTCTACCTGGAAAGGATACTGAATCAGGTTTCTCACTGTTGGTGAAAACAAGGCGTTTGGAGTCCTAAGCTAGATTAATTAGAAATTTGAAGAGATCTCTGGTGGTGTATATGGTTAAGTGTTGAACTGTCAATCATATTTAGAATCAAGCAGTGTTATAAGAAGTGAAGGTTTTATTAAATTCTAGCATCATACAGATATTTGCTGGAAATATAATCTTGGATGTTATTGGTATCTTTCTCCTCCTTTTTATCTGTAAATCTTCTTATTTAGCCCTTTAAGATTAGAAGATTACCTATCTGGGTTTACTCTAATCAAATCAACCTGTTTTAAAAACAGACTTTTTTTTTCTGACTGGTATCTGAAGACAAAGTGAAAGATTTGAAGTATGAGAGGATCTACTACAACGGTTCTCAACCTGTGGGTCAAGACCCCTTTGGGAGTTGAACAACCCTTTCACAGGGGTCATCTGATTCATAACAGTAGCAAAATTACAGTTATGAAGTAGCAACAAAAATAATTTTATGGTTGGGGGTCACCACAACATGAACTATATTAGGAAAGTTGAGAACCACTGCTCTAATGTATAAGGAATTTTTCTGTTGATTTCCAACTGTTTAATTGTTTATGAATAGTTTTTTAATAATTTATTGGGGACCTCTTACAAATCTTTTAACAATTGTCATTCACTTGCATTGAGCCCACTTGTACATATATTGCTATAGTCATTTCCAAAACATTTTCTTTCTACTTGAGCCCTAGGTATCAGTTCCTCTTTTTTCCCTCCCTCCCCTCTCCTTCCACCCTCATGAATCCTTGATCAATTATATATTATTTCATATCTTTCACCATCCATTGTCTCCCATTCGACCAAATTTCTGTTATTCATCCCATTCGGAGGTGGGGGTTATATATCTAACTTTGTGATTGGTTCCCCTTTTCCACTCCTCCTCTTTCCCCCTCCTCTCATGGTCTTGTTACTCCCACTAATGTTACTGAAGGGTTTCTCTATCCCGGATTCCATGTGATAAGAGCTCTTATCTGTACCAATGTGTGTGGTCTAGCCGGATGTGTAACATAGAACTGGGTCATCATAGTGGGGTGGAGGTGGGGGGTGGGGTAGGAAACATTCAGAAACTAGAGGAATGTTGTGTGTATTCTGGTTGAATCATCCCTTCTTTGTGATCCTTCTATAAGAGGATGTCCAATTGTTTATAGATGGGCTTTGGTTCTACACTCTGACCCTCCTTCATCACATTAATATGATTATTTGTTTTGGATCTTTGGATACCTGATACCTGATCCCATTGACATCTCATGGCCTCACAAGCTGGTGTGCTTCTTCCATGTGGGCTCTGTTTCTTCTGAGCTAGATGACTGCTTGTTTGACTTCATGCCTTTAAGGTCCCAGACACTGTATCTTTTGATAGTCAGGCACCATCTGCTCTTCTCACCACATTTGCTTATGCACCCATTCTGTCTTCAGTGGGATGTGCAGGAGCCCTGGCTGTGACATCTGCCACCCTATTGATAGTCAGGGTTGATTCGGTTGATATGGCTAGCTAGGCAGGTGTCCCCTTACTTCCTCACCTCTCCATGTGCATCCCTGCTGAAGCTGCACACTTGCTTGAAGAGGACGACCTTACCCGATAGAAGGCAGACCGTCCTTTGGCCAAGTGTATATGAGTAGCTGCGCTCCCCTGCTGGAACCTCCAAACAAGTCTCAAGGTCTACTGTCTTTAGTGATCATATAGGGAAGGTAAGTATCGAAGAGTGCCAGGTTATTAGAACAAAGTGTTCTTGTGTTTAGGGGGGCCTTGAGTAGAGGCACAAGTCCTCCTGCTATCTTAATACTTAACATATAAAATATGTACTTTGACCTCTCTCTCTTTCATTATAAATAATATATATGCATCCCTACAGCTATAACTCTATAAATAGCTTTTGCCTCTTACTTCTTTCTTCTACTCACCTTCCTCCTTTCCTTCTTTCTTCCTTTCACCTTCCTCCTGTCCCACTATCATGGTCCTCTTCCACTTAGCTCTCATTAGTTTCTCTTGGATACATTTGGAGAAGGTGGAGGGCATATGAAAAGGAATTAAACCCAAACCCAAGCCCATTGCCACTGTCTATTTTGACTTACAACCACCTTGTAGCAACACAGAACTCTGTATGATTTCCAAGCTGTAAATTCTTTGGAAAGCATATTTATTGATTCATCTCTGTCTCTCGGACCTATTGGTGGGTTTGAATTGCTGGCCTTTAGAGCTCTTTAATAAATCACTTTAACCAATGTGTTACCAGGGCATCTTCTGAAAAGGAGCATGAACATGCTACAGAGGAACCCAAGCTGAGAGTCATTAAGGAAACCAGGACCTCAGTCTTACAACTGCAAGGAACTAAATTATGTGAAGTGCCTAAATGAGACAAGAAGTTGATTTCCCCTGAGAGTCTCTAGATGGAAGTCAATCCACCTTTCAATTTGGTGAACTAAGAATCCAGTCATACCACATTTGATTTCTGTGCTCCAGAGCTATAATATTAAAAAATGGGCATTGTTTTAAAGCTTTACATTCATAGTAAGTTGTTAGGCAGCTACAAAAAACCCCAACCAAATGACAACAGCAGCAACAACAATCTTTACGAAGGCTACGTCTTAAACAATGGGCTAAAATACAATTGACCATAGGATACACCAAGTTAGTTTTATTTGACATTTTAAAGGATTATAGTAAACCTATTTTATTAAAAAATTAGGATGATGCACTGAAAGAAAATTATGATCAATCAGTAAAGGCTTTTAAAAGCATACCAAGCATATTGTCTCAATTCATAAATATTTTCAAATGCATTGGTGAGGAAAAGGCCAGGAAACGTGCCCTGAAGATTTTTCTTTCTTTAACAACCAAACACCTCCTCGTTCTTGAAGGGTAGCAAGGGCTATTCTGCAAAAATTTCCTTTGGAGCTTTCACTGTATCTACCCTGTGTTCCTAAGCTTGCCTTTGCCGCATAATTAGTTTTGTTCCCAAAATGAACAACAAAAACATTTATAATGAAAATTATTTGAGACCCACAAGGATGCCAAAATTGTCATTCTGATTTACTATAAATCAAAGTGCACAGAATTCTTCATGGCAGGGTTAAAGAAATTGGACCACTGTTGTCAGAAACATATGGTCCTAAACAGAGATAATGTGAAGAAATAGTATCTGTACATCTTGACATTTTTCTGATTTTGTATCAGGACTTTATAAACTACCCTCCTATGTTGGAAAAAATTGTGTAGTCAGGAATTGCTGTGTATCTTCAGGGAAAATAGAGTGATACCACTCCAATTTCCCTCCCAGGATTCCCAAATCTGTGAATTCTGCAAATGTGAGGGGCAGCAATGAACATGAGCCATTACCATGCTTCATTTCTGTGTAGCATGTTCATTAACCAGAAGCAATGGTAGGTGGAATGTTCTGACAGTGGGTTAGGCATTCTGTGTGTCCATACATGGTACATGGTAGAAGAATTGTGTACAGGGAGGCAAATCCAATTAGAAGAAATTCTTTGTTCTAAAACAAAGCACTGACCCTTTCATCATGGAAAACACTCTGCTGATAATTCTAGGTAATGATTCCATTTTGAAGACTCAGTTGGTTTCTGCTGATGACAGATTGGACAATCTGAACTGACTAGTCAGGTCAGGCTTGCTCAGTGGACTTCCATCTTTGATGGATTGGGCAATACATACTGACCCATTTCATCATTTTCACTTCATTTCTGAATCCATTGTGGAATGACAAAATTGGCTAGAGAAAGAAAAAGACTAGTAGCTATTGAACAGATAATCTTGTCCACTGGATTATTCAAATTCACTCTTGTTGTGATCACCCACTGGGAAATATTCTCGTGGTGTTCGGTGCCAACGAGTTGAAACTGCTTCCTACCGACAACAGAACAAATCACTGCCTCCCCTGCACCATCCTCACAATTTTGTTTGGAGCATTCATAAAGGGACCCAAATATCTTCATATCTTCACCATGTTTTCCCATAAAAGGAGGTCTAATTATAGTTTCTTCCCTAGAATGTGTTATCATCTATTTAGCAATTCTGTTACTTCCAAGTCCCTGCCCATCCAGAGAAATCTTTGGTCAAGTTATTGTCTCTTTATTGCCATTTTCCCTTCTAAGCAAAATCAACATTGACCACTGACACATCATTGACCAAATCTGTGGATAGAGAGAGAATTTCTCTTCATCGCTCTTCTTCCGAGTTGTGCCAGAATGAGACACAGTGCTGTAGTTTTCCACTGCTGAGTGGTGTCTACACATGCAGAATCCTCTTTTGTCCCTTCTTCAGTCAACTGGTCCTTAGGAATTCCCAGAGACCATAAGCTTGGTCTAAGAGACAATTTAATGTGCGGAAAGGAATCCCCGGGTGTTCGCCCTACATCCTTCTGTAATTTACATATGCCCCCAGGGCTTGCTTAGGACCAGTCTTTAAAATTAAAAAAAATCATTTTATTGGGGGCTCTTACAGCTCTTATAGCCATCCATACATCAATTGTATCAAGCACATTTTTCCATATGTTGCCATCATTGTTTCCCAAACATTTTCTTTCTACTTGAACTCTTGGTTTTAGTTACTCTTTTTTCCTTTCCCTTCCCCACCCTCCCATCGTGTGAAACCTTGATAAATTATAATTATTTTCATATTATATACCGCCCACTGTCTCCCTTCACCCACATTTCTCTTGTTCATTCTGTGTGTGTGTGTGTGTGTGTGTGTGTGTACATCATCAATGTGATCGGTTTCCCTGTTTCTCCCCCCCTCCCCCTCCCCTCATGGTATCATTGCTCTCATTATTGGTCCTGAAGGGTTTCTCTGTCCTGGATTCTGAGTGTCAAGAGCTCTTATCTGTATCAGTGTACATGCTATGGTCTAGGCAGATTTGTAAGACAGAACTAGGGTCATGATAGTGGTGGGGAGGAAGCATTAAAGAACTAGAGGAATGTTGTGTATTTCATCGGTGCTATACTGCACCCTGGTGTGCTTGTCCCTTCCTTGTGATTCTTCTGTGAGGGGATGTCCAACTGTCCACAGATGGGCTTTCGGTCTCCATTCTGACCCCCCTTGTTTACATCAAAATGGTAATTTGTTTTGAGTCTTCTGGTGCCTGATACCTGATCCCGTTGACACCTGGTGATCACAAGGGTTGGTGTGCTTCTTCCATGTGGGTTTTGTTGCTTCCCTGCTAGAAGGCCACTTGTTTACTACTTCAAGCCTTTAAGATCCCAGACACTATATCTTTTAATAGCTGGTCACCATCAGCTTTCTTTATTACATATTTTTATGCAGCCATTTTGTCTTCAGCAAATACAGAGCATCACAGAATGTCAGATTATTAGAACAAACTGCTCTTGTGTTGAGGGAGTACTTTAGGAGAGGCCCAAGGTCAAGACCAATCTTAAAAACAAACTTCTCAAACAGCATCTCTAGCTGTCACTGATACTTTAAACACTTTGCGATACGGTGGATCAAATGCGGCCGTAACCAATTGCAGCAATCTTTCTTGTTTTGTATGCCACACAGAACCAGTAGCTGTCTGGTTTGTTTGGTATACAGATATTGCACGTTTTTGGTTAGGTTGTCTCTAATTATTGTAAATAGTATTTTTAAATATTTCAGTTTCTGATTGTTTTGGGTAGTATATCAAAATAAATTTAATCTATGTCTATTAAATATATATCCTCTAAAGTTACTAAACTTAGTAAGTACAGTAGGATGTATATATTTTGGATTTTCTGCATGAATGATTAGATGTTCTACAAATAAAGATAGCTTTATTTCTTTCTCTTTAATTTAGTTTCACCTTATTCATTTTCTTAATCTATTGCCTTTCCTAAAATGAGTGGTCTGTGAAAAAGAAGTAGTGAGAGTGGATATCTTTGTTCCTTTGTTTAGTAGTATAATCACCACAGCTTTATTTTTATGAGTGTTAGTATGATATATCTTTTTTATTCTTTTTGTCTTGCATGATAATTTTTTCCTCGAAGCCTTTTTATCAAAGATTAATATTGCTCCTTCTCCTGCTTTTTTTGGGGGGGTTTCTATTAGCTGGGTGAAATTTTCTTCATAGTTTTATTTTTAGTGCATTTTTATTTGTGTCGAATATATGTTTCTCTTTAAAAAAATTAAATGTTTTATTGGAGGGCTCTTACAAATCTTATAAGAATCCATCATTCAATTGCATTAAGCACATTTGTACATATGTTGCCATCAACGTTTCCAAAACACTTTATTTCTACTTGATCCCTTGGTATCAGCTCCTTTGTTTGTCCCCACCCTCCACCCTCGTGAATCTTTGATCAATAAAATGTGTTTCTGATATGCAGAATATTGATGAGTTTTGTTTTCTTATCCAGCCTGCAATTCTCTATCTCTTTACTCGTGCATTTAATCTATCAACATTCAGTGTTGTTACTGATATATGTAGGTTTGTGTGGTGCCTTTTAAAAAATATGTGTATGTGTGTGGTTTCTTTCTTTCTTTTCTTTTTTTCTTTTAGTTCTTCCTACATTTCCGTGTGGCTCGACTACTCTTCCCAGTATGTTGATTTCTGGGGGGTGTTTGTATGTTGGTCTCAGGTTTGTCTGCTATTACTGTTGCATCTCTGTGCCATAGGTCCCGTTTCGTATCTATATTTTAAATGCTGGACTTATTTTTAAAAATTCCTTATATTTCTTCTTGTCCAGGAATACCCTTATTTCGCCTTCATATTTGATGGATAGTTTGGCTGAATATAAGATTCTTGGTTGGCGCTATTGTCCTTCAGGGTTTTATATCGGTTACTCAATTATCTTCTTCGCTGCATGAGCACTGCTGAGAAATCTGAGCTGATACGCACACTGGCTTTCTTTTGCAGGCGACTCTCTTTTTTCCCTACTTGCTCTCGGAATCCTGACCTTGTCCTCCATATTGGAGTGTGATAGTGCCATGTTGGCCTGTTTTTCTTTTGAGTGTATTCGGCTTGTGGTTCGCTCAGCTTCTTGGATAGTTATTTTCTCTCTCTTCACTGCTCATTGATAAGTGATTGATTTTTGTGTGTTGACTTTGTATCCTTTTACTTTGATGATTTATCAGCTCTAGATTAAATGCGCAAATCTTCCTGTAGGTTATTTAGATTATTCTTTACAATTGATCATGTCATTTGAAAAACGGGATCGTTCTAATTCTTCTCTTCCCCAATTCAGCTTACATTTCTGTTTCTTGTCTAATTGCCCTGGCTAGAAGTTCCAACACCATACTAAGTATTAGTAGAAAGAATGATTATCTTTATCTTGCTTCTGAATCATTCACTGGAACAAAATAAATCCTTATATGACTGGATGCTACACACAAACAATGGGAATTGGTTGTTGGGCAAATCACTGACAAGGTAAATAACAGGTCTGCCAGAATAATACATCTCCTAATACAGCAAGTAGGGCATTGGCATAGTAACTTCATGTTGGTATGCCTTCTGACAGTGCAATACTCTTGGTATAGCTGTACTCTGTTTCTTCACACACTATGTAATTTCAGTCTTAAGTCCTCAGGTTGTAGGTGTGTTTGAGATTTAGTCTAGTTCACCTAGTGGGTTTCTATCTCAGATCCCTCTGGTATTTCCTTTGGAGCATGTTGTGTGCCTTGAATGTCCAGGATTAAATGTCCCAGTGTTCTGAGACACATGGCTCAGGTGCACAGGGACTAAGGAACATTTGGGGTATATGGTTTCCATGACAGGTTCTTCTGGAAGTCCATGGTATTGTATTTTCTATAATTCTTTGCCAACATCATAATTCACATGTATTAATTCATTTTCAGTCCTCTTTTGCATATGTATGAAGGGATTGAATATACCATGGATTAGTCTTAAAAGTGATATCTTTGCTTTTGAACACATTAAAAGAATGTTTTGCAGCAGATTTTCCCAATGCAAAACATCATTTTATTTTCTTGACTGCTAGTCGTTGGCATTAATTGTGGATACGGATGAAATGAAATTCATGACAACTTCACTATTTACACTGTTTATCATGGTGTTACTTATTGGGTCAATTTTAATTTTATTTATTTTAAATTATAATTTCTACGGAAGGTTTTGTCATTTTAATACAGTACAGGCTTCAGATCCTCTTTGCTTTCAGCAAACAAACTTGTATCATCTGTATATCACAGGTTGTGGGTTAATCTTTCTCCAATCCAGATGTGACATTCTTCATAAGCCTGATTCTGGGATCACTTTCTCAGTTACAGAAGGGATAAGGATTGTGGAAGAATATACCCCTGATGCGCACCTTTGCTGATTTTAAATTGCTCACCATCCCCTTATTTTATGTGAATAGCTGCTTCTTGGTAAGTAAGATCTATGCAGTGAAATGCCTTTGCAAAGTTAATAAACATCTTTCTTTTATTCTCTACTTTCAGTGAAGCCCCATCTGATATCACCAAGGATTTATCACATTCCATGCCCTCTTCTGAATCTGATTGGAATTTATGGCATTTCCATGCCAATGTATGACCGAGGCCATTATTGAATTATCTTCAGCAAACTTTTACTTGTACTTAATATTAATGACATTGTTTAATAATTTTCTCTTTCTTTTATATCACTTTTAAATACATATAACCTCCTCCCTGGGAGATGGACAACAGTAAAGTGGGTGAAGGGAGACACTAGGCAGTGTAAGGTATGATAAAATAATAATATATAAATTATCAAGGGTTCATGAGGGAGGGGGTAGCAGAGAGGGAGGGATAAAAATGAAAAATTAGGAGCTGATTCCAAGAGCCCAAGTGGAGAGCAAATGTTTTGAGAATGATGAGAGCAACGAATGTACAAATGTGCTTTACACAATTGACATATGTATGTTTTATGATAAGAGTTGTATGAGCCTCCAATAAAATGATAAAAAATGAACACATTATAGAAATCTGGATATTTTCTAGCCAGTGCTCAGGTAGTTGTCTTCCAATTTCGTGGCACCTACGAATACTTTCAGTGCTGCATCATTTATCTGAAACATCTCAATTGGTATGCCATCAATTCTTGAAGTTTTAATTTTGGCCAATGCTTTCAGCGTATCTTGGTTTTATTTTTAATACCATCAATTGTTGATCATATGCTATCTTCTGAAGTGGTTGAATGTAAACAAATTCTTTTTCTACTGTGACTCTGTTTACTTACTCCATCTTCTTGGGAAGTTCGAAAGACAGTCTAAATTCATGTGGGGGCATACTCAAGTTCACACTTTTGCACTTGTGCATTTAGTCTCAATTTATGTATCTTCAATTTGGACTTGCATAAAAGCAATTAGTGGTTTGTTCCACATTCAGCCCCTAGCCTTGCTTTGACTGATGATATCTGACCATTTTCCACCCACTGATGTAGTCAGTTTTATTCTCATGTATTTCATGTGGTGAGATCTATGTGTATAGTTATCATTTATGTGCTTTATACTCAAATGGCTAAACTTATATATTTCTTATTCTTGGATAGATTTAGTCTATATTTCACCAACTAGAAGTACCTGACTGATATTTGAGAAGCAGAAAGGAAAAGGAAGCCACTATTTTCCTCTACCAGAAGCAGATTGATCCTCAGGAAGACGGTGGAGATGATTTTGTAGAAAGTGGTGTGGTGGAAGCATTTGTCTTTCCCTGATGTCACAAAGGGCTATAAGGAGAATTAAACTCATCAACAGCCCAAGGCTGACTTCCATGAGGCAGAGATCGGACATACCTCCACCCTTCAGCTTTGTCATCAATTCTAACTCTAATTGTACTCTTCTAGGCACAGTTCACTTATCTTTTGGCACTGATAATTCATTGCAATGACAACAGAGAACTCCCATTTTATTGGATTTATTAAGGAGGTTAATAGGGTAATATTCAGTATAAAAAATGCTCAGAACACCATCAGGATATGCCAGTCGAAGCATCCTCTTCCCAACTGTGCCTATTGGCACGCCTCTCTCTAGTTCTTGGCCTGTGCCCTGCTTTGGCAATGTTACAAGTCTCTTAGGGTTTCTGATAAATGTCCAAAGGTAACACCTCCTTACCGTAAGCCTCAGGACAAAGATGCTGAGCTCTAGCTCCACAGATCAGCAAAGGGAGCTCTCCAGTGAAATGCCTGGGTGTGCCCTGTTCTGCAAGTGAGCCTCCTGCCTGAAGGCAGTCAGCTTCACTCGCTCTGGGGCCCTGAAAGTCCTCCACTCAGTCCTGAGTTCGGGCTCTCTCTGTCTTGGATCCAGGAGGGTCACCACGCAGGAATTTTTGGGTGCAGACATTGAGCTTCTTTCCTCGCTCTTTTTTTCTTGATAGTAGTGAGATTCCCTCCTTCCTGCTTCTGAAATGGCTCATTTCACACCGAGTTGGATGGCAAAACCAATTAATTCCCTTGTGGGATTTCTAAGTTTTTACTATCACAACTGAAAATCAGTCCTTTTTATCACCTTCAGAACTTTTACCCATCTTCTCTATACAGACTCATTTGGAAAAGTGGCTTGATGGGAGTTACAAAGACTATGGCCATAAGAGCCACATAACATAAATCATTGTGCCATGGGTTTGTAGAAACTTCTAAACGAGTTCCTGTGAATCACGTTGATGTTGTGATAGAGAAAATACATAAAAATCATTTCTTTTTCCTGAATAACCATCAACTAACCATTAAGAATTTAGCATTTTTGAAGCCAGAGCTTGTAATTCATTGTTCTATTAATTTTTGTGAAAGTTATGATGAGTATGTCATGGAGATATCAGATACTAAATGCCGTCTTTCCCCTGCGATCTCTGCGCTGTCTCTTCTGAGAAGCCACTAAGTGTTCTCGGCTTGGGGCCAATC
Organism: Tenrec ecaudatus; assembly: GCF_050624435.1. Classification (NCBI taxonomy): domain Eukaryota; kingdom Metazoa; phylum Chordata; class Mammalia; order Afrosoricida; family Tenrecidae; genus Tenrec; species Tenrec ecaudatus. The sequence continues at coordinate 82,937,025 of NC_134540.1, read as the reverse complement.
TCTTTAGAATGGAGTGTGCCCTGCTTCTATGAGGATCAGTCATATTGTTAAGTGTCTACTACTAGGATTGGTGGGTATAATGGAAATATTTAAAAAGCTAAGATGAACAATATAAATTGCAATTAATATAGAGAAAAGCTAGAGCATGCCGGGAGCCGATTGAATAACAATTTTAAAAGTTTTAATCCCTATGTGGTTCTTCTTTGTACTCATTGTCCAAGTCAAAAGGCTGGCTTGAGGGTTTTATGTAAAATCCTGAGCCTTTTAGTCTGGTTCTCTCTTTAGCTAACTTCGATGCTGAGAAAAGCAAGATTAGCTCAAAATCAATGGGATCATAGTATTTATCTTGGGGTTCTAAGTTAACCTTTGGGTGACTTTAATGACTAATTGAAATGGATGTAGTTCGCGTAGGTCACTCAGATGTTTTCATGATAAAGAAAAACTTTGTCAGTAACATCGCTAAAGTACAATTCAATGTCATAATGAAATTCAGAGTAGGCATTAACTTTAATATTGTACATACTTAGCCTTATGGAAGCATGTAACAGAAGACCCAGTCCACAGGGCATCTTCTTCTTGTGAGACAAAGTGGCTTACATACACTTCTTCTTGAACTTCCTCCTCCACATGGGCCATGTACACCTGCTGCTGATGAGAATCCAAGTATATGGAACACTTTGACAATGAAAAGCAGAACCATATCTCCATTTATTTTTATATTCTATAACACAGGCCCAAAGCTTCCCTGCAAAATCACAGCTCCTTTGTGATGCCTAAGTTTGTAAAAAGAATTGAAGGAAGTAAATCAGACAGAACATGCCACACATTGCATGCTTTCTAAATTCTATAAAATGTTATGCTTGGTAAAGTGGAGGGTCAACAACAACAACAATGGAGTTACACACTGAGATGGATTGAGACGAGTCTCAAGCATTAATAACAATTATGAGGCTGGAAGAGGATCTGGAAATATTTTTCTTCTTTTTATGTTGTACATAAGGTTATTATTATGAAGCATAAGTGATTCCTCCATACTGAACAAAAACAAAACAATAACTTTTAAAATAATATTACTTTGAGAAAACAGTCATTTTCTCAGTAACAATGCCAGTTCAGGCCCGATGTTACATCTACTCCAAAATTTAGATCGATTACTCCAGGAATACTATCCTAAATTTCAAGCTGAAGTTTTAATCATGACCCAGACAAAATGAGGTAGGCAGATGGAATGCACTTCACCTTAACAGTCCTAGAGTGGCTACCCTACCTCGGAGTAGAGTCTAGCACGTGCATGATGAACCCAATCAGCACCATGGTGGGGAAATTCTTACCTGCATTCTATTTTAATGTTTAGTTTGTTAGTAACAGAAGGTAAATCTAGATTGATGACGTGTGAATGAGGATAACTTAAAACAATTTTGCTTCAGGATGAGATGAAGTCTGCTTTTAACAAATGAACTTAGAATTTTGCTTTGTTGTGTTTCTCACCCAAACAGGAAAATGAAAATTAATAAATGCTTTCCTTGGCTCTGCTATACCACATGAAGCTGATGAATTAATCAGGAAAAATATTTTTGAGCTGTCTCCTTTCTGGCCCTTTATCCCATGCCTACCCAGGCTCCTTGCTGATTCTTCATTATAGTTGATGAGTGCAGGGTGGAAAGGTACTTCTTTTTTGCTTTCTGAGAGAATTTAATCTCAATTGTCTCACACATTCAATCACTGCTAATAGCTGTTTTGGCACAAATTCAGAGTAGGCTCGGTTAGGGGTACAGAACATTTTTTTACATTAACTAGATTATTTTAAATTTCCAGTACGGCAATGTTGACCTAAGACAAAATTGATGGTACCAGAAATGACAGCTTGCTTGAGGAAAGCAAGGCAATGGCTCTGGAAGCGCTAAAGCCACACTGACACCTGGGTTAGCTGTTCCCTGGATGCTGTGTTTGGAGCCTCATTGTTCGGAGAGTGGACACAGCAGTCAGTGATGGTGTCTTTGCTGCATGGCAAGGGTAACACTCTGCTAGTGATTGCTTGTGGACGATGAATTGAAAAGAGTAAGTGCTGTACAAATATGTCTTGAGGACCCCTCCTAGATGTAACATTAAACTTAACTGCTTCCCTGTTGGGTCTCTGAAGGTTCTCCTGTGATGCATTCCAAAGAGAATCTGTGGTCTATGAACACTGACAAGAGTGAGGAAATATATATTATGTTAGGTTTGAGGCTTCCTGCATAACTGACTGTGAGTAGTTTTTCTTTTTCTGCTGCCAGGTCCTTGGCCAAAATGGATAGGTGTGGATGAACTGCCTAGGATCAGACTGGTAGGTTGGAGGGCAGGGAGCACAAAAGAATGGAAACAACCCCCTAAGGTAGGCTTTATGCACATGTGCAATAAAACATAAAGAATAGACTTTTGAGCTGTCTTTAAATTTTGGATTTAATGGTTGCTTTTTTGAGTGGCAAATAACTCAATATTTCTGTGGCTCAATTTCCCCATTCAGCAGAATAAGAAACATAATATCAATCTTATAGGATTACTTTGAATTCTCTCTCTCTCTCTCTCTCTCTCTCTCTCTATCTCTATCTCTATCTCTATCTCTATCTCTATCTCTCTCTGTTAGAAGCACAGGTAGTGTAGTGGACTAGCTGTTGGGTTGCTGACCTCAAAGTCTACAGTTCAAATCCACCAGCCATTCTATGGAGAACAGAGCTTTATGCCCCTGTAAAAATTCTATTCTATTTGTTCCCTAGGGATTCTGTGAGTTGAAATCAACTGGTTTGCAATGAGTTTGGTTTGGTTTGGCATGTGTGTTTTTAAGTTCTATGTTTCCGTGCTGTCTTGTTATAACCCTATGACTGGAAAAATTTTAGGATGCACCCAGGATAAACCAAGGTGACCCATGGCAGAAAAAACAGTTCCTGTCATGTACTTAACCACTCAATAACTACTCACTACCATTGAGTCGATGCTGACTCCTAGCACCCCCCCGTAGGTTTCCAAGACTATAACTGTACACAGGAGTAGACAACCCAAACTTTGTCCCATGAAGGTACTGGTAGTTTTGAACAGCCAACCATGCGGATCACAGCTCAGCAAGTAACCACTATGCCACCAGGGCTCCTTAGTCAATATCATCAGAGAAGTTCTGAAAATATTCTAAATCCCTCCAGAATGACTTCAGTTTCATAAAAGACTCCTGTTTTCTTCCTGATGAAATATTTGATGATGACTAAGATCTTCAGGGAAAAGAAGATCCTGGTGGGCAGTGGATATTTCTAGGGTCATGAGACTCTTGGCGTCAGGGATGTCCCTTCCTAGTCACTGTTTGAGTTAGTGTCCATGCTGACCCACTGGATAGAGAGAAAAAAGGGAAAATGTGGTTCTTGAGAGTTTAAAATAAATACAATTAAACAGATTATCACGAGTAAGCATAATACCTTAATACCACATTGTAACCCCATTTCTTTCACCTAATCCTTTCTCAAAAGCAAAGGGAAAGCGAGCATTTGGAAACAAATTTTCAAGGGTCTGGAGGAGTGACGCTCAACAGCGCTTGGTAGGTTTGGCAGTTGGACTATACAGATTCTCACTATGGGATTCGACGTCTGGAACATAGACAGCAGCCATCAGGTATGTGCAAGCACCACACCGACCTCTGCATTTTAGACAGAGACCATAATGAAGCACAAATAATTTCTAACTTCCCCAATCCATTTATTTTTCAGAAAATATCAAGTTTATAGACTTGAGTTCTAAAAATCAGCTGGTATGTAAGGCAGGCATTTTGGGGAATTCCTGTTCTTTCCCGGGGTCATTACTTTTCCTTTTCAATCTTCATTTTCTTTTTAAACTGCTGGCCCACGGTCTCTGACTTTGTGTCCACTTCAGTTTTGCCTGATTCCTTGTTTGCATGTGCTCAAGACCTGACTCTGCATTTACAGATTTAAGTTTGATTCATTTACTTGGCTACAGGAGTCTTCTTCCCTGGCTGGGACTTTCCACTCTAATCTATAAGAGTAAACTCATTCTTAAGAGTTCTAGCCCATTGCTTTTTTTCAGGCTAGTTTTGGTATTCATTGAGGTGCTGAAAAAGTGAAAAGCAAAACAAACAACCCCCACCCCAAACAGAACAAAACAAAGATCAGAATAAAACATAAACACAACTCATCTAATCAGTTGGACGTTCCTGAAAATTAGCATGCTATCTATTTTGTAAAAATAATATATAATTATCTCTTCTTAAGAGGGTTTGAATAAATACTAATGACAAAATTTAAAGAAGTGTAACACAGCAGACGGTATAAGATATGAAAATAATAATAATATATACTTTATCAAGGGTTCATGAGGGTGGGAGTCTGGGGGAGGGAGGACAAAAAAGCAGAGTCGATACCAAGGGCTCAAGTAGAAAGAAAATGTTTTGAAAAGGATGATGGCAGCATATGTACAAATGTGCTTGATACAATCGATGTATGGATTGCTATAAGTGCCCTCTATAAAATGATATATTAAAAACAAAAGAAAGAAGTGTAGTAGACACTTTGTTGAGGAGAGCTTCTTGTGACATAATCTGGTAGTTATATAAACTGGTGTCAATTTGTGGAGGGGTGGAGTCTAGCCTGTCAATCAGGTCACAGCTGGATGACCTCATTTGAGAGGCACCACAGAGATAAATAGTTCACTGGAGGTCAGATACACATGGACACTCTGCTTGTCTTCCTGCTAATAAGCCACATGGAGACTCCTGATGGAATCAGAGCCCTGAAGCTAGACGATCCACAGGGAGACCCATGCCAGCACTGAGATGCTTACACCGCCACTGCATCCCCAAGACTTCCCACCCACTGGCCTGTGATCTTCCTGCACTCCGCGTCCTTGCATGTGTTGCGTGAGTCTGAAGAGGAATTTGCAGACTGGTATCGGATATATGGGCTAATATCAGATTTATGGACTTGATCTGGACTAGGCTGGGATGGTTTCTCAATATCCAATTACTCTTTTATATAAAGCTCTTTCTTATACACATGAGTGCCCATGAATTTGTGTTTCTAGTCTACCCAGACTAACACACTCCTTTATTAACAATCTCAGGTAAACTAAATATTAATTTTTGTTTAAGAGTAATTGATAATCTCCTACTCAGAGTACAGGCAGCAATCACATATTCTAGATTCATATTCTAGAATCACATTCCAGGTCTAGAACTTCTCTCTACTAACCTGGCCATCTCTCTGGGTTTTAGTTTCATCATAGTCTCGCTGGCTGTGGGCCTCATACCAAAATTGCTGCAGGCAAGTCAACATTTAAAAAATTTAGTCAGATTCTGAATTAGAACTAAATTATTTTAATTTGGGAATGTAATTGACATGTATTAGCCTCGATACTTTATTGTTGTTAAGTGCCAGTAGAGTTAATTCCTACAAAGTAGAGTAACAAACCGTTTTCTTGGTGGTGTTCTCTGTGAAAGCACATCATCAGGTCTTCCTGCCACAGAGCTGCTGTCTGGGTTTGGATCATCACCCTGGAAGGGAGCAGCTAGGGGCTAACTATTGTCATACCCAAACCCACCACTGCCATCAAGTGGATTCCAACTCAGAGAAGCCCTGGAAGCTTTCTGCGACTGTCCATCTTTATGGCAACAGACATGATCTTTCTTCATGGAGCAGTTGGTTGGTTTTACAGATCTTGAGGTTTTATATGTCTCATTTTAACCCCATAATTACAGGAATTGCATTGCTGTGACTTATTGTTTCCTAAAATATCCATATGTATGCTTTAATTCAGAAACTAGACATAGCTGTAATATTTCTGTTTGCTGTCAGTAAACATTTATTCCACTGGAAATAATGAGAGATATTTGATGCAACTAATTCTAACAAAATTGGGTGATCATCCAGTGATCATTTTCTGTTGCCTATTCCTGGTGGAGGCATGTATAATAAAACAGTGAAATAAATGTATGGGTATTGTGATAGGTAGGTTTATTGTGCCAACCTGGCCAATGAACACCTGTGGGATTAATTGAAGGGCGGAGAGATAAATGGCTCCGCGAGCCTCGCCTTTCTTGTCTTTTGCTCGTTGATAACCAGACCAGTGTGCGTCTGCCGTAGCTTGTTCTCTGCCTCAATTTTCAAGTTATACTACCTGTGGGACACCTAACCCACAGACTGTGTCACTGTAGTTTAAGGTTTCTTCACGACCTGCTTTGCAACGCTGCTGGAGTAGACATCGCTTGAGCTGGGAACTGTTGGACCCTGTCATCTGGCTGCCTGTGGGTGACCTGCCTTGCTGCCTGTGGCCGGACAGCCTGGATTCTCTACAGAGGACTCCATGGTGGCCCTCAAGACCCGAATGACTGCCAGTGTATTAGCTGTCTCATGAAGTGAGTTGGACTGAGCCATTTGTAATGCTCTGTTTATTTTTTATGTCATATATCTATCTATGTAAATATATGTAAAATCATTAGTGTCCTGGTTTCATTTCTCGAGGGAACCCTTTTGAACATGGGTATGCCACGCATTCCTTTGTGTTTTTATAGAAAAGTCATTAAATGAGGAGTCTGACTTCAAATACAATCTACAAATGCCAATGATGGTCACATATTATTCACCTAACATGTGAATAAGGCATGTATTGAATGAAGGAATGGTTTTATTTTCCCTTGACAAAGTTACTGGAAGGCAGTGTGTGGAGCTGAGAAATATTCTGGATTTTGATAGAGAAAGACATGAGTTTGAATTCCATTTCTGCTCTTTGTTTGAGCTACTACTTCTCTGAGCTTTACTTTTCTCAATTGTTTTCGGGAATAATGTTACCTAGATCAGAGATGGTTAACAAAATGAATAGAAATATGGTGAACTGTGGAACGCTTTCTGGCCCTTGTTAAGTGCTTATTAACTTACGTTCTCTTTTGGTAGATTAATCCTTAACTAATACTAAACTTCTGACCTGGAGGCTACTCTTTTCTTTCTCTTCCTGCTGTTGGGAGGAAGGAGTTGACTCCTGGTGAGTTTAGGAAAAAGGTCGGAGCATGCTTCCCTCAGCTTCCACTTCCTTTCTGGAGTCAACCCGACGGCAGGGAAGAGTGGGCAGCTCTCCTACCTTGTCTGTTCTTTGGGGCATATGTATAAGCTCATTGTAATTGCATGTTGACCTTTTCTGCTTAAAACTTATACAGATGTCTTCATTGATTCCAACCCAACGGTGGATAAGGTAGATAACTGAGGTTTTTGAATATGATCATATATAAAATTGACCTCCTTCGGAGAATACTCATTAAATAATCTTCGCATGGTGATATGAGAAGCTTGAGGCAAATTCCAGAAAATATTTACTTCCTGGTAAACTAGGATTTGGGATTTTATTCCCAAAGTGTTAGTCTCTTGGAATCCCTTCCTATAATTCTTTTCAAGGGTAAAAGTATCATGATCTTACAATGGCACCATTTCTTCAGGAGAATGAATGCACACCCTTCGCCTAGTGGGAATAAAGAGTGCTTCTCGAGGTGGAAGGACAGAAAAAAGAGGGGCAAGGACCTTGAAACTATTATAGTTACATCAGTGCTACCTAATTCATATCCCTGCTCCTGTTCAATCGGATGGGATTGTATCCACACTCCTTATAAGAAAATAGGTACAGAATATATGTTAGTGGGATGCATGAATGAAGATTCTTACAGATATCCTCAGTGGGATGCAGATACACTGTTACTAAATCACGAGGGCATGAAATGGTGCAACCATTTTATTTCATCTTGTTTATGTGAAAAGAAAGACTAGTCCATTCATATACTACTTTGGTGTGGAATGCTTGCTTGGCTTTACGATAAGATCTGTAAATGAATGAAAAATCTTTAGGTAGGATGACTGTAGATTTTCAATAATAGGAAAAGTACCTAATTATATTCCAAATATTTATTTCCACTAGTAAAATTAAGTGCATCCTACCTATCATATTTAAATCATGGAGTGAAGAACTTTAACCAAAAAATAGTGTAACTATAAATTTGATATTAAAAATGATCTTATTTGTGTGAAGTCAATGCTTTTCCATAGGCAATGAAGTCATGGGATTTATTTAATCAGTAAAAACATATTTAATGAATATTTATATTTTAAAATGATGCTCTGATCTCATATGAACTTGCAGCCAATGTGACTAAATTGCTTGTAAGTTCCAAACCATTGAAGCAAGGCTCTTTTAACAAGATGGTCTGTCATCTCTTCAATTTTGTTTTGACACTTAAAGCCTATGATACTATCATGCCTAGCATCAAAGTGTTCTATTTTGATCCCAAAATGAATTCTCATATATGTTATCCATAAAAATGAAATATGTAAGATGGCAGCACTTCAATCAAATGTTTTACAATGTGCAGTGTAGCTAGACCCTACTAAGAGAGGGTGACACAAGCTGTCAGAAAGTCTACTCAAAGATTAACTTGGGACCCATATGATGAATCAAAGAGTGTTTTTGTTATGTCTTGGTAGTAGAGGGGTGGTGAGAGGAGGAAGAAATAATAAATGCCTCACAATTTTTCTTTTTATACTAATAGTGTTATATTTCACATTGTGATTGCAATCCAGCTCACCGTGATTATAATTCTTTGATAAAACTATATTATTTTGATTAAAAACAAAAGAATTGAACATACTTATCAAAAAAGTAAACATTTAAAAATCTCTAAATGGATTTGCTGGCAACTAAATACTATATATGCTATTTTAATTTAACTATTTCCATACACTGGTTTAATTAAGGTCAATTAAAAACATTCTGCTCCAGGACTCAGACCAAAAGCTTTGGGGAAATTAAAAAAAAAAAAAGAAGAAGAAAGAAAGAAAGCAATAACTCAAATTTTTTAGGACACGTTCTTCCACATTAGGTAGGGACATTCCCAGAATTTCAGGTTATGAATAAGTGCTTTTCAGTCATAGGCCTTTGTGGCTTTTTTCAGCAAACTATTAAAGAGAGTTTAGTACCAGCCATCACCCAATGCTCTTTCACATCCTGGAAGGACTAATCCTATTCATTGCTGCAGATGTTTGTACAGGAACTAATGTGCATTTAAGATCCCTGGTAGTGCAAACAGTTTATGTACCATTCACTTGAAGGTTGGTGCTTTGAAACAACCAGAGGCACCATGGGAGAAAGGCTGGACTATGGTAACATATGGGGTTATCATTTATCAGAACCAATCTCATGGTAATGGATTTAATTTAGTTTGGAATATGTGTTTAGCAAGTTCTACTCCGTTAGCACCTATACAGAGTCTTTCACATTTACCAGGGTAAGACTAGAGGAAGACTTGCTCACAACAATATGTAGATGATGCAGCTTTGCTTGCTGGGAGTCACAAGACTTAAAGCCCTTACTAATAGAGATCAAAGATTACAGTCTTCAGTACGGTTTACACCCAACATAAAGAAAATATGAAGCCTCAGAGATGGACCAATAAGCAACATAAAGATACATGGAGAAAAGATTGATGTTATGAAAGATTTTGCTTCGTTGGATCTGCAATTAAAGCTCATGGGAGTAGCAGTCGAGACAGTGAAATAATGCACAGCACCAGGCAAATCTACAAGCAACTTAGTCAAAGTGTTGAAGATCACGGATTTCACTTTTAGGATTAAAGTTCTTCTGACACAAACTAGGGTATTTTTTAATAATCTTATATGTATACACAAGGTGGACAATGAATAAAGAAAACTTAGAATTGATTCTTTTTTTTTAATTGATTCTTTTGCATTGGCAAAGAATACTGAGCACTATATAGACTTGTGTCTGAGTCAAAATTTATTTGTGGGTTTTTTACTATGGAGGGTTGGTGCCTCTATTCCCAGTGTTATTCAAGGGTCCTTTCCAGTCAGCATCACAACCTGTTTCACATGAATTCTACCCATGATCTCTATCACTCGTTATCTTCAAGTAGATTCTAACTTATAGCCAAAGAATGAAAACCCTGCTTTGGAAGAAGTACATCCAGAATTCTCATTAGCGGTGAGGATGGAGACTTCATCTCATGCATTTTGGACATATTATCACCAGAAGAACCATCCCCTGGAGAAGCACATTATGCTTGGTGAGATGGAGGAGCTATAAAAAGAGGAAGACCCTCAGTAAGATGCTTGGAACAGTGTCTGCAGAAATGGGCTTATATATTGCAACCGAGAGTGGGGTAGGACCTGGTAGTCATTCGTTCTGTTGGAGATAAGATGGGAACTGATTCCAGAGCACATGTTAGCAACAGAGATGGAGGAGGAAGCAAGGTTAAGTCACTAGCTAGAGAATAGACCTCTATTGACTTTGGTGAAGGGAAATGCACTGTCCAATAGGGAGGAGGATAGATAACATAGCCAATGGCAAAGGAAGGTACTGGGAGATGCACAAGCCTAAAAGGCCCCAGAGGTAAGTCCTAGTTCATACAAAATCATGCAATGTTTTTAACAATATATGCAAGTGCATAGGAGGCCTGGAGGTGTAGTGGATTATGCATTGCCTGCTAGCCACAAGGACAGCAGTGGAACTCACCAGCTGATCCATGGGAACAAGATGAGGCTTTTTGCTCCCAGGAAGGTTTATAGCCAGAGATACTCCAAAGATTAGTTCTGTTCTGTCCTGTATGGTTGTTCCTGGGTAGCTGTGCAAGTAGACTAGGTGTGTGATGGTGAGTGGAAGAGCACCCAGAAGTATACAGCTGACCCTTGAACAACACTAGGAAAATAGGCACCAACTCCTATATAGTGAAAAAAATCCACATGTAGCTTTTGTATCTCCAAGAATTTTACTACTAGTAGCCAATTGTAGACTGGAAGCCTTACCAATTAACTTAAAACAGTCAATACAGTTATGCTTTGTATGTTGTTGTTACTGTGAGTTACCATCAAGTGAACTCTCATTCAGAGTGAATTTATATAGAGCAGAGAGAGCCATTGCCCAGCCTTGCACCATGCTTACCATTGTTGTATTTGAACCTGTGCTGTAGACACTTGTCAGTCCATCTCCTTGAGGGCTTTCCTCTTTTTGTCTGACCACCTACTTTACCAACTATGATGCCATGTTTCCAGGAGTGGTCCCTCCTAATAACATGTGCAAAGTATTCGATTCGAAGTCTCAACATCCTTATTTCTAAGGAGCATTCTGCCTTTACTCCCTCCAAAACAGAGTAGCTAATTCTTCTGGAAGTTTGTGATAATTTCAATATTTTTTGCCAGAACCATAATTCAAGGGAACTGATTCTTCTTCAATCTTCATTTTTCATTGTCCAGTTTTCACACAAATTGTAGGTAATTGAAATACCATGGTTTGAGCCAGGAGTCCCTTGGTCTTCAAAGTGATATCTTCGCTTTTCAATACTTTAAAGAGATCTGTGCAGCACATTTGCCCAATACAGTCAATCCGATGTCTCTAACTCTCACCAAAGACCTTTCCCTGCATGGATCTGGTAAGAAGGTGAGGGAAGGTACTGATAGGATTCACCTCTGAGTAATTTCAAACAGGATTTCCTAGAGTGGCATCCTGTTCTGTATAAAATGAGGCCTTTGAGAAGCAGTAGGAGGGATCTCGTTACCAGCAAGAGCCAGAAGTGGAGCAAATCCTCTGGACCTGAGATCCCTGAGCAGTGAACCTTCCGGATCCAAGTGGCAGCTATACCATCAGAGGAACAAGAGCAGTACAAGGAACCAGAGCCTGGAAGAGAGAAATGGACTTCCCAACCCACGGATCAAGTTCAGAGGAGTGCTTTTCTGCAGGAAGCTGACTTGCAGAGTGGGATGCCTCTAGGCCAGTGGTTCTCAACCTGCCTAATGCTGTGGCCCTTTAATACAGTTCCTCATGTTGTGGTGACCCCCCAACCATAAAATGATTTTTGTTGTTACTTCATAACTGTACTTTTGATACTGTTATGAATCATAATGTAAATATCTGATATGCAGGATGTATTTTCATTGTTACAAATTGAACACCATTAAATCATAATGATTAATTTAAAAACAATATGTATTATATATTGTGAAATATTTATTTCTAATTATAAATAAATGAAATTTTATCTTGAAGTATATGAGTATGAGTCTTAATATAACAACAGTAATCTACATTGCTACATTTTGCGGCAGTATGCATAAAAAGCAACGTCAGTGCGAAGGTTGAGATAGCTTCTTTCTCACCAGATTAGAAATTCTCAGATCAGTCTTTGCAAGAGGACAACTAAGATCATCTTCCACAACAAATCTACTTCTGTATTTAGACTTGATAACCAACAAGCTGGAAAACTCTGTTTCACAAAGATGTGTTGTTGGAAATGGAAGAAGAAGGCACAACACAGCCTCAGACAGAGCAGGATCTGACTGCAAACACTTGATCCAGAATTTTGTAGCTGTCATTGTAGAGAAATCTACATCACCGTTAATAAGTTCAATGAGTTCCTCTTGTGCTGCCTCAGGAACATCTTCAACTTTGACTGTGAATGGGCTTCAGGCAAGTGCAAATGGGGTGTCAGGTAGCTTTGGAAGGTACAATTAAATTTCATCTGCAAGCATGTGCAAGTGTTCTTTCACAGAAATTATCATCGTAATCCTTTTGTCTGGTTCAATGTCATGTTCCTCAAAGAACGCAGATAAGGTAGACAACATGTAAACTTGATTTTAATCCTTTTTTATTTTTTTTTTGCCTAAGCTGAATTTTCATTTGGAGTGATTGGATCGTCTCAGATAAATAGAGGCATGTGGCATTTGGTCCTTTCAGTGATAAATTTAGCTCATTCAAGATGGAAAAGATGTCAACCAAGTAAGCTATTTTCTGAAGTTCACTTTTATCACTTAAAAGACTGCTTCAAGCTTTGCTTTTGCTTTCTGATTAAAAAATGTGTTAAATTCATCACGAAGCTCAAAAACATGTTTTAAATTTTTTCTCTCGACAACCATCTCACTTCAGTGTGAAAAAGCAGAGCATTATTCCGCGCATCCAACTTGTTGCACAGTTGTGAAAACAGTTGACTGTTTAAAGTGCTTGCCTTTACAAAATTGACAGAACTTATCACACTTTTCATTACTGCTTGTAACTCTGGTGGCAGCATCTTTGTTGCTAGTATGTGCTGATGAATCATACACTGACTGAGTTCAGATGACTTTTGGTGACTCATTCAATACCAAATATTGAAATCCAGATTGACATCCTAGCATAGCTGGAGCACTATCTGTGAAAACATCCCAAACCTTTTCCCAAGAAATCTTATGCTCTTTCAGAAATGAATCAATGATGTCAAATACATCAGTGCAGTAGTTTTCATTTCAAGAGATTTGCCAAAAAGAAACTCATCTTTAAAGTCGCCATCATTTATATACCTCACGTAAACCAGTAATGGTGAACAGTTTGCAATGTCTATAGATTCATCAAGCTGGATGCTAAATATTGGAAGTGGAGCAAATTTAATTTCCTGGATTTACCTGATCAAGAATATCAGCAGACATATCATTTATTCTTCTGCGGACAGTATCCTTAGATAAGGAAATTGCACTCAATTTTGTAACAAATTTGTCTCTGATCATGACTCGAAGAAAGTCTTTGGCTGCTGGCAACAGTAAATCCTCAGCAATGGTGTGAGATTTCACAACTCTGGTGATTCTGAGTGTCATCAAATTTGAAGCTTCAACGGCTGCTACATTTTGTAAGTGTACTTGCTACCAGTATTAAGTCTGGCTTTCACAGGTCCATCAACTTTGCTTCTAAAATAGTTGGCATCCTTGCTGGCAAACTTTGGATGCTTGCTATCAAAATGGCATGTTAGTTTGTTTAGCTTCGTATATTTGGCTGATAGAACTTCAAAATAAATAACACATTATGGGTTCTCAATTCCTGCTCTAATTATTGAGGTGAAACCATATTGTAAAAAATTCTCACTATCTTTTCTTTTCTTAACATTCTTTCTCTACATGATCCATTATCATGGGATAGTTTGCTAATGAAAATAATATATGACAATAGCTTTAATAATACCAAAGATGATACATGACATAAATCAGTCAATACAGTTCATTAAAGTTTCCTATGATTTACCTGTTATTATCACAAGGGGGAAATATTCACATCAACCACAGCTGAATATAAAAAGACCAATCAGCATCCAGATCAAGTTCCCATGGTACAGTAATACATATTAGCAGTTGATGATTTTACATTACATCATTTTCTATTTACCCAGTAATTTTAATTCATGAAGTGTCGTTTTACCTCCAATACTGCTGCTTTCAACACAGTAGCTACTTTTAATAGAGGCTGCTTTCAACACAGCAGCTGATCTCTACACATGTGTGACTGGTCTGCATAAGTACATTATGGTGCCAATCCTGTCACATACACCTGTACTTGTACGCATGTATGTGATGGGGTTTGAATGATGATGTCATCATGATGGGTACTCATTTGTGGGCGTATCTGCATGTGGGTGGGCACACCTGGAGACAGAGGAGTGGTGTCTCAGTTCCTAAGACCATCAGATATATGTGTTTTCTGATGGTCTTAGGCAGCCCTTGTGAAAGGGTCACTTGACTCCCAAAGGGGTCGCAACCCACAGGTTGAGAACTGCTGCTGTAGGCCCTAAATTGGGGAAGTTAGAGGTGTTTACCCACAGAAGTATAGCTGAGTGCCTTTCGGCTGAGGTTTACTGGAGTACAATGCCTTTGGGCACTTAATTCAGGAAGCTGAGCTTGCTAACCACAGGTTGAGACCACAGAAGAATGGTATGCCATCTTGGGCATTAAATAGCAGACCTGGAATTTTGTAACATGTCCTGGTAAATCATGAACATTTCTCACTGGGATTACAATTTGTTAATTTCCTTAATAAACTCTTTAATCATGCATCTTGTGAGTTCTGTGTAACAATCTCAGTGGATATTAGTGTTATTAGTTAGTGTAGGGACAGGGGGTTGTCCCTCCTATGCCTGCAAAGGCCCTCAAAGAGGAGGTTGGAAAGAAATCAGGCAACCATTCAACACCTATGAAGACCCCAAATTTGGCATGCTTGTAGTCAAGCCCCTGAGCCAAGTGGGAGGTACACCTAGGCGGACCAAACTAGGCCCAGACTCATGATATCACCTAGGTGGGCCTAACTCTGACAATGGGGTCAACCAATACCTTTAACCACGCCTTCCCTCAGCCAGGGGGTGGGCTAGAGTAAAGACAGGGAGCATGCTATGGGATGCTCTCTTACTCTGCTCCTGGTCGGAGGCTGGTAGAGGAGGAGGGCCTCCCCAGCCCCTGCTCCAGCCCTCCTCGGGGCCCACAGTATCTGGGCCTACATCCTCTCAGCCTCTAGGCTTCTTGGCCTTCTCGCCTCCCAGGATCCCCACAAGATCTCCCCGCGTGTGTGCTTTTCCCCCCATGGTTGTTCCGGTCCAATTGTGAACCCCCTTTGAGACTATAAAACCTGAAACTTGTCCCGTTCTTCATAAAAGCCCACTTGGATTATGAAAGAGGCTTTGGCCCTTTCATCATGCGAAGCCAAGAGCCAAGGTATTATTGACTCCAGAAACCTCACATGAGGAACAAGAAAACATTAATATAGGACATTATTCATAATGTTACAGAACATAAAACATAGTTTATAGTTATAGAACATTAATTAGGGCAACCCAGTATATCCCAGTAAAATAAAATTCTTAGAAATTTCAATATTTGCTCTATTGTGAGGGCTGTTGGTTCAGTTGAGAAGACTTTTTTCCCTTTACACCGAATGATAATCTATACTGCAGATGACAGTATTTTATTTTCATCAGCAAGGGCTTCATACCATTCTTGGTCTCAGCAAGCAAGGTTATGTCATGTGCATATCACAGGTTGTTAATGAACCTTTTCCATTTCTGAGGCCATGTCCTTCACAGTTTTAAGAGAGGTATAGAACACGACAGAAATTTGTTTTGTTTGATAATTGTCTCAGCAAATTGTATTTGGCAATTTGGTCAGCAAACAGTTTGAAGCTGTATGGTGAAAGAATGCCACCCAGACACACACCTGTTCTGTTTGAACAATTGCCTTTTGGTTTATGTATAGCTCCTAGATGAGCATGATTAAAGACCCTGCATTCTTCACAATGCTAGCATAGGGAAAAAGTTGCTGGGACAGGACCACTACCTTCCAAGGTTCAAGGCTCATGGGAAATGCTCATGGCTCACCAACAGGAGCTCCTGAAGCAGAGGCTGGCCGTTCTCTCTGCCTGAGATAAAATGGACACTGTATCCCCTACTCCCTGGCAAGGCTACAGAAGTAGCAGTCAGCAAACATATCGGTTATTTCATGTTCACAACATTGTCTTCCCCTCCTGTCTGTGAACAGCTTGGCTGATGTATTAAGGCTTCTTTGTAAACCCTCAGAGAATTGTCATCTGTCCCTTTGTGCAAACCTGTCATGTGTTGCAGGTGATGTGCAGGAAGGATATTTAAATTTGCCTGGAATAAAGTTCAGAGTCCTGGAATGACTCTGCATCTGTTCTTTTGCATCTCTTATCTATAAAATTTCTGGTTGCAGATCGTGTCCTCTTGTGGCAGTTACATAACCTCCTGTCAACTTGTAAGAGTGGAGTCTAGTCTGTCAATCAGACCAAAGCCATTGTGGCCTCTGTGTGGACATGGCCTTCTCCTGAAGATTCTGGGAACTCCTGTATTCAGAGAGACTCTGCTTTGTATTCTTGATTTCAAGACACATGGAGTTACACCAGAGTCCTGGAGCTGGAGGAGTCATGTGGAGACCCCTGACAACACTGAGATGCTTCCACTTTCTCTGGATCCATAAGACTTTCCATCCACTGGCTTGTGATCTTTGGCATTCAGTGTCATTGCATGTGTTGTGTGAATCTGAAGAGGAATTTACAGATTGTATCAGACATATGGGTTACTATAGGACTTGATCTGGACTGGGCTGGGATGTTTTCTCAATATGCAATTGCTCTTTTATATAAAACTCTTTCTTATACACATGAGTGTCTATGAATTTGTTTCTCTAGTCAACCCAGACTAACACACCTTTCAACACTTTTCAATTTGTAAGAGTTTAACTCTATATAATCTTACATGTTAGCCTTAGTTAGTTATGATCCACATAATCAAATGTCTTTGCATAGTCAATGGAACAAAAATAACCTCCTTCTGATCCTCTGCTCTCAGCCAAGATCCATTTGGCATCAGTAATAATATTCCCCGCTCCATGGCCTCTGCTGAACGTGGCTTCTATTTCTGGCATCTCCCTGTTGATGTACTACTGAAATTGTTTGTGAATTATGTTCAGCAAAATGTTACTTCTATGTGATACTAATGCTATTGTTTGATAATTTCTGCATTCGTTTGGGTCATCTTAGTTAGGAATGGAAATAATTATAAATCTCTTCACAAACTGGACACCAAACAGAAACAATAAAAACCAAAATAAAGAAGTCAGGATACAATAATAATAATGCAGCGATAAAATACAAATAATGTGTAAGAAAGACAAGACTACCATGAATATTTAAAAGGCCAGAGGGTAAATTTTTTTGTCATGGTGCAAGCAAGAAATACTTTCACCTAGAACAATTTCAGGTTGAGTCAAGAGGAAGGTCACCTGACCAAGTATCCAGTTTGATCCAGCATAACCACTATTACAATGGTCTCTATCTGATAGTAAACTGTTGGAGACCCTTGTCTGTGACTTCATCTGGCTAGATACTCTGCAGATAAGTTTTGGGCTCCCACTGTCCTCCATAGCCTTCTACAAATTCCTTTGTCATATTTGAATTTTAATATTGTTGTCTTTGGGTCACACAAGCTGGTGTGCTTCATCCGTATGGACTTAGTTGACTCCTTGTCTTGTTTGTTTGTTTAATGGCTCCTCGTTTGAATATAAGCCTTTAAGACACCAGACACTGTTCTAATTGATAGCCGGGCACCATCTGCTTTCTTCACCACACTTTGCTGTCACACCCTTATCTTCAGTGATCCTTACATGAGGGAAAGCAGGGCCATATGATCAGAATGAACCGTTCTTAGATTGGGGTTAGAGTTCAGTGGGGGTCCAGAATCCATCTGCTTGTCCCTGGGATATGCATGATTCAGGTTTACTTGGGTGGTCACATTATGGCAAGTTCAGTACCTCATGAGACCAACTAGCCTGCCAACAACAACAAACCAACTAGCAGACAACAAAAGACAAACACACAAACAATAAGAAGCAATCTAGAGGCAGGAAAACTCAAACCCATATAAACAGAAAAGTATAACATGGTCAATGAGTAGAAAGCTTTATCTTTCTTGCTTGAGGTTTCAAACTGCTGACCTTGAGGTTAAGAGTCCAACCCATTACCCACTACACCTCCAGGGCTAAGCAAATATAACCTATAACCTCCCACCCTCCAGGGGGATGAAAAACGGAAAAGTGGGTGAAGGAAGACAGTGGTCAGTGTAAGACATGAAATAAATTTTTATAAATTATCAAGGGTTCATCAGGGATGGAGGGTGGGGAAGGGAGGAAATGAACTGAAACCAAGGACTCAAGTAGAAAAGAAATTTTTTTGAAAATGACGATGGCAACATCAGGTACAAAGGTGCTTGACACATGGATGTATGTATTGATTGTGATAAGAGCTGTAAGAGCCCCCAAGAAAATGATAAAAAAGGATGATGTAAATGTGTTTTGTTGACATGGAAAAGCTTTCCAAACACATTCCTGTTTTTTTTTTAAAAGAAAATCCTTGTGCAGTATGTACAGTGTATCATTTCTGTGATATAAAAAAGTGAAAGAAAATACAATATATACATATATGTCTAGAAATGCAAAGCAAAAGGGATTGGAATAGTATGGGACATTTAAGGGATTTTTCTTTTAAAAAGTGTTTCATCTGCAGAGGGGCTGCAGTGTCCTTACGGGGCACTCGGCTTTGCATGTGGGCATAAACTGGATTAGGCCCTGGGATCTCCCCTTCTCAAGCACATGCAGAGATCGGAAAGGTACTTGGTTACTCACAGTGGTGCTCCCTGGGAAGGGTCTTGGAAACTAAGAATAATTTCACTTTTGTTCTGTTATTTGAAACACAAAACCAAACTAAAATGATTTTTCCAAGAACTAGGGGAGTCTGTGACCACGGACATTTACAAGAAACTGCCCACTCCCTCCAGTAGGTCTCCTCTCTGCCTTTTTCATTTCCATGTCTGTTTTGTGTGCTGGGCTTTTCTCTCTCTGGGCAGGGGATCTGCCATTACAGGAGAACCTTGTCTATCGTAACCTCTACCTGTCTCTTGCTACCCACAAGGTCTGTCATGGTTGGTGTTATTTTCTTGTGGATATTAACTCAGCAGATCTCAATCTCTCAGGTACTGGGTTCACAGGGTTGATTTCAGTTTTAATAAGACTACTGATTAGCTGATAATGACACAAGTTGTCTCGGGTCCCCCAAATGCTCCTATGAGTCAGTTTCTGCTGGGCGTTACCCTCGCTAACACAACTCAGTTGAACGAGGAGTCCCTAGGTGGTGCACATGGTGCAAGGTTAGCCATTTGAATTCTTGCCTCACAAGAAATGTTTCAAGATCTTCTTCCAAAAGATCAGCCTTGGACACTGTTCACAAGGTCTCCTCTGTATGCATGGGCCACCAGGGGTCAGGATGGACACTAATTGATATTAAATGGAATAGACCCTAAGTTCAGCAGATAAAAACTAAAATGCTCTCAGAGCACTTGACTCAGAAGTGCATTATACATTCTACCTCGAATTAAGAAGAAAATACAATATTTTTATAACTTGCACTACAAAAAAGAATAAATTACCAAGGGCACATGAAGGAAGGGGGAGCGGGGAGGGAGGGGAAAAAAAAGAGGACATGATGCAAAGGGCTTAAGTGGAGAGCAAATGCTTTGAGAATGATTGGGGCAGGGAATGTATGGATGTGCTTTATATAATTGATGTATGTATATGTATGGATTGTGATAATAGTTGTATGAGTCCCTAATAAAATGTAAAAAAAGAAAAGAGGAGAAAAAAAAAGAAAATGATTAGGGCAAAGAATGTACAGATGTGCTTTATACAATTGATGTATGTATATGTATGGACTGTGATAAGAGTTGTATGAGCCCCTAATAAATTGTTTAAAAAAAGAGAATAAAGTCCTTGGGTTGATATGATCAAATGCCTTTGTTTCATCAGACGCAGATTTCATCAAAATAGATATATAGAATGGGAGGTAGAAGGGATTTTCTTGTGACTAGAGCTCAGTATTTCTAGACAAAGAACACAGAAATCAAACAATCCTTGATTAATGTGCTTGCTGCCTGTTTGGTTAAGACATGAAAAACACAAAATAAACCCCTCCATGTAAAAAATGTCTGAAGCAGGTTGTCGCCCACATCTATCATCCATACTCAGGAGAAATGGCCCTTTCTGATAATGCATTTCTTTCAGAATGAAATCTACACCCCAAACACCGCTGCAGCAACCAGCAGCTGCTGACAACCCAGTTGTTTTTGACTGCAGCCCGAGCCAGATAAGGCCAAATTACACATGTTCTAATTACCCTGGTCCTATTAGCTTCTATTTTGCTTGTTAAAGACGTATTTGGAAAGTAAAACATTCTCCACCGTGGTGCCAGGAGACCAAGATGCCTTCCTCGTGAGGACAAACCAGCATTCAAAAATGATTCCGCAGACAGAAGCCCGAGCTGCCTCGTTGCGATGCATTTCCATTAAACATTCCTCTGTTGGGTCCCATAATGTGATTAACATCGCAGGTCTCATGGATCTTTTAAGCGAATTAGAAGCCATGACTCATTCGAGCATCATCTGAACAAGCTCTCCTAATGCAAAATGACTCAATCGCTGAGATTGCTATCCGGCAGCACTCTGACATATCAAGACCTGGAAGCCAGCACTTAATCTGATTTAGGGCCTCTTAAAATATTCTTCAAACTTGATTGAACATTGTTGGGGGAAGAGATCGAGGCTTATTTCAGTAGCCAACTGTGATCTGAGCTGTCTCAGCTACGCTATTGATTCCTTTTAAGCAATTGCATTTAATTTGGAAACCTATGGGCAAACAAGCCGATGAAGAAATATGACCCCGCGAAGTAAACACGACGAAGCACAGGAAAGGAAGAAATATAAAAATAGCATGGAAAATAGCGGTGTCTGTCCCAGAACAGACAGACTCTTGTTCTATTCCAGAATCTTTAACGTGAGGAGCACATTTGCTAATTTGCACAGGGACATTTCTTTCTTTTGTTCCTAGGCATCTCCAATAGATTGATTATTTTTTTTAGCGGGGGGTGGGGTGGGGAGGTGGTGTTGGAGGAATGCATTGTGAGGGGAAAAAAACAAGAGGCAAAGTATGGACTAGAATATAAATACAAAGGTAAGCCACTTTGCTTATTGCTTAATCACCTCAACGAACGGGGACAGAAAAGGTCGTGTACTGAAGGACACAGCAAAGGTTCAACAATGGAGGTGTTCCCTTAGCAAGGCTGAAGAGTCCCGTCTCTGGTATTTGGAATTTAGGTATTCGTCCTCACTGTGGGAGGGCACACTGGGTATGGGGCACAATCTAAGCTTTCATCAGATTTATACCGAAGGATGGCCCCTTGGTCCAGGGAGAAGTAGATGAAGCGCTTAATTCCATGCGCCCCATACCTCCCAAAGTTCCTGCCCATGATTCAGTGCCACGTGGGGTTGTCCTTCTTGTCAAACTCCTCCTGGATATGGGCCGCAGTGTCCCTCTCTATGTTGCGTTTTTCTAGCACTTGACACGTTTTGTTCACAGCCTCCCAAGGAGCACGGACCTGCAGCCCGCGATGCCGTTGCTGCTGAAGCTGTGGCGAGCTGGGTATCCGAGCCTGTTTATGGTTGCTTTAGAAACGCTGAAAATCAAACCCTAGCACGTGTCATACCAGTAGTCTAAGGTCTTCGAAGAATTAGCTCACCGGAGTGCTACCCACTAACAGTGAACGTTTAGGGTAGATTTGCCATGTAGTTTTCATATTTAAAACATTCCGAATTTCGCGCTGCATTCTGTTGATACAGAATCCCCTGGATTCTATACATGCAGCCTGGACTCCCCCGCACAGCACATAGAGAAGACATTTGTCACCTAGCTGTAGAAGCTACAGAAAGTGCTTGTGTGTTACAATTTGACTCTAGTACAGGAGGCATTTTTCCTATACATTCAGGAAGAGGAAGGGTCAGAATATTTCCCGTCATTTCTTATCTGCCGATACATTTAATACATATTTCAGAAAACAAGAAAAGATTGACAATGCCAAGCTAACTGCCTCCTTTCCATTGACTTTTGGGCAATAAATAGGCTTAGAGCCCTGACATGAAACCGACAGAGAGAGAGCAGGAGAGAGAGACAGGGAGGAGGGGCACGCTGCTAGAGGGCAAGAAAAACAACGTGTTCCGCATAAAGACTGCACAGTACATTACTTTGAAAAAGATGATGGATATTTTTATGTTGGCAATTTCTGTCTTTGACTCATTGTGTCTGGTCTATTCAATGATTTTTGCTGGTTTGATACCTACGATGAACAACAACAAAAGTCTTCTTTCTCTCTGTTTAGAGAAATTATTACCTGGGACTAGGTTCGCCTTTTAGGAAATAGAACTACATGTGTTGAAAAACTGACATGACTATAATTCACAGTGAAACGAGAACATTGAACTAGCCACTGAAAATCGTTGCTGAATTCCAGTTGATGGTGGAGTCACTTAAAAGCACGAGTGTGAATACTTTTAGATGATTAATTTGACTAGTAGAAAATAGGCACAAACCCATTTCCAGCTGCAAAGGAACTCAATAATTTAAACCAGAGTACCTTATTTCAAGATATAAAGAGATTAAGGCAATAGAATTCAGTCACATGCCAAGGTTGCATCCTTTCCCCTGGGTCCCTATTTGTTGTTCTACATCTTTTCTTCCATCCTAATCAACAGCCATGTAGGACCACAGCTACATTAAAAGCAATACTAATGAGAAACAATACCAAGTAACTGGGTAGCAGTTGGCTTTTAGCTTCTCCTGTGTTGTTTCTGAAATCCTATCTGGTCCAAAGATTCATTATCAAAGTGGGTCAAGGGTGCTTTCCTATCATCACTATTTTTAAACAATTAATGTGAAGCTAGGGCTGGGAATCAGTAAGCCAGGGCATGTAAAGCTCCTGGTGTTTCATTAGTGTTCCATTAGCTGTGAAAATTACCACGGTGTTTCCAATCACTTCACCTGCTTGTGCAAGCTGGACTACGAATAAGTAAGACTGAAGAATTGATGCATTTGAATTAGGAGGTTGGAAAAGAATGTTGAACATACCAGGACCTTCCAGAAAAACAAACAAATCTATTTAGGAAAAAGTAAAACCAGAAAGTTCCTTAGAACAGAGGGTGATGAGACCGTCTCATGTACTTTAGACATGCAATTAGGAGAGACCAGCCACCGGAGGACATCGTGCTTGGTAAGGTAGAGGGTCAGCAAAAAGAGGAAGACTCCCCATGAAGATCATTGACACCGTGACAACCGTGGGCCCAACATAGGGATGTTGGTAAGGATGACACATGCATAATCTGGCAGTGTTTCATGCTGTTGTACATACTTGCGAGGTCACTGTAGGCCAGAACTAAGCAGACAGCACCTAAAACAGCAATGATTATGATAATTGGTTACGTGTATCGGTAGCATACGTTAACATTGCTGAAGCGGAGGAATTTATATGCTGCATTAAAAATGTATTAATAGGGTTTATTGAAGAGGCACTCAATGTTCTACTATATAATAATTATATGCATCCTGGAATGTTAATTTTTTAAAGAAGGATATTAGTGGATTTAGTGGTGAGAATTTCTGTACATATATTTCTCAGGGTTACTGAACAAAGGTAGTGTAGCGGTTACTCGTTTGGCTGTTAACTGCGCGGTCAACGGTTCGAAACCACCAGCTGGTTCATGAAGGGAAAGGCAGGGCTTTCTATTTCCATAAAGAGTTACAATCTCTGAAACCCACAGGGTCAGTTCTACCCTAGCCTACAGAGCGGTTATGAGTCGGCATTGACTTGACAACAATGAGTTTGAGTTTTACTGAACACAAGTTCTCAAGATGATATTATCCAAAGTTCTTCAAAACAATTATGCATGGATATATTGCCTTCTCTACTCTCACTAACGTTCCCCACCAAAGTAGAGCCCCAGAACGAAGGAGTAGGAACCGACACGACTTAATAGGCAATCGAAACTGGAATGAAAAATAAAAATTAAACTCTGGTATCACAAATAGAAAGCATTTGACTTTTATCCAGTGAATATTTTGGAAAACTCTGAGGTCAACTTCCTGGTTTTTCTTATTTGGAACCGGAATGGCCAGAAATCTTGACTCTCAAAGAAAAGAAGGCAAGGTCCTTGGTGATCCTTTGTACTTCAGAAGAGCTGCATTTGTAGGGTCTCTCTGGGCAAGTGATAAAAAAGAACATCAGGGGTTTAGTGACAGCTGTGGATTTAGGCTCAGAATTTTAGAAAGATCTTTTGAGGTTTTCTTGAAAGCCATGACTGTCCAGTGGTGCTCACAGTTTTGAATTTGGGTAACAATCCATGGGCGAGATGCCTCGCTCTCCCTTTACCTTCCTCTCCGTCTCCACTCTGTCCTCTTCCCACCACCTTTGTGCCTTCTCACACTACTACCCAGGTCTCTCAACCTAAATATAACCTCAAGAGCTCCCAGTGATATCTCTGATATCTCCTCTTTCCCTTTTGATGGATAATATTTTCTACAAAATTACATGTATTTGTAATTAATGGTGCCCTGGCCTCTCCTCTACATCCAAGCCAGATAGATATAGATGGCAGACCACCAAACTGCCACTTGGATGAGATCACAATGGGACCATGTCCAGTAGAAAAGTATCGCTATAGGCCCTGAGGATAGTTCAGCTCTAATAGGTGGATACATCCAATTTTAGTGGACACATATTTTACCTTTAGGAATCATTGTAATATTCCAAGCTTCAAAAATATTGTCAAATACAATAGAATTATCCACCTGGTAGAGAATAATAAAATTTGATTGCTCAACTGTTGCTTTGAGGCCCTGTGACGATTAAGGTGGCTGTCTCAGCTCTTGGTAACACACGCTTTCACAACAATTTGAAATGACTTGGTTACTGCATTTACGTCTGCGCAATAATCGTTAATGGGACTTCGGGATGCGCAATGGCTCTAAGATTATGCCCAAAGGAAAACTGTATCTTCAAGATCAGCATAGACTAAATGACAATTGTGATAAGGAGCATTGGAAGGAGCTGTAAATGTATTTTCCAGCAGATGTCCTTAATCTGGAAGATTTTGAGATGGGAAAAAGAAAGCCTAGCTGATGGCAACAGACACTTACTTGGAAACAGAACAATTTCCCAAATGTTTGTTCAGCAGATGGTTTAACTGTAACCTATTGCTTCTGATCAGAATCTGTTAGTCTCTAAAATCAAATAATCTGATGAAAATGATGATACTATAAATTATTTTTATGGAGCTATTTTTGTTTGTTTTTCTAAATCATTTTGTTGGGGGCTTGTACACCTCTTATCACAATCATCTATCCATCCATTGTGTCAAGCACATTTGTGCATTTGTTGCCATCATCATTCTCAAAATGTTTGCTTTCTATTGAACCCTTGGTATCAATCAACTCCTGATTTTTCCCCTCCCTCCCTGGCCCTCCCTCCCTCATAAACCCTTGATAATTCATAAATTATCATTATTTTGTCATGTCTTATACTGTCCGATGTCTCCCTTCACCCACTTTTCTGTTGCCTGTCCCCCAGGGAGGGGGTTATATGTATATCCTTGTGGTCAGTTCCCCCTTTCTGTCCCACCTTTCCTCCACCCTCCTGGTATTGCCACTCTCACCACTGATTCTGAGGGGTTCATCTGTCCTGGACTCTCTGTATTTCCAGTTCCTATCTGTACCAGTGTACATCCTCTGGTCTAGTCAGATTTGTAAGGCAGAATTAGGGTCATGATAGTGGGGGGGAGGAAGCATTAAAGAACTAGATGAAAGTTGTATGTTTCATCATTGCTACACTGCACCCTGACTGGCTTGTCTCCTCCCTGCAACCCATCTGTAAGGGGATGTCTTGTCCAGATGGGCTTTGTGTCTTTACTCCACATTCTCCCTCATTCACAATGATATGATTTTGTGTTTGCTGATGCCCGCTACTTGATCCCATTGACACCTTGTGATCACACAGGCTGGTTTTCTTCTTCCTTGTGGGCTTTGTTGCTTCTGAGCTAGATGGCCACTTGTTTATCTTCAAGCCTTTAAGACCCCAGATGCTATAACTTTTGATAGCTGGGCACCATCAGCTTTCTTCACCACATTTGCTTATTCACCCACTTTGTCTTCAGCGATTTGTCAGGAAGGTGAGCATCATGGAATGCCAGTTTAATAGACCAAAGTGTTCTTTCATTGAGGGAGTACTTGAGTGGAGGTACAAAGTTTATGGAGCAATTTATTGGAATAAGTCAATGTCTGAAGGATGGAAAGATTAGTGGACCTGCTCTCTAAGACAGAGAAAGGATTACTGATGACTAAGTCTCAGAGACATTTTCTAGTGTGCTAGAGGCAACATTCTTAGAATTACAGTAGTGATCATACTATATGCTTGCTCACCTTGGTTTGCATCATGTCTATTTATGAGCTTATTCATTCAGCGTGTATTTATCTAACTTGTATACATCAAGGCATCATCAGGGGGGAAAAAGAAAAAGGATATCTCCCCCCTATCTTGCCTTTGGGGTTTAATAATTATGTAGCATAAAGAGAAACCAGCTGACTAATATGGAAATACCAAATAGGCAGATATCAGAGAGTGAATGGATTGAATATGCCATAATAATTTAAAAAAATAAACCTCACTGCTATTGAGTCAATGCTGACTCATAGTGACTCTTTAAGACTGTAACTCTTTAAGTGAGAGGAAAACGTTTTTTTCTCCAGAAAATTAAAAATAAAGAAATAGTTATTGTGGGTTTGAGTTAGTCAAGAAAGACTGCCTTGCAAAATGATTATACTCACTTAAAAATATTAAATACAATAAATTTGTTAAAAAAATTAAAAAGAAAAAAAATTAAATACATTTATCTTAATATTAAGAAATGTAGGACTCGGTCAAAATGGAAAGAAGAGGCATTTATTGCTATTTTAGCCTATAGCCAGATAAACTGAGGCAAGAGGATGATCAAACAATAATCATAAATAGGTAATTTTGTTTCAATGTGGTTAGACATGGTGCCCAATTATGGGGTTAAACACTTGCTATGGACGTCTTTGCATGTGGCTAACATTTAAATAAGTTGACTTTAAATAAGATCCCTAAACCAAACTCACTGCAACTCTGTCAGACAGGGTAGATCTGCTCCTGTGGGTTTCTGATACTGTGCACCCTCCCCAGTCTCCCCACAATTTATTTACTAGTTCCATTGGATTATAATTCACCCCTTAAGTTGCTATTGCTATTAGGAGCGATTGAGTCACTTTGGGCCCATAGCGACTCTATACACAATAGAACAAAGCACTGCCCTATCCTGTGTCATCCTCACAATTGTTCTTATGCTTCAGACCATTCTTGTGTCAAGCCACCATGTCAATCCACCTGATCAGGGCCTCCTCTTTTCTGCTGTTCCCTACTTTACCAAGCATGATGTCCTTCTCCAGAAGTCTCCTGACACCATGCCAAAATTTTCAAGACAAAGTCTCCTCAACCTGGACTTGAGGGAGCACTCTTGCTGTACTTCTCAGACAGATAAGTTTGTCTTTTTAGCAGTCCATGGTATCTTCAATATTCTTCTCCAGCACCACAATTCAAATGCATTGATTTTCTGCAATCTTCCATATGGAATATCCAACTTTCCAATGTATAAGAGACAATTGAAAATAGAATGACTTGGGGCAAGTATGCCTTAATCCTTTCAACATTAAAAAAATTAATCAAGTTATTTACATATTTATTTTTAATATCTTTAATAGTTTTATTTGAGCTATAATTAGCATGATTGAACAGTACAATGCTGTCAAGGGTTGCATAACCATCACATTTACCCCCAATTTTCAATTTCCAAGTCAATGTTCACAATTGCTACAGAAAGGCAACAATAATTAAAACAAATAGTATCACAAATCTATATCCTATCTGATGACATAGAGGATTTTTATGTCTCAAGGTTCATGTCCAGAAGGATACAAAATCTAGTGCTGATTGGCCAACACTGATTTAAGGATGAGGCAAGAATTATTTTTTTCCCTTTGACACAGTTTAAATAGGTCAAGGCTAAGATAGTTAGTTCTGTTTGTAAGGTGGAAGGAAGCATATTAAAAATCAAATTTTATAAATAAGGAAATAAAAAATACTGCTATTCACACTGATGTAGGCAAAATCTCATACAGATTTCCTTTTAGGGATCAAAAACCCAGGGTGAATAATTTTGTAACTTTAGTTCCTGACCTTAGGAAAGACAAATAGTTATTTCAAATAATTACAATTATTGTTACAGGTAATTAAGAAAAAGGAGGCAGTTTTTGAGAAAAATGAATCTACGTTTAAGTTTGTGTATAAAACTTTAAAAGACCTCAAAATTGGAGGACGAGTGTTTGAGACCTATTGATGAGGGGGCAGTAGGTGGGGAACTCTTCTGACATTCCATTCAAACAAGGATTGGAATGTAACTCATCTTAGAGTCAAAATGCCGTCCTGGCATGTCAATGTCATCAGCATATTCATCTTCCTCTTCCCTATTATGTTCTTCTTCCTCCTGAGAATTTGGTTCTTCCTCTCCCCACTGGTGTTTTGCAGAATTAGCCTGTTGCACCGATTTTCCAGAAGCCAGTTTTTTTGCGCTTTCACCGTTGGTTTTGCCAGATCCACGTTGGCACATTCTTCCGTAATTGTCATGTGTTCTGGATTGTAGACATTACACCGAGCTCTCTTCCCATCGTCGGCAAAGGTCCGCTGAGGCTGGGTGTGTTCATCTGGAGCTGTATTAGCGGCAGAAGATTTTGCTCCAGCTCTCCCAGGTCTCTTAAAGCAGTCTTTCTTTTTGTGTGTGTGACATGGACCCACTATTTTCACACACTCCTTTTCGATGAGCAGTAATGATGCAGTTATCTTTGACTCCTCTCTTGTACTATTCTCTAGCTGAGCAACACCGCCTTTGCTTCTCTGGCTGTGGGCTTTGGTGCTTCAGTGTAGGTCTTGGCGGTGGATCCATATAGCATGGCACAGAAGAAATGTCCTGAGGAATATGAGGGTTGGTGCCTTTCCTTCTTCATCGACTTCTGCACGAGCATTGCCCAGTTTTTGCTGTTCTTCCAGCTTCTTCGTCCTCCAGTCCTTTTTGGTCATCTTTGGTTCCTCCAAACTCAGTTCTTTGGCCCCAGACAAGGAGTAGCATTACTGCTTCCCCAGCTTTGGGTAATGTGGTAACGTTAGACCTCAGGCCTCCAGAGCCGGAGGCAGGGAGTCAGCTATTTCTCTGGGCGCTACTCAAACTCAAGTTTATAAAGCAGCAAACCGTGAGACGGGGTGACTTTTCCGGTCCAATCACAATTGCTCACGCTGACTAGGGGATGGGGATGAAGAGCGAAGAACTTCCTGCCAGTATTTGATATGGGCGTGACCAGCAGCCTGCCACAATTTTGATTCTGGTGGCTCTGACCGGAAAACGAATGCAGAAGTAGCTAGTTAAAGCAGTGGAGAACCACAGAAGCGAAAATCAGCAGGTTGGCAAATGAGCCTTAAGGTACTTCAATCAGAAACCGTGGAAAAACACAGAAGCTAAATTCAGCTGGTAGATGAAGAAACCAGGGTAGTTCAATTGCCCATTTCCTTTTTAGGAAATCAAATTATTGGTTTATGGGGGACACAAATTTGGGTAATTTCCAAGCAGCCACCCCACACCACGTAGATAGCTCCGGGGTCTGGCCTACATAGCAAGATGAGTGCATGTGAGTAACTACCCCTTCTGGCCAATTTCTTAAGGTGTTTATATCTGAACACGGAATGCCCTGATCCTGAAGCCCCTTCCCCTCCATTCAGTCCTCCCAAAACTAGTAAGATGACACCTGAGAGTTTTAGTTTGAGAGGCTGGTCTTGCTGGATCACTTCCCCTTTTTCTAGTGCTGCCTTCTCTCAAGAGTAATGGTTCCAGGTGGGCCCTCCGGCGAATTTGAGAACTGTTGGGGTGGTCAAGACAACTGTCAAAGGTCCACATCAAGTGGGGGTAAGTCCTTATTTTTCCCAATACTTTTCATATAAACATGGTATCCCGGGCAAAAGTTATGAGTGGGGAAGACGGAAGAAGGCACAAAGTATTCATGTATGCAGGTGTGGATGACTGGCTGAATTTGTTGAAGAGACTGCAAATATTTTATAAGGGAATGATTCTGGATCTCTGCTTTTTTTGTTTTGTTTTGTTTTTTGCTTCCCTGCCACCTTTTGGTCTCGTACTAGGGGTAAAATTGACCGAGGTCTCCTAGACATGATTTCATAAGGAGTATACCCTTGTTTTGTTCAAACAACTGCCGTGTACAAGCGTAAGCACAATGAAGTGCTGCAGAATTCCCCTTTTCTTCAAGACGATCCATGGTTTGTTTTTTTTTATTACCCACAAAGTCAGTAATAGTCAATGAAACACAAGTAAATATCTTTCTGGTATTCTCTGCTTTGACCCAAGATCCATATGACTTCAGCAATGATATCCATTTTCCACATCCTCTTTTGAAGCTGGCTTGAACCTCTGGCAGCTCCGTGCTGCTGTACTGCTGCGAGCGCTGGTAGATGATCTTCAGCAGAATTTTACTTGAGTGTCTTATCAGTGATACTATTCTCTAGTTTGAGCGTTCTGTTGAGTCACCTTTCTTTTTCATGGGTACAAATAGGCATCTCTTCCAGTCAGTTGGCCACGTAGCTGTTTTCCAAATTTCCTGGCATAGACCTGTGAGTGCTTTCAGTGCTTGATCTGCTTGTTGAAACATTTCAATTGGTATCTATAAATTACTGGAAACTTGTTTTTGGATAATCCTTTCAGTGAAGCTCGGACTTCTTCCTTCAGTACCATTGGGTTTTGCTCAGATGCTACCTCCTGAAATGGTGGAATGTTGACTAATTCTTTTTGGTACAAGACTCTGGGTGATCAATCATTCCATCTTCTTTGTTGCTTCTTGTATCATTCAATATTTTGCCCTTAGAGTCTTTCCGTGTTGTAACTCAAGACTAGCATGTTTTCTTGAGTTATTTCCGTTTCAGATGCACTTAGAAGAGTTGTGCAGTCCTGACTGCAATCGATTGCAGCACAAACCCTTCTTTCTCTTCCTCATTATTTTTACCTCCCCAGCCCCCATCCCAACCTCCCCTGCCATGCCCCTAGGTAATTCCTAATCCAGTTGCTGTCTCTCTAGATTTACCTACCCTGAATTTTGTATAAAGCAAATCATATGAAATGCAAATAAGAAACAAAGACAAAGCTAAACCGAGATAAACCTCAATTGAAAAGAAAGCAGAAACTATTAAAAATGAAACAAATTTAATATGAGTCAAAAAGGAGATCAAATGGTAAGATATTACATTTTACCCTAACTAAATGTGCCATAATTGACTTTACAATACTCTCTGTCTGACACCAAGTCTATTCATTTCCGTGGATTATGTTCAGAGGGGGTTTCGATGGACTTTGGGTTTTCAGTGTCTTCCATAGCTTTCAGCAAACCAGATGTTCAGAATTTAAGCTCTGATACTGTTCCCTCTTTGGGACTTGAATTTTGATATTTACAATCCTTGGGTCATACAGGCTGAATTACACAGGGTGGTGTGTTTCTCCCTGTGGACTTAGTTGACAACTTACTTAGATGGTTGTTTTAAGACAAGCCTTTTGAACCCCAGACACTATTCTTTCTGATACCTGGACACCATTTGGTTTCTTTGCCACCCTTGACCATAGCACCCATATCTTCTTCTTTATTTAAAAAAATCATTTTTATTGGGGGCTCTTACAGCTCTTATCACAATCCATACATATACCTATTATTGTGTCAAGCACTTTTGTACATATGTTGCCATCATCATTTTCAAGATATTTTCTTTCAACTTGAGCCCTAACATGATAAAATATAAATTATTATTATTTTCATATCTTACATTGTCCACTGGCTTGCTTCACCCACTTTTCTGTTGTTTGTCCCCCTGTGGGTGGTGGTGGTGGTTATATGTCGATCATTGTGATTGCTTCCCCTTTCTACCCCCACCTTCCCCTTAGTGTTTCACCCCAGTGTGATGGGGTCAGATCGGGCACAATTCCTGCAGTGTATCACCAGTCTTGTCCCCATAGAGTGCTATGGGTCAGTGAGGGACATTGGGTCTCATGGTGTGGTCAACCCTATGGTTCCCTCTGTGCATTGGCTGCTCTGAGGAGGAATATTGTCCTTAGGGCTGTGTTCCACTCTGTCTCCTTCCCTCTTTTCCCCTTTGTGTTCTGATCACATGCACCCCTTTCCCTGAACTGTAGCTTTAGTGTTGTCCTCTAAAGGGCATTTTTTTCTGGGGGGCGGGTAAGGTGGGGAAGTCCATATAGTTGGGTTTGGGGTCAGCCCCACACCTATTGGTTCACTGCTTCATGCTGGTATGTTGCATTCATGTCTTGGTGCACCGGAGTGAAGTCTGGTCCCTCTCCTGTGGAGATATAAACAATACCCTCCACTGCAAATAATGATAGTTCCATCTCTTTCTTCCCCAGGTGAATACCTTTGATGTCTTTTCTTTGCCTTACCCTGTTAGCTAGGCCCTCCAATAAGATGTTAAAAAGGAGTGGGGACAAGGGGCAGCCTTGTCTCATCCCTCTTCAGTGGGATTGTTGTAGTCTTTTCTCCATTGACTACCACGTTGGCTGTTGTTTCTCAGATATATCTTGTATTATATTGAGAATTTTTCTTCCATTCCTTTGGGTGTTGGTTATTGTTGAATGCTTTTTCCACATCTATTGATATTATCATGTGGTTCTTATATTTTTACAAGTCAATGTGACAGATAATACTAATGGCCTTTCTTATGTTGAACCATCCTTGCATCCCTGGTATGAATCCCACTTGGTTATGGTGAATTATTTCCTTTATATACTTTTGTCTTCTATGGTTGAGATTCTTGACATCCATCTGGGTTAGTCCAGGGAGGGTGGTTTTTCCAAGTATTTATCCATGTCTTCCAGGTTGTTGAATTCACTGGAGTACAGTCCTGCCTAGTTCTGTGTAATTATCCTTTTGATTTCATTAGGGTCCATTGTAATGCCCCCTGTTTTATTTCTCATCCTTGCTTTTGAAGTTTGTTCCTTCCTTCTTTGGATAGGTTTGCCAGTGGTCTGTTGATTCTGTTAATCCTTACAAAGAACCAATTGTTAGCTGCATTGATTTTCCCATAGTTTTCTTGTTTCCCCTTTCATGATTCTCAATCCTGAGTTTTATTATTTCTTTTATTTTGCTATTAGTAGGATTGTTCTGTTGACTCTGCTCTAATTGCTGTAAGTTTTGTGTCAGCATATCATCATAAGTCTCTCGTCCTTTTTCATGTGTGCATGTATTGCTATCAAACTGCCTCTGATAACTGCCTTCGCTGTGTCCCAAAGGCTGTGGTACATTGCATTTTCATTCTCATTGGTTTCTAGAAACTTCCTAATTTCATTTCTGATCTGGGCCAGTACCCACTCCTTTTGCAATAGAGAGTTGTTCATCCCCCAGTTGTTCGTGTTTTCTTAACCATCCTTTAGTTGATTTCTAGTGGTCTGACAGAGAAGTCTGTATGATCTCTATGTGCTTGAGTTTACACAGATTCAACTTGGGTCCCAGAATGTGGCCCATTTTTCAAGTATGTGTCATGTAGGCTTGAAAAAAATGATTTTTTTTTGCATTTGGGTGGAAAGCTCTGAAAATATCAGGTCAAGTCACCTAATTGTAATGTTTAGCTCTGTAGCCTCCTTGTTAAGCTTCTCATAGGGAAAGAAGCACCCGTATTTTGATGATTTTTTTCCTGAGGGCAAGTATTGAGTAGAAAGAACAATGTTATAAGAACTAATTGTTCTTATGCTTAGGCTTTCAGTATGTACAAGTCAACAATTCATCTATTACACATTTGATCAGCTACAGGCTGAAGATGTTGGTAGAATTCTTCAATTTGGCATCACTAGCTTTGGTGGTTGGTGAATAATTTTGAATAATAGTTGTATTGACTAGATTTACTTGTATGTAGATAGATATTATTCTAACACAGACAGCATTGTACTTCAGGATAGATATTGAAATGTCCTTTTTGACAATGGACGCAACATCATTCCTCTTGATTGATTCATTTGCTGCATAGTAAACCATATGAATTTCTGGTCGATACCAATCTATTCCAGCTTTCTAACACTTAGAATGTCAATCTATTTGTGTTCCATGTAATCTTTTAATAACTTTGAATTTTCCTTGATTCATACTTTGGAAACTCCAAGTTCTGATTATTAGTTGATGTTTGCAGCTATTTTCTTCTCATTTTGTCATGTCCCATAGCAAAGGAAGGTCCTGAAGACTCAACCTCCCACACTTTACTCTCTCCTCACCATTGGTGGTCTACTTTACTGTGAGAAGGAAGCTTTTCCTCAGTCATTTTCTTGAGTGACTTCTGATCCAAGGGCTCATCTTCTGGCACGATCTCTGACAATACTCTGCTTCCTTCCGTTCATTACGCTTTCAATATCTGACACTTTTTGATGCTATCCATGCTATTCAGTGGTTACATCATCAGAAGTATTTAACCGATTTGTTCTTATGCTAGAAGCTCTGCTGAAACCTGTACCCCCTGAGTTGTTTTGCTGGTAGCTTCTAGCATCACAGCACCATACAAGACACCACAGTATGACAAACTGATGGACAATGGTGGCTAGGTGTATTAAGTACTACAAAAGCATTCTAGTTAAGAAAGTGTTATTCTTTTTATCTAGTACTTAAGCGAGAAACCAAGTAAAGATTTTTTCTCTATTTCTGGATGGTATAACTAGTCAAGGAGCAGAAATTAGTTATTTCAATAATGTGTGAGAAGACTGAACAGTGATGAAGGACTCAATTTGCACAAATGTTCCAAAGACCAAACAAGTACAACTGAGCACACCCATGTCTTATTCATGAACAAAAGTAAAAGTAAAATTAAAAAGAACATTTCATGCATAATTTTATAACTTAAAAAAATAAAATCCAATGAGTCAGAAAGAACTACATGTCAGTGAATTTGTTTTGGAGTTAAATAAAGATCATGCTCTACAATAGTCTTTCGTGACTGAACTCACTACCATAGAGTCAATTCTGATTTCTAGTGACCCTACAGGGCAGGGTAAAACTATCTCTGTGAGTGTCTCAGACTGCAACTCTTTACAAGAATAGAAAGCCTCATCTTTCTCTTGAGGAGCAGCTGGTAAATTTGAACCACCGACCTCAAGATTAGCAGCCTAATGAGTGACCCACTAAGCCAAAGCATCCCAAACCTCAGTGGCTATTCAGTCCTTCGCACATAGCTCTACATCAGCTGGGTGTCTCTTTTGGGTGAGTTGTCTTCTTCACATTGCAGGTCTGTATGTTTTGTTCTTGCTTCACATGTTTCTCACCTTTTTTTCTTAAGGTGTTTTCATTATGACAGTGGCAAAATATTTAAAAGGACAAGCAGAACATGCAAGCCCTCTTAATGGCAATATTCAGAACTGGCAAGTTGTTTCTGTTATTGTCTGCTGTTGATTTCAACAGAATAGACAATGGGCAGAGTAGAACTGCCCTGTAGAATTCCCTAGACTGTACCCTCTTCATAGCAGATCACCTGGCATTTTATCCTAGAGAGTCACTAAATGGGTTGAACTATGGACCTTTCTGTTAACATCTGAGCATTTAACCACTGAATCATCAGAGCTCCTTCTTTCTCTCTATGTGGAGCTGCCTTTGACAAAGTTATATGCAAAATAAAAAGTTAAGGGGTGTGTGAATACAACAAGTTCACAATGAGGCGATGGCAAAAGTATGGATGGAAATCATGGTGAAGAATTGAAGTTAGTATTCTTACCTGTTACTGTGGGGATTGCACAGGTTTCCACTGAATCACCATTGCCTCACGTTAATCTCCTAGATAACAGAAAAACTGCTTGGTCGTGTGCCATCTTCCTGATTGCTGGTACGTGTGAGTCTGCTGTTGTGGCTATTATGTCAATCTATATCACTAAGCGTTTCTCTCCTATTGCAGACCTTTTAGCTTTACCAAATCGAATGTCCCTTTCTAGTGATGGGTCTTCCTTAAGTGGGCCGAGTGCAATGACAGCCTCACTTTTAAAGAGTGTTTTGGTTATATCTTTTCTAAGACTGATTTGTTAATTCTTTGAGCTGCTGGAAACATATTAACTATTTTTCTACCAACACCACAATTCAATGACATCTATTTTTGTCTTCCTTTTTCACAATCTAGTTTTTTGCATACATATGAGGTGATTGAAAAAACCAATTGCTTGAATCAAACACATTTCAATCATCAAATGACAACGTTGATTTCTAAAAGTTTAGTTTTACTGTGTTTTGATATATGAAACCTAGGATTGGTTAACCTACAGGGAGAGTAAGTAGAATAAAGGTTTGGGGGGTGGGTATAAGTAGATGATGTCAAAGATTACAGGAAAAAAAAGAATGCTTGGAAACTGATTGTGGTAGCAAGTGCACAATTCTGCTTGACATGACTGAACTATGGAATGATATGTATAAACTCCCAATTAACAATAAATTTAAAAAGAACTATTTTGAAGTAGACTTTTCCAATGCAAGAGACCATTTGATTTCTTGACTGCTGCTCCTATGGATATTGATTGCCTAATTTTTCTCAATTGGCACAGACTGTCTTACTTCCTACATATTTCTTTAGAAACAAGAAATCCTCATCTAAGAATATGAAAAATAGATAAGTCTCTGAAAAACAGAGTGGTTATCTTAGTGAAAGATAGTTTCAGAAAGAGTCCAGGTAGCATTCTCAAGTCTATAGGCTGGCTGCCCAAATGTAACTCCTTAATGTACCTAAAAGACTCTTTAAAATGTCAAGGTATAAACAGATGAGTAATGCTCTCCATCCATAGGATTTAAATTTTTTTCCTCTCCCATCACTCCCCTGATTAAATAAGAAATAAATTAAAATTTGAACTTGTTCTAGTAATCTTGTAACTTATGACTTACCTATCAATTTGTCACACTGTGGTGGCTTGCATGTTGTTAGGATGCTGGAAGCTATGTCACTGGAGTATCAAAGACCAGCAAGGTCATCCAAAGCGAATAGTTTTCAGAAGAGTGTGCAGACTAAGGCCAGACTTAGGCTCTGTTCCGGAGGAATCAGCAACTGAAAAGCTTATGCATTGCAGTGATAAACATTGTCAGATACTTAAAACCCCCTGAATAGCAGATGAACACCATCAGGTATCATGTTGGAAGGCTATTGCAAAATGTAACTGGGGAATATCAGCCTTTTCAAAGACTCAACCATAATGCCATGGGAGTGAAGCTGTGGAGACATTCCTTTGCTCATGTGATACAGCCCCAGATGACAAGAAAAAGCTGTAAATGCTAATTGGAACATGGAATGTATGAAGTATGAATCTAGGAAAACTGGAAATTATCAAACGTGAAATGAACCACTTAAAGTTCTTTATCTGAGACATTGTTGTGGTTAGTGTCCTCCAGTCAGTGGTGACTGATACGGACACTATGTATGACAGAGCTAAACATCTTAGGGTCCTGTGTTGCCTGCACCATCATGGTCATGTTTCAGCCCACATGACAGCCATTGTGCTAATTTATTTCATCAAGTGTCTTCCCCTTTTTCAGTGCCCCTCTACCTGACCAAGCAGATGTCCTTCTAGAGACTGACTTTTCCTGTTGACATGTCCAAAGTACAGAACACAATGACTCTCCTTACTTTTAAGGGGCATTCTGGCTGTTCTTCTTCCGAGTCAGATTTGTTTGTTCTTTTGTCAGGCCAAGATACTTTCAAGATTCTTTACTAGCACCATCCTTCAAATGCATGGATTCTTCATCGCTCTTCAGAGGCATCCCTGAGCTGAAATTGACTGGTATTGGTCATTTTGAATCAGGCATATCATATAGTTGGTTTACTATGCTGGGGATGATATTTTTCAAGAGGAAAGGCATCACATTTATCATCTAAAAGGATATTTCAAGAATTGTATCCAAGTACAATGCTTGAAATCTGTGATGGGATGCTATGTGTCTGCATACAAAGAGATTCCATCAATAAAACTATTATTTAAATTTACACACCAACCAAATCTTGATGCATTTGATTCATGGTGCTGGAAAAGACTATCAAAAGAACTGTGGACTGTCCAAACATAACAATCTATCTTATGAGAAGTGCAGTCAAAATGCTCCTTAGAAACAAGGATGGAGAGACTTTGCTTCACGTACAGTGGACTTGTTATCAGGAGAGACCAGTCACCGGTAAAGGTCATCCTTGGCGAAGCAGAAGAGCCTCAAAAAAGAGGAAGATAGCTGATGCGATGGATTAATACATAGCTCCCATAAAGGCTCAAACAGGACAATGAGTGTGAGGATGATGGAGGACAGGCACTATTGTTTCTGTTGTGTATATGGTTGCTATACGTTGGAACCAACTTGGTGGCACCTCCCAACAACAACAAACACAACCACCTTGTAACATTGGAGAGATTTCTTCCTTTGGAAATGAAAACATAGGAGTGTGTTTTCTTAGCTGGGATATATGTGAAGTACAACATATGCATTTTAGTTTTTAAATTGTGTAATGACAGGCGAGAAACCCAGAAAACAAATCTTCAACTGAAAAAGGCAAAACACCATAGTTTAATCACAATTTTACAAAGCTGGCAAAGAAGGCTACTCAGGCTGACTAGATAACTGAGCCAGAAAGAGGGGTGCCAACCTCCGGTGAGCTCACTTGCCTTTCTGATCCCAGTGCCTGGGAGCTTTTCAAGCTTGCAAATCAATTTGAAATATCCTAGTTGTTTTGTTCCTCAAGTAGTTCTAAAATACAGAATCCATTTGGATGTGAATCCTGGAGAAGTTCACTTCTGACTACCTCACTTGACAAATGTCATGATACCTTGAAGGAATGATCTGTGCTCAGTGCTTATTTGAAGAGATTAATACATTGCAAGCATTTGCTTCGACTTGTTATATTAAATAGAATTGATTCTCTTTGTGGGAATGTGTTCTATAAAGTTGTTGTGAGCACTGACTAGCGAATACTGAACCATTGTTCTGAGAAGAAATACAGTGTTAGTTTACTGTCAGCTTTTTGTAATAGCGCATTCATCAATAGATTGATACATGACCATGTTTTATCTTTCTCTTTTTAAAGGACACAATACTTAGTGTACACTGTTGAATCATTAACAATGAACTCACTGCCAACAGCACATGCCTGAATGAAGCTCACTTAACAAATGTTGTTTCCATTAAACATAAAAACATTTTTTAAAAAGCCTACTTACACTTTTAAAAAACTAAGCAATGTTTAGTACTATGTTTGGGGGCTATTTTCGACAGTAAAATCACTAATAAAAAGCCCAGAAATGCAAAAAAAATGAGCCACTAAATATAATGTGAGAAGGATACTTGTTTAGTATACAAAAACTGAAATAAAAAGAGCTATCCTAACCTCAGCTGAGAAAGTGGGTGTGGATAATTCAAAATTTTCACTGCTCTGTAGATGCCTATGTATGATGGTAAAAATGCCGTATATATTGATTTCCAAGTAACAAGTTTTATTGGGAATCCATGGGCAATAAAGGTAAACTATATTTTAGGAACTATAATAAAGAATATTTTAGTATTAAGCAGCTCCTATTGTTAAATTATTAGTTTCTCTTGTAGGAGAAGAAATTTCATAGGGAATATAGGAGGGTAAGTAAAAAATATTGTTACTAGAATTCCAATTCATACAGGGATTGGTTCACTTCAAACATAATGTGTTTAAACATGCTTTTGTGATCAAGAGGGTGGTTGCAGAAAAGTTTAATTTGTTAGGGTGCTTTCAAAAAGCAAAGCAAAACAAAATAAACAAACAGAATAGCCAGTCCGATTAAACAGGGCTTTCTGACTGGATTCCATGAGCCAGTTGAGCTCAAGGCAGAGAGGTTAGCTTTAAAGGGCATAGTGATGGGGGGCGGGGGGCGGGTTTCCAAGGGGCTATCTTGATAGATTTTCTTAAGGAACACAGGATAATCAGGAGAGCTATTATGGAGAAGTTTTAGGAAACTGACTAGAGTGTTGGTGCGAAAAAGCCCAGGAAAATTGTGCTAAGGAATTTTTTTTTCTTACCAAGACAATGCACCAGCTTAGTCTTCCAGAATTGGAAGGGTTGTCCCATGACAATTTCAATGGAAAACTTTACCCAACCCACTCTAGAGTCCTGACCTTGCCCAATTCAGCCTTCCTTTTGTCCCCCAAACCCAAAGACTATTTAAAAGGAACAAGACTTGAGTCCCTCCAGATGCCCACACTACCCCTTTGAGTTGGCTTCAATGGAATAAAATGGAATTCTTCAGGGAAGTTTCGAGACTTAGACAATCATCTTAGGAAGTACAGAGACCTAGAGGGAGACTATGTCACGAAAGCAAAGCTACACATCTCGACAATTTTGTGTATTATGAGTTTCTGTAAGTCCCCCCTCCCCGCACTTGTGTGTGAGCTTGACAAACTGTGGCGGCTTGCATGTTGCTGTGACCCTAGAAGCTATGACACTGATATTACACATGCCAGCAGGGTCACCCAGAGAACAGTAGGTTTAAGAGGAGCTTCTGTTCTGAAAACAGGCTACAAAGAAGCAATGGGCTGGCTGTCTATGACTGAGGAGATGGTGAGAGAAACCTGATGAAGAGCAGCGGTCAATATGGCGAGATACCGAAAACCTCAGGAGTATTAGGAGGACAGTGTTAGATGTGGTGTCCCATGAGTCTCTCCGGTTGGAGGCACTCGAATCAGGACGAGGAGGGGTTGCCTTCTCACAGGTTTGTCGGTCAGAATGACT
The DNA here is from genome assembly GCF_050624435.1 of Tenrec ecaudatus. NCBI lineage: Eukaryota > Metazoa > Chordata > Mammalia > Afrosoricida > Tenrecidae > Tenrec > Tenrec ecaudatus. Next base: position 82,895,919 of record NC_134540.1, on the reverse strand, counting down.
GGGATGGAGGACAGCCTTTATTTAATGGTGGGGCACGACTCAAAATGGGAAGACTCAGAACAATCCCAAGGATTAATTTTTCCAATGATAAGTAATAGGAGCTTGAATTTATGTTGTATGAGCCTAGAAAAATTTTAAGTCATCAAAAATGAAAGAGAATACATAGAGAAAGATATTCTAGACATTGGTCACCTAAAATAGATTAGTACTGGCCATCTTGAATCAGATAATCATCTGGCTTACTATATCAGGAATATGAAATTTAAAAAACAACAGCATCTCCTTCATTATCAAAAAGGAAATCTCAAGATCTTGAAATACAATGTTTCTGTGAGAGGATAATACCTATACTGTGTTAGGCTGAGTCTTTTAAACTAGAGAGATGAAACCAGTGACAAAATAGAATTTTATATCAAGAAAGTGATACAACCCAAGTCCATGGGACAGAAGCTGGCTGCAGACTCCCAGACTTCCGTCATTGCTGGCAGATGAAGCAAGAAGATGAAGTTGGAGGCTTGGAGGTCACAGCTTGGTGGGTGCAGAGTACATGTCTCCAATGTCCCCAAAAAGGCACATCCTAAAGGAAGTATCATCAGGCTGGGACCTGATTGATTGATTAACACCCTGACTTTCCACCTCCACAAGGTGAAATGAATTCTAAGCACCACATACGTACATGCAAAGAAAGCTGGCCAATGCAACCATTACTCAAATGTATGAGCTGACCATGGAAGCGAGTGTGATTAGCAGCTCCATGTGTAACCACCATGCCACCACCAGGGCAATTAGGCAAGTACCTGAAATAAAAAGAGGAAAGTTATTTCTATTCATAGGTAACATGATCTTATATAGAGGAGAGCTTGAAAAATCTGAAAGAAAAAAAAGACCATTAGAGTTAATACTACCAATGCCTGCTCTGTTTTACGGAGTACTTTTAATGATTAAATGCAAACTATACAATGGACTTGGTGTCATCTTTGCTCTGTCATGTTTACACCCAAGACAATCCCATGTAGCAGTTCAACTCCATCACACGTGGTCTCTTTGAGTCAGAACTGACTTGATGGTACCTCACAATGTACAGTAGAGGGTATTCGTGTATCAATTGCATATAGGGTATTACTCAAGGGAATCATGATGTCCAAATTCAGTGGTTACCTTCCATTTGCTTAGACTGCAACATTAATGCAACCTTATTTTTGTGTAATCCATCATGGTGATGTTGTTAGATGTCACAGAGTTGATTCGGATTGATGGAAACCTTGTGTTCAAAGTAGAACTACTGTATATTATTGTAAAGGCTGTGGCCTTTTGGAAATGGTTTGCCTCCACTGACTTCTGAGGCCACTCTGGGTGGGTTCAAGCCATCAACTCTTCACTTAACAGTTAAGTGCCTACCATACATGACCATTATTGGGTTGTATTTTAAGTCCTACTTGAAAGCAGATGAAATATCAGGAATAAGTAGATCTTATTTACTCTTTTTATAATTAGAACATATGAAAGTATTTTGGGAAATTACCTTTTAGAAGGACCCACGTGAATTGGTTTCTAACCAACATATTTTCTTATGTCTCAAAGTCGTTTCAGTACATACTCATTTTTTGGCTTGGTACTTTCTTTCCTCACTTCTTTTCTTATCCTGGTTTATGATACTCAGTAGCTAATAGAATGAGGTAATTGGCAAAGATATTTCTCTGGAGTTACACATCTTGATCTATTTCATGTGCTTTTTCCTCTTCCAGAGTGAATTAAGGAGAGAAGCAGCTGACTCTTTGGCTTAGATCATAAATCTGATCTTGCCAGTGACAGGGTTAAATTTCATGGGTGGGTTCAAGTGCAGCTATTTTATTTTTGCTACTTTGAAAATCCCATGTATTAACAGAATTCCCTCCAAAAGCTGTTTAAAAGCGGACAGAAGGTCAGCTACAGTCAGTATAGTCTCTGTTTGGATAAGCAATAGCTCCTTTGCCCCACTCTGCTATTTTTCAGACGCCCACAGTTGGATCATACTAAGCCTATAAGTTGGGGTTATTTATTGATGGACTCACAGCAGTGGCTTGGCTCTCAGGAGAGCTTTCTCTGGGAATGCCTAATACACACAACCAAATCCCCAGTCTAAGCACTTCTGCCACTTGAGAATTATCATGTCTTATCAATTGCACACAGAGTCTGCCATTTTAGGATGCTTTAAAAATAGATATATTGGTATCATAGCATTAATATATGTCCATTAATAAAAGCACAGCAAAGATATCTAAACTAACAAAGCAATAAAATATCTTACCGCTCAGATGTAACCGGTTCTCATGTTGCTTTATAAACAGATACACACATTCTCATATTTCTGAATGGCACTATACTCTGTTATTTCTTTAAAATGTCTTTTCAGGTTAAAAAGAAGTATAAACACCACACACCAACAACTGCTTCTAGAATATTAATTTTAATGATCGATGAGCACTTTCGCTGGGTGAATGTGGTGTCATTTATTCAACCAATACCCTGTTTAAAATACTTTTGTTATTTTCTTGGACTGCTTTGGAAAATGCAAATCTTGATGTCATCTCTATAGTACTTTTAAGATAACAAGATGCTTTAAAAAATGAAATTTAGTGATCTCATGATGCTTTAACATAACTATCACAAGTGGATGGCTTTAACAAATATAAATTTATTCTCCCACATTTGGGGATGCTAGAAGTTCAAGTTCAAGGTTCCTGTATTAGGGGAAGCCTTTTCTCTCTATCAGCCTTGGGGAAAGGTTCTTGGATCTTTCTAACATCTGTAGCCCCAGAATTCCTTGGAAGTCTCTTGGCATTAATCTTCCTTGGGTCTACGAGTTTCTTAGTGAAGGACCCCTTGGTTCAAACAATCAATCAGGCCCTGGATTTTCATCAGTGGTACTCAGGACCCTCTAGTGCTGCTCACGTGTCTCTCTTTTCACCTTTTGTAAGAGAAAAGGTGTTGCAGGCCATACTACCGGTATGTAAGGTCTCTTTATATCAGAGTGACCTGTCTAAGGATGCTACATTCCACCCTAATCCCCTTACAACTGCTTGGATGATCACAGAAGATTCCATCATAGGGGTGATTACATCATTGCTTAACTGCCAAAGCACTAAGAATCATGGTCCAGCCAAGTGAATGTATATTTTTTAGGATACCATTTAATCTATGATAATCCCCATCTTCAATAATAATCGTCGAGGTGATGGTTTTACTTCAAGGGCCTTTAGCTTCCTCTTGGAGTGCAGGTCTCGTGGCAAATTTCTCACTCAAGGGAAAGTATATCTGCCTTTTATAACCCCTTTGTACAAAACACATTCACATTTTCCCTTCTCTGAGATTTATTTTTCTACTTTAACGCAGGAAGCATCGTGATTGGGTCTCGCTGTTGGTACCTACTCCTGGAGACTGGGACCATTAACTGTAAGACGGAGACAATTTCAGATGTCTGCCTGGGTCACATAACAGCAACCCGTGCCTTTGCTTCTTGTGTCTCTTGAAACTAACACAACAATGACAGCAGTACTAAAATGGACACTGACATGGTTGTGATAAATAAGTACCTGAAAGCATTCGGTGAAGTCCTTATACATTTTCACCTAAATATATATTTATGCTTAAAACTTGCTAGACTTTGTTTCTGCTGTTAATGTTTGCGGGTGGGGTCGGGGTGACAAGTAGATGATTATTAAACAACTAGTGTCACACAAGGAGCTCTGGTGGTATACTGGTTATGCATTGGGCCGATATATGTAAGATTTACAGTTCGAAACCACCAGCAGTTCTCAGGCAGAAAGATGGGGTTTTCTATTCCCGGGAAGAGTTACAGTCCTGGAAACTGAAAGGCGACAGTTCTACCCTGTCCTATAGGGTCACTATGGGTCGGTATTGACTTAATGGTAGTGAGTTTTTTATTTGAAGTCATATAACCATGTGTTATTGAACCCTGTTTTTCTAATCACTGATTGTGAACTTGGGAGGTGGGGGAAGAAACAAAAGTATTTTTAAGCCTCAAATTTCTTTATCTGTGAAATACACATGATGATATACCTTCATCACAGGGTTACTATGAAGCGCCCACCTTTTCCTCCCACCCCAAACCAACCAACGAACAAACAAACTCACAGCAATCAAGTGGATTCCGAGTTGTAACATATCTGCTCCACAGGGTGGCTGACGCTCTAATTCTTTAGGGGAGAACACAGCCTCATCTTTCTCTAGCAACTGGGGCTAGTGGGTTCAAATCACCAGTCTTCTAGTTGGCAACCCACTGCACAAGGCTCTTCCAAATGCTATGAGAATTAAATAATACCTATACTGTGCTTATTTTAGTATGTAGCACATAGTAAATACTCATTATTATTATTAATTTAAAATGGATTCTTTTCTCCTTAGGTCTTTGAGCACCTTAAATCAGCCTTTAATTACATGATATGCTTGCTCACAGAATGACAGTTGAAGGCCATGTATATTTGCCATAAGAAAGCAAGCAGAAAATAGGCCATATGGTAGGTAAACTATATTGGATTTCTCTCCAGATCACCATGCCCAGAGCTCTGCAAGTACTAAGTATACAGAAATGTTTTGTTTCTTATGATGATGGTGTCTGTGCCTTGCCAGTAACACTTCCACATTTAGAAGAAACACAATGAAGGGGCAGGTCCAAGGTTGTTCTAATTTTCGTGAATCCCAGCATTCTGTCAGACAGATGAGTAGTTTGCAGCATTAGAGCGTAATGGAAGACTTACTGTTAACCAAATGGGGCTGAAGCAATCAACTTCCTCCATTTGGCTTAGCTTCTATGCTCATGACTTTTGGAAAGTGTGTGCCAGTTTCCAGAATTTGAAGGACAAGAGCTGTAAATTCGCATGCTGTCTCTAATTCTGATGGCATCCACTGGGACACGCTAGGAAGTCGATAACTTATTTGTCCATCTTCCTGGCTAATTGTAAATGTGAAAACATCAAAGAGTGAACATCATGCTTTACGAATTTCTGATCACAAAAATGTGTCTGCTTAAAGGCCACCGATGAGACAGTTTTATCACCAGAATAATTAATGTTTTGCAAGGACATTCATTCCCTGTTGCTTCTGGCTGAGAATTTTGATTTGATACTAAGAGCAGAGGATTTTATCAGCAGCTCCCCAGAGATGTTATTTCTCAATTGTCACCAAACCGAATAAGGTACCGAACATAATAAGTGCCCTGGGTTTGCTTCCCACCCACCACTCTTTTAACCCAGCTGTCTGGTTGCTAGTATAATATAAATTATGCCATTTGAGCTACTTTAGTATCAGACAGGATTGGGTCATGGGGTTTATAAGCTTACGTCATCAGCTTCTCTTCTGGCACTGCCTCTGACTCTGAATTACTCATCAATTTACCGGAAAAGACTCTTCCCTTGATTTGTCCTTGCATAATGGCGACGTTTTTAGTTCCCAAAGAAATGGTCCATCACAACTGTTCAGTTTGGGTTTCCTTGAGGGAGACCAAAAGAGAGTCCCAGTGAGGACAAGACAGGACAAGACGGAATTTCTGGCCCTCTTCCAAGCTTTAACTTCATTGAAACAGTATTATTTCTCTTCCATTTTTATTTTACCTCAGCAGCATACGTAGAATATCATAGGGAATGAAATTAATGATCACACGCCTCCCTCCACAAAGTGGGTATTTTATAAAGGGAGCTTGGAATAACGAGGGAATCCATTGCCAGAGTGAGTCTCCTAGTAAATCTCTCCTGCTGAGGTAAGCTTAGGGAGAAACAGGCTCCATTGAGGAGAAGACCCCCAATATGTTGTCTGGTGTGTTTCCCTTATATAGCTTTCCTAATCATAACCAACGTTTATTGAACGATGGGTGAGTCCTATGTGTAGCAGATATATCATTAAGCTTCATAATAACCAAAGAAGTCAGAGACTTTTTCTTGTAATTGACACTATTTTGGTGGTGGTCCATTTAGTTAATTACTTAGTTATTTGTATTCTGTTTCTTTTCTAAAGGAATTTGATGTATTCATACTTCTATTAACAGAAAAGTAGATACTCTCTCCACTAACACAGTAGCTTTAAAGGAAACCAGGCAATGGCCAGGAAGAACTTCATAGCTTTGCTTCCCGGTCTTTTTCTGCCTTGCTGTGTTGTGTATTCCTGGTGATCTGGGCCATTTGGATAATGGGGAAGTGGGATTTGCAGGACTGCTTCCTTGTCTTGCTTAGTCCAAGGAATTCATGGAAAGAGTACTTCCAGTAGTCCATGTGAGAGGAACCAATGGGAGTTTCACATCTCGCATGGACTTTGTGTGACATATGACTTTTGATAATGGTGTTCTTTTTTCGTAATCATTTTATTGGGGGCTCATACAGCTCTTATCACAAAACATCCATCCATCCACTGTGTCAAGCACATTTGTTGCCATCATCATTTTCAAAACATTTTCTTTCTACTTGAGCCCTTGGTATCGGCTCATTTTTTCCCTTCCCTCCCTCCCAAACCCTTGATAATTTATAAATTATTATTATTTTTTTCATGTCTTACACTGACCTATGTCTCCCTTCACCACTCTTCTATTGTCCGTTCCCCAGGGCAAAGCTTATATGTAGATCATTGTGTTCGGTTCCCCCCTTTGTCCCCTACCTTCCTCTTCCCCTCCTGGTATTGGTGCTCTCATTGTTGGTTCTGAGGTGTTTATCTGCCCTGGATTCCCTGTTTCCCACTTTCATCTGTACCCCAGTACATGCTCTGGTCTAGCCGGATTTGTAAGGTAGAATTGGGGTCATTATAGTGGGGAGGGAGGAAGCATTAAAGAACTAGGGGAAAGTTGTATGTTTCATCAGTGCTACACTGCACCCTGACTTGCTCATCTCTTCCTTGGGACTCTTCTGTAAGGGGATGTCCAATTTTCTTCAGATGGGCTTTGAGTCTCACTCTGCACTTGCCTTCATTCACATTGATATGATTTTTCATTCTGGGTCTTTAATGCCTGATACCTAATTCCATCGACACCTCATGATCACACAGGCTGGTGTGCTTCTTCCATGTGGGCTTTGTTGCTTCTATGCTAGATGGCTGCTTGTTTACGTTCAAGCCTTTAAAATCCAAGATGCTATATCTTTTGATAGTTCGGCACCATCAGCTTTCTTCATCACATTTGCTTATGTACCCATTTTATCCTCAGTAATCATTTTGGAAAGGTGAACATCATGAAATGCCAGGTTAATAGAACAAAGTGAGGGAGGGAGTGTGGGAAAGGGAGGGAAAAAGAAATGAGAACCTGATACTAAGGGCTTAAATAGAAAGAAAATGTTTTGAAAATGGTGATGGCAACATATGTACAAATGTGCTTGACCTAATGGATAAATTTATGATTTTTGATAAGAGCTGTATGAGCCCTCATTAAAAAAAAGGAATGCCAAGTTATTAGAATAAAGTGTTCTTGCCTTGAGGGAGTACTTAATAGAGGCCAATGTCCATCTGCTGCCTTAATACTTAACATATAAATATATGTACATAGATATATTTCCTTATTGTCATATATAAACATAGTTACATATGTACATACCTGTATTTAGACCTCTATATATATACCCTTTGCCTCCTAGTTCTTTCCTCTATTGCCTTTTACTTCCCTCTTATCCCACTATCATGTTTGGCCTTCATTCAGGTTTCAGTAATTCATCTTGACTACATTGCCCTTAATCAAGCCCCATCAGACATCCAATGCCCTCCTCCCATATTGTTCCCTTGTCCCTGGGTTTGTTGAAACCCCACTTTGTTTCCCCCACATCCCCCTATCCCATGTCCCCCCAGAACCCTTGGTCCTGTTGTTTTCTCCTCTGGATTGCTTTTCCTGCCCATCTTATCTAGATAGACATGCAGAGACAATAATAAGCACAAAAACAAAAACAAAGCAAAATAAACCATCAAAACAAAACAACAACAACAAAAAGAAAAGCTTATGAGGGTTTTATCTGTCCTAATTCCATGTATCTGGAGTTCTTATCTGTACCAGTGTGTATCCTCCCGTCTAGCTGGATTTGTAAAGTAGAACTGGGTCACTTCAGTGGGGGCAGAAAGCATTCCAGAATTAGAGGGATCATGTGTGTTTCGTCAGTCCTGTACTGCACCCTGGTTGAATTGTCCTACCTGGTAACCCTTCTGTGGGGCGGAATGTCCAATTGCCTACAGATGGGCTTTGGGTCTCCACTCCAACCTCTCTCTCCCACACCCATATAATTGTTTGTTTTGGATCTTTTGATACCTGATACCAGATCCAATTGACACCTCCTGATCATACAGGCTGATGTGCTTCTTCCATGTGGCCCTTGTTGCTTCCCTGCTAGATGGCCACATGTTTGACTTCAAGCATTTAAGACCCCAGATGCTATATCTTTTGATAGCCAGGTACCATCTGATTTCTTCACTACATTTGCTTATGCACCCATAATGCTGTCTTCAGCAATTGTGTTGGGAAGGTAAGTATCAATGAGTGCCAGGTTATCAGAACAAAATGATCTGGCGTTTAGGGAGGTCTTGACTAGAAGCCCCAAATCTGTCTTCTATATCAATACCCAACATATAAATATATGTACGTTGGCCTCTATCCCTTTCATCATAATACACGTCTTCATGCCTTTAGCTACACCTCTATAATTAGCTCTTGCCTCCTACTTCTTTCCTCTATTTCCTTTCCCCTTCCTCCTGTCCCACTGTGGTGCTCACCCTCCATTCGTGGCCCTGCCATTTTCATTTTCTTTGTTGGAAGATTTTAAATTGTGAATCATTTCTTCAGTAGAAATAGAATTATCCTGTTTGCTATTGATTACATTTTGATATCTGTGTCTTCCACAAAAGTTGCTCTAGGTCATCCAGATTGCTTGTCAAATTTATTAGCATGTGTTTGATAACAATGTTCTCTTTTAATGCTCACCTATAGCCAGAACTTCTGTTGCTCTCCCGTTAGTGGTGCATTTTCTCTGTCTCCCTCTTCTTCTTAGTTTTAATAAGGCTAGCTAGGGTTTATCAGCTATGTTGATGTCTTTAATTGGATCGCTCTTGGCTTTATTTGAGGAGTCATAATATGTTGTGGATAACATTGGGCTGCTATTTCCAAGGTCAGCATTTTAGAAAGATTGGTCTTTCTGCTCCCCATAAAGATTTATAACCTCAGAAACAAACGGAAAAAAAACAACACTTCTGCCCTGGCCAACAGGGTCACCATGGGTTAGAATTGAACTGATGGCAGTGAGTTTTTAAGTTTAAAACCTCCTCCCCCTATTTTTTGGCCTATTTTTAATTTTATTAATTTTGATAATACCTTCACGATTTCTTTCTTCTAGTTACCTTGCTCTTCTTTTTCTAACTCCTTGAGGTCAAACAGTAGGGAATTTAGATTTTTCTCTCTAATATAAACATTTAAGGATATAATATTTCCTCTAACATCTGCCCCTGCTGTCAGCCACAAATGATAACACGTATGGTAGGCTATATTATGGCCATCAAATGTGCTTTCCAGCACCTATGAATGTTACTTAAATGGAAAATGATATCCTGTATTTAAATGAAAGATTTTAAAATTGAAGGCTATCCTGGGTTATCTGATGTACCCAGTATAATCACAAGAGACTTTGTAAGAGGACACAGAAGAGACTGTTTCAGAGAAGACATGCTGCGCTAATGGAAGCCGAGGGAGAGTCGTGTCCATTGAAGATGAAGGTGAAGAGTTTTACACCAAGGAATACAGAAGGATACTAGAAGCTGAATCAGGAAATAGGTTCTTTCCTCAGAGGACCCAGCAGGAATCAGGCCTGATGGCACTACATGAAACTGATTTCAGATCTCTCACTTCCAAAACTGTAAGATAGTAGTATTGTATTATTTTAAGTGACAATGTTTGTAACCATTTTTTGCCACAGCAATAGAAAGTAAATAACTCAGTATTTTCCTTATCACTAATTCAAAATATATTCCAATATGCCCTTAATTTCCTCTTTGACCTACGCATTAAATATGTCTTTATGTTTTAAGTTTTGGATTTACCAATAGATATCTAAGTGTTTTTTTTCATTTTATTCCATCTGGTCAGAGAACACAATCTGCATGAATTCAACCATTTAAAAGGAATTGAGACTTGTTTTATGTTGTAACAGGTGACCTACCTTTGTTAACATGGTATGGGTGTGTAATTATTCAGACCTGGTGTGTCTTACTAGAGTTTTGTCCAGTATTTATTTCATTTGAGGAAGGAAGAGCATTCAAAATCTCCTGTAAAGCTTGTGAAATAGCCACGGTCTCCCTTTTGTTCTATCAATTTTTGCTTCATGAATTTAAACACTTTATTGAGAATTAGGTGGGGGTGTTGTATTTTAGATCATTAATTTTGTATCCAACAGTTTAAAATAAATCAGTTCACCCTCCCTCAATAGTTTACCCTGCCCCTTTCCTTTCTTTGCTCTTTCTTCTTTCTCTTGTGCATTACTCTCTTGCCCTTCACTCAGCTTAATAGCTGTCAACCCCCTAGCCTATTGCTTTATCATTCCTTACTTTCCCTCCCCACTTGGATAATCTTCAAAGTCTTTTCCCTATGGTATGGAAGGATTTGTTTGTCTTTTAAAGAACAGGGGTCTCATACAATATTTATTCTTTTGTGATTGACCGATTTCACTCAGCATGATATTCTCCAGGTCTGGCCATGCCATGAGACTCTTCCTGCTTTCCTCATTTTTAGCGATGCATAGTATTCCATCGTGTGTATGTACTAAAGCTTCTTTAACCGTTCTCCTGTTGATAGGCATTAGGTTGCTTACATCTTCTTGCTACTGTGAACAGTGCTGCACTGAACAGAGATATTCCATGTCTGTTTTGCTATGGCTTACTTTTGGGGGGATATACTCACTAGACGGTTTCCTGGATTGCATGGAATTTCCATTCTTCGTTGTTTGAGGTAGCATCTCTTGCTTTACACAGTGGTCGTTCATATTTACACACCTACCACCAGTATAGGAGAGTTCCAGTCTCTCTGCACCCTCTCCAATATGTATTTATTTATATTTAGTTTGGCTGCCATTGTTGGTGTAAGGTGGTATCTCAATATTGCTTTGATGTACATTTCTCAGATGGCTAGTGATAGTGAGCACTTCTTCATATGTTTGTTTTCTATTTGAGTGTCATCATTGCTGAACTATCTGTTTATATCCTTTGATCATTTTTAAATTGAGTCATTCATCCTTTTCTTATTGAAACATTGCAGTTCCTACAGGTTTTATATGTTAGTCGCTTGTCTGTTTTGTCCTTGCAAAGATTTTTCCCCACTTTATGGATCCTCTTCTGATAACCCTTTGATAAGTCTTCTGGTGCACATAGTGTCTTATTTTTAGTCGGCCCCAGTCATCTCTTCTGTTCTCTACTGTGTGTGTTTGTTTGTTACATCTGGTGGTGTATCTATGTGCTGCAAAGGGCCTTTCACCTCCTTGGTGGTCTAATTATGTACCCAAATTCTTCATTGTTTGTGAAGTGAAAAAAAGTATAATCAGGGAAATCTGTATTCTGACATGACGGTGCCAAAAAATGGAGTTGCAAGTAATGTATTGGTGGTCCAATACCATTTCCGCAGGGGTTTCCCCACCACTCCCTGAAGTATTATTAGGTCCAGAAATTCCCAAATGTCATCGTTGGTCACTGGTTCCCACTTTCTGCTTCTTGAAAACTTATGAAGCAGAGTAGCGGATTGTTGCTCTTTGTACTGATTTGTCTCTGTAACAATTTTTTTTCAATGACCTCATCTGGCAGAAATAATTGTAGGTACACCAAAGGGTTGTTGTGGTCAACATCTACTTTCACACCAGGTGCTCCAATAAACGGGAATCTTGGGGGAGATGCCTGATCCGTACCGCAGAAAATAGAGCACCAAGTTCGCACATCGCTGAGCTCAGGTGCGGAATCGTCACTGTCGTCACTTATCTGATCAGTGTCATATGATGAATTTCCACATGAACCGCTATTGCTCAATTCTGCGAGTAATTCTAACTCACTGTCGCTGTCATTTATCTGGTCTAAAACTCTTTTTGTGTTAAAGTGACACTTTTTTGATACCATGGACAAAAATTTTCCAGGCAAAATTTTTTTCTAATGACAGTAAAAGGGCCAGCAAGGCACTGGAGACTGGTCTAGGGACAAATCTGAGGTGATTTGCTTTGATACAATGTGATCCTCACAGGTGCTATAAGGGGGATCATGATAGTTGGGGGGTGAGAAAGAGGAAAGTTGTGTTTCATGATTGCTACATCGCATTCTGACTAGCTCATCTCCTCCCTGAGACCCTTCTGTAAGGGGATGGATGGACATCCAATTTTGCCAGCACCATTTGAAGAAACTATTTCTGATTTAATGTGTTTTTGGCTCTTTGTTAAATATGATTTCTATAATTCAATAGAACTATTTCTGAGTCCTCTATTCTGTTCTATTAGTCTATGTATTTGTCATTGTACTGGTATCAAGCTGTTTTTAAATACTATAATTGTGTAATAAATTTTGGGATCAGGATATGAGAGGTCTCCTATTTTATTCTTTTTTCTGAAGCTCTTTGCTTATTCTGAATATTTTCCCACACCACATAGATTTAGTAATCATTCTTCAGTTTCCTTAACGAATAAAGAGGACCTGGATTGGGATTGTGTCATGATGACACACCTTCTTATCCATGAATGCAGCCATATTCCTCTATATACATATACCTTTTTGATTTCCTGTAATACTGTTTTGTAGATTTCTTTGTAGAAATGAATTGTAAAACATAAACAATATAAAAATTCAACAAGGCAAACAGTTCATTCCTTCTACAGGATTAAAGAAATTGTTAAGCGACTGGAAAACTTAACAGAGGAAAAGAAAAAGAACATACAAACACCAAAAGTAAGAGATGAAAGGCTGAAGTCACAGGAGAACCAAATGAAATAAAAAAATTACTATGAAAATCTGAACATCAATAAATTTGAAAGTCCATATAAAATGGGCAAATTTCTAGAAACACCTTGCCTACCCATATTGACACAACATGGTACAGACAACCTGAACAGACCCATAGCAAAAGAATAAATAGACAAAAGAATTTTAAAACTTCCAACAAAAAAATGTCCAAGGCTAAATAGCTTCACTAGGGAATACTACAAAGCATTCAGAGAAGAGTAGACAATTATATATAAACTATTCTGGAATATAGAACAGGACTGCAAAGTTCTACATTCATTTCATAAACTGGCCATAACGCTGATAACTAAATTAGACAAAGCTATTACGAAGATGGAAAATTACTGACCAACATCCCTTATGAGAATAGATACAAAAATTCTTTGCAAAATCCTGGCCAATAGACCCGAGCAATATATTAAAAAATATAAGACTTTATAATTAAGTGGGACTCGTACCACGTTGGCAAGGATGGTTCAACATTAGAAAAACAATCAATATAAAAAAATCAATGTAAAACACCATATAAACAAAAAATAGATAGGAATCACATAATCATATTATATAATTCAGTAAATGCATTTTAAATACCCAATACTCATTCCTGATAAAAACATACAACAAAATAAGAATAGAAGAAACATTTCTCACACGATAAAAGCCCTATATCAACCAGCAAGGATCCTCCTCATGATGATTCTTACACAACATTGTGCTGATATTCTTTACCACAGCTATTAGATAACAGAAATAAATCAAAGGATTTCAGATTGGCAAATACGTGAAACTCTCACTATTTGTAGATGATATCTCGATGATTTCCTTTTGTTTGGCTCCACAATTGATGCTCTGGAAGTGGAGCAAAGAGATTAAATTATACATTGTGTTGGGTAACTAAACTGCACAAGACTTCTGTAAAAGCAAAGATGTTACTTTGAGAACTTAGGTGGGCCTGACACAGCCATGTTTTTCAATCAGCTCTCATGCATGTGGAAGTTGGACATTAAATTAGGAAGGCTGAGGAAAAATCTATGCACTCGAGCTATGGTGTTGGTGAAGAATATACAAGGAGGTACCCTAAAATAATGGACAGCATAGAACAAGTCACCCTGAGTTAGTGCGCTGTTTCTTGCTCAGGAAAAATGCTGCAGAAACTGTTGTGATGTTGAGCACAGCTTATGAGGACAGTGCTGTGGAAAAAACTCAAGTGTATGAGGGTTTTTCTCATTCCAAAAAGGGTGAAATGTCGATTGATGACAAACCTCATTCTGGACATCCATCAACTTCCCGAACGGACACAAATGTTGACAAAATTCGTGCACTGTGCTTGAAGACTGACAGTGGACCATTAAAGAGATGGGGAAGCTATCTGGACTATCTTGGAGCTTGGTTCAGTGAATTTTAACTGAAGATTTGGGAATGAGAAGGGTCACTGGGATATATGTGCCTCGGGTTCCGACTGAGCAGCAAAAAGAGCATCAGCGGAAACATGCTGTGCTTTGAAAGAACAGCTTTGAAACGCTCAGTCTTTTTTCCCCCCGCAGGGTCATTACTGGTGACGAGACGTGGTGCTACTCTCATGACCCCGAAAACAAGTATAAAGAAAGCCAGTGGAAGACACTATGGTCACCTCACCCCACAAAAACCCATCAAGTCAAATCAAAGATCAAGAAGATGCTTATTTGTTTTCATGTGAGGGCGATAGTGCATTTGGAATTTATTCTACCAGGTCAGACTGCTGGTCAAGCTTTCTATTTAGAGGTCCCGAAAAGATTGCATAATAGTGTGAGACAAAAAAGGCCTGATTTGTGCAGACAGGCGATTGGTTTTGCCACTTGGACACTGTACCTGCTCACGCAGCCATCTCAGTGTGCCAGGTTTTGACAAAAAACAGCATGCCTCTCTTGCCCCATGCACCTGACTCACCTGACCTCTGTCTGTGGACTTATTTTCGTATCTCGGAATGAAGAGGGGAATTAAATGATAGTGATCTGATGAGGTCGAAGAGGTCAAGAAAAAAAAGAGGGACGTGCTGTCAGCCATCCAAACAGATGAGTTTCAGAAATGTTTCTAAGAACAGAATAGCAGATTTGACATATATTAAGTGTAATGGAGAGTACTTTGAAGGTGATATGGTTGTTTTGTTAAAAAATGTAAATACATAGATTTGAAAACAAAACAAAACTCTGGGTTTCTTCTGGGTACCTACCTCCTTGTGGACAGCATCATGGACTTTAAACAGAACAAGCAGGTCGGTCTTGAAAAGAGTACAGTGAGATTGCTCCTTAGAGGTAGGGATGGTGCGACTTCATCTGAAGTCCCCTGAACAAGTAATCAGAAGAAACTAGTCCCTGAGATATCATGTGGGTGGAGTAGACAGCAAACAGAGGAAGGCCTTTGATGAGATGGATTGACACAGTGGCTGCAACAATGGGCTCAAATATAAAAAACAATTGAGGATGGAGCAGGACCGGGCAGCATTTCACTGTGTTGTACAAAGAGTCGCTAGAGTCGCTACAACTTAATGTTATTTATAACATAATTTTATATATAGAAAACCTCAAAGACTACTACACAAAAAATGTTGGAAACAGTGAAAAGATGCAGTAAAATAGTACGATACAAGATCAACATACAAAAATTAAACATTTTCGTGTATGCTTATGGAGAGAGCTCTTGAAAAGAAATCAAGAAAACTATAATATACAATAGACTCATTAAGTATTAAGTTGTAATACTTAGGAATACATGTAATACATGTGATACTTAGGAATAAACCTAACAAAGAAAGGAAAAAAGCTTAATGTATTTTGAAACTCTATTGTTTACAAATACACATTCTTGATTTTTGCATCTTCTTGATGAATGAGCTTTTGATATCTTTTATGCATGAAATTAACATATTTACTGAGTTCTTCTTGCACTCTTTATGTGGTATATTTTCAATCCATTTAGATTTAACTAATCTGTGTTTTTATATTTAAAGTATGTCTTTCATAGATGGCTTGTTGTAGGGGTTTTCAGCTTCTGATATCTTTTTAAAAGGAGTGTTTAATTAGTTAATATATAATATAATTATTGGTATGATTGGCTTAGGTTTATATGGAAAATATTTCTATTTTGTGGATTCAGATTAGTTTATTACATTTATAATTCTACTTTAATTTACTTGGATTAAGGAAGGCAGACAGTTGAAAACTAACAGATATTCTGCTAGAGAAGCTGAGGCTGTCTGCTTTTCAAAAGATTTACACTCTCAAAACATTGTAAATAGAGCAGTTCTCCTCTGTCCTATAGGGCGGGCCATAATGAGTTGAGCGGATGTGAAATGATATCTTAAACTAAAATCAATGACTTTATTTTAATTTCCCTGATGACTAATAATGTTAACCACCTTTTCACATGACTAGTGTTCATTTGTATATCATTTGAGAGTGTTTTTTCTGTCATCCTTTTACTATCCACAGTTACACTGTAACCCTGCACTCTATGTTCCTTGGCTCAGCAGTCTTGATGCTGAATGTGGGGCTTGGGAGGGACTCAGCCTTGGGTCCATGGAGATGATTGTGTGCCTCACAAGACCAGCATTGTGGGGTGCTTCTTTATATTTAGGTCTTCCCCTGGCTTTTTATGTAATCACTGTAAGTATTCATAATTTTTCTGTTTTTAAACATTCTGATTGTAAGAGTATGGGGACTATGAAGCCATCTATAAATGTGAAACAAAGTGCCAGTCGCTTGAAGGGGAATAACTCATGGAAGTCCTGGTGCCTTGATGAAATCAATTGATCTCGTTCAAACCTGGGAATGGTCAGTGTGACGGAAAAAAAAAAAAATCTTGCTTTTCCCTGCCCTATTTAGGTTGACTGCCAACATGAAAAAATATGCCTAGTCTAGTTTTGTAGGTTAGATCGATAAATGAAATTAATGTGCTACTGCTAATGTAGTAAAGCTAGTAATTGAGTTAAATTATTCAGTATTGATTTTCAATTTCCTATGCTTAACATTTCCACATAAATGGTTGTTTCAGGAGAGTGAATATCGGCTCATAGCCAATTCTGAAGCCTATTCGATTTTATATACAATATACGTAACATTTTGCTTCAGAATACTGTCATGTGGATATGTACATATATGGAAGCTTCAAAGAGTTTATGAAAAATTTCCATGGTCTTTAATTCCATTTTTTACAAGCATTCTGAATCATACTTGTACACACACACACACAACATGCAAGCATATCTTCATTTGAGCATACCCATGACTCCTTTTTCTGTTCATATATCTATGTGTGTATATATATATGCATACATTCATGTAAATATATACAAGCATATAAACTCATATATATTTCAGTTTTCTAAAGATTTCTGAAAGAAGTTTCAGATTTGGGAGAGCAATAATCTTTCTCTGTCACCTGAGAGTGCTATTATCAACCATGGAAGATATTTCAAAAATAATTAGAAATCTGATTATAGTCTTAGGATTGCACTTCACTGCAGTCTATTATCCACAGAGCTCTGTGGTTTGATTTTGAATCTCCTTTCTCCTAATATGGAGTCCTAGTGGTGTAGCAGTGATGCATTCAGCTGCTAACCACAAGGTCAGCAGTTTGAAATCACCAGCCATGCCATGGGAGAAAGATAGGACTTTCTACTCCTGAGAGATCTACAGTGTTGGAAACTCACAGGGGCTGTTTTACCCTGTCCTGTAGAGTGACTATGAGTCAGAATTGACTTGATGGCTGTGCGTTTTCCTAATATAATATAAACATATAAAATAAAACATTGTTTTTCATCAAGAAAACCAGGTATCATTGCTAATGTGTGCATGTGTATGAGAATATTGCTTGTTTCTGTGTTGAACTGACTACACATAAAGATGCATTCCTCAGAAATGTGGTATAAGAAAGATGTACACCAGCTGGGCTGAAGTGTCCTCAAATGATAAACAACAACAACAACAAAACAAAACACATACACAGTCAAAAGTATGAGCGATGATGCAACAAGATAGCAAACAAACCACATGGAAATGATAGGTTATCTCAGCAAGGGAAAGGATGGATGGGTTCATTTCAGGGGATGGACTTTTGTTAAAGGATTTTGGAGACTATTGCAAACAGAGACGATCGAGTCTGGATTGAGTGTGGTAGGAAGCAGATTCAACCTGATGATCAAGGCATCATCACTATTTTTATCTTGGAGCCAGAAGGGCTAAATGGGGATAGAGCGGTCTTTGGTAAAGAAGCAACAGTCATGCATGCTAGCAGGGAAAAAGGTGGTTATCATTTTTTCCTGTCTTCTGCTGAGACATGACCAGGAAGTAGTTCTGCTTTCTTCTTCTTCCATTGTGGACATAGAATAACCTTGACTGTTTAGTATTGATACTCTGTAAAATTTTTTATGTTGATTATGGAAGAACCTAACCTAACTCTCAAAGTCAGTTTTCAACTTCTTTCTTGCTCTCAGATGTAAATAATCTTGGAAGCATGATCTACTTGTATAAGGATGGATTAAAATTGATTGTGGATGGTAACTAGAAACGTTGTCAACGGAGAGCGAGCACCGAAGCTGCACTGGAACCGAGGAATGGCATGGGTTCATCTTGTTTGATTCTGAAGGACACAGCTGGGACCAATGGTTGAGAAGTCACAGGTGGGACAATTTCCGTTCATTATCTGGCAATACTCGTCACCAGCTTAAGTGTCTCAAGGTGAAGTTGGCTCCCTAAGAAGCAAGCGCATTTCTTATGTCTAGAAGGATTTAAGCGGAAACTGGCTTCCACTTGGTGAATTTGCCAAGAGAATTTAAACAAAAGGTAGTAGCCTGGAAAAGAGCACCTTAAGATTATTTGTTGACTCTGAGTTATCTGAAGCCATTACTAGAGAAGTACTGCCCACAGACGAGTTTCTCCACACTGATATTCCAAACAGCCCAGGAGATGTAGACTTTCTGACATGCAAAGTTAATTTTCAAGGTATAGCACATACCTGTGAATGATTAAAGAAAGTTATCTTAAAATGTCCTGAAACATGTTGCAGAGTAGTAAAAGGACACAATGACAAAACTCTAGAGAGATAATCAGTAACTTCTGAGAACCCCTGAAATTAGTTGTCCTGGCAATATTTATTTTCTAGTGAAACTTGAGAACAAACCATTCACGTTTGTCAATCACCACCCTCCCCACCTCTGGTGTCAAATATCTCAACCTCCAATACTATTCACAACCTTTTGATATATCTAACCACAGTTAAAAAAATATATATATTTTTTTTAAATAAAAATTTAGACCCACATTTCTCAAAGTGAGCTTGCTCTTCTCATGATGTCACCAGCCGTTTCATCTTCGTCATGGAGAATATTTTCCCGGTCATCCTCAGCTCCCACAAAGCTCTGCAGGCAATGCAAAAAGAACAGATACCCATGGCACTGTGCAAATATTTGCTTGTTCATATATTATCATTGTCTTTGCCCCTTGCTGACATTTTGGTCCAAACTTTTTAACAAAAATAATGATTCTTTGTGGGATTGAGTTTTTTGCTACTTAGCAAACTTGATATACTTTCCGTTTTTAAAAAAAAATAGGTTTCTTGATATGATAGTCACATATTATACACGTTGAGAGTGAAATAGCTTTTAAAAAGCGTTTTATATACATTATCACAATCAATTCTTGCGCTCCCTCTCCCTCCCGTATTTACTGTTTGCTCCCCAATTCTCTTCACTCCCCCACCCCCATCCATGAGAAACCCCTGCATCAGTTACTGTCTTTATGCATCCACTCCTGTGCGTCATAACATGGGGCACCTAACAGACACAATAAGGAAAAAAAACAGAAAGAAGAAAATAGTAATAACATAAAGGAAAAAAATAAAGAGTAACAAAGAAAAGACTACTAACAATATTCAAAAAGCCAGGGAAGAAATTTATATCATAGAACAAGGATTATCTGAGCTTAGAGAAAATTCAGGGTGGGTCAAGAGGGAGGGCAACTGGCCAAGCATCATATTATACCATGATTCGATCCACCATAATCAAGGTTATAATACTCTCTGTCTGATAGTAAATTGTTTGAGTCCCTTGTCTGTGGCTAGAGGGGATCTGACCAAGGCTCAATCTGACTGGATACTCTGAAGATAGATACGGAACTCCTAATGTCCTCCATAACCTTCTACAAATTGAGTGTTCACAATTTAATCTCTGATACCTCTCCATTTATTATATTTTCATTTTGTTATCATCAATTTTGGATCACACAGCCTGGTGTGCTTCTTCTACATGGACCTAATTGACACCTCACTTAAATGGTTGATTGTGTGAATACAAACCTTTAAGACACCAGACACTATTCCAATTGATAGCCTGGCACCAGCTGCTTTCTTCACCAGGCTTTGCAGGAGCACCCTTATATTCCAGGACCATTTCATGAAGGTGAGTATCAAGCAGGTCTATAAGAACTAACTATTCTTGGTTTGGGGTTAGAATCAAGTGGGAACCCAGAATTCATTTACTTGTCCATAAATTATGAACGACTTTGGGTTATTTTGGCAGTTATATTATAACAAAACTCCAAACCCAAAGCAACACAACAATTGCCTTATACCCTAGGGGGATGATTGACAATGTTTTTCTTTTTCTTTTTCGAGGGTGGAGTGGGGGAGAGGGTCTGTTTACTTGTTTTGTTGTTGCTGCTATTGTTTTGTTGACACTAGACACCCAGAGAAAAAAGTCTATGATAGTCCTTTACCATAAAAAATGAGAATACGAATTCTTCTTTAATCTAGCATTTTGTTGTTGTTGTTTACTGTCATCTAGTCAGTTTCTACTCGCTGTGACCCGGGGTGCAACAAAATGAAACACTCCGTCTTGTGTGAGCCTCACAATTGTTATTTTTGGAACCCCTATGTAAATCCATCTCTTCAAGGGTCTTCCTCTGTTTTATGGACCTCTAGTTTATCAGCCACCATGTCCTTTCCCAGGGAATCTCCTAATAAGGTGTCCAAAGTAGGTGTGATGTAGTCACAGCATCCTTGCTTCTAAGGAGTTTGCTGGTTGTTCCTCTTTTGAGATAGATCTATTTGTTCTTCTGGAAGCCCATGGTGTTTCAATATTCTTTATCAATGTCATAATTCAATTCTTCTCTAGTCTCCCATTCATTGCTAAGCTTTCACATGTATATGAACACACCATGGCTCGGGTAAGGCTCTTCTTAGGTCTCAAATTGGCATCTTTGCTATTTCAAACTTTCTTTATTAAAAAAACCCCCAACTTTCAAGAGTTTTTGTGCAACAGCATTGCCCCCTGTGATATGTCATTTGGTTAATTGATGGATACTTTAAAAAATGATTTTTGTGGATGCAAGGAAAAGTACATCCTTGACCATTGTACTTAGTCAGGAAGCCCAGGAAGTCTAGAGTAATTTCTTATTTTCTACAGAATAAGAATACAAAACCTTCCTTGATACAGGATTTGAAGTAAAATTACCTGATATGGACCCCCCCCCCCCCCATAGTCTTTGTGACCTTTACCAAATGACTGGGTTGGGATATGTTAATAAGGTGTAAATTGGTGAATTTTGCCATTCTAGTGATTATAAAATGAACAACCTGAGAAAATGGAATATGGGCTCCCAGGAC
Organism: Tenrec ecaudatus; assembly: GCF_050624435.1. Classification (NCBI taxonomy): domain Eukaryota; kingdom Metazoa; phylum Chordata; class Mammalia; order Afrosoricida; family Tenrecidae; genus Tenrec; species Tenrec ecaudatus. The sequence continues at coordinate 82,874,313 of NC_134540.1, read as the reverse complement.
CACCATGAAAGAAGATATAGGAGTAAAGACGAACTGAACATCCTTTCAGGGCGGAAAGGCAGCAAAGGAACAGCGTTGTGAGCAAGAGCTGAAGGCTCCGCATAGCATAGATCAAAGCTTTTAGGAGGAGACTGGCTTCTAAAACATCTTCTCCTTCCCCTGTGGATCTGGCTGGTGGCTTTGAACTGCTGACCTTGCAATTAGCAGCCCGAAGTATAACCATGACTCATTGGTAGTGTTAATAGTTTAGCTGGTGGCATAGAATGTAAAGCACTGTTGAGAAAGGGAATTATAGGAGTCTAGGCCAGCTATGGACCACAAAACATGGATTGTTGACTTGTACAGATTGAACTCTTAGGTAACTGGACAAACAATGGGGGCTAGTGCTAGGACAAATCTCCCATTAAGCTTCATTCACAACAGCAGAGCCTTGCCTACATGTCATAATGAAGCAAGCAGGGCATCCGAATAGAAAGTATATGATAGATACAGGTCACCATTCATTGCTCCCTTAGGATGCATGCTTTCAGGAAGTCAGTTGCCATGTTGGAGAAACTCAGGTTTCCGGAAACCAAGAACAGCCTCTGGACAAAACCTTAGGGGCCCCTCAGTCCAATGGCCCTTGGGAAATTATATTCTGCTAACATGCACATGAGCTTGGAAACATGTACTTTCAGTTGAGATGCCACTCCTGGCCAGCACACCTTCTGAGAGACCAGGTTTCAGGTGCATATGTGCCTGATTCCCAGTGTTCTCAGATTTTTTTCTATTTTTTTAAAGAACCATTCAACATTTTCTACTTACAGTTTATAACAGAATCCTGTGAATGTCTCCAACGTTTAGGAGATCCTCTTCAGACGCAAACAGGTAAAAGACCTACCTTCTGCTGCTCTGGAGAGTAGGTGAGGGGTAAAAGGAGAGGGCAGTGTTCATTAAATGAATGTCTTTTTTTAACATCTCACAATGTTACAGAGGAACTCAAGGAAGAAAAGACCAGACTCTTAATGGTACAGTATTTTTTTCATTGAAAATGAGTGTCATGATCTTTAAGCCTCAGGTCACCAAGTTTATTCCCTCAAGAAGGTGCATGCCAAGTAAATAAGTACAGAAAAAAATTTAAAACATGTATTTGGAAATAGAATGGTAAATATTTATGAGAGTGGGCTATTTGACTGACACTGAGTTCAAACTCTGTCCTCTCTGTTTACTGGTATTCATTGTTCTTTTTTTCAGATGCTTTCCTTGATTGAGCTAAACCAGAAGACTGTAAACAACTTATTTTAACACTGAGCAAATTTCATCCCCACTGTCTCCACAGGTTTGTTTGTCTTGCTGTGACCTTGAGTAGAAGGGAATATTTCCATTTCTCAAGTGGAGATGTGACAAAGCCATTTGCTGATTACTTTTTAAAGTAAATGGCAATCATCTCATGTGACTTGAAAACAGAAGACTGGGACATATTTTTGAAGACTCTGATTTTCTGCTTATTACAATGAATACTAACATACTTAGGGCACAATGACAAAACATACTTTATATAAATATTTAACTATGACAAATAGAAAATAGATTTTGATCATATAGCTATTATTTAACTTACATACCAATCATTACTCTCAGAAAATGCTGAGTAGTTGGTCTTTCTTTCCAAGCATGATGCTTTCCACAGGTATGGGAGTCTTATTAAATTGATTTTTTTTGCTCTTCAATGGGCTGTACATTTATTTCATCTCAAGAACCATTGCTATTGAAACTGACAGGTCTGGAGGCCAAATCACTGAGGAATCTTTTGTTTCTGCTCTGACAATGAACATTTCCTTCGTATTAAAGATTGCCCAGGGCATTACATTTTGAAGAACTTAGTCTGCTTGCAGCAGGTGTTAACTGTCCTCTGGAATATTTCATTAATGTCATAAAGTGGAGTTAGACTTGGCAAGCTGAACATCCAAAGGACAAATTGCAGGAACCTACGGGAGTCCACTTTCTTTCAGCTCTGAGAAGCATTCTTTTCGTTCCATAATTGGAACGGAATACATAAATCCTGAACTCTAGTCAACATATGCAAGTTTTGGTCTCAAAGCAGTCAGCGGCAAATAAAACAGCATTAATAAATCTGATTTTTATGCATCTTTTTCTTGAAATCTTCCACAGGTAACATCCCATAGGTGTATGACTATTACTTCAGCATAGATTTTACAAATAAAAGTTAACTTGGAAACATAGGTAGCTGACAGTGACGGTTCACTTTCTGTTACATTTTTATGTTTAAGTTCAAATTTGCTTGGATTCATCTCAGCATTTGGGAGGAGGCAATTTGCCACAATGGCAAACTGCAGCATCAAGATCCAAGTCTCCCAGCGTCTGCAGAACATGATGGATCACAGAATACGTGTGCCATTCACACTGGGAAGAGTGTGTGCTGTACCTTATTTTCCAATGAAACATTAACTTGCCAACTGATGATCTGTAACTTCCTTTGGCGCAGTAGGGTTTTTTTTCAGTGATATTTAGAGACCCAAGGGATTTCTTTTCTTTTTCCAAGTAAATTTCTCACTGAAGGTCTGAATTGACACTGTAATTGTGGCTATTTGTCCTCAGTTATTAAGCTAAACTGTAATGCCTTGAGTTCAACCCTTAGCCTGCCCACTGTTTACCCGACTGTTCCTTGAACGTTGATGGAGTGGCTCTCAAACATTATTGATTCTGCTCTCCCTGGCTTCTTCCACTTGCGGATGGAGCGTAGATGAAAGTGTCTGACTCATTAGGAGGCAGCCACTTTAAGACTGACCACATCAATCTATTTTTACATTAGAGACACCGTCACAATTTCTACTCCAGAGAGTTTATTTTTATAGTTTTGCTATTGTAGGTGCACCCAGGTGAGAAGCTGTTTTTTAAGCCAGTGAGGCAGAACTCGGGAAGCAAACACGTTATTGTGGAAGGAGTAGGAAAGCTTGGGGGCACTTTACTAAGATCCAAAATAGATCAGATTTATTTCTCCCCTACAGTTATTTAAAAACACACAGCTCACGCAGATCAATATTCTTGAAAATGCAACCTGGTTAGTGTTTTCTCTTCTAAATGAAGGAGAATAGATTGATGGAGAGCCCATTACTTCCAAATTTAATCACCTCAAGGCAATTAAAGCAATTTTGTGTTTTCGACTTTAGTGCTCCCCTGAAACAGCAGCATCTGGACAACTTTAATTACCGCTTCGATTCAGTACAACGCACACACACCAAATGGGCAAGTTCGGTGACTAGCAGAGGTTCTTTTTCATATTGTTTTCCTGATTTCTTAACTGTGGGGCTTAGGGTTGTCTTCTGATTGTGCTGGGAGAAATGACAGGACACTGTTAGTGCTATGCAAGTAAGTATGCTCTCAGGAAAGTCTGAAGACTAGAATCTGAAGGAAGGTGTTAAAAAGAATTCCAATGTACTGGAATTTGAACATGAAGTTTTTTTCTGAGAAGCTATGGTATACACTTATAGGAAGTCCAATTTGATTCTAGAAAAAACAAAAAACTCAAAAAAGCTAGACAGAATAGGACTTTTATAAAGAAGGGAAAAGCCCCCCAAATAACTGGAAACTAAGCTCACTGCCCTTGAGTAGATTCCAACTCATAACAACCCCACACAGGATTTCCAAGGATGTAAATCATATTTTTAAATCATCATTTTATTGGGAGCTCTTACCAATATTACAACAATCCATAATTCAATTAGCTCAAGCATAATTAAACAATTATTGCCACCATCTTTTAAAAAACATTTTCTCTATGAACTCTTTGATATCAGTTCCCCTCTATCCCCTTTATCCCCCACTCTACCCCCAGAAACCCTTATTTATATATTATAAAGAGTTATTATTATTTGCCATGTCTTACAGAATCCACTGTATCAGTTTACCTATGATTATTCAATCCCCTCTAGTGTAGGGAGCAGACAGCCTCATCTTTCTGCAAAGGAGCGCTGGTGGGTTTGAATCGCCTACTTCACTGCTAGCAGCTCAATGCTATGTGACAGCACCACCAGGGTTCCTATAAAAAGAAGAGGAGGAAGAAATATAGAAGATCAGCCATTGGCTAATGATTGATTGACGCCTGCTCTGATCCTTTACCAGTTCCACTGGCAATCACATCTGGCCGGGCTGCTAATAGTATGCCCCTCTGCTGAACCTGTAGCCACGAGAGTGTTAGACATTTAAATTAGGATGGAATGGCTTGGCAGATGTCCTTTACTAGCAGAATCTGCAAATTCTATCAGGCTTTTCCAGTTTGGGTCAGGTTTTTTTATGGTTAGTATTTGGTTTCAGGGTTGAGAAAATTCTTCAAAGCAAGGCCTATTAATAAGTTTCCTAGTCAACAAACGTGATGATAAAGGATCCGAGATGATGGATGTAAGCCTTTAATGTAGGTACTCATGTCTGTGAATTCTGTCTCTGGTTTAACACTTGACAGTATCATGTGAGCTGACTACTTTGATCTTAGCCTTTAAGGACTAATTGATTGAATGTGATCCCTGGCATGTAACCAGGCCTGGTTAGAGACTAAACACCTGGCATTATATATTAAGTGCGTATGCCACCGTAACTATGTATCATGAACTGGGTGCTGTCATCCACCAAGTATAGAGTTTAGGTGAGCACAGTGACAAGCCATTGTGTGTTGGAAATGGCAGTTCAGATCCAAGCAGGTCCAGAGAGCACAGTAACTTACACGAATAGGTGACTCAGACCTCCATGTCTTTGCTTCTGGTGCACAGACACTTTTTCCTTAGCTCCTATCTGTGGTCTCATGAGAGAACCTTTATCATCAGCTAGCTGATCAGATGATTGAATTTTTCATGTTTCATTTATGATGTATCAGTTTAATATATTGGTGTAAACAGGAAATGAATTGCTACCACATCACATCCCTTTGTGGTTAGGTCAGAAAGATATTAGATCAGGTAAATTATCACAATGGGCAGGAAACCTGATCATCTATTTGATGTGAGGGGAGATGTAAGTAAACTGTGAATTCAGTACAAGGACTTTGGGCAATGACAAATGACTTGCAATGTTGGTCAGGAGATTGGAAGTAATCAGACTGGAAAAATGAGGATGAGGATGTATGTGAAAGACACATTTGGATGAACCTACGGAGAGGGTACAAAGTGTGTAAATACTTACATCTCATGTCAATGCCTGCCAGAAAGTACACATCTCAATGAAGGTGTCAATGACCAAATGGATGAATCACTTTACCAAATGATGACAGTCTCCATCAAGGGGCAACCTAGTGCAGAGGCAATAGAATTGAAAGCGGAAACTCAAACAGGTACTTGTACACCATTGCTTACTGCAGTATTAATCATGGTAGCCAAAAGATGGAGCCATCCTTCATGGGCATCAACAGGTGAATGAATAAGCAAATTGTGGCATAAACGTATCTGTCAGGACATGGGGGATATTACTCAAAAGATGTTATTTTTCTTGTTAGGTGCCCTTGATTTGGCTCTAACACACGGCTACTATATGTACAAGAGGACAAAATACTGCCTTTTCTGGTGCCATCTTATACCATTGTTCTTATGTTTGAGCACAGTGTTTCAGCCACGGTGTCCATCCATCTTGTCAATGGCTTCCTCTTTTTTGCTGCCCCTCTACTTTACTAAGTATGATGTCTTTCTATTGGGACCGATGACATGTTCAAAGCACATGAGACAAAATTTTGCCATTCTTGCCACTAAGGGACATTCTGATGGTACTTCTTCCAAGACATCTCTGTTTGTCCTTTGGACAGTCCTTGATACTTTCAGTATGTTTTGCCAACACCATAATTCAAATGCATTGATTCTTCTTCAGTCATCCTTATTCTTAAGAGGTAGAGAATTATTAGTAAGGGCTAAGAAAAAATTGGATACTTATCATGGTAATTGTTGTGTAACGTAGTACAATTGATGTCACTGAATTGTACATGTAAAAAAGATTTAAATATTTTGTTAGATTATTTCTCTACAAAAGAAGCCTCTAAAATGGTTATGTCCCTTTAATGGAACTTTTAATTTTTTTGTCTATGTGAATATTTATCTGTATGTGTGTGTACATAATATGTAAGAAATTTGAGGGGTTTAATTGAAAGTTTAGAGATATGTACCCACTAACATCTCTGTTGAAGGATTTGATCTGTATCCATCAAGATTTTCAAGCATGGAAACATTATGGGACAGCTTTACTCCCTCCTATAGGGTCACTAAGAGTCAGAATTGATGCAAAATTAGCACATAAACAAAATTCAGTCAAAAAGTTGCTATAAAATCATATAAACTTGAAAAGTTAAAATATCAAATTATGAAGCTATTATTTCTCAAAAAATCATCTCCCTAGGCCTGTATGATTTTGAAGGTGCTATTTCCTTTATTCTAACCCTTCAAATGTAAATAAAATTTTGCTGAAGATCAATTCAGCAATGATAGCACCAGTATGTTGATAGGGAGTTTATAGAAATTCAAAAGTGTACGTGGTACAGGGAATACCATTGCTGATATCAGATGAATCTTGGTGGAAAGCAGAGAATAGCAGAAAGATATTTTACATGTGTTCTATTAACTGTATAAGGGATGCTAGTGGATGATTACAAACTATGGATAACACGGAAAGGATTGTGATTTCTAGAACACTTCACTGTACTCACACAGAAAATATATATGGAACAGGAAGCAGTCATTTTAATAGAACAGTGTAAATTTAGGAAAAAGTGTGCATCAAGGTTATATACTTTCACCATACTTATTTAATACTCAGAAAATAATCCAAGAAGTTGGGCTATATGAAAAAGAATGCAGCATTAGAATTGGAGGAAGGCTTATTAGCAACTTTTGATATGCAAATGACAAAAGTTTGTTTGCTGAAAGCCTGGAAGACTTGGTGCACTTGCTGATGAAGACCAAAGGCTAGAGCCTTCAGTATGGAAAACCAAAATCTTCATAATTGGGCAAATAGATGACATCATACTCAAGAGAAAAGATTGAAGTTTTCAGGGATTTTATTTTACTTGGATCCGCAATTTATGCTTTTGGAAGCAGCAGCCAAGAATCAATAGATGTATTGTTTGGGACAAATCTGTTGCACAGGACCTCTTCAAAGTATTGAAGAGCCAGGATTTCACTTTCTGGACTAAGGTGTGGATGAACCAATAACATATATTCTCTGTATGATATCAATGTGCTTAAATTTATGTAGATTTACCTTATGCCCCAGCATGTGGTCTATCTTCGAATATGTGCCATGTGGGCTTGAGAAAAATGTGGATTCTTTTATTTGGATGAAAAGCTCTGTAAATATGTATCAGGTCAAATTGTCTCATTGTAGTGTTTAGATCTCTAGCCTCCATAAGGGTTCCTTTTCCTGTGATCTATCTTTCTCAGAGAGTGGTGTGTTGAAGTCACCCACTGTAATTGTTGAGGCTGTGATTTTTTCCCCCATCTTTTGGAGTGTTTGGTTGATGTATTCAGTGGGTCTCTCATTTGGGGAATATATGTTTACAATGCTTAGTGGTTCTTTGTCTACCACTCCCTTGGGCATTATATAGTGTCCCACATCTCTTTTTATGGTTTGCACTTTGAGGTCAATTTTATCAGAGATTAGGATTGCAACCCCTGCTTTTTTTTTAATTGTTGTTTGCTTGGTGTGCCTTTCTCCAGCCTTTGCTTCTCAGCCTATTTATATCTGTAGCCTTGAGATGTGTCTCCTGTAGGCAGCAGACTGATGGGTTGTTTTATAAGCCAGTCTGCTAGTCTCAGTCTTTCAATGCCTGAGTTCAGGCCATTGATATTCAGGGTTATTATCTCTCTCTGCGGACTCTGTGATGTCATCTTATACCTTTTGTGTTGGATGTTTTCCTACTTTCCTTCTCATTAGTGTGTTGTGCATGTGTGTGTATGTATGTATGTGTATCATTCTTGACTTCTTTCCATCCTTAAGCCAATGCTATCTTGGGGGTCTGTTTTCTCTTTGTTGCCCTCTGGGTGAGGTTGTTCTATGTGGTGGTCTCTTATTTATGCTTGGTGAGTGTTGTTCTTCAGCCCATACTGGGTCGGCAAATATCTTTAGTAAGGCTGGATTTGTTCTAACATATTCTTTGAGTTGTTCCTTGTTTGGGAAGATACTTATTTCTCCATCTATCTTGATCGATAATTTGACTGGGTAGTGTATTATTGGGTTTGCATTGTTTTCCTTCAATTTTTGGAATATGTTACTCCACTCTCTCCTCTTCTTCATAGCTTCTGCTGATAGGTCTGAGCGTATTCTTATTTGGGAAACTTTATATGTGATTTCTTGTTTTTTACCTAGCTGCTCTCATGATTTTCTCCTTTTCCTCAAAGTTGGGTAGTTTAACTATTATGTGCCTTGGTGACTTCTTCTTGGGATTCAGTCTAGCTGGTACATATATTCTCAATCACTTCCCATCCATGTAAAAGTTAGATATTGAATTAGACAGAAGAAGAATTGATGCAAATGAATTATGTTGCTGGTGCAGAATATGGAAAGTACTATGAACTACCAGGAGAAATAACACATTTTTTTTTTCGTTGAAGGAAGCACGATAACCAGAATGCTCCTTAGAATTGATGATAAGAAGACTACTTCGTGTACTTTGGACATGTTATAAGGAGACTAGTCCGTGGAAAAGGACATTATCATGTTTGGTAGAAAGACAGTGCAAAAGAGGAAAACCCTTTAGGAGATGGATTAACACAATGGACTCAAGCACAGCTACTACTGGGAGGATGGCACAGGACCAGACAGCGTTTCATTCTGTTGTACACAGAGTTGCAGCCAATTTGATGACCCCTAACAACAATAACCCTCCCCAGAAAAATTGTGCAGATTTCAATTTGTTATTGGTAGGTGCCATCTAGTCAGTTCTGACCCATTGCAACCTTAGGCACAACAGTAGGAAACACTGTTTGGTCCTGGGCCATCCTCACAATTCTTCCCATGTTTGAGCCCTTTGTTGCAGCCATGGTGTCAAACCATCTCTCTGAGTATTTTCTTTTTTTTTTTTTGGCTGAACCTCCACTTTAGGTATCTACTGGGACTCATCGTGTGTCCCTTCTAAATGCTCTTTGAATTTTGGAAATAACAATTAAAAAGGCTTGGGGTAAGATCAAGGCTATTGGGTGGATGGGATAAGCTTTCCTAAGAAAATTCTCATATGACAGACTTTGCTAGCATTGAAGAATAAACAGGTATATTGTTAGGATGAAAACTCTTCCTCAAAATAATCTTTCAAAATTTATTTATAAGTTCTCATTAATACTCTGTACCTTTGAGAAAATATTTTAAGATTTAGAATTCTTGTCCCCTCCCCCCACATAAAAAAGTCCCTAAAACATTCTAAGCAAAGCTTTCGGACTTAGTTGACTTAGCAGGAAACATCCAATGAAGATAGAGGTCCATTCACGTATAGACAACTTATCTTTGACACAGAGAGGAACCCTGATAAATGAGGAAGAGATAACCTCTTCAAAAACTAGCACTGCCATAATTGGATCTACATTTGAAGAGAAGAGGAATGAACAGGACCCATCTCACCAACTGTAAAAATGAGCTCAAGATGAATGGAAACAAATGTCAAAACTTAGAACAATAAATATAATCATTGAAAAATAGTGACACCTGTAGCAGCCCCAATACATGGCATAAATACACTTTCAACATAATGCAACACACCCATCATGACAAAATAGGTAACCAAGACTTCCTAAAAAATGACACATATGAACATCAAAAGACTTTCCCAAATTAGTAAAATCATCAGTGTACCTTGCAACCATTGTTGAATAATCTTCAGCAAGATTTTACTTGAATTTGATAGTAATGATATTATTTAATAATTTCTGTGTTATTTTGGCTCATCTTTCTGTGGAATAAGTACAAATGTGTACCTATTGCAGTCATTTGGTGAGATAGCTGTGTTCCAGATTCCTTGGTGTAGACCCACGAGTGGTTCCCGTGTTTCTCAACTTTTTGTAACAGTTCAGATGATATCCTGTCGGTCCTAGAGCCTTGTTTTTAGCTAGTGCCTTCAGTGCATCCTGTACTTTTTCCTTCAGTATAATTGAGTCTTGATCAAATGCTACCTCTTGAAATGGTTGAATGTTCACCAGTTCTTTTAGGTACAATGACTCTGAGTATTTCTTCCATCTTCTGAAAAAAAATTTTTTTTAAGGTGAATCCTCTGGAGAAAACTGGAAAACCTAGACAAATTTTAAAAGAACTGTAACACTCTTTCATCTTCTTTTGATGCTTTCTGCATCATTCAATATTTTACCCATAGAATCTTTCAATATTGTAATACATTGCTTGGAAAGTTTTCTTCAGATCTTTAAGGTTGAGATAGGCTGAATATGTTCTTCCTTTTTGTTTTTCTGACTCCAAGTCTTTCTACATTTTACTCTAACACTTTTTTTAGTCTTCTTGAGCAGCCCGTTGAAACGTTATACTCAGCTCTTTTACTTCTTCATTTCTTGCACTTGAGTTAGCTAATTTCTGATCAAAAACAGGTGTCAGAGACTCTTCTGGAATCCACTCAGATCTTTTCTTTTTCATTTCCTGTGTTTTTAATGACATTTTCATTTCTTAGTGTTTGATGTTCTTGATGTAATTCCAGTCTATCAGGTCTTCTGTCCTTGGTGTTCAGCAAGCCAAGTTTGTTCTTGAGATGTTCTCAAAATTCAGGTAGAATTTACTCAAGGTCATATTTTGGCTCTGGCAGAGGTATTTTAATTTTCTTCAATTTCAATTGGAGCTTACATATCAGCAATAGATAATATGTTCCAGAATCAACCCCGGCCTCATTTTGGCTGCAGATTGTGGTTCTCCATTAAATCTTCCCATGAATATAAACAATTTGATTCCTGTGTATTGCATTTGGTGAAGTCTACTTGTATAGTTTTTGTTATTGAAAAGAGGAATTTGCAATGAAGAAGTCATTAGTCTCGCAAAATTCTGTCATGTGATCTCCAGTTTCTGACAAAGTCCCACTGCTATTCATAAAGTGTTCAGTATTCAATCCCACGGAAGTTGATAGCCTATTCTTTCTTATAGTCTGTTCTATGTCTAGAAAATCTACTGCAACCTGTATGCATTGGGTGACTCTGTTGGTATTTAGAATACTGGTGACATAATTTCCAGCATCTCAGCACCATGCATGCCACCACAATGTGACAAATTGACAGAAAAGTGATGGTTAGTGAAAATCACCAAATACCAAAGGACAGATATTTTATGAGATTAGTGTTATGAAAATATCAAGGAAAGGTATTCAAATGAAAATAAACAAATTTTAAGGCTTACCAAGTGTGTGAAGGGAAAGGAGCAAAAAGGACATCACAGCACGAATGGTAAATAAAACAACAACAAACTCATTGGCATCGATTCAATGCCAACTCGTAGTGACCCTATAGGACAAGGTAGAATTGCCCTATGAGTTTCTGAAATTGTAACTCTGAGTCTGTGCTCTGGGAGTAGAAACCCTCATCATTCTCCTGAGGAGTGGCTGGTGGTTTTGAACTGCTGACCTTGTGGATTGCAGCCCAACTTGTAACCAGTATGTTCCAGGGTTCTTTCAGCCTGGAGGATATCCAGATGTTATTTGTGCACGGGGAAAACAATAACCTACAAAAGGAAGAAGGGGGAAAATGTTGTAAACACAAGACAATGGAAGGTTTAAGAATTGTTCAAGGTAAAACAGATAATCTTCTCTGTTACTATTTACATAATTCACAATAAAAAGTTAGTTAAACAAGATTGAGCCTATTTTGAGACTAAAAAGATGAAAGCAATACAGTCACTTTACCAAAAAGACTCGTGAGGCATTCAGCCATTTTAAAGGGTACCATATGATCAAGAACTTAATTGAAACTGCACTGAAGACATTCGGGAAAATAAAGGCATCAGAAATCGAAAGACTACCAATCAAAATGTTTGAACAAGCTGATGTAATACTGGAAGCAGCCACTCATCTATGACAAGAAATTTGAAGACAGCAATGTGACCAACCAGCAAGATTGTGCCCAATCAAAGAAAGGCGACCTGAAAGAATATTACACAATATCAGGAGTATCATGCTCAAGTAAAATTTTGCTGAATATTATTCATGAACAGTAGGTCAGGGGCATGTATATGCCGGAAATTGAAGCTAGATGTAGAAGAGTATGTTTATATATGAGGACGGGGAAATAGATCTATGTGTATCTATTTATAGGTTTAGTTATCTATTTATAGGTTTAGTATTAAGGTAGCAGATGGACATTGGGCCTCCACTCAAGTACTCCCTCAATGCAAGAATAATTTGCTCTATTCAACTGGCATTCCATGATGCTTACCTTCCCGACACGATCACTGAAGACAAAGTGGGTGCATAAGCAAATGTGGTGAAGAAAGCTGATGGAGCTCAGCTATCAAAAGATATAGCATCTAGGGTCTTAAAGGTTTGAAGGTAAACACGCGGCCATCTATCTCTGAAGCAGCAAAGCCCACATGGAAGAAGCACACCAGCCTGTGTGGTCATGAGGTGCCGAAGGAATCAGATATCAGACATCAAAGAACAAAAAATCAAATCATTGTGAATGAGGGGGAGTGCAGATTGGGGACCCAAGACCTATCCATAGGCAACTGGACCTCCCCTTAAAGAAGAGTCACGGGGAAGAGATGAGCCAGTCTGGGTGCAGTGTAGCAACGATGAAACATACGACTTTTCTCTAGTTCCTAAACACTTCCTCTCCCCCACTCCCCCCACTATCATGATCCAAATTCTACCTTATTCTGGCTAGACTAAAGGATGTACACTGGTACAGATAGGAACTGGAAACACAGGGAAGCCAGGATAAATGGTCCCTTCAGGGCCAGTGGTGAGAGTGGCGATACCGGGAAGGTGGAGGGAGGGTGGGGTTTTAAGGGGGAACGTATTACAGAATCTACATATAACCTCCTCCCTGGGGGATAGACAATGGAAAATGGGTTAGGGGAGATGTTGGACCATGTAAGATATGACAAATTAATAATGATTTATGAATTATCAAGGGGTCATGGGGGAAGGGGAACAGGAAGGGAGGGAAGAATGAGGAACTGATACCAAGGGCTCAAGTAGAAAGCAAATGTTTTGAGAATGATGATTGCAACACATGTACAAATGTGCTTGACACAATGGATGTATGTATGAATTGTGATGAGAGTTGTATGAGCCCCAATAAAATTGTTTAAAAAAGAAGAGTGTGTGAAAGGAAGGATATAATTGCTGATATCAAATGGATCTTGGCTCAAAGTAGAGAAATCTAAAAAACATATTTGCATTTTATTGACTATGCAAATGCATTCAACTGTGTAGACTATAAAAAGCTGTATTCATGAACTCTTAATTGTTCTCATATGGAACTTGTACCAAGACCAGGAAGCAATCTTTCTAACAGAACAAGGGAATACTGCATGACTTAAAATCAGGAAAGTGTGTATCAGTGTTGTAGTGTATCAATATATTTACTGAATCTGTATACTGAGCAAATAATCAGAGAAGGTTGTTTATATGAAGAAGAACATCTTATCAACCTTGTTTTCTGAAAATGAAGAGGACTTGAGGCATTTAGTAATGAAAATCAAAGACTGCATCATTCAGTATGAATGGTGACCCAGCGTATCGAAAATAAATGCCATCTGAGCTGAACCAAAAGAGAATACCATGATAAATGGAGAAAAGTTTGAAGCATTCGAGGATTTAATTTTACTTGGATGCACAATCAACTCATTGAAACAGCCCTCAGGAAATCAGATGACAAATTGCATTGGGTAAACCTACTTCACAAAATCTCGTTAAGGTGTTAAAGAAGAAAGATGTCGGATTGAGGACTGAAGCACTCGACTCAAACCATGAGATTTTCAATCACCTCCTTGCATGTGAACATGTGACAATGAATAAGGAAGACCAAAGACGAACCTTGATGGGATGGATTTACATAGTGGCTGCAGCGATGGACTCAAATGTGACCATTTTGAGGATGGTACAGGACGAGGCAAAGCTTCACTCCTTTGTGCATATGGTTGGCATGGGTTGGAACCGCCCCTATGATATGTAACAAAAACGATAGATCCCCTTTAAGCAAATTTTTAAATTGTACCTTGAATGAGAAATTTAAGATTTGTTTTAGCTATAATTAATTCCATATACTGATCTTCATTAGCTCAGACCTTTCTTCGAAGACAGATAGAGAGATATGCTGTTGGAGCTATCTGATCTTTTTTCAATGCTCCTAGCTTGTCAAGTACAAACATATTTGTTTGTAGTGAACCATAATGTCTATACTAGCGGTACTTTTAACTTACCCTCATGTTAACAACATGTATTAGTTTTGGTAGACTAGAGAAACAAATCCATGGACACACATATGTGCATAAGGAAGAGGTTTATATACAAGAGCAATTGTACATTAAGAAAGCATCCTAATCCAGTCCAGTTCAAGTCCCTATGTCCGATACTAGCCCATATGTCTGATACGAATCTATAAAGTCCTCTTCAGACTCACGGAACACATGTAATGACGCCAAAGGCAGGATGATCACAAGCCAGTGGGTAGAAAGTCTTTGGGTCCAGTGTCATTGGAAACAACTCAGCACTGGCAGGGGTCTCTCTGTGGCTTCTCCGGCTTCAGAGGTCTGGTTGCATCCATGTGGCTTGTCTTCTGCAATGTCACCCAGGGAGTATCAGAGAGAGAGAGAGAAAGAGAGAGAGAGAGAGAGAGAGAGAGAGAGAGAGAGAGAGAGAGAGAGAGAGAGAGAGAGACATCTTCTACCTCCAAGGAGGAAGTACCAGATTTCCCAGAATTCTCAGGAGAAGGCTATGCCCACACAGAAGTCTCATTGGCTATCTCCAGATTGACAACCTAGACTCCACCCCTACACTCTTAAATTGACACCAGATTAGGTGACTACCACACAAAGCATGCAGAAATTGGCATTTTAATACAAAATACCCATTGTTTACACTGTGGTGGATATATGTCTAGATAGAAGATATGGTTTTGTATGTATATAATACTATGCACACATATTTTCCAATTGGGATAATAGTTAACATACTCTTTGTGGATATAATCTATATATTTTTAAGTGAACACTTTATCATGAATACATTTCTACATCAATATATTCTAGGATTGCTATCACAATGTTTTCAGTAAAGGACCTGGAGACATATCTAATCTTCTCTGGCTTCCCTATTGCCAGGAGTAAGGGGTCAAACATGCCTCCATGTTCCATCTTTCTTTAGCTATTATAACAACAGCTGTTCCTCCCAAGCTACTCTACATCTATGAGTTTGAGAATTCCTTGCAATGGACACGCATAAGTCACAGACAGTACTTACATTTAAAGGGTTTAGTAGGAGAGTTGACATGTTACCAAAAGTCAGGATTAGCAAACAGTAAGTATACAGTCATTGGTCCACAGTTACACCTTCCTTCAGCTAGAAACCAAGTCTCTTTCTGGTCCTCAGCCTCTTAGCCATGTGGTCCACTGACCTCTGTCTCCCTGGACTAGGAAGCCCACTTTACCTCAGAGTCCCGTGGTCTCAGTTTGGCTCTTCTTGTCCTATTCCGCAGTCTCTGTGCCACAGTCTCTGGTACCTCTTATTTTGACCTTTGCCGTTTCAGACAGAGGTTTGGATATGCTCCTCCGGTGGCCTGGACTTTTTCTCAGTGTTCCTGCTTCAAGATAGCTTATCCTTATAGCCAGGGGGCTGGTCATGGAACCTGACCAATCATTTGATTAATGTTACACATGCCCTATTTGCATGGTGCCATGGAGGGAATTACAGAGATATGGGTAGAAGGGTTATATCAAGATATTTCATTCTACCACAGTGCTTGATGGCTGCCTACCTTACACTGTCAGATCATAGGGTGTTCTGCTTTTCATGTTGTTTTGAGCAATGCTAAATTAAGTAGTATGTGCTTGTACATAGATTAATGAATGTTCATGGTGCTGAGTAATGTGTATCAATTTTACTATAAATTTTATAGGATATGGGATTAAAAACCTGGTATACTAGAAAAAATAAGTTGTATTGAATAATGAAATGTCTATCTGCTGTAAAATGGAACAATGTCAAAGAGGTTCAATAATTTTTAAATTACCCACAATTTAATTCTATGTAAATGTACCACTTTTTCTTCTTGTTTTGAAATAATTTTTTCTTATACACGGGGCACCCCCAAAAATGGAAAAAAATTTGAAAGCTATATATTTAAAAATTTTTAAGAAGCAACCTTATCACCTTCAAAATACTCTCCATTACACTTAATATACTTATCAAATCTCTGATTCCATTCTTGGACACATTTTTCAAACTCATCTGTTTGGATGGCTGACTGCATCTCCCTCGTTTTTTCCTTCACTTCTTCTACTCCATGAAATCGCTCATCATTCGCGGAAGCAAAAAGGTGTCCCACGGATTGAGGTCAGGTGAGTCAGGCAAGTGGGGCAAGAGAGACATGCTGTTTTTGCAGAAAACTGGTGCACTAAGATGGCTGCATGAGCAGGTGCATTGTTGTGGTGTCAAAACCAGTTCCCTGCCTGCCACAAATTGGGCCTTTTTTTGGATCTCACACTGTTATGCAATCTTTTCAGAACCGCTAAGTAGAAAGCTTGATTAACAGTCTGACCTGGTAGAACAAACTCCAAATGCACTATCCCCCTCACATCAGAGAACCAAAGGAGCCATTATCCTGATCTCTGATTTCACTTAACAAGCTTTTTTAGGGTGTGGCGATGATGGTGTCTTCCACTGACTTGATTGATCTTTGCTTTTGGGGTCTTAAGAATAGCACCATGTCTTGTTACCAATAATGACCTTAGAAAAAAACGTTGGGTCACTTCTGAGGTGTTCTTTCAAAGCACAGTTTGTTTCCACTTGATGCACTTTTTGCTGGTCAGTCAGAACCCAAGGCACTAATTCGCAGTGATCCTTCTCATTTCAAAATCTTCCATTAAAATTCACTGAACCCAGCTCCAAGAGAGTCCAGATAACTTTTACATCATCTCAATGGTCTGTCTTCAGTCTTCAAGAACAGATGCATGAATTTTGCTGACATTTTTTGTCCATTTGGGAAGTTGACAGATGTCCAGAAGTGACAGATGTCCAGAAGGAGGTTTGTCATTAATCAACATTTCACCTTTCTTGAAACAAGAAAAAACTGGTTCATTGGAGCTTTTCCCATAGCGCTGCCCTTATAAGCTGTGTTCAACATCACAACAGTTTCTGGGACATTTTTCCTGAGCAGGAAACAAAATTTCACATGCTGTTCTCATAAATCAGCCATCACACACACAAAAATGAGGATTGAGGGAAATTGCTTTTATGAAAAAATTCACTGTGACTAGAGAGATCCAGAGAACCTTTCCAGGTGATGCTTCTGGGGCACTAAGTGAGAAAAATGATAAATGCTTACTACGAAAACTCCGCCCAATGGAACTTTTTTTTGGCGGGGGAGGGTGGGGTGTGCCCCAGTGGGGTGTGCACCTTGTCATTTTTAATATATTTTAAAAGATGAAATTCAAATAACAAAACTTTCCATTTTAAAGTGCAAACTCAGTGGTGTTTCCTAAATTCACAAGATTGCGTAACCGCCACCTTAATCATTTTCTAAAAGAATCTCACCATCACAAACAAAACCCTATGCTCATCAGCACGCACTCTCCACTGTCCCTGTCCTCAGACTTATAACAACTACTGTGTTTTCTCATCTTTATATACGAATGCAACATGTGGCCTTTTGCATCTAGCTTATTTCACATAGCTTAATATTTTCAGTTTTATCCACAATGAGGGATGTGTCAATATTTCACTCTTAGTGGCTGGATAAATATGTCACTGTCTACCACATTTCTTGATCTATTCATTGTTTGCTAGATGGTTAGGTTGTTTCCATCTTTTGACTGTGCTAACAATGTCACTATGAACATTTGTATGTGGGTACTCATTTGAGTACGTGTTTATGTGCCTATGAGTGGGGTTGCTGGATCATATGGTAATTCATATATTGTGTCTTATGAGAAACTGCTTAATTATTTTCCATCCACAACTGCAGTGTAAAATGATGGCAACATGTTACGTTCTCACAAATAGTGGATCCTAACTTCTCCTTCTCCTTGCTAACTCTTGCTGTTTTCTTTTATGTATTTATTTTTGTTACAGATTTTTTTTACTGAGTGTAAAGAAATAATTTATTGTAGTTATAATGTTCATTTTCTTAATGACTGATACTAGGCATTTTAAAAGTGCTTCCAGACTGTTTGTAAATTTTATTTCTTGATCATCCAAGAATTTCCTTAAACTAAATACAATCACAAGGACTCAAGACCCCTGGACATATGTGCACATGTGATGGACTCCAGTCATGTCCCCTTAATCATACGATTTCCAGTGTCAAGGCTCCAGAGATATATTGTGGGTACTGTAGGTACTTTTTGTGGCAGTCTTGACTACAGGACTTGAAATGAGAATTCCATCTGGGGAGAAGCTATGCATTGTTTGCATGAGCAATATAAATTAAATGAGCCCTAAAATAAAATGATGCCCTACTGAGAAAATGCTAGCAGCACTTCAGAAGATAATGTAAGACACTACTACTTATAATAAAATATCAAGAAAAGAAATTCATTGGAATGGTTTAGAAAACAAAAACAAATCAACGCAAGTAATTATTCTAGAATACTACAGACCTGAAAGTAATATACATATGACTTTTGACAACTCACTCTTTGAGTTGCTCATTTTCCTCATTTGGCATTCAAGGGATTAACTTCATGGATTCTCCCCAGGTCTGTGAAGTAATAATTCTATAAAATAGATCATTTAACTCATAAACTAATCATTAAAACTCAGCTCTAAAACAATACCATAGACAGGGGAACAACTAGGGAATTAAAATCAATGAGGAGGACATAGAGATCCTGTGGGTGTTGGAGGAGCAGTAATCTAGCTGATAGTAATTACGAGGCAGAAGAAGAGTCAGAGTGATGTTGGGAAAGGAGGAAGGTAAAAGGAAACAGGAAAGATCTAGGAAGCAAAGCTATGGATAGAGGTATAACCATAGGTGTGCACTTATGTAAATACATTCATAAAAATAGACATATTGCCATATGTACATATATTGATATGGCAATACATTGAGGAAGTGGATGGACTTTGGGCCTCTGCTCAAGCCCTACCTCAACTCAAGAACACTTTGTTCTAACAACTTGGCATTCTGTGATGCTCACCTTCCTCGCATGATGCCTGAAGACAAAATGGGTGCACAAGCAAATGTGGTGCAGAAAGCTGTGGAGTAGAAGATATAGCTTTGATAATGCATATAGTGTACACAAACCTTTGGAATACCTTATATATTCTTGCAATTTCTTAAGAACAAAATCATTTTTGAAAAAAACAACCCCAAAATGATAGCAACTTATGTACAAATAGGCTTGATTCAATTGATGTATGGATTATTATAAGAGCTGGAAGAGCCCCCAATATAATGATCTTAAAAAAAAATAAAACCCAAACCAAAAAACCCTCAACTCTACTGAATAACAAGGAATATAGTCCCACTAAAGCCTATTGGATGACTGGTATGTTAGGAAATTTTTAGTCTGTTTACTCAAATTGAATGCCATAAAAATAAGGGTATAAATGTCCAGCTATGCAAATATTAAGACATTTTTATTTTAATGGTATAAGTTAGAGATAAAGAAACTATATTTTTGTTTTTGTTTTGTTTAATACTTTCAGAAGGAAGACTTTCATTCTACAAATCTCATAGCTTTAACTAATATTTGGCACTTGAAATTTCATGTGCCTAGTAGAAATCATAGGAGAGGGTAGTAGAAGTAGCTTAAAAAGAAAATGTCAGAGGACTATCCAAAAACTGTAACAGTGTCTCAGGGACCCTAGGTCAGAAGTTCTGTTTTAGAAAATCATAGGCTTTGCCTAACATATGAGAAAGCACCACAACGAGACTCTTAGAGCTTTAAACCAGCTTCCGGCTGTTAAAAGCGATAGTGCAGTAAAGTTAAAATACAGTATTGATTTACATGCTTTCACTGGGCACTTCTTTTTTAAAAAAAATCATTTTATCGGGGCTCATACAACTCATCACAATCCATACATACATCCATTGTGTAAAGCACATTTGTACTTTGGTTAACCTCATCATAGTCAAAACATTTGCTCTCCACTTAAACCCCTGGCATCAGCTCCTCATTCCCCCCGCCTCCCTCCTGGTGTCCCCTCCCTCATGAACCCTTGATAATTTATAAATTAATATTTTGTCATATCTTACACTGTCTGATATCTTCCCTCACCCAATTTTCTGTTGTCCATCCCTTAGGGAGGAGGTTACATGTAGATACTTATAATCGGTTCCCCCTCTCTACCCCACCCTCCCTCCACCTTCCCCATATCGCCAGTCTCACCACTGGTCCTGAAGGGATCATCCGCCCTTGATTTCCTGTGTTTCCACTTCCTATCTGTGCCAGTGTACATCCTCTAGTTTAGCCAGATTTGTAAGGTAGAATTGGGATAATGATAGTGGGTGGGGAGGAAGCATTTAGGAACTAGAGGAAAGTTGTATATTTCATCATTGTTACACTGCACCCTGACTGGCTCGTCTCCTCCCCGCAATCCTTCTGTGAGGGTATGTCTAGTTGCCCACAGATGGGTTGTAGGCCCTTACTCCCCACACCCCCTCATTCACAATGATATGATTTTTTGTTCTTTGATGCCTGATCCCTTAGACACTTCGTGATCACACAGGCTGGTGTGCTTCTTCCACGTGGGCTTTGTTGCTTCTCAGCTAGATTGCCGCTTGTTGACCTTCAAGCCTTTAAGACTCTAGATGCTATATCTTTTAATAGCCGGGCACCATCAGCTTTCTTCACCAGATTTACCCATTTGTCTTCAGCGATCGTATCGAGGAGGTGAGCACACAATGCTATGATTTTTGGTTCTTTGATGCCCAATAACTGATCCCTTTGGCACCTCGTGATCACACAGGCTGGTGTGCTTCTTCCATGTAGGCTTTGTTGCTTCTGAGCTAGATGGCCGCTTGTTTACTTTCAAGTCATTAAGACCCTAGATGCTGTATCTTTTGAAAGCCGAACTCCATAAGCTTTCTTCATCATATTTGCTTATGTGGTTGTCTTCAGTGATTGTATCGGGAAGGTGAGCATTATGGAATGCCAGCTTAATAGAACAAAGTATTCTTGCATTGACGGAGTGCTTGAGTGGAGGCCACTGGGCGCTTCTTATACACTATGACAAAACTTTTTAGGCTTCTTTTTACTCCATCCCTGTTGCAGTTGTCTGAGCAGTTTCCTTACCTTCACAGTCATACAGCCTGTCTCACCTCAAGTCTATTCCTTATTTGCTCTGAGGCTTCTCTGACACTGACTGTGGAAACCCATAGACTTTTTTGTGTGTGAACTTCTTTTTATTAAAGAAGGACATGGTCCAATAGACAATTCTTCCCATTTATTACTCATGGGAAACTGACACGAAGCACGTTCAGTACAGTCCCACTGTTTGTTTTTATTAATCCCATTTTCTAACACTTTTTGAAACACTCCCTTGCATGACTTACACAGAGATCTCTATCAAAATGTTTAAGCAATCTAAGGTATTTGGTTTTACCTTAACCATGATGATTAACACAACTAATACAAAATAATAAAAGTATTCATGGTGATTCACAATGGCCCTACCATGTGGATCTTGCCCAACTGTTGATTTATCTGACTCCTCACTTAGATGATTGCTTCTTTTGAGACAGGCCAGTAAAGTACTTTCTGTAGATTTATAGGTGTTACTGTATTCTTTGTAGCATTTACAGCTAATATAGTTTGTTATACAATCAAAATAAATCAAGGATAGATGTTATTTTCCCATCTTTGTGTGTTACCTCCAACCAACATCAGCCCACACAGCATTAATAAGCTCCAAGGCCTCACTTACAGTCCTAAGGAAATGAGTGGTCCAGTATCGTATCTTTAAAACCTTTCAAAGAGTTTCTAAACTCTGTGTTGTATATACTGACGTGTGCTCCATTTATCTATCTATTTATTTATTTATCTATCTATTTATCTATCTATCTATCTATCTATTTAGTTATTTATGTCTCTGTATTGACACAAACTGTTTGAGGAATACAAATGACTCTTACATTCTAGGAATTAACATTATTATTAATTGATACTTAAATTAATAGAACTAAAATATATTTCTTCAATGAGTTATATAAAATTGAGTAGTGGCTTTTGAGGTTCATTAAGCATCTACTTTCTTATATTTCCTGAAAGCCATTTGTTTCCCGGGATCCAGATACTGTATCTTCCTATTTTCCTTATATCTCTCTGACAACACAGTCTTAGACTTCCCTCTTTCCCATTTGATTTTATTTTTGTGAATTGTGTGGAGGCTTACCAAGCACAGCACTAGTTCTACACTCAATAAGTCATACAAATTATGTTTCAACTCATCCTTGGTCTTCTTTCAGTTCGATGATCATGTCATTATGTTTTATTGGGGATTTTTTTGTGATTTCTGCACTCTTCCATTTCTTTAAATTGGTACCCCTTCCTCAACCATCAGATTTCAGCTAAATATAATTTCCTTAGAGAAATTTCTCTGACTCCCCAATTACAGGCAGTGTTCCCTGTGATTGTTTCTCCCATCATCTGCCTCTCCTGTGTGCTTTTCTTCTGCTAACATATGGTAATTTTAAAATTTAATATTGATCTCTCTTTCTGGAGCAAAGACCATGTATGATTTGTTTAATCCCCACCTTTTAGCACATTGTCTGCCCCAAAGTAAGTGTTCAGTGAATGTTTTATTCAGTAAATGAAACTTAGCCTCTTCTTAAATCATGTGATTAGAATGCTTATTCCCTTGGTAAAAATGTTTTCAAGTGGTAACACATTCAGCTGATTCTATTTTTTCTGTGTTTTATTTATTTAATCAAATCATATTGCCTGGAATAAGTAGTCCCTTTCCTAATTTTGCATTTACCTTATCTTTGAAGAAATCAAACTGGTAAGATACTCTGTCCCAAGGTGATATATCCTTGGGAAAACACACACACACACACACACACACACACACGAAACAAAGTATTACAAAGTAGATTTTAGCAATGTTACCTAGACTGGAATGTTAATATCTTATAATTTGATCTTTTTATGAACTCAAATGTGTAATTTCTCTAAATTAACAGACTCTGCTTTCTCTTCGACTGAGGTTGCTATCTGTTTTATACGATCATTGTTGATGGATGCTTGTTTGTTGTGTGCCCCACTCTTGCATATTTATCTGGACAGGGAAACTGGCATGAGTGGAATTACAGAGATGGTAGTGGAATTGATGATTTCTTGTGGACACGGAAGGCAAGGGCTAGAGAAATGAGGTATGAACATCAATGTGTAAAAGAAGGTAGAAAAATTTCAAAGTTGATTGTGGCAGTGATTGCCTAGCCCTTCAGATATGATTGAATTATTGGGTTGTATTATGTACTAATTATAACTTGATACAAGTTCATCTAATTGCATTAGAAATGTTTGCATCCATTTGAGCTAGTACCCACTATGTGGTAAAACCCATTTTTTGTCCTATAAGCATTTGAGGGCAAGACGACATATCAATTCCTTTTTCTACCACTAAATAGACATTTTACTGAAGGGGTAACAGAGATGGAGATAAGAAGGGTCACTCTTCAAACTACATAACAGTAACTTGAAATATCCCAAGAAATGGCTCTGTTCTCTCCTTTATTTCCCCTTCTTTCATTCCACTCCCCATCTAACTCCTCCCACTCCCTACTAACCCTTCCCTTTGGTGTCAGTACAATTCAGCTAATTGTACTGAATGGAACCACCCAATGACACAAAAAAATGACCCCTAATGTATTGATGGGAACGAACCAACCACTGGCTCCTGCTCGTCAAGATCCCCATTGCACAGCT
Organism: Tenrec ecaudatus; assembly: GCF_050624435.1. NCBI lineage: Eukaryota > Metazoa > Chordata > Mammalia > Afrosoricida > Tenrecidae > Tenrec > Tenrec ecaudatus. The sequence goes on along the minus strand of NC_134540.1, from coordinate 82,850,280 downwards.
CACTCTTTTTAGATTCCAATAATACTTATTGATAGTGCACAAGCCCCCTGGGAGTCTGCAGGCAGTAATCTATTTATTTAAGAAAGAAAGATAAAGAATCTGGAGTATTATCTTCATGAAAAATAGCACAACAGAAAATCTAAGGGAAATTTTATATTAAAACATGTTTAATAAGATGATAACAATTCCTCTCTTGGAAAGTATATTCTCTCATGAACACACAGTGCCTCACCATTTGCTGCTCAATGGAAACTTGACATACCTCTGGGCAATGAGGCACATCCAGAGAGTTCTGCAGAATCCACCTAATTGCATTTGTGTTTCAGAAGCCTCTGCTGGAGATACCTGGCTGTAGATTCTCAGGACCTAACTGAGCTAATGAGGCAGAGAAGTGGAGGTGTCTTTGTGGGAGCAAATAACAGCAATATCTATGAAGAGATTGGAACTTGATCACAATCTTTCAAGAAAATCTTGTGCTAAGGGAAATACATTGTAAGTGGTCATCTGGCAACCCCAACCCCCACAGATCCTATTGAAACAATCGCGTTGTTGCTGCTTACTGTGATTGACTGAAAAGTGCCTGTCTTTGATGAATCCAGGAAGGGAACGATTTGGGATTTGGAATGAATTTGGGAAATCATCTTCATTCTTTCAAGGAAGTAACTCAGGCACAGAAGGGTTATGCTTAAGGTCACTTGTTTATTTATAGATCATGAAATGAGCACTTCCTCAAGTTTCTAGCTAATTGAACTTTAAATCTGAATGCTACTCAATTAGGTATTTCCCCTAATTAATATAGATCTGTGGTCTGGGAAAGCAAAACAATCAGTGATGTCTGTATTTTAACACAAAATCAGGGCTAAATAAATTTTAAAATGATGATTTGATTAAGGAGATAGTTACTGGAAATAGTTGTGTTCGTCACTCTTCTGTTAGTGGTTTGGAGCGTGAAAATGATTTTTAAGTCATTTATATCTTTCCCCAAGGCTTTTTGTCCATTTTAAAATGAACAGCAGGGTTTAATTATGTGAGTAATTTCTCTCTAGAGAACTAGCACAATATTGAAAGTCACTGGGCTACATAGTTACAAAATGCAGCCTTTCCCAATATTCCTAGATATTTCTCTAGGTAACTATTGGTATTTATGTGTGATCATAATCCAGCCTATTAAGTTCAAATTTGGAATATGGTGACAACCCTTTAAAAGTGGAAGGAGGCATACTGATCCCATGAGAGACTATATCACAGATCTTCTGATTTTCTATCCAGCTGATCTGTTGAAATCGTTCCACACTGGAAGAATACTAAGAGTTATACAATCAATTCAGCATAGGAATATAGTTTATATTCAGTTTATTTTAAAACAGAATATCTTTTTTTCCCTCCAATGATCTCAAAGACCTTTGAGAGCTTTTAGTAGCGTTGCTGTGAGTAAGATGCTGAGCTGCTATCTATATGGTTGGTGGTTCACATCCACCAGAAAACAGATGTGTCTATAGGCTCCTCTAAAGGTATAGTTTCAGAATCCCTACAGACAGCATCTGAGAGTTGGAATCAACTTGATGGCAGTGGGCTTGATTTGGGGATCCTCCTTCTAGGTACTTGATTTTATGTACTGCTGGGCATATGTCAAATATAGGCTGATTTACTGAGGACATATTATAACCAGCTATTCCATGGGGGGAAAATGAGCCTATCTGCTCTCTTAAAGACTTACAACCTGGGAAACCTGACAGTGGCTTGTCGGATTTACAAGAGTTTCTCTCATATAATGTTTATATTAATCCTGAAATGAGAAACAAAAGATATTGCCACCCTCATTGTATAATGATGAAATTGACATAAAGATTGTGTCTAAACCAAGCTATGCGGCTTGCATACAGTTATCCCATTTTCTTATCATTATCATGACACCAATCAACAAGAGATGGGGTAGGGGTTTTTAATTATATTAATTGGATAAAGTGCATGATGCCTAATTTATGTCAACTTGACTGGGCAATAGTGCACAGTTATCAGGTCAAACACTAGCCTCAATGTTCCAGTGAAGGCATTCTGTTGATGTGATTACCATTTACCACTTGGTCCTTCATTATGTGGATATGTGTAATCCAATTTAGCCTTTAGAGCAAAAAGTGATTTAACAGGACTGTAACTATGGATATTTGCTGCATTTTGAGCTCTACACCTGACCAATTTTGGACACAATATTGTGGAGTTTGGGCCTTTCTAGTCTGTGCATTTGGACTTGCCAGTCCCCACCATCATAGAATCCAATTCCAAAATAATATCATTTCCTCTGTTTGTGTCCATTTCTATCCATTATCTATCTATCTATCTATCTATCTATCTATCTATCTATCTATCTATCTATCTATCTATCTATCTATCATCTATCATCTCTCTATGATGGCAATGCTGAGCTATAGCACATTCACTTATGAACAGTGTAAGTTAACCTGTCACAACAACTAGTCTAGGGTTATAAACCTCAAATGAAAACAACAGATAACTTAAAGTTAGATTTAGTACTGACACAGTCTTCATCTCCAGATGAAATCTTCAAAATTGTCCCTCTTCTCTGTGTGAAGGCTAACCTCTTTAGTTTGCATCACTGTGACTTTGCGGAGTACAAACAAAAGCAAGTTGTCAACTTTCACTAAGGAAACACTCAAGGAGATGGCCTTCCTAGTTAAGTGATGATTCCTGCTCACCATTCATTCTAGAGCAATTCACAGAGATGTAGCAGGGCTGGGTGTTTCTATGAGAGCCTTGGATTGTGGGATTTTAAGCTGCCTGGTAGGAAAGCATGGATCCTCTTCAGCTTTGATTACCAGCTCAACTGATTCCAACTCATATAGTAAGCCTAAAGGACAGAGTAGAACTGCCCTTTTTTGGTTTCTGAGTCTACGCATCTTTAGGGGAACAGAAAATGTCATCTTCATCCCTCAGAGCAGATGGTTTTTCAAACTGCTCTCCTTGCATTTAGTAGGTCAACGTGCAAGCCAGGACTCCTTCAGTTGTGAATAGTGGCTATATAATTACAGCGCAATGTGGACATTCTTTGGCTTTAAGTTTTCCACTGTAAACTGAGTGAATGGCTAGTGAAATACCAGGTCTTGAGGGCCAAGGCTAGCGGTTGTCCAAAGTTTTATTGACTTAAGGACTGGGTTGAATTCAGTTTCACTGCAGCATTGAGGGAAGGCCTCCCTTTTCTTAGAGATTCCCTTGCAGGGAGCCAATTTTGTACACCTTACCAGTTAGTCACCTTTACTTGTCCCTTGCCTCACCACATGCCTTTACTTGTCAACCCACCAGAGAGTACCTTTTGTTTCCTGCTGCAAACCTGCCTGGTCCAGCATGGAAAGATTTGATAGATACCTATTTGTTTAAGAGAAATTTTTGTGAACTTTCATCAATGTGAACTCCTTTAAAACATTGCATTTCTCAATGTTTCAAATGAGTTCTCTAATCTCAAGAGAAAAATCTTTCAAAGACTATAAGAAGCATTTTGAATGAATACTGGAAAGAGAAATGATTAAAAGTTTTTTTGCTTTAGTGATGTCTGTTTTAACTTCTTAGCATTGATAAAAAAAATTAAATGTATGGGAGTTCCGTAACCTACAGAGTAGTAAAGACAAATGTGGACACAGAAACGTTCCATCATCACAGCAAAAGCTCTTGAATTGTTTCACTGCCAGAAATTAGTCATTTAGGTTTGTAACAATTCTCAGTTCTGTGTGATGCTCTAAGCAAGTACAAATAAAAATAGCTGATAATGAAGCTTATGGATAAGCTCTGATACCAGGGTTTTTCCATGGAACCTTGATTTATTCTTCACAAGTCTATAAATTCAATTTACCTCCATGACTTCCTGTATTGATACAAATGGAATGGATCCAGGGAAGGCTTAAGCAGACATGTCTGGTAAACATTCCCCATTTTTCTTTCTCAATTAGATGAGCTAAAATTGCATTACAGACTACTCTGCTCCGAAAGCCCATAAATATAGCTAATGTCCACTGTCCAGAGAAATGTAAAATGGTGCAGGCAGTTGCTCTTCTGAACCAAGCGTATAATTCTCTCACATCTTCCAAACAAGCTACATTTGTTCCTCCTGAAATCATTGTTAGAGTTGAAGAGACTGCTCTTAAGTGCTGGTTTATTTCTCTTTATTAAGAAATGGTAGGTTTTTATATTTCCAATCATACATTAGCCGTTCACAGGGTGAACCTATGTAGGAAAGCTTGAACTCAGTTCAATGAGCTGTATTAGTAAATAGGTTTCAAAACTGCATTTGGAGAAATCATTCATTTATTCATTCACTGTCAAGTACTTCATCTGAACATTCTGGAGATTTAGAAAGACAAAATAAAAATCTACACTTGATTTATAAGTATTTGAGAATGTGCCCAATGCTGTGTTTTGTATTGATGGGTCGATAAATAAGCCAATGAGAAATGGAAGTCCTTTCTTCCATTTGGAAGACATCAGCATCCAATGAGAAATAGAGATGAGAATAATAATTAAACACCACCAATTAAAAAATATCGTTAAGACGACATATTACAAGATTCACAGTGAATATGTTGTTTTTAATTATTGCTTGTTTTCTTCTATCAACTGGAATGGCTTCAAGTACCTGGTTATGGCCCCTGGCAAGGGACTGACTTTACTCGGTCCTTCTATGACATGACCATTCTCAGAGTGTCCTAGGAGCAGAAGCTTTCCCCAATAGGGTTGTGAGAAGAATCATAATTAATCCATGAGCTAATTGTAGTCTACGAAGGAGTCCTGGTAGTGAAAATGGTTAACTTCTCAGATGCAAATGGAAGGATTGGGAGTTGGAAAGCACCGAGTGGCTCTGGGAGGAAGGCCTACAATCTGCTTCTGTAAAGATTAAAACCAAGCCCAAACTCTTGGCCCAAGAAAACGTTAGTTGATTCTGACTTATGCTGACCCTACAGGTTACAGTAGAACTTCCCGTCAGGGTTTCAAGACTCTCATGTTTTCTGAATCAGATTGCTACGTCCTTATCCTGTCGATCAGCCGGTGGGTTTGAACCGGCAACTTTAAAGCTAGCAGATAAGTGCTTGACTACTGTGCCACTGAGGATCTTCTGTTTGTGGTACATGGTATGTTATTACTGTTATGTGATGTTGAGAGGATGCTGACCCTAGTGAAAAGCTATAGGAAACTGTAGAATTGTCCATAGGTTTTCATAGACTATAATCTTTCAGGAGCAAATTACCACATCTTTCTCCCATCGAGTGGCTATGGGGTTCAAGCCACTGACCTTTCAGGTGCCAACCGAATACTTGACCACTGTGAAACCAGGGCACAATGAAATAATGACCAGTCAAAATAGCAACGTCACCCTGAAATTACTCTTGAACTATATTAAATTTTCAATAAGCACTTATCTGATTGGAAATAGGGGTATTTTGAATTAAACATTTTTCATGGAGCAAAACATCAATGCTTCCAATTGATTTGTGTACAAACTTTACTGTGTGAAGACTGTTGTAGTATGTACAATGGATGAAAATATCAATAAGCCGTACTCTTCATGAACCTTCAGTGTGGAAAGAGAGACATAGTGAAGGTTAAAGTGTTGGTCTCCAAAGTGAAATTCCTGAGGGAGGCTTGCAATATATTAATTTATATCTGGAAAAGAAAGGGTATCTTAAATAACTTGTGTAAAGACTAGTTTATATATCACCTATGCAATTATTGATAAACTTCACCTCAAGTGTATTTTCGGTCTTCAGATATGAATTAGGGATAGAATTCTAGATGAATAATTTATAAACTAATAAATGGATATTATTTAAGAGTGAATGTTCTAACTTTGTTACTGAGTAAGGTGTGTGATCAACAACTGGATTTTTAGGATAGAATTACAGAGGACCAGAAAAGGGGGCAAGTTGTATTTTTAAGATCTTCCTGTCTCCGTTTTAAGGTAGTTCAAAACATTACTGTCATCCTTCATTGTATGCTTCCATGTTGGGGGCCAGTCATGCACTAGAGGAGCCCTGATGGCCTAATGGGTTACACATTGGGCTGCAAACCACAAGGCCAGCAGTTTGAAACCATCAGCCATTCCACAGGAGCAAGGCGAGGATTATACCTTTCACAGAGTCACAGTGTTGGAAACCCAAAGAGGCAGTGTTACCCTGCCCTAGAGTCACAGTGAGTCAGAACTGACTCAATGCCGTGAGCGAGGTCTCGCACAAACTGTAGGAAGAGTGATCCATCACCTTGCATTCAGGATTTTGAGTTGATTTATTTCTTGGATGAAGCATCATGCTTAGTCATGACACTTTGCTCAATGCAGATTTGTCATTTCTAAGGTCAGAAGATGAAAAAAGTACTCTATTGTACAAGAGAATCTATAAAATACTGTATTTTATTAGAAAAGATCTTACTGTTAGGAGAAATACTGAAAGGATTTGGGAAAACTGTCTTGCAATTTCTCATTCAAGAGTATCTCATTAAGTAGATATTATTTAATGAATTTTGGAACAATTGTTTTTGCCTGGCAATAGCACAGTAGTACTGCCATCCTTCTATTTTGGAGGCATTCATAATTTTCAAAACTACATATGCACATTGTATTGTCTGATCCTCTTTACAATATAGGAAGACATAAAACTGCACAGTGAGGTATATATAATTCAGTTATTGCTCATAGGAAATATATGGGCTGTGGGAAAGTCCTCTCAACCTCAATTTCTTCATTGATCAACAAGGATAACCACACCTAACTCACAGGATCAAGGTATCTCACGTCTATGAAATGTCTTGGGGTGGCACAGATGGTTAAAATGCTGGTCTGCTGATTGAAACATGGAAGATTTGAGTCCACCCAGAGGCAAGGCAGAAGAAAGACCTGGCTACTGCTGAAAGCTCAGACACTGAAGCCTCTATAGAGCACATGGGGTTCTGAACACATGGACCATCATGAACTGTAATCCCTGGGCAGGAACCGATAGCGGCAGCAGTTACAATCACCTCATGAGGGTTATCTTTCTTCTCCATCCTATGTAAGTGGGACTGACATGCAAAAGAAAGGTTTTTCATATTCACTGGAAAAATAATGATCCTAAGCTACAGAAAGTAAAAGATGACTTAGAAATATTAACTTCCAGCACACCAAAACAAAACCAAACCCGAATGAAACAACAACTCCCAAACCCCAAAAAACTCACTGCTATTGAGTGCATTCTGGCACATAGCTACCCTTTTATAGGTTTCTGCTGTTGTGAATCCATATAGGAGCAGACAGATTCATCTTTCTCCCACAGAGCACTCATGGGTTTGAACTGCTGTCTTCGGTGCCAGCAAGCCAACACTTTCCCAGCACTAGCCTCCAAAAATAAAAATAAAATGACCAAAGCCACTACCCTTGAGTCGGTTCTGCCTCGGACAGACCTTCCATAGGTTTCTGAGTCTGTAAATCTTTACTTGCACAGCCAGCCTCATCTTTTTTGCACACATCACTGGGGAGTGTGAAACGCCCATCTTGTGGTTAGCCGTTTAAGGCTTATCCCAGTGACACCAGAGTTCTTTAGGAATATGAACTCAAGATATTGACAATAACATAATTGTTTTAATCTTTACCTTCCCTTTTAGAAGAGAATGCATGTTCTTAATGTCATGTGAGGAACCAAACCCACTGCTATGGAGAAGATTCTAATTCATAACAACCCTTCTAGGACTAAGGAGAACTACCATGCAGCATATCCACAGTGTTGCATCTAAGTGGAAGCACACTACCACATCTTCTTCCTGCAAAGTGGCTGAGGAATTTGAACCTTCAAACGTCCTTTTGGTTGGCAGTGAACTGCTTAACTATTGTGCCACTGGGGTTTTGCTCATGGCACAAGATAGGGATATCGATGAAAACATAAAGGACAAAATCAACCATCATTCAAAGATATTAACTATGATCTTCTGTTATTTAAGCACATTGAACATAAAAATTAGGTTTTGACACTTTGCTACTGTATAAAAATGTAGTCTGGAATTTAAGCCTTGACACAGCTCTCTCCTCCAGATATGGATTTAATTATTTATAATCCTTCAGTTATACAGGTTAGTTTGCATCTTGAGTGTAGATCTAGTTGATGCTTCAATTAGATGACTGTTTTGAGACAAAACTCTAAGACCCCAGATGCCATTCTTTCTAATAGTGGGGCACCATCTGATTTCTTCACCATGCTTGACTATAGCACACATTTCTTCTGTGATCTCTCCCATTTTATTAGGGAGTATCCTCAAGAGCATACAATACTTCTACTGGTAGCATAAGTAGTTTAATGAGTGGTATCAAATTCCTGATTTTGTTTTCTATGTTTTTTTCTGTATATGAAGTCCAGAAGAGGTAAATATATCGAATCAGTAACTGGATAAATAATGAACTAGGGACATGGCGGTGGAGGTTGGGTGGAAATGGGGGGACTAACAATAAGAAGTAGGAGAAATAAGAAAATGTTCTAAAATTAATTGTGGTGATGATTGCACAGGTCTTTATAATAAGATTGAAAAATTTAATTGTATGATATGTGAATTATATGCTAAGAAAATTTATAAATGAAAAAATGTTGCCAATATAGAAACTAGTCTATATAAATTTGAATTTACTGATTGCATATGCTTATCCTGGGCTTCTCCCCCTCCATATGAAGTTAGTAATTATTTGTCACATTTTTTTAAAAGAAAGATGGTAGGATTTGCATCAGGATAGCATTGGATGTTGGAGGTGTTGTGTTAAAGATTATTTTCTCCTCTTTTTATGTGTGCATTAATTACTGTAATTGCTATAAACTAACCTCTAATCACTGTTTTTGCTGTGCCCTGGTTATATTGTGTTATTCTCTTTTGTTTCTAGGAACCTACTGATTTCATCTCTTATTTGGGTGAATACTCAGTGTTTTTGAGTAGTATGTTGTTGAGGTTCCATGTGTTTGTCTATGTTTTTCTTTTTTTGTATTTTTTACCCTTGTAGGTGACTCTCCCACCCCCGTAGCTGCTCTCAGGATTCTCTCTCTTTCCTTGAAGTTGGACAATGTGACTACTGTATGCTTGATGTGTTTTTAGGCAGAGGGGGGAAGCGTGTAATCTATTTGGTGTTTTCTCTGCTTCTGGATGGTTATGTCTTTTCCTTTGTGATATTGGGGAACTTTTCATCCACAAATAATTCCCTTACTATTTTATCTATAGATCTGTTTGTTTCTTCCTGTTCTGATATTCCAATGAGATGGATCTCATTTCTCTTCATGGCATACCCATTATTCTTAGGCTTTCTTTAAATTCTTTTGATTTTTTTGTTTCTCTCATTTGCTGAAGTCTGTCTGGTTGTCTTTGAGTTCACTGTTTCTGTTTTCCTTTTCTGCCATTGAATTGCTTATTTCTTGCACCACTTTTTTTTAATCTCTGCTACCTCGTTGCCTGCTTTCTGGGTTTCTTTGGTGTGTGAGTGCCTTAGCATCTCAATTTCTTCCTTTGCTTTCAAGACTGATCTCCAGTTCTCTTGTATTGATCTAAACATCATTCTCCTGAATTCTCTTTCTGGATGTTCAAAGGGTTCTTTTTCTTTGTATTCCATTTGGTTTGCGTTATCTTCAGTTGTTGACTTTTGTTTCTCTTGGCTTTTGTGGTAATGACTGTTGGCTGGGTTGCTCTAACTGTAGATAGTGTGCAGGATTATGCGTAGTGGGTGCGTGGGGGTGGGGTGGGGTGTCTCTGGGTTAGAGGAGGAAGATCAGACAAGAGCTGGAAATATATTGTGTAGACACGAGGAAGGAGTAATAGAATTGGGTGTGTATCATAAACAGGAGATAGGGGCTCAAAAGTAGGGTTTATGTGATGTTATTAATCATAGGTTGTCTTCTATTTAAATATATTGTTTTTTGATAAATTGGAAGAAGGAGTTTTTAAGCGGTATGGTAGCACTTGTTAGATTATATGAAATGTGTCTAACTGAACAAGGTGGAGAGAGTCTTGAGGCAGTAGTAGTTGGGGGTGGTGGAGAGTAATTTAATAATCTACCAAAGTCACTCGTCAACCCAGTAAATAACACAGGGAGAGTGCAGCCCATCGATGTTATTGTGTTTATAGCAGGGGCTTATATTTTGGTGGCAAACCACTTCTCTGGTCTCAGGGAGGGGATGTCCTTGTAGGTAGTGGAGTGGCATCAGGATTCTGTACCACCCCAGCTATCCCCCTTTTATGCTGGGGTCCCAGGGTGGGAAAAGGCTATAGGAATGGAGGTCCAAGGCGAAGAGGGAATTCTAATCACGTAGAGGTTGTGAGCAGGTAAATAAGTCCCAGCACCATGAGTTTCCGAACCGGGAGAGGGGGAGCCACCAAGACTTGCTGAAATATCGAGTTCTGGGTTCTCCAGTGGAAAAAGTTTTGTAATTTTTTTTACAAAAGATAGAAAGGAAAAAAAAAACAAATGAAAACTTTTGAAGTACCCAGAGTTCAGGTTGTACATTTGGATTACTGGGGCAGGATCCCTACTCTTAGATTCTGGGTGAGACTGGTCTCATCAGCTGGGAGTTTCTCTCTGTTGGCCAATGGAGCTGAACTCTTGCAAGGAGAGGGAGGGTGGGTCAGATGATAATGTGGAATGATGGAGATTCTGCTCCACTTGCTAGAAACCCTGGCCTTCATGCAGGGCTCCTCAGGGTCAGAGAGGGATGGGGGATGGGAGGGAAAATTATATGAGGTTCTAAAGGGGGGTGCTTAAAGGGAGATATTTTATTGCCGAGCTAGGGGAGAGGGGCTACATGGCTGTGCTCATGATCTGTTTCACATTTGGCCCCTGGCCTCATTTTGAGATATAGTCTATTTGATTTTGTGTTTTTCATCTGAAGAAGTCCAATGTGTAAGCTTGTCTTTGTGTTTCTGGAATCCTGTATTTTCAATGAAGATGTCATCTGTCTTGCAAAATTCTGTATTGTTATCTCCAGCTTAGTATCTATCACCAAGGGCATATTTTCCAACTACTGTTTCCATAATGATTCTTGATTGCATATTTGATCAATTTCTGATTGAAGGCATTGGTAGAATTCTTCAGTTTCTATATCATTAGCTTTCATGGTTGGTACATACATTTTAATGATATTTGTATTGACTGGATTACCTTGTATGGGGTCAGATATTATCCTACCACAGACAACATTATACTTCATGATGGAACTTGAAATGTCCTTGTTGACCATGAATGCCATATCATTCCGCTTGAATCTGCCATCCCCAGTGTAGGAAATCATATGACCACCTGACCAAAATGGCCCAAAGGTATCAATTTAAGCTCACTAACACCTATGGAACTGAATTGTAGTATGGTACTTTTCATTTTTGGCAATTTCAATTTTCATAGACTCATACATCAGAGTTCAAAGTTCTAGTTACTAGGAGGTGGTTGTAGCTATTTCTTTATTACTTTGAGTCATGCTCCATCAGCAAATGAATGTCCTGCTGACTTTACTCCTGAAGGCCTTACTTCATCCATCTCATATTTGTCAATTCTTCTTTGAGAAGGGAGTTTTTTCTCAGTCATATTTCGAGTGCCTTCTATCCTGCTGGTCCCATCTTCTTCCACTATATGTGACAATATCTGGTACTATTGATAAGGTTTTAGTGGATAACTTCTCTGACGTGGACAACCTATTCCTTCTTTGTAGTCTGGTCTTTGTTTGGCAGCTCTTTTGTAACCTGTTCATTTTGAGTGACCATTCTGGTATTTGAAATACCAGTGACATAGCTCCTAGCACCAAAGCAACACACAAGCCACCAGAGTAGGACAAACTTACAGAAAAATGTATGAATCTGTTTATTGATTAATATAATTCAGGCTTGCCCAATACTTGCTTGTGTTGATCAATTTGTATAGTCCATGAAAACAACAAGAGTTGGACTCGACTCACCAAACCCCCCCCCCCCACACACACACCACTGCCACCTCTTGTTTGTTAAAAAGAAATAGTATATTCTTTTTAACCTGCCAAGATAAGGAGTTTTATTTATGTGGGAGTGAACTATAGAAGAAAGATATCAATTAAAGTACTCAAGTGTGGGGACCTCATGGTTTAAACCTCTGCACGTGGACAACCTCATGACCCCGCATAAGCTTTCTTCATAGCAAGCACATTGTCATGGACTGAAGCTGCTATCAGTTTCTTTTGGTGCCTTACCACTTAGTTTTCTTTCCCTTCAGCTCTCACTTTGTCTTATGTCCTGATGGGTCTAGGGAAACGAAGGTTGTGGAAGATGCTGGTAGGATTATATGATTCAATTGTGTGGGATTGTTCACAGGTTTAATTGTGATGGTAAAACTTGGAAAAGATATAGCGTCTGGGGTCTTAAAGGCAAACAAGTGACCATCTAGCTTGGAAGCAACAAAGCTTACAGAGAAGAAGCACACAAGCCTAAGTGAACACAAGGTGTTGAAGGGATCAGTAGCAGACACCAAAGAACAAAAACCATCATTGTGTGATCACTTTCCCCACATAAACGCTGAAGACGAATGTGTACCCACATTCCTGACATGATTGCTGAAGACAGACGTGTGCATAAGCAAATGTGGTGAAGAAAGCTGATGGTGCCCGGCTATCAAAAGATATAGCATCTGGGGTCTTAAAGGCCCACAGAGTAGAAGCACACAAGCCTGCGTGAACACGAGGTGTTGAAGGAATCAGGTAGCAGACACCAAAGAACAAAAACCATCATTGTGTGATCACTTTCCCCACATAAACGCTGAAGACGAATGTGTGCATAAGTAAGTGTGGTGAAGAAGTCTGATGGTGCCCAGCTATTGAGAGATATAGCACCTGGGGACTTAAAGGCTTGAAAGTAAACAAGCAGCCATCTAGCCCAGAAGCAACAAAGCCCACATGGAAACAGCACACCAACATGTGTGATCATGAAGGCCCAAGGGGAGCAGGTTTCAAGCAACGAAGGTGGGGGAAAAAATCATGTCATTGTGAATGAGGGGAGAGCGTGATGGGCACCCAATGCCCATCTGTAGACAACTGGACATCCCTTGCAGAAGGGTAGTGGGGAGGAGATGAGTCACTCAGGGTTCAGTGTAGCAATAATGAAAATCACAACCTTCCTCTGGTTCTTAAACGCTTCCTCCCCTCCATCTATCATGATCCCAAGTCTACCTTGCAAACCTGGTTAGACCAGAGGATGCACAGTGGTACAGTTGGGACCTGGAAACACAGGGGATCTACGAGAGATGAACCCTTCAGGACCAATGGTGAGAGTGGCAATACTGGGAGGGAAGGGTGGTGGTGGAAAGGGGGAACTGATCTCGGGGATCTACATATAACCTTCTCTCTGGGGGATGGGCAACAGGAAGGTGGGTGAAGGGAGATGCTGGGCAGTGTAAGATAAGATAAAATAATAATTTATAAATTATTAAGGGTTCATGAGGGAGGGGAGAGCAGGGAGGACGGGGGAGGGATAAAAGGAAAATGAGCTGATTCCAGGAACCCAAGCGGAAGGTGAAATTTGAGAATGATGAGGGCAACGAATGTATAAGGGTGCTTTACTCAATTGGTGTATGTATGGATTGTGATAAGAGTTGTATGAACCCCAATAAAATTATTTTTTAAAAAAGAGAGAAAATAGGTCAGAGGGTTTCTGGGGTTTGCAGAGTGGGAGGAGCTGAGGAGAGAGGTGCTATAGAACAGGAGGAAGCTTTGAAGGGCAATGAAAAGTGGATCATGGTGATGGCTTCATGTATTTGTAGATACTCAAACTTACCAAATTATACAAATTTTGTACACCACGCACAAAGATGTCACTTTGAGGATTAAGGCACACTTGACCCAAACCATGGTTTTTTATCACCTCATATTCATGCAAAAAACCTGGACAATGAAAAGGAAAGACAGAAGAACTGATGCGTTTGAGTTATGGTGTTGGCCAAACATATTGAATAGATCATAGACTGCCAAAGGAATGGACACATCTGTCCTGGAAGAAGTACAACGAGAATGTTCCTTAGAAGCAAGAATGGCACGACATTGGCTCTCTTACTTTGGACAGGTCTTCAGGAGGGACCAGTCCTGGAGGACATCATGCTTGGTAAAGTCGAGTCCGAGGGAAAGATGAAGACTCTTACTTAGTTAGGTGGACCGACAAAGGGGTTGCCCTGGTGAGCTCAAGCTTAGTGGTGATTGCGAGGATAGGCTCGGACTGGGCAACCTTTTCTTCCATTAGACATCAGGCCGCTATGAGTCTGAGCCTATTGCATGGTACCTCATAACAGCACAAATTGCATGTTGGTTCTATGTCAATAAGGATGTACACAAAATAGGAGGGGGTCTTTGTATGTACCATTGAGGTTGTTAGTTTATTGTGCCAAACTGGCTGATAAACATATGAGGGGGTTAATTGAAGGGCGGAGGGATAAATGGCTCGGTGAGCCTTGCCTTTCCAATTCTCAGGTTGCTTGCTTTCTGATGGTTGGACCAGGGTGCAGCTGCCTTAGCAAGTTCCCTGATTCAGCTGTCAAGGCTCACTTCCTGCAAGACATCCCTGAGGAGAAGCCACATGGACCTACCCCGATGCAGCTATGGGTGCTGGAGCAGCCGTGTGGAGACCCCTGCCAGCGCGGAAATGCTTACACATTCACTGACTTGGTTTTCCTCCTGCAGTCGACATCATTGTGTGTGTTTTGTGAGATGGAGGAGGACTTTATGGATTTGTGTCAGGCATATGGGTTACTGTTGGACTTGTGGGCTTGGGTAGCACTGGGTTGGGATGTTTTCTTGATGTACACTACCCTTTATATAAAACTCTGTCTTATAAAAAACCAACAACTAGGAATTTAACATGAGAGTCAGTTGAGTTTTTAACACAGCGGGGTAGAAATTGAGGTTATCTCAGAAGCAGGAATGGGGACACTCACTGCCATCAAGAAAGATGCAGGAACAGAGTGAATTCTTGGGACCCGAGACCTCAAGGGCTGAACCTTCTTGCTACAGGAGACGGAGAGCTGTGGCACCTGAGGAGCGGAGGCAGCAGAACCAAGAGGCAGAGCACAGGGAGAATATTTGGCCCACAGAGCAAGTAAAGCCCAATGCTTTCCAGCAGGAGGCTGGCTTGCAGTATTGAGTGCCTCCAAGCACTCAATTAGAGGAGCTAGTTTGTTGACCAAAGAGATGAAGCTGAGCGTCTTGGGCTGAGGCGGAGTTTGCCCTTGGGGAATTTACTGGCAGCACCAAGCCTACTTCTAAACCTTGTTCCTGCAAGGTGAAGGCTCAAGGGCCACATGGCTGAGAGGCGGTGGCCCAGAGAAAGGCCTACTGTGGGCATGGCTGGGAAGAGACAGACCAACCATATCTTATCCTGAATGGTAACCAATTAATTTCCTTAGTAAATGCCATACTTGTATTTCCTGTGTGTTGTGTGTAACCATTGTGCTGAATCATTAAATAGCACAGAAGCAGAATCGGTGAAGGAATTTGGAAGGTGGTGGCATGTCTGAGTTCTCATAGGAATTGGCCTCGGGCTGATGAATGTCATTGTCCTTCCTCCTTGTGATGTCAGAGGCGGTCAGACACTGCCTCCATGCCAGTCTTACATTTGTGAGTAAGACATAACCCTGGCGGTAATCCTGTGTGTGGCTCAGGGTAAATGTGAACTGTGTATTAAAGTTTATCATACCTGGAATGTCCACTAGAGAGATTAAAATGGGTAATTCTTAAGAATTACAGGCCTACAATATAAAACAACACATTTTATGTAAAACAATGCACCGCTTTGGGTACAAAATTACTGACATAATTAGACCGCCAGGGAGGTTAAATCAGGCCTTGATGGATCACAGGTGATCAATCCACTAAAGAGATTACAAAAGAATCAGACCCTTTTATATATAACTGAATGGATACAAACCAAGCCATTAAGGTGTTTACAATAACATTTCTCATCTTTAAGTCTCTTTGTGTCTAAAGTTATGCGAATCTCCTCCTAGGACACTGAGAGTAGGATAGAAGGCCTTGAAGTTTAAAAATAATTTTTTAAAAAAGGGTTTACCACCGGTCCTCAAGTTAACAGTTTAGATCTATATACATCTCAAGGAGTTAAAGATTTTACAATGACACGTTATTGGCAGTGAATTCTGAAAGAATAGAGAAGGATGGTGACCTTTTCCTCCGTACTTGTCCTGAAGCCACCAGAAACTGGAAGGATTAAGGAGGGAGACTTCCTAGAGCAGTGGTCTCAACCTATGGGTTGTGACCCCTTTTTTGGGGGTCGAATGACCATTTTATAAGGATTGCCTAAGACCATGGAAAATCACATATTTCCCATGGTGTTAGGAACCAAGACACCGTGCCTCTATCCATCTCCAGGAGGGTGTGACCACATGCAGATACACTCACATACGAGTACCCAGCATGAAGACAGTTACCCATGCTACAAGACAAAATTTCATTTATTTGTAATTAGAAATATTTCTCAATATGTAATGACATATTGTTTTGTGATTAATCACTCTGCTTTAATTATGTTCAATTTGTAACAATGAAAATATATCCTGCATATCAGAGATTTACATGACTACTCATAATAGTTATGAAGTAGCAACGAAAATAATTTTTGGGGAGTCACCACAACATGAGGAACTGTACTAAAGAGTCGCAGCATTAGGAAGATTGAGAACCACTGGTCTAGAAAGTCCTTCCTTACACCTTGTTTTCAGACTTCTGGCCTCCATAATTGCAAGAGGACACATTTTTCTTGTTTTGAGCTATCATACTTGTGAAAAGTTGCTTCCGCAGCCCTGAGAAATTAATATGAGTATAGGACCTCTCCACCAAGCTATGGGACAGGCGAGTTATATGCTAAGCTATATCTTATGTTTATCTAATGCCCTAAAATTAGTTTGATAAAACCTTACTGGGATTTCCCCTATCTGTTTCTCCATAAAGTGATATTGTTGGATTATAGAACCAGGAAAAATTCTAGTCAGCATTCATTCAGGACTTCCCTTTCGTTACTGCCTACCTCTGTTATTCTCTATGGAGGAAACATTGGGATTCTTCCTGAAATCTCTGAGATGAACCTTCCACGTTTTTCTGCAGGCTCCCCTAGCATCTTAGGGAGCTCTGAGCAGCTGCCGCTCCATTGGTCTCCTTTCTGAAGTACCTGCCAACTGCTGTGTCCCAAGGCGGGGCAGAGAGACTTCAAAGGGAGAGACTGCCTTTCCTGGCCTGGCTGCACACCCCAGCCAGCTACTTCCTGAAAAGTTCCCTTACAAACCGTTTCTCAGTAAGCAAAGCTGGAGAAGAGGTTGCAAGTTTGCATATGTCTTTTTAGCATAGAACAAAATGACTCGCTCTCACATGTCATGTTAATTTTGGTTTTCTAGAGAAACCAAATCAGTGAACACACACACACACACACACACACACACACACACACACACACACACACAAGGGGGTTCATCCCCCACCCCCTAAAAAGACGGAATTGCACTGGGCAGAGCAGAGCTTTCATAATATGCATTTTCCCTGCTGGGCGAGCTTCAAGGAACTCTCTCAGAGTTAGTGCACCCAGTGGTGTCACCTGGGAAAGTTCTCTCTGGTCACGGTGAATATTTTCGTAAAAGCAGATTAACTCAAACCACACTTTTTGTGATGGCTGATTTAAGAGAACAATGTGTGGCTGTGAAATTTTGTTTCCTACTTGATGAAAAATGCTGCAGACACTGTTGTGATGTTGAACACAGCTTATAAGGACAGGGCTATTGGAAAAACGCAAGTGTATATGTGGTTTTCTCATTTCAAAAGAGGTGAAATATCGATTGATGACAAACCTCTGGAAGTCCATCAACTCCCCGAATGGTCGAAGAAGTCAAATAGGAGTGCATTTGGAATTCATTCCACCAGGTCAGGCTGTTTATCAAGCTTTTTATTTATAGGTTCTGAAAAGATTGCATTACAGTGTGTGACAAAAGAGGCCTGATTTGTGGCAGACGGGACTGGTTTTGCCACCACAACAATGCACCTGCTCACTCAGCCATCTCAGTGCACCAGTTTTTGGCAAAAAACATGCATCTCATGCCTCAGGCACCTTACTCACCTGACCTTGTTCCATGATACTTCTTTTTGTTTCTGTTAATGAAAAGGGACATGAAAGGACAGCAATTTAATGACATAGAAGAGGCGAAGGAAAAATAAAAGGGGGGTGGAAAGCCATCCAAACAGATGAGTTTGAAAAATGTTTCCAAGAATGAAATTTCAGATTTGACAAATGTATTAAGTGTAATGGAGAGCACTTTGAAGGTGATATGATTGTTTTGTAGAAAAAATTAAGTACATAGCTTTGAAAAAAAATTCTGTTTTGGCAGGGCATCCCCTTGTGTATATGTGTATATATGCTGGGAACTGGGAGAGCACAGGCTGGTGGGTGCAAGGATGAGTGGATTCAAGATCAGTGGAAATATAGCAGATTGTCAGCAGCTCCCTAGCTGGGCAGGCCACATGGTTGCCAGGCCCAGACGTCAGACACAAGATCCTAGCCACCATGTTGGAGAAGAGGGACAAGAGAGAGAGGCCAGATCTCTTACAAACAGGTCACATCCCCAGGAAGAGTCTTAATTGAGGGTTTGGACCCCACCCATACCTTCCCACAGATGTAACCAAGTTGACATGAAACTTAACGATCACACAGGACTGACTGCCCAGGTTATTCATTTCTCAGACACATGGTTTGGGGATTAGCTGTAGACACCGGTTGGGATCCTGTTTGCAAACTGGACTTTACTTTAAACTAACCTGGAGTTGAGTTAAGTAGCTGAAATGCTCTCTTCACCTTAAAGGCTACAGTGTCCTAGTGGGAGCCGATGCAGGTGACCACTGTGCCACGGCTGCAGAGTTGCTGGTGGTTGCACTTCGGTTCAGGCCTCTTCTTTTGAGGGTGAGCGATGTATGGTGACCCGGGATCCCCACATAGTTACTATTTTCATGCTCTCTCTGCTTTTTTTTTTAAAAAATGATGTCTGTTAGTCTAGCAGGCTTGGTTCTACCTTTGTGAATGAGTGTTATTCAAAGTTTTTCATGGTCCCCAGTCTCATTATTTGTGTAAATATTGTCCACTCACTTAAGTTTTTAATCTTAACAAGTCAACAATTCATGCACTATGATCTAAAAAGCTTGTATTTATGTATATATATATATATATATATATATATATATATATATATATATATATATATATATATATAATTTTTCTTTTCTCAACAATGTTCTACTTATACTATCAATAGAATTAGCTTATGTCCCATGGGGATGATTTATAATGTTTTCCAATAAAATGAAAATGCTACCTCTAAAGCAAAGTAGGGCCACATATAAACCATAGGCATATGACTGGGCTTTGGGCTCACACTCAATCCTCGCCCTAATCTAAGAACAATTAGTTCCCATGTCATGGTCCTACTCTAGATTTACCGTCATGGAAAGATCACTGAAGAGACTGGTGCTCTAGCAAAGTACGGTGAAGAAATCGGATGGTGTCCAGTTTCCAGAAATAATAGACCTGTCATCTTAAAAGCTTGTCTCAAAACAAACAGCTATCCAAGTGAGGCATCAAGAACGAAGAAGAACACCAGCTTATGTGATTTAAAAAATTTTAAATAACAAAATCCAAGTCCAGAAGAGGACATCGTATCAGACTTTAAATGGTGAACACTCAATTTTCAGAAGGTTATGAATGACTTTGAAAGCCCCAAATCCACTTGCAGGGTCCCTGCAAGGTTTAAGCCTCTGACCCCGGTGCAAAAATGTGAATGGCCTTGCTCTCAGACACAGAGCATGGTAAAGTCAATTGTGGGCGACACAATTAGGCTAACATGCAAAACCTTAACATCTGATTTCTCTTTGGACTCATTTTAATTTGTTCTCGTTTTCAATATTTTATGCTGTCTTTTTGCTTAAGATTTTTTTCCATTTTATTTAGTCATTTATTTACTTATTTAGTCTCCTGATTTTTCAAAATGTTTTCCTGTATATGTAATCCAGGACAGGCAAATCTATATAGTTATTAATTAACTGGATGAATAATTACCTAAGCACATGGCAGGGGCAATTGGGGGAAATGGGGGATGGTGTAACAACAACGAATAGAAGAAAGAATGACATGTTCTGAAATTATTGTGGTGATGATTGCACAGGCTTCGTTGTATGATGGAACTCCAGAATTTTATGATATGTGAATTCTATGCCAATAAAATTTTATAAAAGATTTCTTCTTGGAATCACCTTCTACTCCTTAATCCACACCCCTTTATCTCGTTTGGTTCAGGTGCCCTGGCTTCTGACAATGTATGTAAGGGGTGTGTGTTGGGTGGGAGGCAGTTTGATGATCCCACTAGACCTAGATACTTGGCCTTATGTGAGGAGTGCTGAAAATCCAATGTTTCTGATGAATCCATTTCCCAAATTCTGTATATGAATGTGTACCATTTCAAGAGCTTTAAATAACCAGTTTATCTCTATAAGGCTGGTTATCCTTTCTTTTTTTAAAAAAGTAATCACTATATTAAAAATAAGTTAACCTTCTTACTTATAGGGGAAATATGAAAGTAAATTTCTTCCCTTTGGTCTCAAAGAATTCAGAATGTGTTCATTTAAAATAAGAACGTTTTTAAGATGACCAAAACTGAAATGTCAAAACATCGATATGCATTTTTTAACTAATTAGTTACAGATTAGAAAACATTTCTTTTTCTTCAGTGATTCACCTTAGCAATTTTTTTAACCTTTACATGTGAAAACATATGTCCCCTGAGAAACAAACACGTCACCATGCCCCTCTTTGCTCTAATGTTGGCATCACTAACAGAGGATTTTAGACTAGTTTCCTATACAGCAGTGAGAGCTTCCTGGTAGGTAGAAAAAAGTAAGATTAGGAATGGCACCTTCTTCTAATTCCTTCCAATTAAAATTGTCCTACTCCACCTGGCACACAGTAAATACAATACCGGGCTCCTGCAGACAGGTGTAATTTATAATTTACTTGTTCTGCAATAATAAGAGGACTTTCTTTAGCAACCAAAGTATCATGTTTTCTGAAGTATTCTGCAAATCCAGTGTGGTCAGAAAGCCAAAGCTGTATCACAGTATGGTACCCAACAAGCCATGTCTACAAACATTCTTTCGCTCTGCCTAGTTTTCATATTGAATGGTTGAATCCAATACAGTAGGTCCATGAAGAACTGAGAGTAAGACAGTCTTATCTAACCCACCCCTTTACCCAAAATAAGGACACGGAACAGACACACACACACACACACACACACACACACACACACACACACACACACACACAAACAGCTCTTTTCTTATCATTTCAAATTCATCTCTTGAGAAGTTGAAGTCTCCAATGTTTCTTCTAGCTCCTGGGTACATCATTACACGCTTTGAAACGTTTTCTCCAGATTTCAATGTAATGTGGTTCTTCTTGCTCACTGCGGTTTGGGTGTGCATCCTCCAAAGAGTCCCTTGATCTCTGTGTTGGTGGGCTGGGTGACGTGTAAGGACCAGGCTCTTCAGCCAGCTCTTGGCATATGCTTTCTAGCATGGTCTTGAACTCCTGACGGGCCACCATTGTCAGCTCACCTATCTTGTAGAACTGGTCCTGGGCTCCATCGTAGCTGAATATCCCGACCACACTAACAGGAATGCCTTTGTCTTGACTGCGTCCCAGAGCTTTGCGGTGGAGAGCACACACCAATGGAATGTTCTGCTTACAGGCATCATCAATAATGGTATGCAAAGTGTCATCCAACCCGCCTTTGGATTGTATCTTCTCACAGTTGGGAGAAATAATGACACATTTCAGCATTTTGAGCTTCAGGTGTTTGAGAACTTCTCTCAGCCCCAATACGAGTCGGCATTTGGTCTTAGCCTTGACTGGATCTTTCTGATACATATGATCTTGGAAAAGTACCAGTTCTTTCAGAAGATCCATAATACAAGCATCAGCTTCCTTACTAAGCATCTGGCTTCAGTAATCCCTGACCCTCCGGTGGCGAATCTTCGGGAAACTGGTTGAGTCGAGACTAAAATGGCAGGTTTCTGAGTCACTCGGGGGCTCAGTTCGGAATGGTTCTTCTGACTTTCTTTCCTCCACCAGCGTGGAGGAGGTCGATTCTTCCATTTCCCCTGAACGGTCATCCTTCTGGAAGGACTGGTCAGCATCACTGCTGTCGACACCTTGCATGTCAGTTGCAACATTTTCTTGGAGATGCTGCTGCTTTTTCTCCTGCCGTTCCTTCAAAATAATCTTCTTCCATGACGTTGGTTTCCTGGCCTTGGGAACTTCTCACTGCTTCCAACTTTCTTCCTCGGCGGGCCACTGGAGTCTAAGGGGCTGTGAGGGGTCTGCACCTGCTGCAAGTGGTGGCTCTCCGTCCCCGAGGTGGCTTCTTTGGAAAGAACTGGCACAGCACCAACCGAGACCACCCCAGGTGTGGAAGACTGCTGGGCATTCTGGGAGTGCTGCTGCTTCTCCCATGCTGCGAGCATTCTGCCCAAATCCAGCTGACCTGGAATTTCACTCTTCGTTCCACTGTTTTTAAAACCCTTCTGTTGTGCTGTTTGGATCGACATTTTGCTGACTCTCCCCTGTTTCTTCCTTCAGCAGCAACGGCCCGATTGGGGAACTAGTCAGCATCTTCAATCCTCGGTGGCTCTTGAACTGTTAGAACTTCATATTTTGATTTAGAATTTTCTTTCTTTTTCTTACTCTTTCTTGAAGCTTCATTTTGTTCAAGGTTGTCGCTTTATAAATCTTTGGACATTTTAGGATCTGTTGCTGAAGCAACTGTCTTTAGGCTTTTCATGGAAGTAACATCTTTAGTGGCTGGTGACAGTTCTGTAGACAGTCTGCCGCACAACATAGCTCATTGGTGTCCGAGATACCTCTCGTATAGGAAGGTGAACTGTCAGCATCATTATCAGCTACTGAGTGAGTTGCATTTCCATTCTGACCACTCTTTCCCCCTCTGATAGCCCTGCAAGCGGTTGTACTTCTCTCAGGAGAGAGATGCTGATTGTAGCAGAGCGCAAAGGACCCCATTTGGGATGTTTTGGCATCTCTAATACACCATTGTTCTCTGGACCTTGCAGTTCAGGAAAATCCACCCTGGTAAATTCAAACTCAAGTTTGGAGGTAGAACCATTCTTTTCTATTATTCTTGATTTCCTGCGTGTTCGTTCATTATGCTAGACATCTGATTTAAAGCTATTTTCTGCATGATGTGTATGATGGGAGCTGGTTTTATACCGACTCTTCTGCTGTCAAACTTGGGCTCATCATATGTCTTTTTTCTCAAGCAGACCTTCAATTTCTTGAGGGGAGTACACATGCGCTCACTTTGGGGCTTAGCAGCTTATAAATCTTGGGAACAACTGGGTTGATTGTATTCATACTGGGAGGCAGGCACCGAACAAACATTTGGTGTAGATTCAAGGGTATCAGGAGAATAGGCATACGGATCAATAGTTATATCAGAAGATCAATACTGAGGTGGAAAAGTTGAAGCTCCAAAGGCCATCTCTTCCGTATATATTTTCTGCCTCGCCTTCAGATCCTCGCAGGAGCTCCGACGCTGTGGTGGGCGGCTTTCAGGAGGCCCAGCCGCAAGAAGCCAGGTGCAGCCACGATGGCTGGCGGGACAAAATCGGTTATCTTTTCCAACCTAAGCAATTTTAAATTGTCTACTAGGCTTTGAAGAAAAGCGATTTCCTATTTGTCAGTTATATTCTACGAGAATTTTCAAATTTAGTGGGAAAGAATTTAACTTTCATCATTAAGTATATGTTAGTTATAAGCATTTTTGAAGATGCCCTGTATTCTAGCTACAAAATAGACTTGGCTATGATACATTATTATGATTTTATTTAACTTTTTTTTCCAGTTTTACTTTTCCTTGATTTTAAAAAATATAACAACTCAGACCACTATGTAGGCTTGTGAGCTTGGGAATCTTGAGGGATTTTCTTCTTTCTTTTTTTAAAAAAGAGGCATACTGTATATGTTTACACAGCTTATTTCAAGAAATAGAATCAACAACAATATCTTATCAAACCCTCTATGTGTGTAGTTCTCTTCCCGTCCCTCCAATCCTTCCAATAGTCTGTTGAGGGTTTTGGTAATCTGTGTTCATAAAGTATATTAACATATAGCTTCCTTTTCTTGTCTTGGCTTTATCTGGCTTCCGTGTCAGGTGGCGGGGGAGGGGCCATTGCTCAACAATTATGACCCTTCTTCCTTTTTTTGGAGAGAGTTTTTATTGAGTTTGTGGTATTTTTTCCTTTTATTTAAAAGAGGTTTTAAGTATGATGTTTTTAGGAGGAGAAGGGGCTGAGAGACAGCTGGCTTAATCCTGGGCAGGTGCTTCCTCTACAGGATCCCTGTGTCTGACACCTAATCTGCCAAGAGCCAGCTGATGGATTCCACTGGGTCTCCCTCACACAGGGCCTAGCCATTTATTCCAGGCTAAATGGAAGGCTCCAGTTATCTTGATTCATGTTCCTTTCTGCACTGACTTATTTACAAGATGTTTTCAAATAAGAGGCAGAAACAAGCTCTCCTAAAAGGTTAAAAAAATTTTTTTATTAAACATTGCAGAAGTGCAATGTGTCCTATTAATAAAAGAAGAGTAGTTAATGAGCATGATTCATTTAGCAGCCTCACAGGGCGACAGACCATCTGTAGAACATATTAATTGGGTGTATCGAATACTGCAGAAATGAGCACCAATGTTATTAAAGACCGTGAGTCAAAATGACTTCCACTGCCAAGCCATAAAACTAAAATATTTGAGGGAAGTGTCATGGATATAAATCAAACCCATCGAAGAGGCTTGCGATGCGCATTTCCTCTTTGCTTGCATTATTGTAAAGTTAACTTTATTGAAGCATCTTCTATTCCATCAGGAAAGACAAGCACAATTTTAGTTTGGCCATTCGTGAACCCAGTTAATCGGATTCACAATGTGCGGAGAAAAAGCTCACCAGTTTCAGAAATTTCACCAGATTACCTCTAGAGGCTTGATCCATCAGAGGCTTCTGTGATTCCTAAAATGACCCAGGCATTTTTTTTAACATGGTGTTGACCTGTTTGTGCAAGATTCCCAATGGCTGAACTACTTTTCCTTTGTTACTTGCAATCCTAATTTTCAAATGGACCGTTTCATCCTCCTCCACCTTGTGGGGTCTACGGACACAGGTGCAGACTTCAGACGATGGGAAAATGATAGTCATCAGAATTATTGATCGAAAGAAACAATTCTTGTTTCTGTTTACATTTTATTTTATTGGTCCAGGAACTTTTACAGATAAGAAAACCCAAGCACAAAAAGGTTAAACTGCACAAGGTCATGTTGCAAACTGAGATGAACGCTTAGGTTGGTATGACTCCCAAGTATGTTATTTTTCCCCATTCCTGTTAAAATGATAAATATGCCTCATTGGAGTGTTTGATCAAATAGTGACTGTGGGCACTCCCATGCCATCTCATCCGAAAGGAGTTCATCTCTAGCTCCCTCTTTGCTTCTCCCTGTGCTTCCAATTCTGATCGTCTCAGACTGCTTCCTGGATGACTGTCTACTGTCTTTCCTCGCTAGGTAAGACCTGGCCTGTCTATGTATAATTTCCCTTGAATAAAGAATTTAGTGGCTGAAAATGGCTCCTGGGTTGTACTCCTTGGTCATACCTTCCCAGTTAACAGGGGGTTTCTATATTCTCAAACAAAGTAGTTAACAATGTAGAAATTTCAGTTAGAAATGTAGCAAGGACAGGATTTGGACAAATGCGGCCTTGGGCAGAGGCATTTTGAAACTCCAGCATTATGGGCAGGATCAGAAGTAAAACATACATATCACATTCAGGTAAGTCCAACCCCCACACACCAAACTCACTGCTGTTGGGTTGGTTCTGACTCATCGTGACCCTATAGGAGAGAGTAGCACCCTCCATATGGGTATCTTTACAGGAACAGAAAGCCGAAATTTTTTTTTCTGGTAGAGTAGCTGGCGGGTTTGAACTGCTGACCTTGCAGTTAGTAGGCCAACTCCCAGCTCACTGTGCCACTGTAAGGTGACCACACATCTCGCTTTTGGCGGGACAGTCCTGATTTTTAACAATTAGTCCCGCGTCCTGCGACATTTTTAAAAAATCCCAATTTTTGGAAAGAATGCACGACAAGCTAGGGTATACGGTTTTCGGCTGCCATGTGGCTATTTCTCCAGGATATGAGTTTTAGCAATGGTGTCCCGCTTTACCAATGTTAACATCTGGTCACCTTACTAGGGTTCCTTTGAAGTAGGACAGAGTTTAGTGAAATAAAGTTGGTTGCATATGCATTATATAAAGAACTCTTTAGGCTCAGGCTTGGTCCTGGTGAGTGGTATGGTGGTGCTGATGGCAAGAAAAGTCCTAGCCTGTCAGAAGGATGGAGCCACTAGGTCTTTTGTACCAAACCCCAAACCAAATTGAGTCAATTCGAACTCATAGGGACCTTACATGAAATAGTAGAACTGCCCCCATTGGTTCCTACACTGCAAATCTTTAGAGCACAAGAAAGATCCATCTTCCTCCTGCAGAGTGGCTGGTGGTTTGGACCGCTGAGCTTGAAGCGACCATTCTAGTCTGTAGTCTACTCTGTCCCCAGGGCTCCTCTGGACAAGTCGAGTTGTAGATAATGGCGGTCAAACCAATGATCAGTTTCTAAATACTGGGGCTGAGAGTGAGCCTCATGGCAATATTTCTTGTGATGGCTCAGAGTAATCAATAGTTTGCATGGGCCGAGAATCGGCAGAGGCCCCAGGTTTGTAGTTGTCGGGTGCTGTCAAGTTCTTTATAGTGGTTGGATGTATAACAAAATGAAACCACATCCATTTCTATACCAGGCTTAAAATAATCCCTCTACTTATCTAGTTCATTCACTGTCTTTTCTTTTTCTTTTTGTTTTGGTAACTAATCTTCTCTTTTACCAAGCATGATGTTGTTTCCCAGGGACTTATCCATTCAGACAACATGTCCAAAATATGTGCCTCAAAGTCTCTCCATTCTCTGTTCCAAAGAGCATTCTTTGTGTATGGATGTGTTCTTTCTTCAGGTATCCCACGACATATCAAATTTTCTTTGGTCTTTTTTAAAATCAATTATTCAGCTTTCACATGCATATGAAGCATTTGAAAATACCACGCCTTCCATCTGGTGCACCTTAGTCTCGAAAGCGAGTCCTTTTGTTTGTAACACTTTAAAGATCTTTTGCAGCAAAGCTTCCCAGTGTGACGCAGCATTTGATTGCCTGGCTGTGGCATCCATGGGCATTGGCTACAGACACAAGTCAAATGAAATGTTTGTCAACTTCAGTCTTTCTCCTTTTATCATGATGATGCTTATTGGACCAGGTGTGAGCATTTTGTTTTCTTTATGTTGTAGTGTAATCAGGAGTGAAGGCGGTGGTCTTTCAGCCTTATCCACAAATGCTTCGCATTCTTAAGCTCACCACCATCAATTTAATTCCAACGCATAGCAACCCTATGGGACAGGGCAGAATCTCCACTGTGGGTTCCTGAGACTTTATTCCCTCCGGAAAGCTTCATCTCTCTCTAGGGGGACAGCTGCTGGTTTAGAGCTGCTGATCCTAAAGACTTGCAGGCCAGTGAATCACACCCCCCGCCCTACCACCAGGACTTGCACGTGACTCTGAACATAAGTTCTGGGTGAGGTAGTGGGTTCCTCACTGATCTGCTAAGCACAAGATCAGCAAGCTGAAATTACCAGGCACTCCATGGGAGAGTGAAGAGAATTCATACTCCTGTAAGGATTTGTAATCGGGAAAACTCAAAAGGTCAGCTCTATTCTATCTTACAGGGTTGCTATGAGTTGAAATCAACTGATGCCAGTGGGTTGAATGTCAACAAAGAAGAAGAAACTCCTGAGATCTCTGTAACGCATGGCATTGCCGGGAGTGAGAAGGGATCGGTTTAATGGCAATACGATTTTTGGTTTGGAAGTCCGACCATATAGACTTACTCCTGGGTTCAAAAACGAACCATTAAATGGGTGTTGCTTTCAGACTAAATGTGTAGAAGTTGAACACGAATCGCAGAAAAACAAACAAAACGCCCACTGCCACCATGTCTATTCCTCGCCACGGTGGCTCTCCAGGGCAAAGTAGAACTGCCTAAAGTCTTTACAGACGCAGGCTGCCACATCTTTCCCTGTGGAGCTGCTGGTCGTCTTGAAGTGATGCCCTTTCCCTTCGTAGTGAGCGCTAAGCCACTGTGACACTAGAGATCTTTCCATATCTGCCCTAAAACCTTACATTTTGTGCACAACTGCTCCAAGTTAGTACTTGGGTCTCTTCTGGCGTGGTGCGTTTTGCTTGCTGCTTGAACTGGGTTTGCTGCTAATTGATGTGATGCTTTATGGTTATGATGGTGCTGTGGGGCAGGCAGTGGTTGGGTGGTGCAAACCCACCCGCCACCCAGGGGACAGAGGGAGCTATCTGTTCTATAAAGATTTCCAGTCCGGACACGCGGTAGACGGTTGCCAGGGGTTGGCCACACAATGGCAGTGGTGTAATTATCCCTCATGTAAGCCTTCTGGGGGCAGGGACTTTCTCCTTTCACACATGGCAATGAGCAGACTCTTTATACTAGTGTTTGTGCCAATGACGGGCAGACCATCTCCTGTCGGACATTGATAATATTAAGAGGAGTGTTGTAATCATTAAGTATGCCTCTAAGCACAGCTTCCTATAATCACACACGATGTTGTCTAAGGCAGTTAGTGTACGTGTTTAAGTATCACCTTTCAGTGATCCCCAAACTTCAGTGTGAATCTATAGCTCCACTCTCAGAGTTGTTAGCTTCATATTTCTGGAATGAGGCCTGAGAATTTGCATTTCTAGCAAGTTCCTACCAACAAAAAGCACAGACCCACAAACCGATTGCTATCAAGTTGATTTAGATTCAGAGTGACCAGATAGGACAGAATAGAACTTCTCCATTTGACTCTGAGGCTATGAATCGTTCTGGTAGCAGCCTACCTCATCTTTCTCCCGTGAGAGAGAAACTGCAAGTTTGGACTCAGTGGTCCAGTGCTTAGCCTGGTGAGCCCTTGGTGATTCTAATACTGCTGGTCATCAAACCCACTGCCATTGAGTTAGATATTGGTGCCCAAGGAGTCTCATTTTGAGAAGTACTCCTCTAGGGAGTTATCTAAGCATATGAGATAAAAGGGTTTAAGGTTAGAAAGCAACTAAGGTCAACATCTACCATGAGGCCGACCTTAGAACCCTTCTCTTAGGAAATTCCGTGCCATATTTTCTTGTCCAGTATGAAATAGATGACTTGCTATTTAGGAAACCAGAAGGGTGAATGATTAATTGTTAACTCGGTCTGAAACATGCAGTGACATTAGCAGTTTATTACTTTTTCTCAATTCTCCTACTTCCAATTTTTTATTTTATATATATTTTAAAAAATAAATAGGGAGAGACAGGGAATGACTGAGTGTGGCAACTGCTGGCACCCTCACTTGCTGACTGAAAGGGGGAGGTGTGGCTTCTTCCAGAGGTACCCCGGAAGAAAGGGCTGGCGACCTAGCTCTGAAAAGTCAGCCACTGAAAACCCTTTGGAGCAGATTTCTACTCTGGCACCCATGGGCCTTCAGGGTTGGCATTTACTCAATGACAACTGGTTTGTATTTAGAAGGCTAATTTTTCAGTGGTTAGTGGGAAAAAAAAGCAGAAAATCCAAGGAATGAGTTTCAGGCTTTGCTTTGTTAGGAAATGCCTTCTGTCAATCATCAAAGTTCAAATCAAGCAGCATATTGCAGGAAGATATCTTTACAAGACATTTATGAATGTTAACTTGTTTTATTATATTTCAGTAGTGGAATAGTAATTATTATTATTATTAGTAACTATTCTTACTAGTAATAGATTCACAGTAATTAATCATCGAGCCACCACATCATCAAAATGACCCAATTAGCCAGGGCTTTGAAGCTAAAGGAAAACATTAAAGTAAATATTTGGGAATTGAGATAAAATGATGCTACTTTATTTCACATACTTAACTTTCATTTTGGTGTATTTAGATAGTGATGTTGTTTATCTAAAAGACCTTGAAGTGAGTTAGTAAAGCAGCAGCAGGGTGATTCCATCTACCTACTGAAGCAAGGATTGGAGGTATCAAATCAGAAAGTGCAATGAAGCGATGAAAGGGTCACAGCAGTCCTGGAAGAACACACATGCCTGGAGCCTGAGATCCCATGTGATTCCGTTCCCTCGTCCAATGCCATGCTCCCTCCTCTTTCCCCACCCTCCCCACAAAATTTCATCCAAAGACTAAAGACAAAAGGTATTGATTCCTGGCTGAATATGCTGAATGTGTGTGCCAGCAAGAAACAGAGCAGAAGACAGTTATATTTCTATAAAATTGCTCAGGTTATATTACATTTTCTTTCATATGTTTTCCTGCTGGATCATCCTTTGACATTTTCTGAAATAAAAGTCTGCATTCATTAGCTTCTTCAGAGAAACTGCCCATAAGGTTGTCACCTCATGCAATAGGCTCACACCCTTTTATCACCACAGGCAAATTCATGGGGGGTGCTGTGCTTCTCTGATGACAGAAATATATTTGAAAAAGCAAAACAAAAAAGCTTCCAGTCTTCGCACTCATGAATAATGTTTGCATTTCAGGATGTTTTGCAATCAGGGGCAACAGCTGTGTGTTTACCTTTCAGCTGGCAACCTCCCCCAAGGAGGCTCTCAAGGCTCCATTTCAGGGGGTGTTTGAAGTGTAAGAGAAACCAGCTGCCTGATGAACAATCAGCAAACTTCTGCCAGAGAAAGCCATGTCTCAGGGAGTACCAGTCATGGCAGTGGGGTGTGTTGTAGTCACCGTCATTGCTGATTTAGTGTGAAATGTGCAACCAGCAAGAAAAAGAAGCCTCAGGAAAATTTTCAAACCCTGGCTGGCTGAGAATCATACTCATAAGTGCTATTGGAGCCAATGGGTCAGGCATCAAAATAACAGGTGTGCTTTGGGTAGCTCAAGCCATGATCATCTTTCACAGCAGATCTCAGACGCAAACAGTTTGAAAGCTTGGCTATATGAAGGGAAAGGGAACGACTCTATGGCTGTGGATCTTGTTCTTTATGCAACACGGAGGGAGAAACTGAGATGAGGAGAATTGGAAACTTTTCAATAACTACATTTGGCAGTACACTGAATGTAGAGGTGACATGGGACTGGGACACAATTCAAGGAAATGAGTTAGAAGAACAGGAGTGCCAGGGATTCTGGGATTGGCGTCCTGCCTTTAAGGCTAGCAAGCTACTTAACCTCTCCCAATCTTGTTACTCTTACTTATGAAATAAGGATCATAATCGCATCAACCTGAGCAGGTGATGGTGAAGATTAGGTAACGCTGATAATGTTTTACAGGGAACCTGAAATGTCGAAAGCATGCAAGCTGTACTATGAGACAGAACAAACCACACTGACCCATAGCCCTACAGGAGACAACACTGGAGAAACAGTGTGGGAATTGCACCCATTCTGATCCCACCACACCCAGCCAAAACACTAAGGGTGTGCAACAGAACAGCAAGGAGAACAGAGCAACAAATTCCCCAGGGAATACCAAAATTAGACTTTGGGGCCAGGGCTTGGCACCCCATCAGACTCGATCGGAAAATACTCCTAAAGGCCAACAAACAGTCCTTGAACTAGCTACAAGCTTTACTTTTTTGTTGTTGTATTTTTTGTTTTGTTTTGTCATTGACATTTTGTTGTTGTTTTGTTGTATATTGTTGCTTGGTTTTGCTCTGCTTTGCTTTTTGTGCATGTTATTATCTCTGCAGGTCTGTCTAAATAAGATAGGCTAGATGAACAATCTGGAGGAAAAAACAACGGGAATGACAGTTCTGGAGGGACATGGGGGGTGAGGGGGAAGGAAGTGGTGTTAACAAGCCCAGGGACAAGGGAAAATAAGTGATCCAAATTGGTGGTGAGGAGGGTGTAGGAGGCCTGGTAGGGTGTGATCAAGGATAATGTAACCGAGAGGAATTGCTGTAATCCAAATGAAGGCTGAGCATGGTAGAGGGACAAGAGGAAAGTAAAAGGAAATATAGGAAAGAGCTAGGAGGTGAAGGGCATTTATAGAGGTCTAAAGAAAGGCATGTGCATATGTAAATATATTTATATATGAGGATGGGGAAATAGATTTATGTGCATATATTTATAGGTTTAGTATTAAGGTAGCAGATGGACATTGGGCTTCCACTCAAGCACTCCTCAATGCAATAACACTTTGTTCTATTAAACTGGTATTCCGTGATGCTCACCTTCCTGACACAATCCCTGAAGACAAAGTGGGTGCATAAGCAAATGTGGTGAAGAAAGCTGATGGAGCCTGGCTATCAAATGATAGTGTCTGGGGTCTTAAAGGCTTGAAGGCAAACAAGCGGCCATCTATCCCAGAAGCAACAAAACCTATATGGAAGAAGCACACCAGCCTGTGTAATTATGAGGTGCCAAAGGGATCAGTTATCAGGCATCAAAGAATAAAAAAAATCATATGTGTGCTCACCTCCCTGATACAATCGAGGAAGACAAAAGGGTCAAGAAGCAAATGTGGTGAAGAAAGCTGATGGTGTCCACTATTAAAAGAAATAGCGTCTGAGGTCTTAAAGGCTTGACCGTAAATTAGCGGCCATATAGCTGAGGAGCAACAAAACCCACATGGAAGAAGCACACCAGCCTGTGCGATCACGAGGTGTTGAAGGTATCAGGTATCAAAGAACAAAAAAAATCATATCATTGTGAATGAGGGGGAGTGTGGAGTGGGGACCCTAAGCCCATCTGTAGGCAATTGGACATCTCTTCCGCACCAACTATCATGATCCCAATTCTACCTTACAAATCCGGCTAGACTAGAGGATGTACACTGGTACAGATAGGAACTGGAAGCACAGGGGATCCAGGAAAGATGATCCCTTTAGGACCAGCGGTAAGACTGCAGATACTGGGAGAGTAGAGGGAGGGTGGGCTAGAAAGGGGGAACCGATTATAAGGATCTACATGTGACCTCCTCCCTTGAGGATGGATAACAGAAAAGTAGGTGAAGGGTGATGTCAGATAGTATAAAATATGGCAAAATAATAATTTATAAATTATCAAGGCTTCATGAGGGAGGGGTAATGGGGAGGGAGGGGAAAAATGAGGAGCTGATGCCAGGGACTTACGTGGAGAGCAAATGTTTTGAGAATGATGAGGGTCACAGATGTACAGATATGCTTTATATAAATTGATGAATGTATGGATTGTGATAAGAGTTTCATGAGCCCCCAATAAAATGACTTTTTAAAAAAAGAATTATTATTACAGAAAAAGATTGCTTTTCCACAAGAATAAGGAGAAGATCCACTTTTTTCGGGAAGCCCCTGTCCATTTCTGACTCAGGCGGAGCGTATTGCGGATGGTCCACTACTGTCTCTCACATGGCATGCAATAGTCTCGTCAAGTGGGATGCAGCCCCTTCTTCCCCAGAACAAGCAAGCTCATCGGGGTCCGCGCTACTTTCACGGGAGAAGAGGGTCGTGCCTCTGCTGCGGTGACTTCGTGGGGCGGTGGACAAGTTGCTTTGGCTTTCAGTTCTCACCAGAGCCCTCTCCTGGTGAGTAGAACCCGTTCTTCTTCATCTGACTATGAACTTGGCAAAGTCACGACATACAAATACACACAAAGGACAGCACAGCCCTCCTGGAGTTGCCCCGGTTCACGGGGACCCCATGCCCATGTCTGTCAGAGGGGACCTGTGTCTGCATAGAGTTTTCAGTGGCTGCTTTTTCAGAGTGAGATTGTCAGGCCTTTCTTCTGAGATGCCTCTGGGTAGATTTGAACTGTCGACCTTTCGGTTAGTAATTGAGCACACTTTTGGCACCACCTAGGGACTTCTAATCACACCCAGAGTCCTACTTTTTCTGGCTACATCAGGTCATTCTCCTCAGCTGCTCTCTTGAAACTAGTTTTTATCGGAGCCCTGTGATCAACACTTCCAAAAATCTCCACATGCCCAGGGAATCCACAAGTGAACTGACTACATTGTGACAGATCTGAGTAAACTCTACGTAAAAGTAAAAATCTGAGTCTAAGCAATTTTTCTTCACGTGGATTACCAATCAACTATTATTCCAGTCTTCAGACTTTTCTCATTTTACCCTGCTCCCTGCACTTTAGGCAAAGCGTACTTTCTAGAATCAGAACATGACCATGTTATATCTTTGTTTAAAACCCTTCGATACTTCTATTACCCGCCTCAGAATTCCAAGGCAGCCCTTTGCAACTTCATTTCTGCTTCCCTCCCGCCTTGTGGCTTCCCTTTCTGTTTTGCACTTGCAAACAGGCCACCTCTCCAGGCATAAAAGCAAGCTCTTGAGGCTGCTCCCTTGCACCCTCTGCTCAGTTCTCTTGGGTCCCACACTAGGGCCTAAATCAGTGTTTCTCTAGCTTAGGACAGTGAGGGACCAGCCTTTCTTTCTCCCTTTTCCTTTAAAAAATATTCGAATTCATTGCAGATTAGTCTTTCTCTAAAATACAGTAAAAATTCAGTAGACATAAACCTACTAATTGCTTTGGATGTCATGATACTGTCAAATTGCTATTGATTTACTCATCTTGTTGAAGAGTGGCATTAGTCTAGATTAATCCATGATTTTTAACTTTCCATTAGGTCTCAATTGACATGTCACTTATTCTCTGAAGCCTTCTGCGATCGATCCAGGAAATGGACCTATGATCTCTCCTGTGTACTTTCATCAGAGGAACTTTCTGATTGCCCCCAAATTCCAGGCAATGTATCTTGTTCACCTTCCTATTTCCAATGCTAAATACACTTGTTACATTTTGATGCTTAATAAATAATGAATGGATGTAATCTTTTCTAGTTAGGGAAGAATTGAGGTGCACATTGTTAAGTTCCTTAATTACCCAAACTTACAGTAGAATCATCCTTGTCATTAATTACTATTTGTGTTCCTTTGAAAATGGTTAGTAAGGGAATAAAATTAGGAAATGCAGTACAGTTATTGCTCTAGGCAAGTCTACTCATAGGACTTAAAAATCAAGTAGATTGTATTCACAAGCTTTAAGAAAGAAATGGAAGGTTTAATTTGTATCTCTTCCATAGAAAGAGATCGTTATGTCTCTGGAGACTTCCTACTTTTAGAAGGTTTTGCTTTACCAGATCTTTCTTTGACCGGCTGCGATACCAATGACTCCCAGCAGACTCACCAAAAGCATGAATTGATCAATGGACTAATTTCTCCAAAGACCAGTGAGAAATAATGGAAATACTAATAACTACATAACTAAGAGGCTAGATAAGGGTTTAAAAGACTCCCACCCCCTCAGGTTTTAAGGATAAAAAGGGAACGTGAAAAGAAAGTTTCTATTTTGTAAATGGAGCTTGTGGCATTGACACTGAGAGACAGAAGTGACGGTCCTCATTAAATAGGATTTCATGTTTGCACGGACAACAGAGAGCACTGCCCACTCGAAGAGTGGGGAGACCCCTTCTCTCACTGGGAGCGCTCCCAGTTACCCCTAGCAATTCAAAGCAAATTAGTGCTCAAGGCACACTGATCAGTAGTTTTGTTTGGGGAAGTGATTTTCTTAATCTTCCTAGAGCGCTTTCCCTGTGGGCACTAACAGGTAAGTGTCAGGGCCTGTTTCCTTGCCATTCTCCAACCGTCCTGTCTGCAGTGGGAAAAGGAGGGCTGAAGCTTTCTTCATATGCTGCTGAACGTCTTGAGAGAAACTTGAAGCCTCTTTCTGAAAGCCAGTAATATCGAATAGCAAATCAGGTAGAGCCAGTGCTCTCCCCTGAGGCCCATAGAAACTACCTAAGGTATCCGGAACTCGAAATACCTCTTGTGAATTGAACACACCTTTCCCTTGCTCATGTGTTTATCTATTTCTAAATGTGCATTGATAGTTATGTCTAACAAAATTCTAATAGTTTAAAATAATCTGATACATATTTTTTACTCTGTTAGGTATGTATGTAACAAATCATTTTGCATCTCCACAATACGTGGATGGGCAATTCAGTGTTAGCCATTTCCAAATGTTTCCATCACCCATGACTGAAGCTGTGTCTCCCTTTTCTATTCCAGCCTGTCACCCTCTAGAAACCACTAATAAACGTTGGTCTCGCCATACTGGCCAATGGGAGCCATATAATATAAGTGAATCTGACCATCTTTGGACTCATCACTGACTTATTTCACTGAGCATGTTTTCAAGGTCCATCCACATTTCATCACCGCTGTTTGCCGTATCATTAATTGTTAACATCCAGAAACAATTCAAAGCACTGTGGCTGTTGTGTGCTGCTTCTTCATTAAAAATGTTGAACTTACACAGGATTCTTCCATCTCTGATGTGATGTGCATGCCTTCGGTGCTTTGGTGTTTCACTGTGTGCAGACACCCTGAGGAGCAAGGAGCCTCTGGGGCCCGCAGGAGAATTTGACCCTCTTAGTACGAACAAGGCAGGCGGAGGGATGAAAGGCGCCGAGAGTTCAAGGAAAGGGAATACTGGTGTGTAGTCGTTGTGCAGATCCTTATGCTCCACAACATTGCCACATCTAATCCTCAGTGCACAATTTCTGGAACGGGGAAGCTTGTCCTTCACTATGAAGAGCCGGTTTCAAATGAAACTAGGTTGACTGACATTTTGAGATCACCTTTATCTCTTGTGTTCTCTTCTTGAAGAAATGTCTCAAGAGAGAGCTTGCCTGGGCGCTGGTCTGGGGAGTCTGGGAAGAGCACATCAGGGAGAGGATGGATCTCGGTTTTAGAGGGCTTTATTTTGGATTTGAGGAAAGGCAGCTGTATAATGTTTGCTGTGTGATGGAGCAGAATACGAGAAGGCAGGACCTTGTTTCTAGCATGATACTCACCCAACAGAACAGGGCAGGTTTCCACAGAGGTCTGAGATGATGGCAAAGTGCAGGAAGGGCCTGACTTTAGAAGTTCAGTGCAGAAACTGTCATATATGAAGCATGGTTAGTCTTGGTTTTGATGTTTAAACACCGTGTAGATGTTTAAGGACAGGGGCCTGAGCACCAAGGATGAGGTAGTCACAAGCATTCAATACAAAAACAAAAAGCAGCAGAATGTCATAGATATAAGTGATTACAGGTGGCATTCAAGGTAGGAAAAAAAACCATTGGAATAACATGAAAACTCATTAGTCAGTACTGCCAACCAATTCTTAAGGGTGGAGGTAAGATAACGATGTAAGTAGGTGGGGGTAGGTCAGTGAATTTAAATATGGCCAAGTACTATCCAGCTTGCATATGTATCTGTTTATAATGGGGAATATTGTCAGAAAATAGCCCTGGTTAAGCACCCAACTGCTAACAGGAAGGCTGGCAGTTCAAACTCCCCAGTGACTCCGCAGAGAAAGGACTTGTTTTTGTTATGTCCAGTGGATAGTCCATTACGAGACATGTGAGCTTATATAGAATAGAAGGATATATTATGTGTTTGCACCTTCTATCCAATTGCTATGTTTGAACTCATAGCTGCAGT
Source organism: Tenrec ecaudatus (assembly GCF_050624435.1). Classification (NCBI taxonomy): domain Eukaryota; kingdom Metazoa; phylum Chordata; class Mammalia; order Afrosoricida; family Tenrecidae; genus Tenrec; species Tenrec ecaudatus. The sequence continues at coordinate 82,812,615 of NC_134540.1, read as the reverse complement.
CATGATTTCGATTTATCATGTTGAGAGGTGTTCTCTGTTTCGCTTTACTGAGCAGGATGGCCTTTTCTAGGGACTGAAAATGTCTGACAACACGTCAAAAGCACATGAGACAAATTCTTGCCGTCTGCATTTCTAAGGAATATTCTAGCTGTTCTTCATTCAACACAGCTTTTTTTTTGTTCTTCTGGAAATCCATGATATATTCCAGATTCTTTGTCACTACATAATTTAAAGGCATCAATTCTTTGGTATTCCTTATTCATTGTTCAGCTTTTGCATGCAGATGAGGTAATGAAAAATACCATCTCTTGGCTCAGGTTCACCTTTGCCCTCAAATTTATAGCTTTACTTTTTAACACTTTGAAGTGTTCTTTTGCAGTTTGTTTTCCATTGTAAGGTATCATTGTATTTCCTGGCTGCTACTTCCATGTAATCACCCTATAAAGATTAGAGCCTGGGAAACCCTATAAAAACTCACTGCCAAGGACTCAATACTGACTCATGGGAACATAATGCTTACATGTGGGGTTGCACATGTCAGCAGTTCAAAATCCCCAGCTGTTCTGCAGAAGAAGGATGAATCTTTGTAATCCTGTGAAGAGTTACATTCTCAGAAACACAGGAGCGGAATTGTCCTCTAGTCCAGATGGTCTCCACGAGGAAGCCCTGGAGGCCAAGTCTCCTCTTCTAGACAGGGTTCCTAGGGATTTTAATTCACTCAGTGGCACAAAATAACAACAAATCTATTCATCTGGCAATAGTACCTGCTAACAACAACCACATTGCCACTCTGCCAGAGGGAAATCAAACAGGGACAACTTGGGGCATGGAGGTTGGCAGGTGCAATTCCGGGGATTGCTTTCAGCGGAAGGAAGTCCTTTACCTCTACCCAACCACTGGATAAAATGACCAATTTTGATCTATGTCCTTCAGTCTTCTAAAAAAGAAATCCATTCTTTTTAAAAAAATGAATCCTTCTATATAAGTTTCAAGAGCTATGCTCAGATTCTGGGGGCCCCAAATCACACCTGCACATAAAATGTTTCTTTACTGTGCTTTATTCCCATGTGGTCACTCACTCTTAGAAAACATACAGAAAGGAAACAGTGAGATCGTAGTAGGATTTAGACCTTCCTGTGCCTCTTGATTCAAATGATCATCATCAGATCTACCTTTATTACCTTCTTACCACTCTCTTACCTCTTTAGGCAAGACTGACCTAATGAGGACAGTATAGTTCATTGCATTCCTTGACATCAGAGAAAAAGAAACAAGAGAGACAGACAGCAAGACAGACTTTGTTTCCAAGCAGTGCTTGCAGGGACTTCAGCAGATAGAAGAGCGTCCGCCGTTCTGTCTACTCTGACAATGGTGGCCAGATCTATCAGTTCAAGTACAACGGTCCCTCTTAAATTAAATATTTCAAAGATTCAATCCCTAGAAAACATAATTTAGAAGTGAACATGTCAAGATTATTTTCTCCTTTTCCATGGTGCATTGCTACTGAAAGGGAAGACAGAGGACATGAGCCAAAGCATCGATTTCACAAGGCCACGGACCTTGTCAGTCTTGTTCGACTGCTATGTCCCCAGAGCTTGCCTCCACTCCTGACATATGGAAGGGGCATCATCGACCATTGCTGAATTTTTAAATGAATAGCTTCTTTCTCCTAATGGCTGACTCTGTTCTTATTAAACTCAATAAAACTACATAGTTTAAGGTCATTACTTCTGAAAAGATTCTGAACAAAGACAATCGGAAAGACTTCTCCATTTTTCATATGCAATTTGTTGCTGATAATTCCTAGGTGAAAATAGCAGAATTAAAAACCTATATTACCCTCACGCTTTCCCAGACAAGGTGTTTGTGAAAGTACCACGTTCATTATGTCACATGAAATATCCATGTCCTATGCATCACTTTTTCTTTAGTTCCCTGAGCAACGAATAAAAACCATATTCCACACCATGTCCAATGGGCTCGTTGCTGGTCCAGTAAGTGGGAGCTCTGTGGCTACTGGGCTTTACCGAGGCTTATTGCCATCTTTCGTTTTCTTCCCACTGATTTGACTCTCTTTTCTTCCCATTTCACAGTCTTTTCTATTTTAATCTCTCTTCTTTATTTTTATTTTTAAAATTCCATTTTAATGGGATAGGGGGAGGTGGGGAGTAAAGAAGTGGTGTTAAAAAACCCAGGGTCAAGGGAACAACAAGGGATCCAAATTGTTGGTGAGGTGGGTGTAGGAGGCCTGGTAGGGCATGACCAAAGGTTATGTAACGAAGAAGTATTGCTAAAACCCAGGCGAGGATGGAGTATCATAGTGGGACAGGAGGAAAGTCAAGAGAAATAGAGGAAAGACCTGGGAGGCAAAGGGCATTTATAGAGGTCTAGACAAAGACATATACATATGCAAATATATATATATATGTATATGGATGGGGAAATAGATCTATGTGCCTATATTTCTAGGTTTGGTATTAAGGTGGTGGCAGGACATTGGTCCTCCACTCAAGTACTCCGTCAATGCAAGAATGCTTTATTCTATTCAATTGGTATTCCATGATGCTCACCTTCCCGACACAACCGCTGAAGAAAAAGTGGGCGAATAAGCAAATGTGCTGAAGAAAGCTTATGGTGCCCAGCTATCAAAAGATTTAGTCTGGGGTCTTAAAGGCTTGAAGATAAGCAAGTGGCCATGTAGCTCAGAAGCAACATAGCCCACATGGAAGAACACACCAGCCTGTGTGATCACAAGGTTCTGAAGGGATTAGTTATCTGGCATCAAAGAACAAAAAACATATCATTCTGTGCTCACCTCCTTGATACGATCGCTGAGGACAAATGGGCGCATAAGCAAATGTTGCAAAGGAAGCCGATGGTGCTTGACTATTTGGTTTACATCTAAGAGAGCTGCTGAATAAATATTTGGCAAATAAATGGATATTGAATTCCGATATAAACAGGCACAATAGGACTTGAAAGTTCCTATGAACAGATGGCCTATCTGCAGAGATGCTTCTGCACCCCAGGAATGAAACGCCTCCCTTTCCTTTCCTCTACATCCCTAATGACATGCTTGCATTTCCCCAAATCCATACTTTGTGCTGTGCCAGGCCGTGACTATTTATCTCTGTGATGAATACTTAATGCAAATGGCAAGCCATCCTGAGGGAGGCTGGCATCCGTACCCACTGAGAAGGCCAGAGACAGCGTGTGAAGCACTGACGCTCACGGCCATTAATGCAAGCGATAATGAACATTTTTCATCAAGCTCTAATAGCATGCCATCAAGTAGGTCAACTGCTGTGCTGCCCATTTAGACACAAGTCGCTAATCAGCCAGTGAAATCCTGTAAATACCTGCATTTCTCCAAATTTGCTTTTAAGCCTTGGAGAAAGTCTGAAATGTGTTTCAATGAGTGAAATGGATATGTGTAGAAATAGTGAACATTTTAATTTAATGGAAAACCCCGTACTGTGTGAGAAAAATCATTTCCATCTGAAGTTCTTTTCTAGTTTTCTTAGAGGTACGAGGTGTTAGCCACATATCTTGAAAGGTTAATTGCAGACTCATTAAAATCATAAATACTGATTTTTTTCTTTTTACAAATAATTAAAAAGCTGTATTCTCTCCCCCCCCACCCCCCATCCACTGATGAAGCACCACCAAAAAGAGGGAAATCTAGTTTGTGAATTTAAATATTGTATTTTTTTTCTTTTGGTTCGTATGAGCCACAAAAGGAATGCTACAGTGTCAGTCATGTTTTCTATCACATATTTGTCATACAAATGGTGACATAGAACTCAGAAGTCATAATGAAGCTGGCACCCTTTCTTCGGGACAGCTTTTCACACTATCAGTTCTTTCATTCACTGCAAGAGTTAGCCCTGCTTTGTTCTTGTGCCTGAAGCCTGATTTCCAATGGGTGTCCCAGCATTACAGAATGCTAGTAGAATTCTCCTTCCTGGTGATTTCAATGCTGACTTCCTTCTCAATGATAACACGAGAGAAGCAGGCACAGGTAATGAGAAAATACATTTTATTTGCAGGCTGGCATATTGATGTTGAATGCTAGAAGGGTATTGTTTTCAGCCATAACTAAGCTTCATTTGGTGACTGATCATTTCAAAATCTTCCCATGGACTCTAATGGCCGCAGAGGAGGGCAGGTGGAAGGGCGTCTAGGTAGAATTCACCATTGAACGAGAATAATGAAGTATTTCAATATAAATCAAAACTAAATTCAGCATGAAACAAAAGCGATCATTTCGCCTCCCTCAGGATCTGTTTCAAGATTGTTCGGGGCGTTAGGTTATAATAGTTGCTTTATATTCTTTTGACTGGTAATCCCAAACTGTCACCGGGGCTGGTCGGCATTTGTTGGTTGGGTTTCTCTTTGCTCCTTTATTTCTATGTCAAATATGTTTCCACCCAAAATGTTTGCATGTTATCAGATTCTAGGTTCTAGCTTTAACAAGTGAAGAACATTGAATTTTTTGTTGTTGTTTTAGCTGCCAATCAACCTGATTAGGTTTAGCTATAATTTCAGACTGTTATTCTGTGAGTCTGACCAACCCCAATGTGAGTTTACTTTTTTCAAAACTAGGGAGGGCTGTTTGTATATTTCTATGTGGATGTTACAAATGGAGCTATGTATGGTTAAATGATCAAAGTTTTGGTATTCTGTTTCTGGCTAGTTTCACACACACTGTCTGTGTATGTGACCCAAGACATCATGCATAACTCTATGAGATCATATTTTTAAGCTTTCTTCTTCGCTCTGTCAAAGGAGTCCTGGGGTTAATTGAAGGTCAGAGGGATAAATGGCTCCGTGAGCCTTGCCTTTCTAGTTCTCAGGTCTCTTGCTTTGTGATGGTCAGACCAGGGTGCAGCCGCCTTAGTCAGTTCCATGCTTCAGCTGACCAGGCTCACTGCCTGCAAGATATCCCTAAGGAGAAGCCATAGACCTACCCCGATGCAGCCCTGGGTGCTGGAGCAGCTGTGTGGAGATCCCTGCCAGAGCTGAGATGCTTACACATTCACTATTTCGGCTTTCCTCCTGCAGTCGGCATCATAGTATGTGTTTTGTGTGATGGAGGAGGATTTTGTGGATTGGTGTCAGACATATGGGTTAATGGGTTAATGTTTGACTTGTGGGCTTGGGCAGCACTGGGTTGGGATGTTTTCCTGATGGGCACTTAACCTTTTAATAAGACTCTTTTTTATACATAAGTTTCTGTGGATTTGTTTCTCTAAAGTACCCAGACTAACACAGTGGGTTATGCACTGGGCTGCTAGCTACAAGATAAAAAGTTTGAGTCTAACAGGTGCTACTCATGAAAAGATGAGGCTTTATGGTCCCATCAAGACTTACAGTTTCAGAAACCCACAGGGAGCAATTCTATTCTGTCCTACTGGGTCGCTAAGAGCTGGAATCCTCTCAATGGCAATGCCTGTTTGTTTTCTCTCTGCCCTGTCTACAGCACTTTCAAGCTCTCTAGGGCTGCTCAACTATAGTCCCTGGCTCAAAAAGCATGGGTTTAAGCTCCTCACATTTTTGGTTACCTTCTGTGACTGACTGTGCTTGGGGATGCAATGGTTGGCCAATGTGAAAGTGTAGAATTGGTAGTGAGCTCACTTCTGAGGAACGACAGGGAGAGAGAAGAAAAACCAAGAGACTTCTACCACATATCTCTTTCCCTACAAGTCCTCTGTTTAGAAAGAGAGAGGGTTTCCTGAGAACACCAGCTGCCATTTGGGTCACATTCAGAATTCAGGCTCATCTGAACATAAGCCCTGAAATACCAGAGGAAAAATCAAAACAGTGAGCATATTGGTCTGTGTTTGCATTTCTTTTGCCGTTACTGATCCACGTTCTATTATTCACGTTTTGAGAGTCTTTAGGTAGAGTTTTTTTTATCTACAGTTGTCAGTTTTAACCACCAAGAGGGTCTTTACTTCATCTGAGTTAGAACTGGAAAATTGCAGATTGCTTCGTTTTACGTTTCTCTCCCAGAAGCGTTTTTAAGTTCTCTGAGCACAGCTATAGAGCCTAAGTCAGTTTGTATCTCTGATGCTCTAGTAATTGAGTTTCTGTATGATGACCATGAATTTGTATTACTCCTGATTTCAGACAAACATTTCTGTAATTACATTTACAAATGCATATATTAATGTTTTATAAGCTTCGGTCGAAGTGTGCTCTCATTGGTCACAGAACGAGTTTTCTGGGGCAACAGAGTGGAATCTTCAGTTTGTTCTCAGTCCTGGGTTAAACAGCACTGTTTCCCAAAGCAGACACTGCAATCATCCAGCGGGGAGCTGCAAAGGCCCATCTCTATAGCTTATCCTGGATTGTGGACAAAAGGACAAACAATTTTCATTTCCATTGGGGAGCTAAGTGTTATTTTTCTCTTGAAAATAAGGTAGTAGGCCAAATAATTTTAGAAACCTATGCTATGGAATTTTCGTGGGACCCTAACACATCATTAGCTGGGGTTGGACGTGTGGTCTAGTCAGCATAAAATGCTTTTTCACATTAGTGAAATGGATTCTTCTGGAGCAATATTAATGGATCCTTCACTTCTATAAAAGTAGGCTGAGAAAAGCAGAACTCTACTTTCCCCACCCTGTGCATTGGTTCATCCCTGGAATCCCAGAGGCCAGTTCCTTGCAGCCGTCAAGAGAGCACATTATCCTTGGGGATTAGGTGTCTTCCAATTTGGTAAAAAGAGAAAAAAATAGAATTTCTACTAAGGCTGTGCATATTTATCATGATCATCATTATTGTGCATTTATTTTCATGGTTTATTATTTCCCCAGATTGTCTATCTGGTTAGAAAAGGATAAGAATTTAAGCACAGTCACGTCAATCCGCGGCCCTCACCCTTCCTTCAGACAGTGCCTCATGTGGCGCTGACCCCTAGCATACAATTATTTTTGTTGCTACTTCATCACTATAATTTTGCTACTGTTATGAACTATTATGTAAATATCTGACATGCAGGATGTATTTTCATTGCTACAAATTGAACATTAAGGCATAGTGATTCATTACGAAACAATATGCAGTTATTTATTGTGAAATATTTATTTCTAATGAAAAACAAATGAAATTTTATCTTGAATCATGGAGTAGCATGGGTAACAGTCTTCATGCCTGGTACTCATAGGTGGGCGCATCTGCATGTGGACGGACCCTCCTGGAGACGGATAGAGGAGCGGTATCTTGGTTCCTAAGACCATTGGAAATATGTGTTTTCCAATGGTCTTAGGTGACTCCTGTGAAAGGGTCATTCGATCCCCAAAGGGGTTGTGACCCACAGGTTGAGAACTACTGACTTAAATGGATTCGTAGGAAGAGAATGTACCATTACTGCATGTTATCAATTTTGAGAAACTTAGTGTGCAACTTTTCTGAGTGTAGTTGATACTTAGTCTCCCTCTGTCTATGTTTAAAATTATATTCTAGGATATTTTCAAAGCAATGTTTCTTTTTTCCATTATGTTGTTTGTAGACTTTTAATTGCAAGCACATCACATTAAAACAAAGAGGAAAAAGCAGACACATTAAGTCACATGTTTTATGATTTCATTTCTTAAAATGTCTATAGTAGGCAAATTCAAAGGGTCTAAAAGTAGATTCATGGTCACCAAGGACTAAGGAGAGAGAATTAGGGATTGCCTGCTAACAGGAGTCAGAGTTATTTTGAAGGAGGGTGTTATACACATGTTTCATAATTAGATAGTGATGGTGGTTATATAAATTTGTGGATATATTGAAAGGTACTGAATTATATATGTGAAAAGTTTGTTATGAGAGTTATATTTCAACTTTAAGAGATATAGTTCTTGGTAGCAATTATAAAAGAATATGCTTTTGCATATGGGAGCTTACAAATTTTTTATTCCCTCTAATGGAGAATGATTTAAACACATAATTGTAAAAATGCATGGGGAAAGTACTCAGAAACCCACTGAACATTTAGACTATTATTCAGGGAATACAAACAAGGAATCAGGTAAAACGATGACAGTATAACCGAAAATAAAACAAGACAGAGAGTTAGTCAGAGATAGAAAGAAGGTCAAGAATCGCTGTCACTCTAGGTGTCTGCAAACCGGATGTTCAGAATTTAAGCTCTGATCATCTAGTTCGCAGACGGCTATGGATGGCAGGGGAAGTCTAAAATCCACTTGCGGGGTCCACACGAGGATTAAGCCTGCAGTGAATTCCCTCTGGTTACAGTGCAGGGTTGGGAATAGCCTTGCTGTCAGACGGCGAGCACTGGAGAGCTGAGTGTGGCAGATGCAGTCAGGTGAACATGAAACCTTATCATTTGAACTCCCTTCTCGACCATTTTAAAGGTGTTTCCGTTTTTAGTCTTTTCTGCTTTCTTTTCATTTGAGCTTTTCCCCTCTGTTTTGTTTTGTGAGAGTTACTGTAGATGCAATCCAGGATGCTAAATCTATAAGAGGCACAGTGATTACATTAATGATTACCTGGGAGCATGGCAGAAGAAGCAATGAAAGTGACTTCGTCATATCCCTGGACCTGGAACCACCCAATGGAATCTGGAACTATAACAGGCTGAATTAAAATCTCCAAAGAAACAGCTGGGCTGAAAATACTTTGCTCGCTGCTCAGAACACTCTCTACTGTCTTCCATATGAGTTTGTACTTATCTGTGGGGTTGTTTAATCCATTAAGTTGGTGGCGCCGAACTCCCAGACGATGCTCATGATTAGGGCGGTTATTAGAGAAGTTAGCAGGTTACAATTCAGTTGAGAAATGCTTAGCATAGCGTTGTTCAGGTGGGCCAGTTTCTTCTCTGCTATGTCCATAGGCCTCTCTCTGGACATTAATCTCTTGGCCTGGTCTCTGCCCTGCTAGGGTAACAGTGCTCTTTTAGAGCTGCCAATAAGTACCCCCAAAGCATGCCACTCTGCAGGATGCCTCAATACAAAGACAGCTCCAGCTCCATGAGTCACCAAACTCAGATCCCTCAATTAAGTGCCCAGAGGAAACTGGCTACTTGCCCCAAAGCACTCAGCTTTAGTTGTTCGGTGGGCTGAGAAGCCCACAACTCTGTCTCCAGCACGGGCTTCTCCCTCTGCTGTTGTTCCTCCTCCTCTGTCATGCCTCTGGTGTCAACGTTGGTTCCTGGATCAAGGAGGCTCAATACCCAGGTATCTTGGGGTCCAAAGGGCTCGCTCAACTCCTTGCACTTTTCTCTCACTACCAGTGACACCCACTACGCTCCTCCTGCTTCTGAACATAACTGAGGGACGGGAATAAACTGGTTACGAAACAGAGAGTGCTGGAGAGATGACTAGAGGAGATCAAAATGATAAACCTGGCTAGAATGGTTAAAACCCTGCCACTTGATTCCCCCTCTGATATATTTTGGACCTGATCTGGCTTTCAATATTTTCTCTCCCTCTCTCTGTCTCTTTCTGTCTCTTTCTCTCTGAGTGTGTTTCACAGTGGGGTTATACCTGATATATCTTATAATTGGGGGCCTTCTAAAATCTTTGCTGTATGCATCTCTGTTTTTCGGTATACAAAGCCCAGCAGGGACGAAGCTACAGACAGCAAAGAGGGGTACAGTGAGGGGGGGGCGGTGAGGAGAGATGATATCAAGGAGTTCAAGAAGGAAAAAACAGGTTTGAAATGGAGTCTGATAGCAATTGTGTAATACTGCTTGATATGATTGAACGATGGAATGGTATATAATCTGTATTAGCTCCCAATAAAATGCCTTTTTTTTTCTTTTAAAAGAGAATCACAGCAGAGTTAACTGTTATTGTTCCCTGGCCCCTTCAACCTGGTTGTTAAGTTTTTGCCTTGCTCTTGACCAATCTAAACCTTGTGATTTTTAATATAGACTATGTGACCTTTTTTGTTAATCCAACTACTACCTGAACCTCCTGTATGCCCTTGAACTTCCGTTCTGTGCCTGGCAACCTACTGCATCTCGGATCTGTGACCTGTGATTCCTTATGCTCTTTGTCTGAGGTCCCAAAGAGTGCTTCATTATGACCACCCGATCTTTCCTGCTTTCTCCCAGTATAGGAAAGCTCAGAGTCCAGAGTGGCTTTCAAGGCTGTTTACACACTGAATTAGACATTACATTAATTAGAAAGCTTTAACAATATCCCAACGCCAGCTCATTTCTCTACACAGATTAAATTAGAATTTTAGGTCACAGTTCAGGATCAGTTAATTTTGAAGCTCTTTAGGGGATTTTAATCGGAAGACTTGGGCTGCTAACCACAGATACTTCGCCAGCCTCTCCATAGGAGAAGTATGCAGCATTCTTCTGTGAATAATTACAGAGAACTTACAGGGAAATTCTACTCTGCATTTAGCTTGAACTTGACTTAGAGCAGAGAATACCAGAAAGATGTTTACTTATGTTTTATTGACTATACTTAGGTATTCTACTGTGTGACCATAATGAGCTATGGGTAGCTTGAAGAAGAATGGACATTCCAACATATCATTGTTCTTATATGGAATATATATATGGCAGTTGTGCAAACAGAATGAGAGAATACTGCCAGGGGTACATCAGGGTTGAATCCATATGTAGTCAATCTGTATGGTGAGCAAATAATCAAAGAAGCTGGACTATATGAAGGCCCATGCAGCATCGGGATTGGAGGAAGGCTTTTAGCAACTGGTAATTTGCAGATAGCACAATCTTGCTTCTGAAAGTGAGCAAGACTTGACATACTTGCTGATGAAGACCAAAGGTTGCAGCCTTCTATTTGGATTGCAACTCAACGTAAAGAATATCCAAATCCTCACACCTGGACCAGTAGGTAGCATTGTGATAAATGAAGAAAAGCTTGAAGTTATTGAGGGCTTTGTCTTGCTTGGATCCACAATCAATGCTCATGGATGTAGCCATTGGAGATTAAAAGATCTGTTGCCCTTGGTGACCCAGGCCATGTGCTATAAACAAACGGTACCTCAGACTCTGTTCTTTCTAGGAACATAACCTCCTTTATAGGCCACTCCAGGCAGATTTGGTGTGGAAACACCACTAAGGGGACCAGGCTTTCCCTCAAACTCACTGGCAGCAGATTTAAGAAGCTGACAGCCTCTCTTGGACATACGGCTAAAAGGCCCTGGTGCGATGAGAAGTAGATGACTGCTATCTTAAGGTAGCGTGGATTTGGTGGACATTGGGCTTTGCTTTGGATCTCTTGCTTTGAGGGTGCCCAATGAATGGTGGCCTGGGGATTCCATATGTTTACTCTTTTAATGTGCTCCTTGATTTCTTATGACATATATTAGTCTGATAGGCATGCTTCTTCCTTTGTGAATGAGAGTTATTGAAAATGATGCACTATGACCAACTCCCATTGTTTATTTAAATGATATACTTAGGAGTCTTATCTGTACAAGTCAAACATTCATGTATTATGATCTGAAAAGTTGGCCTCATAAAACCCACACCAAACTCACTGTCATTGAGTGGATTAAGAAGACAGAGGAGAACCACCCCTATGGGTTTTTTTTGAGACTGTAAAGACTCTTTAGGGAAGTAGAAAGCCTCACCTATCTCCCATGGAGCAGATGGTGGTTTTCAATTGCTGACCTTGCCCTTCGCAGCTCATTGAGTAACTCATTATACCACCAGGGCTCTGAAAAGCCAGTCTTGACTTCTATAATTTTATTTTCTCAACAGTGTTTTAAATTCTATACTATTGGCTAAACAAATACTATAAATAGAACTACCTTATTCCCCAGGGAAATGATTTATACTGTTCTCTAAAGTTAACTAAAGACATACATATATATATAGATAAACCATCAATATATGAATGGATTTGGGGCTCACACTTAATTCTAGCCTCGATCTAAGAACAATGAGTTTTTTTGACTCATCCTCTTGAAGAGACCTCTGAAGATATGGGTGCTATAGCAAAGTGTGGTGAAGGATCCACATGGTGAATTGCATTGGGTAAATCTGTTGCAGAAGACATTTTTTTTAAAGGATTGAAAGGCAAGGATGATACTTTGAGGAGTAACGTGCACTTGACCCAAAGCATAGCATTCTTGATTGCTTCTGCACATAGAATTCACAAATTGAATAAGGATGCGGGAGGCGAATCAATGCTTTTGAATTGCGGGGTGGCAAACAGATCGCAAGTACCAGGGACTACCAAAATAATAAACATACCTGTGCTGGAAGGAGGACAGCCAGAGTGCTTCTTGGCAATGAGGCTGACACGCCCGTGTCTCATTTTCTTTGACATGCTCTCGGGAGAGGCACATCCCTGATAAAGGAGATCAGGCTTGGTAAAGTCACAGGATGCTGAAAAAGGGGAAGAACCCGTATGAAATGGATTGACACAGCAGTGGCAACAGTGGGCTCCAACACTGCCATTGTGAGGCTGGTGAGGAACCTGGAAGTGTTTTCTTCCATTGTTCACAGGGCTACTCTGAGTCCGAACCGACTCCACCTCACCCAACAACAAACCACAAAGCACTCCTCCCATGACACCTGGTACCTTAATAATTGGATGTGACTGGTCGTCATTTAGCAATTGATCCACTGCAGCTGCCACTGTCATTTCCCATGTCTAGGGTGTTCTCAGTGCCAGAACCCTGGATCCAAACCATGTACTTGGCATGTGGATTTTTTGCTTGGTGATAATTCAATCTCTTCACAACTACTGGGATCACCCTTCATAAGTTTAGCAGGATGGCAAAATGGGCCAATCACCTTGGTAGAGCATAGTTAACTCATTTTCATATTAGCACCCAAATCTTTTGTGGGAATACAAGACCGTGGCCAGGAAGGCTGTATACAAAGAAACGTTTTGCCCAACATGCATTGAGAATCCGGATTTGTTGAGTTGGGTTGGTCCTTCGATCTATACGAACAGCTTAATACCTTCAGGTGGGAGGTGAACATCAACTGTGCTCTGCCTCATTTAATCCCATGTCTCTAATTAATGTGCTCCAATCAAGTGTTACATGAGAGTGAGCAAACTGTATTTAAATTGATAACCTGTGTACTAGTTGAGATAGATTTTAGCCCAGTTGGAAATGATTGGAATAGTGCGTTTGGACTTAAATAGGCTTTCCTATCATCAGTGCCACACAGCAAGAAAGAGGGAGAGCCTCAACAAGGTGGATCGATACTGTGGCTGCAACAGTTGACTCAAACATCAGAGCAGTGGGGAGGGTGGCCTGCACCTAACAGCAGCAGCAAACATAGCTGCCAGTCTTAAGGCAACATCAGCATTGTTTCCATTGCCACTTGTAGTTCAAGCTTATTCTTCACCTTCTAGAAATTCTGTGAGAATGACAATATCTGTCCATCATCTCTTCTTGTTGCTATCATGGAGATCACTTTATTTGTAACTCTCCCTCATTCTTGAAGGAGCTCTGGCGGGTGATTGTTGGGCTGCTAACCTCAAGGTCAGTGGTTCAAAACTACCAGTTACTCTACAGGAGAAGAAAACGGGTCTGCTCCCATCAAGAGTGAAGACCTCATAGAGAGGCCACTCTGAGCTGGAAAGGACTTGGCGGCAGTGAGCGGGCTTTGGGCTTTATTCCTGCAGGACGTTAGCAACACCCCCTCACTCTTGCTCTAATGATACGATTTATACTTCGGAGTTTTCACTTAATTTTAGCATTAAACTCCCAACGTTACATTCTGGCTTGATAATAACTCAGAACTTCGGCATGTTTAGCTGAGGCCCTGAGAGGGATACAGTGTCTGCCCAAAGTCGTCTTCAAAAGGCCACTCTTTGCTACCGTCTGTCGGGAAACTCTTATTTGTCTTGGGGTTGCAAACATTGCACAAGCTGAAAAGAACTAAAATAGCATCTCTCAAAAAATACATTTTTGCATTATATTTGAAGACACAAATACTGGTTTTCGTAACAACGAAATATGCTTGTTGCTATAGATTGCTCCCCAAGAAACATGCATTTAAAACCTGTTGCCAACATTGACGTAACGTAATTTTTGCCCACGAGTTTTGTTCTCTGCAGGGTTCAGAATAAAAGCGCAAACAAATCTGTTTCTTCTTATCTTGCCTATTACACTGGGGTTAAGTGAATACCAAAGGCAATCATCATGTATACTGAAAGGTGCTGCTCTACACTACAAACTACAAAGCAGTTTACATAGATATTTATGTCTATCACACGGTTTCATCTGGAGTGTGCATGCATGTGTGTGCGTGAGAAAAAATACATGCCATTAAAGAAATCACATCTGTGAAAGAACTGTCTTTTTCAGTGCCCTGGAGAAATGGACTCAAAATGTATCCCACTGAAGAATGCAGGCCTCTTCTCTGAGCAGTGTATCTTTCCTACTCTAGGCGCCCTTCCTGGGAGGTTCTGCTTTGGAGGTATGAAACCTCGGTTCAACTCAGCCCTGCTCTGCTGTCCAGTGCCTGGTGGTTAGCAGTCTCAAAGGGATTTGGGTCACAGTGCAGTAGAGCTTCACAGGTAAAGAAACGTGTTTATGTGACTGCCCCACCATCTATTTGTCTGTCTTTAGACAGGTGTGCAGCCCCTGTAATGAGGAGCTTAATAGGGTTCTGTTCCTTCAAAGTCCTTCGGGAAAAATTTCTCTGTCTCTCTGCCATTCTGTGCTTAACAGAATCCCTATCTAACCAAAGTCTGGGTGTGTTCAGCTAGGCACTTTTCTTTCATCTACACATCAGGCCTGCTTGGCAAGTATGTCCTTTTATGAATGTAGTTTTATTAATTTTTTAATTTACTTACTTACCCATCCATCCACCCACCCACCCATCTAGCACCCATCCATTCATCCGTCCATCCATCTATCCATCTATCTATTATCTATCTATCTATCTATCTATCTATCTATCTATCTATCTATCTATCATCGACCATCTGTTGCTGGGGATGGCCTGCCTAGGAGGGCAGCCTGTTTATTGAGTACAGAGGATTCCTTTACAAAACAAGTACACCAAAGAAAGGAATGCACGTTCTCAGTCCCGGCCTATTGGAAGCCAGTGGGGAGGGCCAACAAAGGCCCCATTCTTCAGACCCTGGCAGGGACTGCCCTCAGAACCAGGCCTAACCTAGGCTCAAGGAGGAAAAAGTCCCTGGGGCTTTGGGCACAGAGGTTCTTAGAGGAGGTGAGGGGTCTTGGCTCAGGCTCTCCACTCCTGGGCCCTGGAGGTGGGGCATCGGGTCCAGAGGGCGCAAGTGTGGAAGGCACAGGTAACTTGACAGAATAACTGGTGTCTGGTTAAGTGGAATTTTAAAAATAGGAGCTGTTGGTCCAGTGTGTAATCCACTCCAATCCTTGAAATTCTTCCTTCTTTCTTATCTGGCTGCTTTTTGTTATTTGTAACACCCACACCCCACCCACCCCAGGGTGAACAGAAAAAAATAAAATTCAACAAATTGCAAAGCAAAGTAAATTCAGGAAATATTTAGATTGAAGACATGAAGGTTTGTGGCGATTAATGGATTTTAATTTTGTGTCAATATTTCCTGATTCCATAAAGCACACTGTTGAATCATATGGAGTATTTCTAAACATTTTATCAAGACAATTCTTATTAGAATCTCTGAAATCCATGTTCTCAGTTTGAACAGAAGTGCCAAGAAATATGAGGGGACTTCAAAAATTCATGGAAACATGGAATTAAAAAACAATGGACTTTTTCCATGGCCTTTTTGAAGACCCTCTGATAGCAACAGTATTAATGTCGTGGTAAAATTCACTACAGATGTATGATGATGGCTAATATTTTATCTATTAGACTGATCTTCACTTTTGCATTAAATCCTCCTTATTGAAGACAGCATGCTGTCACTTCCTCATTTTGCTTTAATGTCAGTAAGATGAAAATCTAAGGTAGATATTAAAACTCATGGCCGTTGAGTCAATTTTGACTCATGGCAATGATGGGACAGGGTGGAACTGCACTTGTGGGTTTCTGAGACTGAAGCTCGTTGCAGGAATAGAAGGTGAGGTAGGTAGTTTATTGTACCAGCCTGGCCGATAAACACATGTGGGATTAATTGAAGGGCAGCGAGGTAAATGGCTTGGCTAGCCTCACCTTTCTTCTCTCTCGCTCTTTGATCATCAGACCAGTGGACCAGTGTGTGGCTGCCTTGCTTGTTCTGTGCCTCAATTTGCAATCTGCACTACCTGTGGGACACCTAATCTGTGGACTGTATCGCTGTAAGTTGAGGTTCCTTCAAGACCTGCTTCACCACACATTTGGAATGTACATCTCTTGAGCTGGGGACCGACTGCTGGTGATCTGATTGTTGGTGACTGGCTGACTGTTGGTGACCTGCCTTGCTGTTTGCTGCCTGTGCCAGGATAGCCTGAATCTCTCTACAGAGGACTACGTGGGGGCCCTCAAGACTTGAAGGACTACAAGTGTCTCACAATTCTCTCACGGGAGTGAGTTGCACTGAGTGATTTGTACTGCTTTATAATTTAACTGTTCATTTCTTGTATTATATATCTATCTGTATATAATTTAACTGTTCATTTCTTGTGTTATATAGCTATCTATCTGCATATATATATATATATATATATATATATATATATATAATTATTAGCATTCTGGTTTTGTCTCTCTAGAGAACCCTGTCTAACACAGAAAGTCTCATCTTCTCCCATGGAGAACTGCTAAATTTGCAGTACTCAACCCAGCCCACTATGCCTCCTGTGTGATGTTATCCTTTTTGTATTATTGACATTATAAGAAAACAAATTTGGCTTAATATGTATAAATATATATAAACATACTCAATAATTCCACTAATATAAGTTATATTTCTATAGTTTCTGGTTGAGCTTGCAGTAGCTAAGGTTTTGTGTGCAATTCTACTTACTAAAAGGCTGAGACTTGAATAAGTTATACATTACTAGAGGAGTAGTGAACTTAAATACAAACTGTAAGGCAGCTGTATGGCAAATGATAATTGGCCATTAAATTTATCCTGACTCTAAATATAACAAAAAGTGTTTTAGGATGAAATATCATCTAAATTAGGCCATTCTTATAAAGTCCTAAATGATGGTGTTCATTTTTTGTGCTCAATTTAAACAGAGAAGATTATGATATTTGAAGAGGGAAGCTGGAGGTAGCTATACAATTTTCTAAAAATCTGACTAAAGAGTCGAGCATTTTAAATTTTTCCTTTTTAAATCAAATAATGAGACCCAGACCTACTGAGTCTTAACTAGCCCTCAGAAGCATTAACTCAAGGTTAACAAATGTTGAGAGACTTGTTGGGGGCAACTTCAAGAAATCCATAAGGGAAGAGGAGTAACAGGATAGGACTCTATCACCATAATCTCAAGGCACTTTGTACATATATTTGTTTAGTTTAGAGAGTTTTTTGTTTAATAGGGCTGGATACCCAGGAGATGTTTTCAAAGCATTTCCACTGTGGAAGATTACAGTCCCAGCAAAAACCCACTTGCTTTCTCTCTTTTCTTAAAAAACATTTTATTAGGGGCTCATACAACTCTTATCACAATCCATACACACACATACATCAATTGTATAAAGCACATCCCTACATTCTTTGCCCTAATCATTTTTCAAAGCATTTGCTCTCCACTTAAGCCCTTTGCATCAGGTCCTCTTGTTTTCCCCTCCCTCCCTGCTCCCCACTCCCTCATGAGCCCTTGATAATTTATAAATTATTATTTTGTCATATTTTGCCCTATCTGGCATCTCCCTTCACCCACTTCTCTGTTGTCCATCTCCCAGGGAGGAGGTCACATGTAGATCCTTATAATCGGTTCCCCCTTTCCAACCCACTCCCCCTCTACTCTCCCACACCGCCCCTCACACCCCGGGTCCTGAAGGGATCATCCGCCCTGGATTCCCTGTGCCTCCAGCTCCTGTATGCACCAGTGTACACGGTATATGCAGAGGTTGTACACTTGCTGTCTCTTACAGGAGTAACAGCCTCCCGCCCCCCCTCCCCTGGGAGGCTGGCTAGTGGAATCTTTCTCCTCACTTCATTCAAGAGTCAGCCTCTAATGAGGAGCACACACATGGAAATTGCCACTATTGCACATTTGGTAATGCAGAAGCAATTAAAAGCTCTAGATTTCTTTGTTTCTGATGAAGAGATTTCTACTCTCAAAAGATGCCATTAGGTCTGGCTCAGCCTAAATATGTCTTCCTTTCTAGGCTTTGACCTTTGCTCTGGTCTTGAAAGCAAAATATGTACACACCACAAGCCCATTTGGTGTTATTTTAATATTTAAATAAATGCAGATCACACTGCACTCTACTAACGATATTTTCCCATATCTTTGGACTAGGCAATGATGGGTGTGTAAATATTAGCCAGATTTCCAAACTTCCTATATGAGTTAAGACATCCCTCATGGGTAGACAGGTAAGACAAAATAGGTCAGAACAGCAGAATTAAGGGTTTTTGATGACAGATATTAGTGTTTGAAAATATTTCTAGAAATGTCCTCTGAAAAGCAAAAGTATAGAAAATTATAGAAAACAAACATTTATATAGGGCTTGTAATATGTCAGCCAGTGTTTTAAATCCTACATAAACTAATTTATTTTCTCAGAAAACCCTTGGTGGTCGGTTCACGTTTGATAAATGTAGACTTCTAAAAGCCGAGTTCCAGAGAGGACAAGCCATCTGTTTAAGTACCTTGTTAACAACAAGCAAGTTTTAGAATAAGGATTGGAATGGTAGCCTGGCTCCATCATCCGTGACCTTAACCATGATGTACTATGCCCACAGAATGCATAATCATTTTAAAACATAACCTTGCCTTTAATATTAGATGTGAGAGAATGACTGATGGCCAATTTTGAAGATAGCTATTAAGATTTGGCCCTAAATGTTTCTGGAAGTTGGCTTCCTCTCGCCATTAAAAAAATTGCAATCAGAAGGATAGCAGAAATCAAATGGAAAATAAAGGATACATTGTGAAGCAACAGTTGTGTGCATTAGGCGCATCTGCCCCTCTGACGTATCGATGGACAGTGACAACTTTTAGTAGAAGGGGAATGCTGACTACATGATGCAGCATTTCTCTTTTGTCACTAACCTTGCCTTCAACACCAGGATTGGCAGATATGTCTCGTGCGTATCATTTCTGCATCCCTTTTTGCATTCCAACCTACACAAAATGATGGACATGTGGAATACTTCCCCTAAGGTCAGACATTTGAAAAGTGGGAGCTTTCACTCAAGGGTTAACCAGAGTCACTCCCCGTCACTCATTTTTCTTCAGGGAAAGGAAGCAGGGCAAAGGTAGCGTTCCACTGATGAATGCTTTCACAAAAATTGTTTTAAAGAATTTCCCTTTTAGAAAAACGTCTTTTGGAATTGTAAGCTTTACATTGGTTTGTCAATATGGAAGCTGTAATTTTAGAAGCTTTAAAAAAAAGGGAGTGAACATGTTACTGTATAGCATAAAGCCTGACATGCGGGTCCCCCCACCAGAGATTCCTATTTAATTTGATTTGGAAAGTGGTTGGGGCCTCTGTGGTAGTTGGATGATTTTATGTCAAGTACACACCTCTGGATAGCACCTCTGGAGGTGTGGTTGTGATGTATTTGGCTGCGAACTTAAAGGTCAGCAGTTTGAAACCACCAGCCCCTCTGCAGTTGAAAGACAAGGCTTTCTATGCCTGTCAGCAGTTACAGTCTTAGAAACCCATGCAGGCAGTTCTACCCTGTCCTGTAGGGTCCCTATGCATTGGCATTGACTATGGCAGTGAGTTTTGTTTGGAAGCCCCCTCTGGCTAGGAGTGGAGCCAAACCTGCCAATTCAGTGGTAACTCTATGACACCTCCTTGGGGCTGTAGCCTTTTGTGTGAGAGCAAGGGACTCTAGGAACTTCTCTCTCTTCCCCTGTCTTCTTCCTTGCTGGAAGTCTGCCTGTCCTGAGAGGTGGCCATCTGTGGGCCTCTCTAATCTTAGAGCTGTTGGTGTCCTGCCTATGATCTCTCTATAGCCCCTTTCTGGGATCTCCCTAAAGGACAGTGGTGAAGGAAAATCTTCCCAATGGGCAGAACTTTGAGCAGTGCACCTGGCCGTTCAGTTTGCATATAAGAAAAAATGGCCAGATGTGAGACTGTATTCTGATGCATGGGCTGTGGTAATGGCTTGGCTGGATGGTCAGGGAATTGGAAGGACCATGATTGGAAAATTGGTGACAAGGAGATGTGGGGAAGAGGTATGTGGAGAGACTTCTCTGAATGGGCTAATAAAGTAAAGGTAATTGTATCTCACATGAACGCTCACCAAAAGATTACCTTTGAAGAGGAGGACTTTAATAATCAAGTGGATAAGATGACACGCGCTGTGGAGACTGGTCCTCCTCTTTCCTCTGCCACCCCTGTTATCGCCCAATGGGCACATGAACAAAGTGCACATGGTGGCAGGGATGGAGGTTATGCATGGGCACAGCAACATGGACTTCCACTCACCAAAGCTGACTTGGCCACTGACACTGCTGAGTGCCCCATTTGCCATCAGCAGAAACCAACATTAAGTCCAAGATATGGGACCATTCCTCAGGGAGATCAGCCAGCAGCTTGGTGGCAGGTTGATTACATAGGACCACTTCCATCATGGAGGGGGCAGCGTTTCGTGCTTACTGGAATAGACACCTACTCTGGATATGGATTTGCCTTCCCTGCATGCAATGCTTCTGCCAAAACTACTATTCGTGGACTTACAGAATGCCTCATCCACCGGCATGGCATCCCACATAGCATTGCTTCAGATCAAGGAACTCACTTCACAGCAAATGCCGTGTGGCAATGGGCCCATTCCCATGGAATCCACTGGCCGTATCATGTTCCTCATCATCCTGAAGCTGCTTGCTTGATAGAACGATGGAATGGGTTCCTAAAGACACAATTACGGCGCCAACTAGGTGGCAACAACTTGCGGGGCTGGGCAATGTTCTCCAGGAAGCTGTATATGCTCTAAACCAGCGGCCAATATGTGGTGCTGTGTCTCCAATAGCCAGAATTCATGGGTCCAGGAACCAAGGGGTGGAAGCTGGAGTGGCACCACTCACTATTACTCCTAGTGATCCCCTTGCAGCATTTTTGCTTCCTGTTACAGCAACCCTGTGTTCCTCAGGCCTGGATGTCCTGGTCCCGAAGAAAGGAACTCTCCCACCTGGAAACACAGCACGGATTCCTCTGAACTGGCAGCTGAGAATGCCCCCTGGCCACTTTGGGCTTCTCATGCCTCTGTATCAACAGGTCAGGGAGGGTGTCACTGTACTAAGTGGTGTAATTGATCCTGAGTACCAAGGAGAAATTGGACTGGTGTTACATCGTGGAGGTAAAGAAGAACATGTCTGGAATCCAGGAGATCCCATAGGCCAACTCTTAGTGCTACCATGCCCTGTGATTAAAGTAAATGGTAAATTACAGCAACCCAATCAAGACAGGACTTATAATGACCCAGACCCCTCAAGAATGAAGGTCTGCGTCACCCCACCAGGCAAAAAAACACAGCCAGCTGAGGTGCTTGCTGAGGGCAAAGGCAGAATGGGTAGTAGTAGAAGGTAGTTCTACCTATCAGTTACGACCACATGACCAATTGCAAAAGCAAGGTTTGGAATTGTCAATGTATTTTCTTTTGTATGTGCTTATTGTATATCTTTCCTTTGTTCAGGTATGATATATCAGATACAATTGAACTCAGTGTGTTTTCTTTTATATGTATGATAGATGATTGATGATAAGTATAAGTGTGATTTCATCAATGTCCAGAAATTATATAAGTATATATGGCTAAAGAATTGTGTACAGGTGCCAGGTTGGCAAGTCGTGGATTGACATAGTTAGTTTATTGTGCCAGCCTGGCCAATAAACACATGTGGGATTAATTGAAGGGGGGAGCGATAAATGGCTCGGCGAGCCTCACCTTTCTTTTCTCTCGCTCTTTGATCACCGGGCCAGTGTGCAGCTGCCTTGCTTGTTCTGTGCCTCAATTTGCAAGCTATACCACCTGTGGGACACCTAACATGTGGACTGTGTCACTGTAATTTGAGGCCCGTTTAAGACCTGCCTTGCCAGAGAATTGGAATGTCTATCTCTGGAGTTGGGGACTGACTGTTGGTGACCTGGCTGATGGTTGGTGACCTGCCTTGCTGTTTGCTGCCTGTGCTGGGATAGCCTAGCTCTCTCTATAGAGGAGTACCTGGCGGCCCTCAAGACTTGAAGGACTGCCAGTGTCTTACAACTCTCTCACGGGAGTGAGTTGCACTGAGCCATTTGTACTGCTTTATAATTTAACTGTTCGTTTCTTGTATTATATATCTATTTGTATATAATTTAACAGTTCATTTCTTTATAAATATATTTATAAAATTATCAGCAATCTGATTTTGTCTCTCTGGAGAACCCTGTCTAACACATGAAGAGACATCAGTAATTTTTGTTATTTTATAATGACATTATTTTTACAGTGTATTAGTATTAAACTTCCACTTACTCTCAATTGCACCTTGTTTCCTAATTGAAATACTCAAAGAACTTTCATTATGAATTCTTATTTTATTGGCTAGTTAACTGTCCTTCACCTTAAGTACACATATATTTTTAAATGGGGACCAAAGATTCCTGGAAATCACTATGCTGATCAGATTATATATTACTAACTTTATGACCTGGTAGCGTGGTGGTTATGCATTGGTCTACTAACCACAAGGTCCTCAGTTCAAAACCACCAGCCCCTCCTTGGGAGAAAGATGGAGCTTTCTACTTCCACAAAGAGTGACAGTCTCAGAAACCCACAGGGGCAGGTTTACCCTGTCCTACAGGGTCACCGTGAGTCAGTATCCACTCAATGGCAGAGAGTTTGTTTTTGTTTCTTTTACCATCATGCCATTATCTGGAGTCCTGCTGGTGCTGTCAGGCACGTACGTGTTGTGCTGTTAGCAGCAAGGTATTTGGTTCAAATGAAACAGGAGAAATATAAGGGTATGTGGTCTTCTAAAGAATGTGTTCTGAAATGGCTCTGCCATTTTGCATCCCAATAGCAGGGAATAAGGATTGCTGAGCCAAAATATGCTCAGTCCTCAAACGGAACCTCTTTGCTTTTTAACACACTAAGAGGTTTTATTACAGCATGTGGTCCAATGGCATGTGCTTTATGATTTCTTGTGCGATGCTTGCATGGGTATTGGCGGTGAGGCCAAGTAAAACGTACGCCTTGTCAACTCTAATATTGTCTCTTTATTATGATGGTGTTTATCGGTCCAGTTGTGAAGAGTTCTGTTTTCTGAAGATGGCAATGCAGGCAGGGGTGGGGATACTTTATTTCACAGCAAACGCTAAATGAAAATACTTTGAATGCTTGAAATGCTTTGACCAGTGCAGAGGGGCAGTGAAGCAAACTTGGCTTAATATGAAAGGGATATGTAGACCAATGTCATTGTTAAATTACAAGCCAGAGAGATTTTTTAATGATAATCACTGAAAGAATATATAATTCCTAGAAAATATCTGGAACCTGGAAAGTTCACCTAATTTACCCAAATCAAGTACGTATGTTAAAAAAATAGGTACTATTTCTTCTTAGATTATGTGTGTTTGCATGGGCGGGTTTGTTCGTTATTGTTTTGTGCCACAAAGTTGATGTAAATGATGAGTTCCTAGACTAAGGGCTTTCTTGAAGTTAGTCTGCAAGTGAAATCTGAGGTTCTGTTTATGTAGAATGATTGGTAAGTCATCATTCTGTATAAACATGACCAGAGAATTGTTCTGTAGATGACAGATTGAGAAAGAGTAGAAACCTCGACCAAATATATAAAACACACAGATCATTGTCACATGTGTTTGTTTAATATTTGCTTTAGAACCTGTCGTTTGAACCTTTTTTCCAGGAAATGCGTAGTTCTTTCTGATAAATAAAATGCAGCTAATATTTACTAAATGTAATTTTACTTAATTTAGGAAACTAAAATAAAATGGATACTATTATAAACCATTAAGATTTGTACCTAGGTTAGATTGTTTCTGAAGGCAAACTTTGTGCTTAATGTTGATGAACAGAAAATAGAGCACACAGCATCCATTGTATATATTCAAACTCTGTGAACACGACACATATCTTTGGGACTGCAATTATTTTGCATGGTTCAACTTAGATTGTTTCCTGCACTTAAGGCACAGCTTTCATTTTAGGCCCATGGCCATCTGTTCTTGGGACATTCTAACCTACATAGAGTAATGTGGTTTGTAATACTTTCTTGACTTGGAAGGTTTAAAATCTGATGTTAATTGTTTTTTGGTACCTATCAATATGTATTTCCCTCCTCACAACCCCAGCATTCATGTTTGTAAGCTAAGATGTTCAATTTGGATGTTTTCCAAATCACAAAATTCATTTTTATATCTTTTAATTTTCATTACTGTTTAAATAATTTGAATTCATTTCTAAAAGAAATAATCAGAGAGACATATTGCAAGCATATGAACCAAATAAAGCAAAAATTACCATTTACTCTTTGATCCTAGAGAATTTGCATGGGAACATGTTTTCATATTCTTATTGTTTGAAAGGTGTCTCTAAGGAAGTGCACACCTACAAGGAAGGTAGAAATGCTTCTTAATGTTCTGTTGCTTTTGGGGTCTCTCACGAATGATCTAAAGAGAGTGTTAATGATCAAATTTAACTTCTCTAAACTTAATGATAGTGAACAATCACTTATATAACCCCTCTTATTTCCACCTGTAGTATAGACTTGGAATAAAGCAGAATTGTGTGCTCTTCAGAAGTATGTTCATAATAGAAGACAAACTATTGTGATATTTCTTTGTCAGATGTGCATATACATCTATACTTTCATTTGCACTTAATCTAATGATAGGCCTCTAATTCCCCATATCCATACAAAGGCACTCGTTCTCATAAGGATAAGAGTCCCAAGTTCTTCTGAGAGTTGTATAATTTAATATTTAAAGAAACAAGCCAGTTAGATTAAGGATAAGGATGGCACGAAAGTTAACAAATAAATCTTTACTCATGAAGTCTCTTCTGCCGTACAGGACCTTATGGACAGAGCAGAACTGTTCCACAGGATTTCTAAGACTGTAAATCTTTTCAGAGACAGACTGCGCTAACTTTCTTCCAAACTGGCTGATAGGTCCATACTGCTGAATTTTTGCTAAGCTGTGTGAGGCTTCACCCGGTGTACAACCATGGCTCTTTATTGAACTCCCTGTTCAGGACATGATGAGAACCAGTTCATGTCTTAGTGACCTAAGTGTGGTCTAAGTCAACACTGTCAATTTCAATTTGACTTTTAAGATGAAAATCATATTGATATTAATGAAATTGATTTTATTTCTTTTGATTTAGTTGGCTCAAAGAAAAGCTTATGTACCCAGGTGAAACTTCTTTTTCCAAGAATCATACATTGCCATTTGTTTTGAGATATGCAGGCATATGTTTCCTCAAGACTTAAGAGATGTGCAGCATTTCCACTTGGCACTCATTTATGCTCCAGTCGCAGGACACCTTGTTATACTTCATGCCACAGCCTCCTCAATGCACCACTTGTAACTGTTTTAAGACTGGGCCCCCCACATCCAAACCTAGACAATGATATCCTGAGTTGCACCAGCACAATTTAATTCAACAGCATTACTTTGGAAACATTTACATATATATATATATATATATAGTTGCAAATCTACATATTTTAAGCATATTTTGATATAACATTTTAACAGACAAAAATATATGTTTTAGAACAGTTATATGTATCTGTGTTCAGTAGCAAACTTGGAATAAATGATATATTATACTGGAGCACATTTGAAATACAATGCTAAGTCATCACTTTCAAATGAAAAGAGACAATGTCCACGAAACTAGAAGCACTTCTTTAAAGTTTACATTCATTTTATATTCACATACAATTCATTACTTATAAGAATAGCAATGAAGTTAGATTTGGACACTGGTGTTTGAAAGTTTATTGTTGATATTTCAGTCTAGCTGCAAGCTTCATATTTTGAAGACTATGTGGCAAAAAATTGAAATTAAGATTACCCAAAACACATGTTACAAAAGTATGAAAATAAACATATGTTTTATTCCAATGCTTTATCTACAAGTAATAGCTCCAGTGGAGAATGTAGCCAGTGTCTGAAACATTGCTGTTTTATTTAGATTGAAATACCATTTGAAAAACCAGGTCCACTGAACTAAACTGGAAGATGAAAAGCCACCTGCATGAAACACGATGTCAGAATAAAGCAGAGAGGTGAGCTGCCCTGAGTAGGAATTGACTCAGCAGCAACTAGTTTGTGTTCATGAGTATAAACTGTCACTTCTCATGTTTTACAACTCATTCCTTTCTTGGAAATTGGGGAGCACTGTGTGCATAAAGCATACATACTCCTATTGTTCACGGTTGCATTCCATTTTATCTTTTTCTTTTGGGGGAAGGGGGGATACTTAAAACAATTGTCCTAATATTTAGCACATTTTTAGTGTATTTACACTAAACTATTTTTTTTCAATATATCTAGTTTGAGAGTAGGGATGAGAAATAATAGATTAGATAAAAATATAACTTTATTTGTTTAGATTATTTATATTATCCAGTTATTAATATTTTATAGTACACACACTTTTCTATATCTTTATATTATACTAAATGACTAAAATGGATGAAAGGTTCACCATGAATATTTATTATTTTCACCTGTTATATATTATATGATATATATTTTTTTGGAAAATTGATGCCTAATCAAATTGTTATGTATAATGTCTGTAAAGAGCCCAGGTTTCTTTTTTCGGTAGTCTCTTATAAGGAGTGACGTGTTTTCATGGAAGCATGGCCTCCAAGGTTGAAACAAAACCTTGTGATGATGGAGAGGCGAAACATTACTATTTAGTTAGTGCCTAGAAAGCACAGCATATCGGAATTTTGTCTGTCAGGTAATTCAATCTCTGCCAAGTAGTTATTCTTGCACATCAAAAGCTTCAATGCGCCACTTTTCTAGCTTAATTTTTGCCTCTGGCTCTTTTCTCAATCCCAGTCTTGAGAAATTAACACTTACTGGTTCCAGAAATCCACTTCTTTCAAATACTCCATAGGACACTGAGTCTGGAGCAGATTAGAATCAAGTAGGTAGGTGAAAAGAACTCTCTTTTCATTTAGGTATATGCAATGTTTAATACATAGATAATATTCATCCTTAACTTTTAATGAATCATTGAAAATGTGGGACAATACAATATGTAAAAATTTTAAGTTTCACTCTGAAAATACTCTCCTGCGAATGTGATTCATGTTTACTAAGGAAAGGACATAAAGTTGTGTTGTTTTGACATAATTCCAATTAAAATTTAAAAAATGATTCTTGCATCAAGAACATACCATTTCATATTTAATGGAGAACATGGAGTTAACTATGCATCATACAAAAATGCTTTTTGGAAAACCTGCTTTAGCTTGAACAGTTCAGTCTGGATTTCTTTTTTCTTTTAATTGGATGGCATGCTTAGATAATTTTTCAACTCATCGGTTCATTTTGCTTTTGTAGATCCAATTATTTCTGCAATGTGACTGGTAGGAAAATATTTAACATTCTAAAACGAATACAAATCATTGTGTGTGTAGGTGTATGTGTTTCTCATCTAAATATATATCTTTGAAATTCCATAAAAGGAACAAAATAATACATAATGACCAAACACATGAAGTTCTGTAGACAGCAAATGTGAAATTTATGGCTTCTCTCCTGTAGGATTTATTTTCACTTTCTGCTTTCATCAGCATTTAAAATCCACCATATATTTTTTTGTAGTGGGTGATTTGTCTAATCCCTAAAACAAGTTCACGTGAAAAAATGCACAAAGTACCATAGAGCAGATCCCTCCAATACTCAATCACCCCTATTCCTGAATATCCAAATATGAGTAGATTTTGCCTCTCCAATTTTATTATCAGGAGATGTGCTATGGGAATTTCTAGCAATCAATATTCAGTGGAAAACATTTTAATTTATCATTTTGTCTCCCTCTTTAACCTTAATTGATGCTACATAGCCTTACATGTGGCTCAATTTTACTTCCAATGCTAATTTAGATAGTAAGCTTAGATACTCATTATTTTCCTCATGGTGAAATACTTGCTATACTTCAGATGAAGATAAAAATTGACTGTTAGACCTTAGCCCTCTGCTTAATGGCCATCCTGATTTATTGCTTTAAAGTTGCCTACTGATCCTTCTATGCTGCAGGGGTTCCCTGCGTATCGTTCTCTGTTGTACACGGACTCAAAGAAGCTCAAGGCTTCTCTGCAAAGATGTCTTCCATTGTCCTATCTGCTTGCACATAGAGAAGTGTTACTGTTCACGAAATTTTACGTGATTTTGCGTGGCCTGTGCGCACAAGAACACACATCACTACTAAAAGAATATCAAATTGCATATTCAGCAAATGCAGTAAATAGTTCAGATCCTGAAAGAAGGAGTTAATCATCAGGTGGAGAAAAACCTGCTGGCTATTTTATTGCACCATTCATAGACATGACAATGAGTTATTCTCATAGTCTTTGTGCAGTAATTAAACTAGACTTGATCAAGACTATTAAATGGCCTTTTTCTTATGCTGTTACACATCGACTTCCATTTTACATAATAAATGTGAATATTCTGTTTGGCACAGTGAAGGGACGCTTTAGTTTTTCATCCCTGAAACTCAGGAGACTAGCATGAAACTCAAAATGGCTAAGAAAGGAAGTCATTGCTTTCATGGGCGGTTCCTTCTAGCTTGACTGACATTGATGCAGTTGCACTTGACGGGGATTTTTATATGCCCGAACCATGTTTATTTTTTAAATACGCGTATGTACATATATGATGCAAACCTTCTTTCCAGAACTACCCTAGGATGATGCTCTGTTTGGGAAAGGCGTGTTTTATTGGGGGTCATTGCAAGTTATCTTCAGTCCCAGATCCTTCTGGGCTGGAGTCAATGTCAAGGAGGGCCTCTCTATTGGTGAATGTTGAACTGAGAGTTAGGCTCTGCCGAGGCTTCACGGGCGCAAGTTCATTTAGTTTAATGTTTTCATTTCTGACCAGAATTGTCTTATCCATATTTTCTTCACTGTGTCTTGCAACAACAGCATCAAATACATCTAATTTTGGTGGCAAGGTTCCACTTTCAAATAGGTACTTGGCTAGATAAGAGATGCAAATGTTGGCTAAGAAGGCACTAAGCATTGCAAACGTTTTAAATGGGAATCTCTGATTATATATGCCATTCTTATCAGAATAATACCCGGGGTAAAAGATCAAGGGCTGCAGATATAAATACGGTTCCCCTCCAGTTATTCTCAGAAAAAGGCCAGAAATATAACCTGCCACGGCCCCATACGTGTTGGTTCCCTTGACAAAGAGCACACAGAGCAGCTGTGGGAAGATGATAATGTAGACAAGGTCCGAACTGAGGTACCACAGCCCGTACACAGTCTTGGTTAGCAAGGCCATGGCCGTCGCCGACGCTCCGAACACTAGGACAGTGATTCTCATGACCCAAACAATTTCCTTGTCAGATGCCTGTAAGAAATTGTCATAGCGTCAGCTTTTCACACAACATGTTGCCTCGTGTAAGCAGAAATTGAGACAGAAATCTGTGCTTTAAAACTGGTCTAAATAATTCCCTTCGTGGGACCATCACCAAAGCAGACGATCAAGGTGTTTTCCTAGGTGGGCTTATGCAAGGAGTTTATGTGTGCTATATTGCACCAGGGAGAACGATGCGGGATTCTACTCCCACAAAGACTTACAGCGTCCAAAGCCCACAGGTGCAGCTCTCCCTTCTTCCATGGGGTCAGGAAGAGTCGTGATCACCTCAATGGCCATGAGTGTGAGTTTGTTTTGATATGTCTACTCCATGAATGAACCCTACAATACCTGAGTCTTTCCCCTTTATGAAGTGGGTAGGGGGCTAGGGGTAGGTGGGGGAATGAAATTGCATAACTACTGTGGTATCATGGAGGCAGTGCCAGGCTACCCAATAAGTAAAGTAAGCATAGGTCTACTTGTGCTTACTTACTAATCTGTAGTGATGACTTCACACTTTTTTTTCACAAGATGACAGATTCTATTTATAAGTATGGCTGGCATCTACTCACTCCCAACTCCACAGAACTTTCCTATAGAATCAAAACATCTTCCCAAACTTTCAGTCCCTGGCAGGGATTGTGTACCCAGTAAGCAAGGTAAGCGTGGGCTTACTTATATTTACTTACTAAGGTGGAGTGAAGAGTTTGATCTTTTTTTTTTACATGGTAAAACTATTCACTACAGATTAGTAAATAAGCAAAAGTAACTCTGTGCTTACTTTGCTAATTGGGTCATCTCCCCCTGTATGAAGGATTACAAAAGAAGATTATAAAAAAGTAAGAAAGGATTTCTTTTATTTTCCATATTAGAAAATAGTTCTTCAGTGAAAGTCAAAGGGAGGAGTGGAGACCATTCTTGCTTCCTCGCTGTTGGAGCCTTATGACATTTAAAGCTCACCACTGCCTGAAGCCCTTACACAGGGCTGGCGCCACGGGGTTCCTTCCAGGGAAGCAGCTGAGCCCCTTTCTGTTGCAAGGGTAGCTACAATGCACAGGGATCAAGGGAAGGGGGTGAAGAGGAACTCTGGCTTCCAAATGACCACCCCAATCATTGCCCCCGGATCGGTTCTAGGACGTGGATTCTGCAGAACACAGAGTTTCTGAGAGCATCAATCTTTTGAAAGAAGACTTTCTCCAGAGGCAAGAGTGGGTGGGTGGCAAATTGCAACCCAAGGCCTGACCTACGCCACCCCCAGGGTGCCTACGTTACTACAACGTCATGCTGTCATGTACAACTGGACTCAAGAAAGAAAACCAAGTAGAAATATGTCCCGATAAGGATAGACTTGGGGGCTCAGGGGACAGGCTGGACAGACATCACAAAAGTACTGGGTGGAATAATTTTCTCACCATATTTGACTTCTCTCAGGATCCCCAAGTTTCCTATAGTATTTAATTGTATGAATTTTTCTGTTTGAAAATTTCAGGTTTCATTACACTTTCATCAGAAAACTAAACTTTGAACTATAGAAACCTAACTGTACTACTTGAAATAGTTATATTGATTGGCTCCCTTCAGTATTAACTTGAGAAATATTCATCACTGATGCTCATTTTCATCATTATTAATATTCATCATCACTAATTATAGTCTTCTATGTTTAAAGGAAGCAATGATCTACACTCCCCCTTTTGATGCTTATTGAAGATCTATTTTCTAATACGTAATATGATTTTGTACTCTTCTTTTATGATCCTTCATACAGGGGGAGATTACCTCATTAAAATCTGATTTTATTAGATGATTAGTAAGTATATAATCCTATATATAAATAAATAGAGTAACAACAATGGCAATAAGAATTAGAAGCTGTAAAAGACTGCTCTTACATTTTGTCTGAATGAAAGCTGGTAGATATTCCGAGCAAACATTGAACTTGCTGATAAGATGGAAGAGTCTGCCGAGGACATAACAGCCGCAGAAACTGCACCGAGGCCAAAGAACGAGATGTACACGGGGCAGAGGTATTGCAGAACAATTGGTAAGATCATGTCTGCTTCTTCCTTATCCTTGGGATCTGGAAACCCATATGCAGTCTGGTTCCAGTCTGTTGAATAGACACAACAATAACCATCAACCCAAAGTGCCACAATTCTTTGTCCATCTAGAGATCATCTTATTTACTATGTAACCTTTAACATAAATTCAGAATCACATACATTTTAACTTGGGTGGTAAGTAAAATTAAATTGTCTTTATATATACTGGCTTCCAAAGGACATTGGTTATAATTAATCTTCCTTCCCACAGGATACGATAGTGAGGTATATTATCAGTTGACATTACAATATAGAGAATTGTAGAGAGCAAATGCCCTTACAGTGAATTATCTTTTCCTCCAACCTTTGGACGGAGCAACCCTGTGGCTCAGTTACCATATGTAAATGCTTCCATCAGTTACACAGACAAGAGTGGGGGCTATTTTCACCCATGGACTTCCTGTATGGAACTTGTTTTTAAAGCTACCTCAACATTATTTTTCCCCTGTTATCAGCCTCCATGCAAACAATTCCACGTACTTGAGGTGGGTGGTATTCTATATTAAGGGCAACATACTTTCATTGAATAAAAAGCACAAGCAGGCATGAAGTTAATTTTTATAAAAGTTTTGTGTTTCTGGTATATTATAGAAGGATTTTAACCAAAGATTTTCTTTGAAAATAGCTGGGATTTTTTTAACTATTCAATGATTGTACAAGTTGAAGAATACAATAGCATCTGTGACCGCACCTAAATAGAGCTGATTTTTTATTTGCTGAAGTTATTTAACGTCATGATCACAATATCAAATAAAAAATGGGTTTCCTTGGATTCTGTCATTTTTCCTCTCCTCTCTTCCATTGCAATGGTTCAAAGGCAAGCTTATCTAAAATCAATTTTATGTATTAACTGACATGGGAT
This sequence comes from Tenrec ecaudatus, assembly GCF_050624435.1. Classification (NCBI taxonomy): domain Eukaryota; kingdom Metazoa; phylum Chordata; class Mammalia; order Afrosoricida; family Tenrecidae; genus Tenrec; species Tenrec ecaudatus. Next base: position 82,780,067 of record NC_134540.1, on the reverse strand, counting down.
GCTATAAAAAGGACAACGAAGAGGGCAGACCTATTTTAAGTGAAGTGCAGTTTTCATATAATTTTTTTATGATTTTGTTATCCTTAAAATAAAAAAATCAAAATACTGGTGCACACACATAAAATGGCCAGCTGTTCTCTGCCTGTGAAAGCAATGGCATGTTATGGTCAAGGAAGCACTGAGTACTTTCTGTGCCAGCCGTCATGTTGGGTATTTATGTTTTGCTGGATGTGCAGCTGGGATGGATAATGTATACTATAAGCCATGATTGGCCTCTAAGCCACAACAGTACAACAAACTGACAGGTGAGTAGTACAGGCATTCATTAATTTGCTTTAATTATCATTGTTTAATAAAAGCCTCCAAATCTAGCTTAGTTGACACATTTTCTATAAGTGCTCATGAAAGGTATATAGCAAATGAACATAAAGGTCAGGGGTAATTAATAAGTTTGATCAAATAAAAAAGAAGTTTTTGAAAAGTAGGCTACATGGAGAGTATTAACCAGATGATTGATAAGTAAGCTGAGTTACATAGTGCCTGAGTTATAAAAATAACTCAATATAATTATTGAGATTTTTATTCTAGGAAAGAAAATTCTTAATTAACCAACTGCTGAAAAAATAAAGCAGTAATTTCCCGTTCAAACGGTGCTTTGGTGACCAAGATAAACACAAACAAATGTCTTCTAACCAGTCGCTCTCATTCCTGGCCGCACTTGGGATCATCAAGGGAGTTTCTTAAAACACACTGATACTTGGCTCTATTCTGACAATTTAAGTAAAATTTCTCTCTCTCTCTTTCAACAGGGTAGGTGATAAATCTCTTTTTAAAATGCCCCTGCCTTCTCTAAGAGATTTCAATGCATAACCTTGGTTGAGAACCATTGCTGAGTGTATATCTAGCTGATAAATACAAATATTTACATCTGAGGTGTGTCCTCACAACTGTGTTACTGTCGGAGCAGCAGTCTGCCAGTCTCTGGAACCTGGTGAGCTATAAGGTGATGTGCTGAGTGCTGAACCATAGGCAGATAGGGAAACACATAGGAGTCAGAGGGAAGGCAGCGCACCTCATGTGATAGGCACCTTAATTGACTTTGTGGTGAGTCCTACATTGGTCAATTAGCAAAGTTACAAGAGATGTACCTGTTGATGCCCCAATGGCTCCAATGAGAATGGCTGGGAGGGCCATCACCAGGCACCCGAAAGCTGCCAGGAAGGAAAGCACTTGAGCATAAGTAGCTGAGGATGAAGACAGAACCCTCTGGAAATAGGCTTGCCACGGGATTCCACCCAGAATCTGCACAGAAATCACACGGACTCACTTCTCAAGCTGAGACAAATAGCCTCCATTGTTAGAATCACATTTAGAATGAGAGTAACATGGCTCAAAAAGCTAGCAAACAGTCCCACCTGCCACCCATCGTAATTCATGTGCGATCGTGAGACTTACACTTTCGATAGCACAGAATTTCCTCATTCGTTTTCCTTGTAGCTACATAGCCTTATCTTTGCATTTCCTTTATTTACCTGTTTCAAGCGGTATCAGAATGATTTGTTTTCATTTGGACATCGTACTTACCATAAAAATCTTAGGAAAACTTGAGACTATGAAAGTATGACTTACTTTGAATGAATAAGACAGGGGAAATATTTGTGGACATGAATCCCCTGCCAGGCAAGGTCAAACTCCGAGGGTGTCGTGGTGGGAAAGCATGGCTTCCGCGGCGTTTGTTTGCTACTGAGAGTACCCATTCCCTACAGGATTCGCTAAACTAGAGTGTGCACAGCGTCCTTTGAAATCTACACGTCATCAAAATAAAGCGTTCGAAGTTCTATTTAAACTTATTTTTAATATTAAATAGTTGTTTGTTACCAAATGGCTTCAATGATACATTAGTACAGTAAATATGAGGAATTGAAAAATATATATACCTATATTCAAAATGTGCTTATAATTTTTATATGTGTTAGATATAACCAAAAGGTACATGTATGGACACAAAATCGAGAAGCAGTTAATGAGCTGGGGCAAATGTGAGAGTAACGGTGAGCGGCAGAGTCATCAGGGAAAATGTGCAGTGATGACGTCTGGGCCGGTCAGTGACGTGGAAAGGCTGTTATCACGTGAAGATAGAGAAAACAATACCTGGAAAAGTAACGACTACACATGATGAAAACAAAACAAATCTCCTAAAAAGCTATGAGGGGTCTGTGCTGGTGTGATTAGAGGATTGTACAATGGGGGTGCTTAAGAAAAGGGGGGGATATTTTTGCAGGGATTGTAGTCATAGTCCTCCATCTTGCGTAAAGTACGAGTTCAACACATACTTGTAGACGTGAAGGCAGAAATGAATGAGTTTTATGTATCACACATGGAGTATGCTCTTGAAGTCTGTGATTTTCTATTTGGATTATTTGCCCAGTCAGTGGTGTGATTATTAAAAAATAGCATACATTTCTAAGGCTTCCTCTTTTCTTTCATATAATTGGTTGCCAAGCAGACTTAAGAACATTTTTTTTGCCCCTGTCTGTGCTAGTAAAGAGTTCCTGGTAAGGAAGCAAGAACACATGAGAACAAGTATGTTATCAACTGGGCATTGGATGGTTTCCTCCTTTAATGATTATGCAATACTTTGGCACTCATTTTTCTAGAACTTTTATAATTTTGAATTGAATAAAAGAAAGTATTCAATATTATGCAACACCCACGCTGGGGGGGGGGGACAAACACATTTATTGTATTTATGTAATGCTAATACCCAGCAAGTTCCTATAAATAAAAGTAAAATCAAAAAAAGAATGTGAATGATTTAAAGAGGAAACAAAAATAACTCAGTTCCTCTTAAATTTTTATATAAAGGTAATCGATTTTTAACTTGAAATCAAATATAGTGTGTGAAGTTTTAAGACAGCCCTGGTGCTATAGCGGTTATGTTTTGGATTGTATTCTTCAAGGTCAGCTAATGTTTCAAAAACCCACAGCGGGAGTTCTGCCCTCTACTGAAGGGTCGCCCTGAGTCAGCATCGACTCCATGGCAGTGAGTGAGTGAGTGAGTGAGTGAGTGAGTGAGTCCTCTAATTAGGAAAAGAAAGTAAAATGTAGTAGGTTGCATTTGATTTTCTTGTAATACCTTAATGCATGAGCTGCCCTCATTTTGGAATCGAAGTTCTCTACATCCTCAAACTGCTCTGGCTTCCCAAGGCTCATCTCATCTCAACGGTCGTGGGACACTCTTGTTTTCAAACCTCAAAGTAATTTATGTCATGCATGTTGTATGAAACCACTAATTTGCTTACTCTATAATTCAAGGCAGAGCTGCTTTTATTCAGAAGAAATTTACTTTTATTGTCTTCATCCAAAAGGCAAAGTAAAGACTTTTAGATGACTTGGCTCACAGATTAGGTGGGGAATTGGGTTAGTACGAAGTGATCCTTAACTTAAACCACAACTGGAACGCTGCCTGTACTCCACACACACCACTCTGGCTACTTCTCGTAAGGTCTTGTTTGTGCTCCAGCTTTGAGACTCAATCTGCCACGGTCAATGTGTGACTCCACCTTTCCAATAACCCAGTCCACACCCACTGCCACTGAGTTGACACTGACTCCTAGCTGCCCTAAACAGGTATCTCAGACTACAGAGCTTGACAGAGCCGACAGCTTCATCTTTCTCCCAGATAGTGGCTGATGGATTTAAACAGTAATACCAAGCCCACAGCACCACCAGGACAATACCAAACCAAACCCACTGCCATTGAGTCAATGCTGACTTATAGTGACCTGCTGTGGGTTTCTGAGACTGTAACTGTTTACCGGAGTAGAAAGCCAGTCTTTCTCCCACGGAGCTGCTACTAGTTTCAAACTGCCAACGATGCAGACTGCAGCCCAACATGGAGCTACTGTGCCACCAGGACTTCTTTGGCCGTTCAAAGTAGGATAGTTATTTCAGAATAGCTTTATTAACCCAATAGGGGAATTTTGCTTGTAAATATGAATGTCTTAAATATATATTTGATTTTAGAACTAATTAGGCTGTATTCATTAGGTCAGAGCATAACTTACCAATAACAGAAAGCTATCAAGCCACGTGTAGACTTCAAACGATGCAACGGTTCCCAGCCAAGGCTTCTGGTATTTGACGTGTACAGCTGTGAAGCCAATGTCAGTAACTGCAGGATGTGACAATGCAAATGGCACACTGATCCACTGTAACCACAGAGTGATGTCAGGAGGTTAGGCTATGCTTTCCAATATTTACTATAGGAGAGATTAATACTCTTAGTTATTTTCCTGCCAGATCACATAACTCAGCTTTTCATCCAACTAAGACAGAGAAATACCAGGCGGGGATGGGGCTGGGCAAGCCATTGGGAAGTTTGAGATGTAGTTTAAGTTGTTGAATAAAAAACTTTTGATCTGAAATGTACCACCCTCCTCTCCTAATTCACAATATTTTTTTTCGTTTTTATTTTAAAGACAGAGAAGGATCTGAAACCTTATTCCCTGTATGGTGCTTTGGAATACAGATTTAGAAAATTTAAAGTAAGATAATGTCTCCTTCTGAGATTAGTTACATTCTATCATCTGAACTATATGACAAGTCACCTGAAAACAATATTAAATTGAAGAGCATCACGTATAATAATTTTGTTATGTTTTATTTGGAGAAGGGGAGGATTTCCAGTCATTAAAATGACTATAAACTCTATGGTAGAGAAATGGCAGGTGAAAGAAACCTTCAAGGTTAGATACTTTATTAAGAGCCAGAAGAAGGAGGCCTTAAAGAAAAGAGATGGTCAAGTTGAACCAGGGAAAAGCAGAAGATTCCATGATGATGATGATCATGACGGTAATATGTGACAATATAGGGATGGGAGGGCACGCGGTATGCCTGTGTTTCCTGGAATGGGGTGACTTCAAGAAAAGGGAACATATAGAGACATGTGGAAAAAATCTTGAGCTTCAAGTTAAATTTGTATGTCATTCTGAAGGCAACTGAAAACAAGTGGAATTTCTTCTTAGCTTTAATGTAGTTGAGGATCTGGCAGAGCAATGATGTGGTGCTCTAATACCCAGATAAAGATGTGAAGCACAGTGGTGACATTGAAGATGGCAGTATAATGGTCCTAAACAGGGGTTACTAGCAGTGACTCCACAGCACATTGGTTCCAACAGAACATGAAGGTGAAGGGAGAGGGAAGCGAACAGCTGAACTCAAGACTTAGAGTTTGGGAGACAGAAAGATCCTGGAAAAAAAATCCACAGCATCAGAGAAATTGAGATGAAGTGATGTGTAAGGTGATTAATTATTTAGCATGCAAGTAAAGAGATTTAAAGATAAAAAATAGATAATATATAGATTCGTGCCAACTGAAAAAATCCTTAATTTGCTACCAACAGAATGTGTTGCAATTGAATTTTGCAACAGAACATTCTATCATATATGTTAGCATCATGATGATTTATATGTTTGTGTTCTTTATGTTTTACTCTCATGTAAAACAATAAGGAATCACATATGTCATCAATAAATGCATTCATCTTTCAGAATGGTGTTTTGTAAAATCCCAAGTGCATCAGTCATTGTCAAATGCATCTCACCTATATTATTCAGAAAAGAGATTTGTTTCTGTGTTTTGTTTTATTTGGGGAAGTTTATGATGATACTAGAGAAAATTCAGAATTTTAGCACTGTGTTCTTGATGTTGGCAATTAAAATAAAGATGGAAAACCTTGAACAAATGAATTATTATCAAATTTAATTAAAATAAGATTGAACAGAATTTCATGACATTCAAATAAAATGCAGAGGAGAAAATTTTTCTTCTGAATATTATTCAAGATATTCGAAAGCAGAAAAATGAATATAAGATTCATTATAAAACACTGTAATAGCATCAACAGCCACTCAGTACGATAAAGATAAAGGCAAATCCTTGGGTGGCTGGAGCATTCTTGGGAACACGAGTCCAGGATCTTCCTTTCAGCAGGCTGAGTCCATGGCCTTCACACCAGGGCAGGCCCCACACCATACAGTCATGTATGCGACAGAACCCACGATAGCACCGCACAGAGGAGAAGCACCATAAACAGCACATTTCTCTACCCTTCCTTTGATATTTTTAGGTGCTTATTTTACTTCATGTCTAATGATAATATTTATGCATTAAGATGTGAGATTAAAAAGCAGTAATGTATCTATGAAATGATAAAGATGCCTTTAGTTTAAAACTTATTTTAACACAACTCATATTTCATAGTTATGTAGTACTTTTCATTTCACAAGGTATTTATTTACACCTGTACTATTTAATATGGGATTTATAATAATACATCTTCCTAGTACCTTATATAATTAAACCTTTTCTTTAAATGAAGAGATTTATGCAGACTAGCACTAGATAGTTTTTAGGCTCTGAGGAGGGAGTGTTGACTTTAAAATTCAATGATCACACCTAAGTTTCCTTCATAAAGGAAAGAAAGTTACGGGTTTGTCTAAGAAACAAATCGAGCTGCCATGATCCGATTTCTACCTTGCAAGTCTGGATAGAGCAGAGGTTGTACACTGGTGCAGATAGGAGCTGGAGGCACAGGGAATCAAGGACGGATGATACTTTCAGGTCCAGGGGTGTGAGGGGCGATGCTGGGAGGGTAGAGGGTGAGTGGGTTGGAAATGGGGAACTGATTATAAGGATCCACATGTGACCTCCTCCCTGGGAGACGAAAGGCAAAGAAGGGCGGAAGGGAGACTCCGGATAGGGCAAGATATGACAAAATAATAGTCTATAAATTATCAAGGGCTCATGAGGGAGGGGGAGCGGGAATGAGGGGGAAAAAAAAAGAGGACCTGATGTAAAGGGCTTAAGTGGAGAGCAAATGCTTTGAAAATGATTAGGGCAAAGAATGTGCGGATGTGCTTTATACAAATGATGTCTGTATATGTATGGATTGTGATAAGAGTTGTATGAGCCCCTAATAAAATGTAAAAAAAAAAAAAAGAAACAAATTGAGGCCACACTTTCACGTCAAATTCTCACACATTGTCTGGCGTTTTTAATTGAATTAGCTCATACAAAAATATAAACTTGTATATAATATGTGACTTATTGTGTACTTATCATGATGGGAAATACATTTTTAGTCATTTTTGTTGAGTGAGCATAAAATGTTTTATCAATAAAAAATTAAAAATCCATTACTTACCAGTCCTATAAAAATGCAAAAGAGCTGAACAACATCCGTGTAGGCCACGGCGTAGACCCCGCCCACCAGGGTGTACAGAATGGCAATGAGCGCAGAGACGATGACAGAAATGTGCACGTCCACATCGATGATCACGCTGATAGTGGCTCCTGAAAAAGGCAAAACGTTAGAGCGCGGTGCTCAAGAGTCCGCGGCACTCCACTTCCTGTTTGAGAAGACGTGCAACGTTTAGGGACAGCAAGATATTTTCCATGCTAAGTGTATCAGATGGCTAAAACCGCTAACTTGAATTTTAATTTTGATATTTAAACTGTTTTCTATTTATTTGAAGTAAGGTAAAATATAGACACCTTGATGGCGCAATGGTCAAGTGCTCCACAGCTGAGAGAAAAACACCGTTCAACTTACTAGGTGGTAGAAGACCTAGTAATCACTGCCATAAGTGAAATCTGACTCATGGCGATTCTATAAGGCAGGAGAACGGCACTTGTTCCCAACACTGGAAATCTTTATATGAGCAGAAAGCCTCATCTTTTTCCCATGGTTCAGCTGATGGCTTCATGCTGTTGACCTTGTGTTGCCCTGTGGCTTTAGCAGCCCAGTGTGTAATCCTCTCTGCCGCTGAGCTCCCCTCCTGTAAAGACAGCCGTAGCCCAAGAAGCCCTATGCAGCAGTTCTACTTTGGATTGGTGTTGGCCATATGGGTTAATGTTGGACTTGTGGGCTTGGGCAGCACTGGGTTGGGATGTTTTCTTGATGCGCACTTAACCTTTACATAAAACTCTCTCTTAAACATGAGTTTCTGTGGATTTGGTTCTCTAAAGTTCCCAGACTTACACATAATGGTAGCAAACGATGGTTCGATTAGTCTTTCGCCCCTGTACCCAGGTCGGATGACCGATTTGCACATCAGGACCGCTATGGACCTCCACCAGAGATTCCTCTGGCTTTGCCCTGCCCAGGCATAGCTCACCATTGTTCGGGTCCTAACACATGCGCTCATGCTCCACCTCCCTGACGCAGCAGGCAAGACTGGCTGGTGGTGCAGATCTGAAGGTCAGCAGTGTCTCACATCTGTCTCATGGGAGTGAGTTGCACTGAGCCATTTGTACTGCTTTATACTTTAATTAACTGTTTATTTCTTATGTCATATATATCTGTATATATATATATATATATATTTACATTATTAACATTCTGGTTTTGTTTCTCTAGAAAACCCTAACAGTCACTGTAAGTCAGGATTAACTCAGTGGCCACAACACCACCAAAACAACAAATTATATATGCATGTGTGTGTATATGCATATCCCTAATGACGTCAGTTAGGCCGTAGTTAGAACTCACTCGTTGTTCTGTGTTCTGAGAGAAAAAAAGATGTGGTAATCTGTTTCCATTGATATTTCCAGCCTTAGAAATCCAATGGGGAAGTTTTACCCTGTCCTACAGGTTCCCTATAAGTTAGAGGTGACTCCATGGCAATGAACACACACACACACACACACACACACACACACACACACACACACACCATAAAATCCATTGCCACCAAGTCAATTCTGACACATAACAATCACATATAGGGTTTCCAAGGCTGTAAATCTTGACAGAAACAGACAGCCTCACTTTGTCTCCCACAGAGCGACTCATGAGTTTGAACCACCATTCTTCCGGTTGTTGAGCAGTCCTGTACTTCCCTGACACCCCTGTGTATGCATCTAGACTCGCGCACTCATCCCTGAAGTTGTGCTTCGCATAGTTATTTTTTTTTTGTAGTGGACATCTACAATTCATGCTAAAACCAAAAACACTCACTGCCATGAGTCAAGTCTCCCTCACAGTGACCTTACGGGACAGGGTAAAATTGTCCGTGTGGATTTCTCGGATTGTAACTACAGGATTCGATTACAGGAAAGCCTCCTCTTTCCCATGAAGAGCGTCTGCTGGTCTTGAACTGCTTACTGACTTTGCAGTGAGCATCCCAGCTCCTAACCACTATGCCACCAGGGTTCCAGGTGAAATGCATGGGATTCGTCACAGATGAAGACATTTTTAATTCTATCAGAAGAATATCCAATAATTATAGCATCTAAATCACTGATTTAAATATATACAATATACACATTCATAGCCATGGAAAAAGCAAGTCTGTATAATCAGTAGACTATCCACTTCCCTATTTTACAAATATCTTAAGGAAAGTTCTAAGATGTGAAAACTTTACTGAATTTGAATTGCTAGATCTGTAAACATAAGTTTCTTTAAAAAGTTCTGGGAACACTACATAGATAATTTACACTATCATACTCCAGTGGTGAATTACCTACATTCACAGTAGAATGGTAGTGAATTTATGCTTTTCAATTCTTAAGTTTGCCAAGTCATTTCCAATAAACATGAACTGATTTATGTCGTTATCAATTTTGAAGCAAAATTAAGTGTTATTTCAAAATACTCACATTTTTCTTACCAGAGCATAGTATCTGTTCCTTGCTATGTGTACGGGTATACGTGTGTGCTCACTATGCATAGACATGAACATATTTCATGTGCATACATAAATAGGTACATGTACATACAACCACTTTCAACAGATTTAAGCGTTTAATTATTATCCTTTATATCTATAGATTAGCTTAGAATTGTCAGCTTATTAGTCATAGTCGCTTTTCAGAACGCTGTTGTATAAGTTAATTTCTATTCAGTGAGCATGAACAGCTTGCAATTTCTGTTAGATATTCAGCCTATTCTTTTCTTGATACCTCAGCAGGTAGTTTATTCATCCAACCAAAATTTTCCGGTGTGGAAACCCGCAGCAAATATATTCCTATTGCTTTGTAGGTAATGAGAAGCTAGATGAGAAGAAAGGTGTAATTTTTTCCATAGTTTCATTAGGCTACAAGAGAAGTGGTGATTGCTGAGTATCATTGTCCAGCACCAGGAAAGTGCAGCATTTGCACTTATTATAGTATTTAAGGACAAGCGATTTCTTTTTACCCCACACCCAAGTCACTTACCTGTTAAACACTTTGGGATCAAGAAAGTGAGAAAATTATTTGGGGATTTGAGAAGGAAAGGAGAGGGAGTATAACATGATACCTGACAGTCTAGAGGTCTTCTCTGATACCCCCTGGTAATATGTTTATACTCTGCAATATATAAAGCAAAAGCAAAATATCTTATCTTATTTTTGTTCTGATAATTTACAGGCTGGCTCTAGGTTTGATCATTCTATTTCAATTTGCTGTAGGAGGTAGGAGTAAGGGCCTAGATGCCAAAACAAAGGCATCGCTCATCAGGGAAAGTGGTGCAGCTCCCAGTTTCATTGATCTTCTAGAAGGAACTTGACATTCGGGATGTTTTGTTTTTCTTCTTGAAGAAAGGATATTGAGCCAGCAGGTCGCCCATGATTTTATTGAAATAGCTAGTATTCTTAAATGTACAAGTAGGGAAACAAATCCAAGGGCCAAGAACGGTGTGGTAGCTACATAATATGTTGTCAATTTGAAACTTAAGAGTAAACAGGTGGAGTTTAGCCTGTCAATCAGTTCGCAGCATGATGAGCTAATTTGGAGGCACTAAAGAAATAAATAGCTCACTGGAGGTGGGGCACATACTCACACCCTGTAAGACATTCCTGTTTAGAAGACACATAGAGCTATGCTAGAGCCCTGGAGGTGAAGGAACCACATGGAGACCCCTGCCAACTCTGAGATGCTTACACCACCACTGGATCCACAAGGCTTTCCACCCACTGGCCTGTGATCTTCCTGCATTTGGTGCCTTTGCATGCATTTTGTGAGTCTGAAGAGGAATTTATAGATTGGTATGGGACATATTAGCCCCATGGGGCTAATATTGTACTTATGGACTTGACTGGGCCATAAGTGTTTTATTAATATTCAATTGCTCTTGTATATAAATCTCTTTCTTATACACATATGCATGTTTATGAATTTGTTTCTCTAGTCTACCTGGACTAACACAACAGGTTCTCCTTAGCATTAATTTATCTTTGTGGCAAGTTCAAAAAGGCACTGCCATCGAGTCTATATTGGCTCATATCAACCCTATAGGATAGGGTAGAACTGCCCTGTGAGTTTCTGAGACCCTAAGTCTGTTGATATTGTTAGGTGCCTTCGAGTCAGCTCCAGCCATGGAGAGCCTGTGCACAACAGGACAGCGCACCGCACAGTCCTGCGCCAGCACTGCAATTACTCCTGTGCCCGAGCCCATGGTTGCCGCTACGGGGTCCGTCATTCTCCTGGAAGGCTGTTCCTCTTTTCGTTGCCGCTCCACTTTACCAAGCATGAGGTCCTTTTCCAGAGACTGTTCCCTTCGGACAAAATGTCCAAAGTATGTAAGAGAAAATCTCACCGTCCTTCTTAGGAGCACTGTGGCCACACTTCTTCCAAGACACATAGGTTTGTCTTTTGAGCGGTCCATACCGCTAAATACTCTTCTCCAGCACCACCTTTCAAATGCATTGATTTTTCTTCAGTTTTCCATTCAGTGTCCAACTTTCATGTGCACATGAGGCCATGGAGGATACCTTGGCTTGGGTCAGGCGCTCTTTAGCCCTCAGGGTAGCAACCTTGCTCTTCAGTACTCTAAAGAAGTCTTGCACAACAGATTTACCTAATAGAATGTCTTCTGATCTCGTGGTTGCTGCTTCCCTAAGCTTTGATTGTGGATCCAGCGGACAAACTCCTCAACAACGTCAACCGTCTCACCATCTATCACGGCGCCCCTATTGGTCCCGTTGAGAAGATTTTGTTCTTTCCCACATCGAGTCAAAATCTGTACTGAAGGGTGAAGTCCTCGCTCTTCACCAGCAACTGCTTCAGTTCCTCTTCACCTTCAGCGGGCAAGATCATGTCATCTGCATGCTGGAGAGTGTTAACAAGCTTTCTTCCAGTCTGGATGCCACATGCTTCTTCATAAAAGCCAGCCTCTGTTTGCTTGCTGAACATATAGATTTTATAAGTATGGTGAGAGCACAAAACTCTGACACACAACTCTGATTTTACACCATGCAGCATTACCTTGCTCTGCCTCTTGATCCATGTACAAGTTCTGAATGAGAACAATGAAGTGTTCTAGAATTCCCATTCTTCTCAAGGCGATCCACAGTTTATTATATCCCACTCAGTTGAATGTCTTGGTGTAGTCAATGAAACACAAGAAAACCTTTCTGGTGTTCTCTGCTTTGAGACAAGGTCCATCTGACATCAGCAGTGATATCCCTTGTTCCACATCTTCTTTTGAATGAGGCTTGAATTTCTGGCAGTTCCAAGCCAATATTCTCCTGCAATCATTGTTGGATGATCTTTAGCAAAATTTTACTTATGTGTAATATCAATAATAATGTTTGAAATGGGCACAGATATTGATCCCGTCCAGTAACTGGCCAAGTAGCTGTCTTCCTATTTCCCTGGCATAGACAAATAAGTAATTCCAGTGCTTCATCAGCTTTCTGAAATATTTTAATGGGTATTCCATCAATTCCTGGAGTCTTGTTTTTGCCTATTGCATTTGGTGCTACTTGAATTTCTTCCTTCAGCACCATTGGTAACTCTTTACAGGAGCAGAAAACCCCGTCTTTCTCACATGGAGAGGCTGGTAGTTTCAAACTGCTGACCTCACATTTGGCTGCCCAAAGTGGAACCACTACACCATCAGGGTTCCTTTGATCCCTAAAAATATTCACCGCCCTGTACATTACAAGATAATGAGATTACACACAGGAGAAAAGAATAAACATTGACAATGCCTTCTATGACTTCACTTTTGTTGTTGAAAGAAATTATAGGCATAATGTAGTAATTCATTCTTCACTAATTTGTCAGAATGTTATAACTTTGAAGACACAGTCATGACTTGAAGATATTCATAATCTACTTTTGAGGTTAGACTCTATACACGAAATAATAAACAGGTAAATAATCATAGGAAGTAGTAAATCCTATAGTACAAAAACTACCAGGTCCAAACAAAATCTATTGGAAAAAAATGAAGTTCAGGAATGACTATTGTAAGAAAGTGGCATCTGGAAGACAATGTGTTGAATATTTACTAGTTAGTCTCAAATGGCTTCAAAGCAGAGAGCATCTGGGACGGCAAAGTGTCAGAGGCAAGAGAGGGGGAGTTCAATTTTGCAAAATAGAGTGGGACAGGTGGAGGGGGCTATTCATGAGAGAGACCACTCAGGGTAGAGGGGCAGCAAAAGAGAGGAAAGACCCTCAGCAAAATAGATAGATACTAGCTACAACAATGGGCTTAAACATAACAATTGTGGGAAGGGCAAAGGGACAGCCATTGTTTCCTTCTGTTGTACATAGGGTGGCTGACTATGAGTTGGAATGGATATGGAACTAATAGCAAGAACAATCTAGGTTGGGTCATAAAATATCCAGAACCTCACTGAATTATCTGATAAGAAGAAATTGGACATGACTTGATTTGCATTTTAGGAAAATGAGTCTGGCTATCATGTGGAGCACACTGGGAGTGGGCAGAACTGTAAGCAGGTAGCGTGTTGTATTCATCAGGTTAAGGGGTATCCTGGTCTGTGGGAGACAGGGTGGGGTGCAGGACAAGTGATGGAGACACGTTATGGGAGTGCAGGCACTCCAGGATAAGATTCCAGAGTTTAGCTGAACAACTGACAGGATGGAGATAGATAGGGGCTCAGTAGGGCATGGGGGGGTGGAGCTGTGGAGGTATCAAGTGAATCAGTGATTGGAAATCTCCTTTCTATAGAAATATCAGTAATCTGAGTTTATTCATTTATGGTGAACTAGCCATAAATAGTGCAACTCCACAGAACAATCATAACGAAAGTAGAGGGCAGGATGTTTCATTCATTTATACATAAGGTCTGATTGAGGGTCTGATTCAATGACACTAACTAACAACAACACAATCTTCACCTCTAATATCAGATTGGAGGTGAGGAGAAACTCAGAAACAGGAGAAGACAGATCTATCGGAGGAGAAATCCTTGTTATGTTTCACCATACTTAATTTTCCTACTCATAAGCCATAGTACTCTGACTTAAGATATTAACTTATTGAAATCCTTCATGTCTAGGATTTTGACATGTGGTTTAATGAACTCTTAAACACACATGCAATACCTTTCTCAAGGGAGTTCAGATTGCTTTGGGTTAGTTTTCTATTTAATTATCAAAACATTATTAGAAGGAAAAGCAGTGGGAGATAAAAGTCCTTAGTCCACAAAAGGAGGCTTATTGGAGGAGCAGAGAATATAAAAATTGACTTACCACAGTCCATCCATCCATCCATTGTGTTAGGCACATTTGTACATTTGTTGCCATCATCATTTTCAGTTTGATAAGAGTTGTATGACCCCCCCCAAACAAAATGATTTATTACAAAATTTTAAACTGAGCCACCATTTTATTTCACTGAAAACATTATGTGTTAGGTTCCCTACTTCCCACAGGCTCATATACCATTGTTCTTTTAAAAAATTATTCGAAAAATTACAGTGTTTAGTATTGATTAATTAATTAAAGCTTAGTTCAAAATCATTCATGACTTCTAAAAGTCACTTTTGATTCTTGTAAGATAAGTCAGTGTTATTTAATGATGCAATTCAGGTTAAAAACAAAGGTCCGTTGAAATATTGTTTAGCCTTTATCGCTAGATTGCAGGTGAATGTGGATTTTCCGTTAAGCTTTTATGGATATAAAAGGACTCAGAAAGTGGTCTGAATAATAAAAAAATCTAAGAAATCCAAATGAAGAAAATAAAGTTGTGTATTTGATGTTCAGTCAACAAAAGAGACACAGAACAAGATGCCATTCCTACTCACCTAAGGCAGAGAAAATCGCTGCAGCCCAGAACATCTCTCCCATCAGAGCGGGGATGAACAGGAGCCCGCCCATGCGTTTTCCGTAGATCTGCTGAAACGGGTCCAGCATTGTCACATAGCCTTTGGAACGCATAGGTTTTGCAAAGAACAGACCACCTAACAAATTGTTTGTAAGAAAATTTTAAAAAGTATTACCTTTTGCCAACATGTTTACTAGGCTATAGTTTCTTAAAAACTGATTTTTAAAAACACAGATATGTTAAGGTACCAGTTTAGAATGTGAAATATTTAGCAAATAAGTATAAATTTCTTAGTGCACTTAGCATTGTATGTGCCCAAAGGACAACTAGCTAGCGTATCCAAAGCATATACATTGAAACGTATTGATGAGAAAAATGTTTACTAAAATGATTTGATACATTTGTATTTATGAACATAATATTTGGATATTGTGAATAAGAATGGTGTTTTTAAAAAATAATTTTATTGGGGCTCATACAACTTTTATCACAATCCATACACACATCCATTGTGTCAACTACATTTGTACATTTGTTGCCATCGTCATTCTCAAAATATCTGCTTTCTCCTCATTTTCCCCTCCCTCCCCTCTCCCTTTCTCACGAACCCTTGATAATGAATAAATTATTGTTTTGTCATGTCTTACAATGTCTGATATCTCCCTTCACCCACTTTTTTTTGCCTGCACCCCAGGGAGGGGGCTATATGTAGATTCTTGTGATCAATCCCCCTTTCCACCCCACATCCCTTTTACCCTCCTGGTATCGCTACTCTATTGATTCTGAGGGATTTATATGTTCTAGGTTCCCTGTGTTTCCAGCTCTTATCTGTACCAGTGTACATCCTCTCATCTAGCTGAATTTGTAAGGTAGAATTTGGAGTGAGATAGTGAGGGGCGGAAACATTAAAGAACTAGAGGAAAGGTGTATGTTTCACTGTTGCTACACTGCACCCTGACTAGTTCATCTCCTCTCCACAACGCTTCTGTAAGGGGATGTCCAGTTGCCTACAGATGGGCTTTGGGTCTCTACTCCGCACTCCCCCTCGTTCGCAATGATATGATTTTTAAAGGATGGCATTTTGTATAAAAGTAGTTTGAAAGTACCAATATGAATTTTCCATGATGAAATACTTTTGATCTTTTGTTAATTGATTTAGAAAAAGAATTTCAGATATGATTCACATTGATCATTGTTATGACTTATTCACATTATTGTTGAATGAAATAGAACATCGTTATATTAAGACACTGTTCTAATAGCCACAGGGGCATGGAGTTTTTTCACTTATATAGTCCATAAACATAGGATCAAATAAACCAAGAATTAGCCTCCTACTACTCAATAATTTCTGGTAACAGCTACTTAAAGATTTCAGGGAACATTTTTTCAACAGTAGTTATTTTCCACAGTAATTATTCACATTGTTTAACTTGTTGTTTTACTGTGTTTTACACTACCTTTCTTAATGCTTTCATGAACGAGTCATGGAGATTTAACTTTCACTTACCTAGAACAAGACTAAGGGAATATCCAATTGGTGCCTGAGCCCACGCCAGACCATAATCTGGTACGTACACTGCTTCAGCCGTCCCATTGATGTAACCTCCTCCGACCCAGGTGGCTGAAAAAGTGAGAAATAATAGACTGTCTTCCCTATCACACCCAGACCTGCTCTATCCAAGATAAGAGCTCCATGTAGCTATCAGCTCTGGAAACATAACCTGTCCAATTTTGGATGTTTTGCAAGTGAAATGTGCACACCATATTTTGAAGACATATTATAGAAATATTAACATAAAATGTTAATATGGCATATTAACAGAATGTTTTTTCACTGGTTGTATGTGGAAACAGCATCTAACTTAAATAAAATGTATACTTATCATAGACACCTTTTAAAACATTTTTAAAGTTGGTCAATCAAATGTTTACATTATATTTGTGGTTAACATATTTCTACTAGCTGCTTTAAATGTTTTCTAAATGCATTTGATTATCAACACGTTTTAATGCTATTGCTAGGTCATGAAGTCTAAAATCATGCAATAGATTATCTATTTCCATTACCCATTATCTCTACATCTTTATCCCAGCCTCTGTAGCAGTCAAAACTCTTTATTTCATTGATTTTTGTTGTGATTTGACTGATCTCCTCACATTGATCATGGCTATTGCTCTCAAGGAGTTGGCTAGGATATGTGCGCGCACGCGCGTTAGGCACACTCGCTCTTTCCAGTAGAAGTGTCTCACCTTGAAGGAACCACAGTGGCACTTTCAGGTAAGTGCTGGACTGCTAACTGTAAGATCTGTAGTTCAAACCTTCCAGACACTCCTGGGGGGAGGAGGAGACTGTCTACTCCCATAAAGATTGACAGTTTTTGGAAACGTTGTACAGGGTCGCTTTGAGTCACAATCAATTGGATGACCTTTTTTGTGGCTTTTGAACATTGAGGATATGTGAGAATCTGGAATACCTGCTCTGCATTGCCACGAATATGTGCTTCATACCTTCAATTCTCAGGAGGAGAAATAAAGGGTGGAGATGACAATTCTACTGCTAGGTAGTGGTTTCTCTTACATTAGTTTTTCCTTTCCCTTCTCAACTGATCAACCTAACTTTGAGGGCCTAGACTTGTGTTCATAATCATTTAAAAGGCTGTGCACTCACATAACATTTTTCATTTTAATGTGGATCTCTTGATAGGATATCTAGGAATGCATAGATAATAAAATATAAAAGTAACCTTTCTGTAGCATAAAAGTAAGTTTAGGTTGGAAGAAATACAGAGTGCTCCTTAGAGGCAAGGATGTCAAAACTTTGCCTTACATACTTTCGATATTTTGTCAGGAGAGACTAGTCCCTGGAGAAGGACATCGTGCTTGGTAAAGTGGAGGGGCGGGCAGCCCAACAGAGGCAGGCCCTCAGTGACATGGCCTGACACGGCGGCTGCAACAAGGGGCTCAAGCCAAAGAGCAAGAGTGAAGATGGCTCAGGGCAGTGTGTGGCTCAGTTGTGCACAGGGTTGCTATGGGTCGGAGCTGACTCAACGGCACCTAACAACAACAATAGCAAAAAGGAAGTTCAAGAAACAAAAAGAACTAAGGAAAATAAGTTTTGGCTAAACATAATTGGACCAAGAGATATATACAAACTCACCAGTTTCTATGAGTAGAAAACATTACATTTGAATCTTGCTGAAAAAATTAAGTGTAAGGATTTGCAGTGTATATGCTTTAATACCATTGTCAAAATAATGTTTAAAATTTCTTTGTGTATATATGTGAAATGATGTGGGGTATTGACTAATAAGAAGATTGAGTATCTGAGACTAAATAAATTTGATTCTAAAGAATTTTCTAAAATCTTATAATTAGGTTGCAAATCAGTGCAATGAATACATATAAAATTTATGTAGTAATGTTTCTGTTTATATCATTCAATCCAGTATTATTTAAATTAATAATATTTTTAATAATAATTATGAGAAATCTTATTGCTGAGTAATTGAAGAACATTTCAATGAAGAGCATATGTACAAAAGAATGGACAGTAGATATTTACCAAAATGTCTCATCTTCAAAGTAGTTTTTATATAGGTGGTTGACAAATGACAGGTGTTTTTACCTGGTTTTCTCATTTTAAGTTCTGCTGAATTCCCATACATATTCTGGGCTTTAAAAACATATATACATTTGTTTATTGGAAACGGGGCTTTTGAGTGACTGTGAAACTAGGTCCGAGCGGAATGAATTCTTTTAGGCACAGTACTGAGCCTGTATCTTCCTGAGCAGGCAACCGAAAGTGCTAATGTACCAGCCATGTTTCATTGCACAAAATAAATGGTCTGATGGTCATACAAGCACAAAGCTTATTAGTGATCATTTTTCATTGTGTAGGTCTCCTGTCTCTTGTCCAGAAAGACAACTGGTGCCTTAATGAGTATAACTATTATAATATAAAGCTAAACAAGGCACCTCAGTTTCTCTCAATCCATTTCTTTCTATTCCAGAACTTGTTCCTTGCATATATGTCTTGTGTCATGTTTCTGACTGAGAACAAGATATCGACTAAATGAAATACATTGGTGGAGAATCCACATTTTTGACCTGTATACTTAATCAGATGATGTAAGTCAATTGATTTTATGAGGTTTAGATAATTTAATTCAGTTTTTAAATAATGATGATATTGACTACATTTCTTTTTGTATTCTGAGAGGTTTAGAGAAAAGTTTGAAAACTGAGATCAATCATGATATCTTAAAAATTATCTTAAATATTTTCTGTATACTTTAATATATCTTTGCTTAATAACACTCTAAATGATAAAACAAATTCTGGAATATCATCTTTAAGGATATTTTAAATATACCATTAAGCTAGAGTAACAGGATTTCATAGTAGTTTACATGGAACAAAATGCTTTCACATTTGGGAGTTCATGTATTCCTCTCAGCAATTTTTTTAGTCAAATCAAGAACTTTTGTGGTTTTTATTATATTTTTTATTTTCATGTTTTGTTCTAATTTTCTGATTCTTCTTGTGAAAAAGCAAATTCCACTTTAAAGTCTGTATTGCATATGGATTTTTAAGGACAAGAGGAATGCTTGTACAACAATGGAAGATGAGAAGTGAAGATGCAGAGCGTGTAGACTGTGCATGGGTGGATAATAGAGAGGGCAGGGCAAAGACTCTTTACGGACAATGAACCTGTATAAAGCAATAGCATTTTGAAGTCAGAAGGCTGCATGCGGTATATCACAGAGAGGTGCCAAGGGACCTGGTTTGAACCTAACCCTAGTCCTCGTTAACCAAGTAACCTGGGATCCTACTTAATCCCAAAGTTCATTCAATAATGCAGTTCTAAAGATTAGATAGAACCATATCATGGGCAAAGAGGTAAACAAACATAATGTGAATGAACATGGAAACATATTGTGAATAAATGAGAGAAAACATCTATACTTATACATCTTGCTAGACCCATAGACTTCAGATGAGCTAAGTCAAGGCATGTAAAAACATACATTCAATCTTCACTGACTTGTTTAATAATAGAGATACTGGGTGAGTCATTTTTTCAGAAGCACTTCAAGACTGAAATGAATTATCATTTGAAAATACTCTCTTATGGGCTATTTTCCCAAAGGTTGCTCAGAATTCTTGTTAAATGTTTTTTCCGTGTTATTATTTATAACCTAGTAAGGCTCTATGATAAAATATGTTATTACATGTGTAAGAAATAAGATTAAAGGTATCATTTAAAATGGTTGTGCCCCCCATACTGTTTTCAATGACCAGGCAAGAATATAGGACAGAAACATAGCACCAAGTCACCATTTATACCTATGCATTTTACCAGAACCGAGGTTTCAAATGTCCTAAGCCAAGGCATGTAAAAGCATATCATCAATTTTCGTTGACTTGCTTATTAATAGAGATACTAGGTGAACCAGACCACCTTCCGAGCAACGGAGGAAAGAACACCAGCCCCTCCTAACACAAAGAGGGTCTGCGTGAGAGGGAGCCACAGATGGGAGCTTGAGAATCATGCAAGGACACACCCTAGTTTTCCCCTTTTATACTCAGGTTCCTGGAAGTCTGCCCCCCACCCTTCAGAGTTATAGATGCATTACATAAGGGAATTGCCTTTTAAAATGGACCATTAGTTCTCAAAACAGGACATAAATTAAGCTGAAATTGTTTTAACCTCAAATAAGCTTCGTTAGGTTAAAAACCATCACCAATGAGTACTTACTGGTTATTAAAATTTGAGGTAACTGAAAGTCATAACTTCATGCCTGTGTTAATGTGCAGGATGAATACTAACTTGGTTGCATTAAGGAGTAAGAGCCCCCAAAGAACAAAGGGCAGCATTTGCTTTGCCACTCTGAAACCCCCTGCACTCTGAGATGCCAAAGGGTGGGTTGGCAGCATGAAACAGAAGGCACTGGAACTTACCTGTCATAGTAAATCCTCCCACAAGCAAACCAATATCTCGACCACCAACTATTATGGCTTCGCTGCGTTCTTCTGCATTACCGCTGTTTTTGGTTCTCCACGCAGCCCATATTCCAACCAGCAATATCAGAAGGTAGAATACAATGATGGCTATCAGTCCTTCCACATGGAAAGCCATTACTGGATTCTTTTGCAGCAGGCTACTTCATTAAGACTTCTAAAGAAAATATAGTATTATGTTTTAAGTCAGCCAACAGCCAGACAAACACAGGCAGTCAGGAATAAACCAGCTGCTCTTAAGGGATGCCGTGCCACTTGAAAAGGAGCAAGCTGAGATCACATGTTAAAGCAATAGTTACCAACAAGTGTCTGCTACACTATTCTCGTTCGCAATTCGATGTGGTTTTGTTTGCAAGAAACATACCAATTCTGAAAATTTGACTTCACGAATATTTGTAAATATAAGCTTAATCATTTGGGGCTCACTAAATAATTTTAATTTAAAATTAAACTTGTGTTAAACCATCTTAACTCAGTAACTCTAAGAAGAAATCTCAAAGACTATGGTAGAGCATTTGCTTATTGAAACTGAGCTGGTATTCCGCCTAGAATTAGTTCGTCCTGTCTAAAGTGCACCCTAAAGAACATCCATTCACTGAGGCAGTCATCCATCTACCTATCCTTTCAAACCGCCTCCGGAAATCGTCCCCAAACAATCTAGCACACAAACATATGAGGGATTAACAAGGGGTAACTTTAGAACATTTTATTTCAAGACATATTTTCAGCAAATTTTGGTTCAAGTGACTGTAACAACCAAAGATTATGTTGCTATTGTTTGGAGTATTTATTCCCTTAATTAGCTCTTTCCCCTCATTGTTCGTTTTTTCTTACTCTCTTTCTTTCTTTCTTTCTTTCTAAATCATTTTATTGGTGACTCATACAACTCTTATCTCAGTCCATATACACATCAATTATGTCAGGCACATTTGTACATTCGGTGCCCTCACCCTTCTCAAAATATTTGCTCTCCTCTTAAGCCCTTGTCCTTTCAGTTCCTGCTTGCCTCTATTAACCACAGAGTTAAGACAAAAAACAAACAAACAAACAAAAAACCTTAAAAGTACATCATTGTCTAATAACACAACAGAGTGTCTCAGGCATTAACAACAAGACCCGGAGACAGATAGCAAATTCGAATGCCTTTCCTTCGGGACTTTTGTTCCCTTTCTCATTTTCCCCTTGAGACCTTGGCTGTTTCACGCATTCTAGTTCACTGGAACAGATGGCTGGGCGACACTCCGATAGTTATGTACGCAGGAGGTTGAGGAAGAAAGAACCACCCTCGCAGTGGTCCAAGAGGAGGCACACTAACCCCAGCCCATCTTCGGTGGGTCCCGCCCTGGACTCTCCTTTGCTGACCCAGCCTTGCGTTCCTGGACCTCCAGCCCTGTGGTCTCTCCTCCACGCCTTCACTCCATCTCTTGCGCCCAGACTTTGTCTCTCTGCGCCCAGACTTTCCCGCGGCTTCCCTGGCTGCTCTCCCTCGCCCGCCCGCATCCCTGCCCAGTCGACCTGCGGGTAGATCCCTGCCAAGAGGCAAAAGAGCCACATCGCTCCCTTTTAAAATCGCCGCCTTTGGTCCCCACACTCTTTCAGAGCGCGCGGTCCTGAAGCGTGGGGGATCCTGAGTCCGCGCCTACCTGGAGGGACCGGTGGGCGCTCCTGCAGGTCCTTGCTCCTACCGTGGACCCGGCTGTCGGGGTGCAGGAGGGGTGCTGGATGGAGAGCGGGTGGGGTGGGGGAGGGGGTCAGGGGTGCAGTGTGGGCGTGGTCAGGCAGCGAGGGTGGGGGTCCTGGCGGTGTCTGGCGGGTCCCAGCGCTGACTCCTGGACTGTCTGTCGGAGCGCAACCCAGCTGACAGGTGTGGGAGGGGCGGGGCGGGCGGGGAGCGGTGGGGAGCCTGCAGCATGGAGCAAGGTGGGGAGCAGAGTATTAGGAAAAGTCCCTTTATAAAGGGAGCCAAGCCGGGGCTCTCGTCAGAGCTGCAGAGACGAACGTCAGAGGAAAGTGGGGCTGGAGCGTGGGATGGGGACAATGGTGCCCCGGGCGAGGAGGGTGTGTGTGGGGGGGGCGGGGGGGCGCTGCCAAGGGATCACAAAGGCCGAATGCCCCTGGGATGGGGATGCAGGGTAAAGATGAAAGGAGGCTGTAAGGAGGTAAAGAGGGAGCTGAAGAGTAGCCATTGGACATCTGGGTTCTGGTTCAAATGCTGCCACAATGCCCACCAGGGACGCGGGGCAAGTCCCTTCCACCCACACTTCTCTCCTGAGGAAAAGGAGGACATGCTTCCATCTCCACCTCTAACTGCCCCTGGCTCTGGTTGGAAGGAAATTGATGGAGTGACTTTGAGGGTCTCAAGGAAATCGACTCTAAGAAAGAACAACAGATAAGAATCTGTGAAGAGAAGGGCTTTGGGGTTGGCTTTCCACCCTGTCCGCTTTGTTTCTTCACGTGTCGCTCTCGCGAAAAGCAGAGAGGTGGCCTCCCAATGCCTTCTGGGGGCCTCCGGATGGAGTTGATTCCAGCTCCTCTGGGGACAGGTTTTCTGCAGGAGACATAGCGACAAGATTTTGAAAGGCATTTTCAGAATTCTCACCCTTCCACTAAGAGACAGGATTAAAATAAAAAACTGTAATAGTTGTGCCAAACAGCCAAGAGGCAATCATGTCAGACAGCTTCCTTACCAAAGCCAGCTGGATTGCTTGCCTAATAAAATTTTGAGTGAGGTTTGTAGAAAATGCTGCCGATTTGTTGAAGAGGTACAAGTTTCTGTATCGATAGTTAGATCTCTATACATACATAACCACCCTCTGACAGTGGATTCCAATCTAGGGTGCCTCTAGGTGTGTCTAAGTAGAACTGTGTGCCATGGGATTTTCAATGACAGTTTTGGGTTCTTTGAAGTAGGTCATCAGATCTTTTCTCCAAGATGTCTCTGGATGGACTGGAACCTCCAAACTTTTGGTTAACAGCTGATGAGAGCATTAGGAGTCATTAACTGTTTTCAGTGCCATTCCTATCTAATACCTTGATCTAGATATTGTGTGTATATATATATATATAAAACAATTAATACATCTATACATCTCCTGGACTCTCACCCATGGCAACCTGTAGGACAACAAAACAAAACAGTGCCGGGTCTTGTGCCATCCTGGCAAGATTTGAACTCATTTCTGTTGCCACTGTGTCAATCCATATAGATCATCTCATATACAAGAAAATTCTGGTTAGTGAATAAGAAAAAACCAACAAAGAAGAATTGATGTGTTAGTGTTGTGGTTTTGAAGAAGAATATTAGCTCTATCATAAATTTGTCTTGGAAGATGTACAGCCAGAATGTTCCTTAGCAGTGAGGATTTTTAAAATGTACTTTGCACTTGTCATCAGGAAGGACCAGTTTCTGGAAATAGGACATCATGCTTGTTGTGAAACAGAGTGTCAGTGAAAAAAAAAAAAAGGAAGATCATCAATAAGACAGAATGACATAGCAACAATTGCAAGAATGGTCCAGAGTGGGACAGTGTTTTGTTGTGTTCTATGTAGAAATAGGAATCAGAGCTAACTTGAAGGCATCTACTAACAAGAACATGATATCTGGGAGTAAGGAAGAGAGAGTGAGATGAGAATGTCTGAAGCCCACAAGACATCTTCTCACATCTTCCATTTCCCCCATATTTCATCATGAAAGATTATGAAACAGTGAAAATGTAATAACTAACAGGAAGGAGTATTCTACATACAAAGTAAGTAGATTACTTCTCAACTGCTAGCTTTCTAGGTTAAGTTTCAGAATATCTCTCATTTTCTTATACTAGAGTTAGAAATGGACTTTCAAATTTATTTCACTATTTCTTTTATTTTTCCTCTCTGTAAAACAATAACTGGGCAATTATGTTGTTTGACATGGAAAATCCTAGAGTCCAAACAGAAATGAAGAGAGATTCTACGGATGTGCATTTCTTGTGTGGCTTACCTGATTAGCTCGCTCTTTCTGGACAACTCTTAGATACCTTTTCAATACTAGCCGGTTTTTAAGTGGGAGGGCTATGAATTAAAGCAATTCTAAAGACCTGACAGAGAAAAAGTAAAAATGAATTTCCAATAATTACTCAAATGTTTTAAAAATAGAGTTATTTATTGATGGATGCATTTATTTGTTTTCTTTCTGACAATTGTAACAGAATTTTGAATTCTGGCCTTGGACCACAGGGGAGTTTACATTTTCCCTACCGGAATGTATTTAAGGCAATGACAAAAAACCCAAAAACGCTTACAGTCGTCACTAGGCAGACAAAGGCAATGCCAATGTATGAAATGGAGTACAGGGCTAAGTTCAGGAAACTTGTCTGGAGGCCAGAGAGGGATTAATGAGATAGATGTGCTCAGAGAAGTATTGCCAGTGCTTTTAACTAAGAGAATTGGGAGTGCAGCCATCTCACGTAGCTCTCCCTGGGTCCACCTAATCCACTTTAAGAACCCAGACTTGCCAGATTCTGGAATTAATGCCCAATCTTGGTAGGGACAATGACCTTGAATGTGACAAAAAAAAAAAAGCTCTAGTGTGGCAGAACAATTGCCCTCTATGACAGAAAGCTTGCTTATCTATGGAGTCTACTTCTGTGGCGACATTGTCTCATCTGTGAGTCCTTTGAGCTCTTGAGCGTGACCTCAGGATGAGACAGCATGTACATTTCTATTCCAGGCTGTGCGTACTCAGCCATTCATTTCTCTTTTGTTTTTAATATGCACTTCTTGCTCTACTTTCCTGGGAATATGTGGTCATATTTGGAGTTAGAATAGTTGACATGTCAGTACTTGTCAGTGAGGAAGTCAATTTCCCATTTTTGGGCGGTGGTGGTGTATCTTTACAACATAACCTTTGCCTTTTCAATTCACAAGTCTATTTAATATACATTTTTCTTAATGCCCTTTATGCAGCTTGCACTCTCCTAAGTGCTGTGACAACAGGTAAAAAGTGATCTGTTCCTTTCATTCAAGCAATTGTCACTGGGAGAAGGAGGAAAAGGGGGTGGGGGGCGGGTACCAAATATACCACCTCTTGTTCCTGACATTATCAGAAAGGCTGGGCAAGATGGGTTGTGAAGATGGCACAGGGGCATAGGGGTGGCATCTGACCTCTTCTAGCTTTTCAAGGAGTGTGAGGTGGGGGGATTATCATTAGCATCTGCTCAAAGCTAATTCCTATGAGGGGGAGATCAGACATGCCTCCACCTTCCAACCTTTTTACCAATTTCTCTATCTAGTTGTTGGGCATGATAATTCCTTGCGAAGGCCACTCAGAGCTCATGGACAAGACTCCTGGTTGTGGAGTTTATTAAGGAACTAACAAGTTACAATTCAGGACGAGAAACACTCAGATAAAATTCTTTAGTCAGCTCAGCCTTTTCTCAGCTATGCCGGCAGATGTACCCCTCTCTGGCTCTTGGCCTTTAAGCTAGAGGGCTGCTTGTCCTCTGCTCACGTCAGGCAAGTGATACAAAGTTCTTTTAGCTCTGTGATAAATGTCCAGAGGGACCTAACTCCACCAGTAAGCCTGCGCTCTAGTTCCATGGCAGACAGACATAGCTCCTCAGATTAAGTGCCTGGGAGGCAGCTCTATCCTGAGTAAGCCTTCTGCTCTGAGGCACCCTGTCATCCTGTGCCAAGAGCCCAGAAACCTGCCACACCATCTTCTGCCAGTCTTGAAATGACTTGGCCAAGGTGCGTTTTAATCCTTGAAGGGACACCTTTGCTTTTAAACATTTTAAAGAAGTCATGTTGTATAATCAAATTGTTTTTATCTCTGGACTGCTATTTCCATAAGCCTTGATCCTGGATCCAACTAAAATTCCTCATAAACATGAATCTCTTGTGTGTTTATCATAATGTGAACTATTGGTTCAGTTGTGAAGATTTTTGTTGTCTTTACATTGAGTGACAATCCATATTGTAAGCTGTAGTTTTAAAAGTGTTCATTAACAAATACGTCAAGTTCTCCTCACTTTCATCAAGCAAGACTATGTTATCTGCATATCACAAACTGTTGATAAGGTTTGTTCCAATGTGTAGGCTGCATACTTCATATAGTCCAATTTCTCTGAATATTTGCTCAGCATACAAATTGAAGTGTGGCAAGTATACAACCCTGATATACACCTTCTTGATTTTAAACCAGGCAACATGACTTTGTTGTGTTTGAACGACTGCTTCTTGATACATATACAATTCCCCATGAGCACAATGATGTATTCTGAAATTCCCATTCTTCTCAAGGCTAGCCAGAGATTGTTATGATCCACGGAGTCAAATGCCTTTGCATAGTTAATAAAACACAAGTAAGCATCTTTCTAATACTTTCTACTTTCTATCAAGATATCTAATGACAGCAATGTTATCCCTCACACCTCCCTCTCATTGTACTGCTGCAACTATTGTTGAATGATCTTCTACAAATGTTTACTTAGATGGAATATTAATGATAATATTTGATGACTTCCGCATTCTGTTGGGTCACCTTTTTTTTGAGGGCACCAATATAGATCTCTTCCATTAAATATGCCAGGTAGCAGGTGTCTTTCAAATTTGGTGGCCTGAACGAGTGAATGCTTCTAGTACTTCATCAGTTTGTGGAAATATTTCAATTGGAATTTTGTCAATTCCCAAAGCTTAGTTTTTAGCTAATGCTTTCAGTGCAGCTTGGACTTCTTCCTTGGGTACCATTGTTCTTGAAATGATTGACCATCTTCCATGGATTTTTGATACAGCGCCTTTCTGTTTTTCATCCCTTCTCCTTTGATGGCTTTGCATGATTGGCAGTTTGAAGCCACCCACAGCTCCATGGGAGACATACTGGGCTTTCTACTTCCATGAACAGTTATAGGCTCAGAAACCCATAAGGGGTCGCTCTGGGTCAGCATTGTCTCAATGGCAGTGAGTTTGGTTTGGGGATATATCTCCTTCATATATCAAAAGAGATGACTCGAGAGTGGAGCACATACTAGCCCACCAAGCATTGAGGACAATATTTCCGTTCGGAGCAACCAATCCACGGAGAAGACCACATGGCTGGCCCAGCTATAAGACATGACATCCCTCATGGACGCATAGTCCTACAGGGGACAACAATTGAGACACAGTGTGGGAATTCCACCCGATCTGATCCCACCACACCAAGGCAAAACATTAAGGGCGTGGAACAGAACAGCAAGGGGAACAGAATACAGAATATAGACTTGGGGCCAGGACTTGGTGCCCCAATATATTCAACTGGAAAACACTCCTAACGGCCAACAAACAGTCCCTGAACTAACTACAAGCTTTTCTTTCATGTTGTGTTTTTTGGTCATTGTTTTGTTGTTGTTGCTTTGTTGTATATTGTTGCTTGGTTTTGCTTGTCTTGTTTTTGTGCATGTTATTATCTCCGCAGGTCTGTCTATATAAGATAGGCTGGATGAACACTCTGGAGGAAAAAGCAATGGGACTCACAGTTCTAGGGGTACATGGGAGAGGGGGAAGTGAGGAGAAAGGAAGTGGTGCTAGCAAACCCAGGGACAAGGGAACAACAAGTGATCCAAATCGGTGGTGAGGAGGGTGTAGCAGGCCTGGTAGGGCATGATTAAGGGTAATGTAACCAAGAGGAATTACTGAAACCCAAATGAGGACTGAGCATGATAGTGGGACAAGAGGAAAATCAAAGGAAATACAGGAAAGAACTAGGAGGCAAAGGGCATTTATAGAGGTCTAAATAAAGGCATGTACATATGTAAATATATTTATATATGAGGATGGGGAAATCGATTTATGTGCATACATTTATAAGTTTAATATTAAGGTGGCAGATGGACATTGGGCCTCCACTCAAGTACTTCCTCAATGCAAGAATACTTTGTTCTATTAAACTGGCATTCTATGATGCTCACCTTCCCTACACAATCACTGAAGATAAAGTGAGTAAATAAGCAAATATGGTGATAAAAAGCCGATGGTGCCCAGCTATCAAAAGATATAGCGTCTGGGGTCTTAAAGGCTTGAAGGTAAACAAGCGGCCATCTAGCTCAGAAGCAACAAAGCCTACATGGATGAAGCACACCAACCTGTACGACCACAGGCGTCAAAAGCATTTAGGTATCAGGCATCATCAGAATAAAAAAATCATATCATTGTGAACGGGGTGGGAGGAGTGTGGAGTGGAGACCAATAGCCCATTTCTAGACCACTGGACATCCCCTTACGGAAGGGTGTCTGGGAGGAGATGAACCACTAAGGGTGTACTGTAGCAATGATGAAACATACAACTTTCCTCTAGTTCTTAAATGCTTCCTCCCTCACCCCCTCCCAATCCAGTCCCCTATCATGATCCCAATTCTACCTTACAAATCTGGCTAGACCAGAGGCTGTACATTGGTACAGGTAGGAACTGGAAACACAGGGAATACAGGACAGATACACCCCTCAAAACCAGTGGTGAGAGTGGCAACACCAGGAGGGTGGAGAGAGGGTGAGTTGGAAAGGGGAAACTGATTATAAGGATTTACATATAACCTCCTTCCTGCGGGGCAGGCAACAGAAAAGTGGGTGAAGGGAGATGTCGGATAGTGAAAGATATGACAAAATAATAATTTATAAATTATCAAGGGTTAATGAGGGAGTGGGGAGCGGGGAGGGAGGGGAAAAATGAGGAGCTGATGCCAGGGGCTTAGGTGGAGAGCAGATGTTTTGAGAATAATGAGGACAATGAATATACAAATGTGCTTTTCACAATTGATGTATGTATGGATTGTGATAATAGTTATTTGAGCCTCTAATAAAATGATTAAAAAAAAGAACTACCCAACTTAAAAAAAAGAGATGATTCAAGATACAGCCTAAATTAATTAGTATCATGACCACAACAAAGACTGATTGTTTCTAAATTAGATTACAGCCAGAGACATAGAGGTTAGGATTTGCAATACATATTTATGTGGGACAAAATTCAATATACGTTATGGACTGAATCTGAACTAATTTGTAAAGGGTGTGTAGGGATTGTCTGGAAGATAATAAGCATTAGTACAACCTAGGCAGAAGCATGACTTTGGTTTGGCACCCAGGCAAGAAACTCACAATGCTTATGTGACACTGCAAGAACTATGGCCCATTGTATGTTTATTCAACAGAGATACTAAGGGTATGGCAGGTCATATCATCAAAATCTTAGAGGTTTTTAAAAACAAGGGTCATCTCTGAGTGTATATAAATAGGACATAACTGACATATGACTCAAAAATCAAATTGGAAAGAGGAGCTGATACCAAGGGCTCAAATAGAAAGTAAATATTTACAAAATGATGATGGCAACATATGTACAAATATGCTTGATACAATTGATGTATGGAGTGTTATTAGAGCTGTAAGAGCCCCCAGTAAAATGATCTTTTAAAAATTTAAATTAAATTTGAGCTTATTTTTCTTTTTTTTAAATGTATCATTTTGTTGGGAGCTCTGACAGATATTATAACAATCCATAATTCAATTAGATCAAGCATAATTGTACAATTGCTGACACCATAAGTTTAAAAATATTTTCTTTTTTCTCAACTCCCCTTTATCCTCTTCCCTCCCTTGCCTCCCCCCAAGGAACCCTTATTATTATATTATATATTATTATTATTATTATTATAGAGCTTAGTTTTTCTAAGTCAGTAATCCTTCATAATGACCAAGTTTTCTGATACAATTTTACCTTCGGCCTTTCTTTTCTTGATTGATTATATTCGGCTTCAATTGCAAGTTGACTCTTGGCTAGCTGTTTCCAAGCCCGGGTAATAAGCCAAATCATAGATTCACAAGGTTATTTGGCTTCTATCTTCTTCTTTTTTTTTTTTAAGTAGAGAATGTACAGATTGGGGACAATATTTGGCAGTGATATATCAGATAAGGGATTAATTTTAAAAATCTATAGAAAACTACAAGACCTTAGTAAAAAAGTACAAATACCCCAAACAAAAAAATGGACACAAGACATGGATGGGCAATTTATGAAAAATGACAATTAGGTGGCCAACAGTCTTATGAAGAAATGCTCATATTCAATTCACAATAAGAGAAATAAAAGATAAAATAAAAGCTTCACTCCAACACGCTTAGCAAAATAAAAAGGCAAACAAACAGAAAATAATCAACACTGGAGAGGCTCTGGATCACACAGACATTGTCAGCGGTGTTTTATAATTATACAACCACTATGAAAACTGCATGGCATTTCCTTAAACAAATGCAAATACCTTATAATCCTGAATCTCTCTACTTGGTATATGTTCTAAAGAAATAAAGTAGAAAACATGAACAGACATATTTCAGCAATTTCTATAATAGCAAATAGATGGAAACAATCAAAAACCATCTGTGGCAGAAAGGATAAACAATCTCTGGCACATAAAGCTCCCAGCTCTGTTGGTCTGTGGAGCAATCAGCCCAGACAATTGTCCAGATGCAACCCACTCCACCAGGAAGCCTCCCTGTCATCCTGCCCTTTTCTTGTCTCCTGGCCCTGCTGCTGCTGTTTCAGTGTTGGTACTTCTTGTCTGGGCCATGTTAGGGGTGACAGCTCTCCGCACTGCCTTCATTGTCCTCACAGGAAATACTTTGCCATCTGCAATTCCACCAATAACCGTTCAAGGGATTCTGGGCTTTTAATCTCAGGAACTTTAGCATTCCTCAAGCCTCTTCTCTTTACCCAATCCAAAAGCCTCTTCCAAATTTTAGGTATGTCAGAGCAGAACCTCACTAACTTGGTATTAAATTCTGTCTTTGATAATACTTGGTACTATTTCTATGTCAGAAACACTACAAATGTATGATTTTTACAAATGAGCATTTAATTTTTTCCCCGTTTAGGAGGCAAGAATTTCAAATTAAGGGCACTAGCTGAAGGGGAAGGTGTTCTCTCTGTGTCGGCTTTGCCCCTTTCAAAGTGTGTGGGTCAGTGTTCCTTGGAGATCTCAAGGTGTTTGAGCATCCCCTGGGTCTAGAAGGCTCTCAGTAGAGACACTCTAGCTCCAAAAAGTTCCCACCACAACAGGTTCTTCTTCTTGTGATACTGAGGTTCCTTCTTCTCTATTTGCATCTCTCTCCTCTTATCTCTTATCAGATTGAAAAGTGATGCAGGTCACACCTTAAAGAAACTTCCCTCTCATGGGATCAGGGCTATGACCTGGTCTGTAATGGTCTGTATTCAAACTGAATCCCCTTAAAACTGATTAGCTGATTACATCATATCACATCATGGGGCTAATCACATACTATAACTGTCAAATTATGCCATTACCTAACCGCCAAACCTCTAGAAAAATATGCTCAGTTAAGTTGATAAATGTTTTGGGCAGGCATCAGAAGGATACAATACTGACTTAACCTGAGAGTTTTGCCAAAAATTCCCAATACCCTTCAAGGAACACTATCATAGTTAGGTTTGTATCAACTTGGCCAGGCCAAGGTCTCAGTAGTTTGTCAGTAATCCTCCCTGATGTGATATAACACAATGCAATCAACCCCATGATATGATCTAACTTATCATAACCAACTCTGTGAGTAGCCAACAGTTCCGGTAGAGTGCAGCCCCCTTGAATTGGTTACAGTCATTATACAGTTGGAAGAAAGATGCTTCAGGGATGTGAACTGCTCATTTTTAAGCAGACTCTATGGGAAAATTTGTAACTTCTGATGGATCTGGATCCTGGGTTTAGTTCCTTGTCCTCCTACCATATTTCCTGCCAGTTCCAGGAACCATCAGTGTACTGTCATCTTTGGGTTAATTTAGCTCTGCATCTACTGATTGTGGTATCATTGCTTTGCCTTCCTGATTTACTGGCCCCTGCTACAACAAGAGTTCAAAGAAACTTCCTACTTATCATCTTACCTGTGGACTTGAACCAGACTGGACTTACAACTTTATAACTGTGTGAGCAATTAAAAATATATATTATATTAATATTAATAAATATATTCTTACATACATGAACACACAAACATCATGAGTTTTGCTTCTCTAGAGAACCCAGCCTAATATAGACCAAGGTCTCTACATTTGCATTCTTCTTTGATGCTAACACCTGGTTTATTGTTTTACACTCCTCTCAGGGAAGGATCCAAAATAAGTTTTCATGGCACCTAGACTATGTGTCCTACTTTGGCTGATTTTCTTATGGCATTTAAACCACAAGTCAAATGTCTACGGGTTGTATGTCTGAGAATTACATTCTATTAACCTTTGTATACTCAACCCTTAAGCACTATGACTGGGATACTAGAGTAAAATAACTTAGTTGAATTGAACTGCCTTATAATTTTACAGAAGGAAAATTAAGATTCAAAATTGGTAAAAACTTCAGAGATAACCTAGCGAAAAACTAAAGAATTGAGATTAAATAGAGGTGTAAGTGACTTGTATAAGCAATACAACCAGTTAAAGGTAAATATGAAACAGCATTCTCCCACCTCAAAAATGAGTTACATTTAATCGTGTGTAATTACATTCAATTTGATATTTTTACACCTCTAAATTTCACATGGTTTTCATTTAAAACCTTCATATTTTATATTCATTTTCATAATTATGATAAAGTGAAAAAGAAGGTAAAGTTGTAAATAGAAAGAAAAAGAGACAAGATAGAGAAAGAGATGGCATGGAGAATAGCGCTAATAGACAGGAATGGACATTTTTTGGAAAAGTATATATTACACATATCTGACCATTTAAAAATAGACCTCAGGTGTTTTGACAATAACAATAACTCTAGAATTAATCACTTGGATACAAATCAATTTGATTCAAATGCAATTGCCCAGCAAATGCCAAGCTTTTTCTGGTGTCCTTATGATAAATGGCACATGATGACTAAATCTTCACATTCTCAAATAAATAGTTACATAGTAAGTATACAGTTATAGATCCTCAGCATGAGGTCATAAAAACATAAGTCATTTTAGGGTCAAACATTTCCCCCAGAGCTTTACATCAGTTCAAAGAAGGTTGGTCATAATCAACGGAAACAGGAGCAGCACATGCACTTACACAGCAAATCTGCTCTGAGCTTTAGGGTCACTGTGGGTCGAAGTGCACTCAAAGGCAGTGAGCATTGCATTAGGAAATACACAGAAGTGCCTTGCTTAAAATTGGCGACCTAGAGGAGGGCGTAGGAGGTCTGGCAGGGCTGGATCAAGGACAGTGTAGTCATAAGGAATTCCTGAAACCCAAATAAAGGCTGAACATGATAGTGGGACAAGAGGAAAGTAAAAAGAAATAGAGGAAAGAACTAGGAGGCAAAGGGCATTTATAGATACCTAAATACAGGCATATATATGTAAATATATTTATATATGACAAGGGGGAAATAGATCTATGTACATATATAGGTTTAGTATTAAGGAAACAGATGGATCGTAGGCCCCTATTCTAGTACTCCCTCAACATAAGAACACCTTTTTCTAACAATTTGGCAGTCTGAGATGCTCACCTTCCTGGCACTATCACTGAAGACAACAGGTGCATAAGCAAATGTGGTGAAGAAAGCTGATGGTGCCTGGCTATCAAAAGATATAAAGTCTGGGGTCTTAAAGGCTTGAAGATAAATAATCAACCATCTAGCTAAGAAACAACAAAGCCCACATGGAAGAAGTCCACCAGCCTGTATGACCACAAGGTGTCAAAGGGATCAGGTATTTGGGCATGAAAGAACAAAAAAAACCATATAATTTTAATGAGAGGGAGTGCAGAGTGGGGAGCCAAAGCCCATCTGTAGGCAACTGGACATCCTCTTACAGAAGGGTCTCAGGGAGGAGACAAGCCAGACAGGGTGCAGTGCAGCAACAATGAAACATACAACTTTCCTCTAGTTCTTAAATACTCCCCTCCACCCTACTGTCAGGAATCCAATTCTACCTTACAAATCCGGTTGGATTGGAGGATGTACGCTGGTACAGAGAGGAACTGAAAACATAGGGAATCTAGGACAGATAAACCCCTCAGGACCAGTGGTGAGAGTGGCAATACCGGAAGGATGGAGGGAAGGTGAGGGAAAAGGGGGGAACCGATTACAAGGATCTATATATAACCTTCTTCCTGGGGGATGGACAGTGGAGAAGTAGGTGAAGTGAGACGTAGGTTGGTTTAAGACATTCAGGCACCATCCTCTTTCTTCACCACATTAGCTTATGCACCCATTTTGTTTTCAGCTATTGTGCCTGGAGGGTGAGCACCACAGAATTCCAGTTTGCTAGAACAAAGTGTTCTTGAATTTAGGGAGCATATGAATAGAGGCCCAAAGTCCATCTACTCCCTCAATGTATATTGCCATGTAAATATTTTGTACTTAGGCCCATATCTCTATTTTTATGAATTAGTTTTTAAGGTTAAAATTTACCATCAGAAGTTTTCATTGCTATGCAATGCATACACTGCCTCTTTTGTTGTTGTTCATCAACCATGACTGAACTATTTCAAAGCGGTTTGAAGCCCTGCATGTAACCAATGCTATAGTTCTTGGTGGCACTAGCTGATTTCAAAAGCTTCCCCCCAACCTTTTATTATAAAAATATTCAAGCTAAAGTTGAAGCATATATCAAAGTTCACACCCATATATACCCATAAATTAAAGTCTATCATTCACAATTTTTATCTCATATTTGTCTGTCTAATTTCTGTCCATTCTTTAATTTATTTTATGTATTATAAGTAAATTGAATAAGTACTATTTCCCTGAAATGCTTCAGCATGTCACTAAGTAGAGTTCAATAATTATTTATAGATTTTTTGCAATGATGTAAAAATTTATCAAAATTTAGCTAATATGCATTCACTATAGTGATTTTTTATAAATGCAAGCAATCATGTAGCCTAAACCTTGATCAAGAGATTAAACATCACTATCACCCAGAAATCCCATATGTTCCATCTGCATCAATCTTGCCATTGTTTCTTTAAAGAAAATGATACTTTTAGTTTTCTTACACCATATTGCCTATTCCAAAACTGTCAGTTTGTTGTATTGTGGTGGCTTGTGTGTCGCTGTGCTTCAGGAAGCTACATCTTTCCATTGGTATTGCAAATGCCAACAGAGTCACCCATGGTGAACAGTTTTCAACAGAGCTTCCAGACTAAGAACAGACTACGAAGAAGGAATAAGTGGTCTATGTCTGAGGAATTAACCACCAACAACTTTATGAGTGGCAGCAGAATACTTTCAGATACTGAAAACCTGAAGAATAGCAGTAGAACATTGTCAGATATTGTGCCAGAAGATGAGTCCCTAGGCCGCAAAACACTCAAAATGTGACCGAGGAAGAACTGCCTTCTCAGAAGAGAGTTGGTCATCATGATGTAGATGGAAGAAAGCTTTCCAGAGCTTCATTTGCTGGTGAGAAGAAGAAGAAGAAGAAGAAGAAGAAGAAGAAGAAGAAGAAGAAGAAGAAGAAGAAGAAGAAGAAGAAGAAGAAGAAGAAGAAGAAGAAGAAACAAATATATTAATATTCAGAACATGCAATGTATGAAATATGTATCTATGGAAACTAGAAATAGTAAAAAAATTGAAATGGAACACATAAAGATTGACGTCCTAGATACTATTGAGTTGAAAAGACTGGAATTTGGAATTTTGAATCAATTGTGATTTACTATGCAGAGAATTTAAATAATAATAATAAGAGGAATGATGTCACCTTCATCAACAAAAAGGGAGTTTAAAGTCTGATGTACAATTCTATGTGTGATAGGAAAATATTTTTATGCATAGCATGAAATTAAGTTAATGCAACTATGATTCAAATTTTATGTCCCAACCATTCAAGCTAATGATGAAGGCATTGAAGACTTCTGCCAACTTCTTCATTCTGAAATCCATCAGCTATGAAATCTGGATGCATTGTAATTATTGGCGATTAGAATGTTAAAGTGGGATAACGTGGAAGGAAGAGTAATGTGAAAATATGTCCTGGGTGATAGAAGCAAAGCAAAGCTGCAGATCGATGATAGACATTGCAAGACAAATAAACAATGACTGTAAACATGGATTTCTCCAGTTGAGATGCATTGGTATGAAATTGACTACATCTGTGGGAAGAGACCATGGAGAAGCTCAATATTACCACCAGACAAATTGAAGTCAAGGACTGACTGTGGAAAAGACCAGAAATTGCTCATAGGGAAGTAAGTTCAAATTATGTAGTGCTGTAAGTTGGAACTGAGTCAGTGGCATGTAATAAGTTCAATTAAAGAGCCCTGGTGACGTGGTGGACTACCCATTGAACTACTATTTCCAAGGTCACTAAATCAAACCCATCTCATGTTCCACAGGAGAAAAGGGAAGCTGCCTGCTCCTTTAAAGATTTTTTTTGGTATAAGTCTCTAAAGCATAGCCACAGTTTTATGGAGTCCCATTGGGTCATCATGAGTCAGAATTGACTCAAAGGCAGTGAAATTTTTAGCTTAGAAGTTCACATTAAAGACAATTAAAATAAATACACAAGGGACAAAATATGACATTGACTAGATCCTACTTGAATTATGAGAACATCTTAATAATAGATGACCCATTTAACACCATGACAGAAGAATTGAAAATCTATGGAATGACATTAAGAACATCATACATGAACAAAAGCAAAAGGTTATTAAAAGACAGCAGAGAAAGAAAAACTAAAATGTATTTCAGAAAAGACTCTGAAACTTGCTTTGGATTTATAGGGTAGCCAACTCACATCAAATAAATGATGAGACAAAAGAGCTGCATATAAAATTTCAAAGGACTGCTAAAGATGACAATATTATGATGAAATGTGCAAAGCCATGCGGAGTTAGAAAACAACAAGGGAATAAGAAGCTCAGGGTATGGCAAGCTGAAATAACTACAGCACACACCTCTTTGAGGTGTTAGAGCAAGGATGTCACTTTGAGGAGTAAGCTATGCCTGGCTCAAGCCATGGCATTTTCAGTAGCTTCACATGCGCGTGAAAGTTACACATTGACTGACGAAGATCGAAGAAGAATGGGTTGAATTATTGTGCGAGTAAAGAATATCGAAATTACTATGGATTTCTGAAGAACAAACAAATCTCTCAGAAGAAGTGTAGCCAGAATCTTTCTCAGAAGAAGGATGATGAAACTGTCTCATGGACATAGGACATGTTATCAGAAGAGACCAAAGACTAAAGTCAAGCTAACTGGCATTTGAGTTGATGCTGACGCACAACGACCCCATAGAACAGGGTAGAACTGCCCCTGTGAGTTTCTGAGGCTGTAACTTTCTTTTTTACAAATAAACATTTTATTGGGGGCTCTTACAGCTCTTATAACATTCCATACATCAATTGTGTCAAGCATATTTGTACATATGTTGCCATCATCATTTCCAAAACATTTTCTTTCTACTTTGAGTGCTTGGTATAAGCTCCTCTTTTGTGGTAGTTATATAATCTGGTGTCAGTTTGAGGATTAAGAGTGAAGGGGTGGAGTCTAGCCTGTCAATCAGGATATAGCCAAGGAGGCCTCTGTGTGGGCATGGCCTTCTCCTGAGGATTCTGGAAACTCTGGTATTTTCTCTGTGGAGGCGGGAGACACTCTCTCTCTTGACTCACTCCCTGTGAGATGTCCCTGTGGAGAAGACACATGGTGAGAGGCTGATGGAGCCAGATATCTGGAGCCAGAGAAGCCATGTGGAGAGTCCTGACAGCACTGAGATGCTTATAACACCACTAGATCCACAAGACTTCCCACCCACTGGCCTGTGATCTTCCTGCATTCAGCATCATTGCATGTTTCCTGAGCCTGAAGAGGACTTTATGGATTGGTATAAGATATATGAGCTAATATCAGACTTATGGACTTGATCTGGACTGGGGTGGGTTGTTTTTGAATATTCTACTGCTCTTGTATATAAAGCTCTTTCTTAAAAACAAAGTAAAAGCAAAACCCTCTTTCTTATACACATATGAATGCCAATGAAGTTGTTTCTCTAGTCTACCGGCACTGACACATCTTTTTTCCCCTCTATCCCTTCTGCTCCCACCCTCATGAATCCTTGTTCAATTGTATATTGCTATCTTACACTATCCATTGTCTCCTTTCACACACATTTCTGTTATTCATCCCCTTGTTGGGGGATATAATCCACTTGTGATGGGTTTCCCTTTCTCCTCCTTCCCCTTCCCCAACTATCCCATTCCCCTCCTGATATCACTATGCCCACTACTGTTTCTGAGGGGTTTATCTGTCCATGTATCAAGTGTTCTTATCAATACCAATGTGTGTTCTCCGGTCTAACCAGATTTGTAAGGTAGAAGTGGGTCATGGCTGTTGTGGAGTAGGAAGCATTCAGGAACTAGAGGAATGATGCATATATCTTTGGTGCTATTTTGCACCTTGGTTGAATCATCCCTTCCTTATAACCATTCTGTGGGGAGACATCCAATTGTCTACAGATGGATTTTGAGTCTCTACTCCACATCAATATAATTGTTTGTTTTGTAACTCATTAAGAGAACAGAAAGTCCTGTCTTTCTCCTGGGAACTGCTGACCTTTTGGATCACAGTGCAACTCATATCCACAAATATCTACTAAACCACCATGACTTCTGTCTCAGAAGAGACCAGAGCCTGGAAAAGAACATAGTGCTAGGTAAAGTGGATGGGCAGAGAAAAAGCGACGACCCTCAAGGACACAATGGCAGCAACAAAAGAGTCAAACACAGCAACAACTGTGAGGATGTTGCAGGATCAGACAGTGTTTTGTTCTGTTGTACATAGGGTCACATAAGTTGGAATTGAAGTGATGAAACCTAAGAATAACAACAAAAGAAAATCATTTTAATTTAATTATACTATGTATACTTGTATTCAGGATAATACCTCTGTGTGATAGTTAGGTTTATTGTGCCAACTAGGCCAATAAGAACATGTGGGCAGAGATTGATCAGGGCATAGCTTGATTGGCGGGTAATTGAGATAAATGAAGATTGATGGCATCCTATAATTTCTCTTGCTACCTGCTGATCGAACCAGTGTGCTGCTGCTTTAGCTAGTTTTTTTTGCCTCAACCTGTGTGCTAAACTCCCTGTGGGCTAAGCCAACCTGTGGATTGTGCTGTTGGAGTTTGAGGTTCCTTTGAGACTTGCTGCACCATGCTGCTGGTATGTACATTTCTTGAGCTTGAGACTGGTGGATTCTTTCACTGAACATCCCTTGAAATTTGAGCACATTGGGCCTGCTTTGCTAAGCTCCTGTGCTACTGTCTGTTGCTGAGCCACTCTGCTGTTTACTGCCTGCTGGCAGACTGCCTGCCTTGCCTGAGGGAAGACTCTGATGTCTGCTTTGATTTGGCAACCCACCCACTAAGCTGAAGGACTCCAAATATATTAACCATTCCACGAAAGTGAGAGCTGAACGGAGCCCTCTGTACTGCTATGTGGACTAATTTGCTATATATTCCTTCTTGCTGTATAAAGCTATCCAATATATATCATCATAAGTGTCCTGATTTTGTTTCTCTAGAGAACCCTGCCTAACACACTTTGAAATGCATTCCAGTTATTGAGTAAATAGTATTTTTCCCCTGCTATCATATTCTATTCTTTAAAACAGAGTTATTGGGATATATTTCACATAATCATATTAAAAAGAGCCGTATAACCATCTCCACAATCAACTTTAGAACATTTACTTTCTTTTTATTCCCATTGTCATCAGTTCCTTATCTCCCCGCAACCTTCCGTGGCATACCCTTCAATAAACCATCAATGCAGTCACTGTCTCTACAGTTCGATCATATCTGGATATCATGTATGTGTATATATATATATACTGAAAAACAAAGCAATAATTACTTCATTCCCCATGGTAGCAAAGCAATTCACTCTGGTTCTGTAGTCAGAGGACAGTCATCGAAATTTTAGTCCATGTGAGGACCCTGTGAATGGATTTTGGTCTGCCATTGTTATCCATAACCTTCCGAAATCCAGGTGTTCACAATTTAAGCTCTGATATCATTCCCTCCTTCTGATTTGGGTTTTTTCATTCACAATCCTTGTACCATATAAGCTGGGGTGCTTCTTCCATGTGTGCTCAGTTGTCATATTCCATTATGAGTATAACATGGTTGGTAATCTATGTTCTTATTGATCACCTCCTACTGAGTGTTCAGTTTTTTACTGCTATTAATAAAGCTGTTATGGACAAGTCTTATTATAGACAGAGTTATATTTCTCTTGTGAAAACAACTAATTGTGTTAGATAGGGCTCTCTAGAGAAACAAAACCAGGACACCTATGATTATATATATATATATATATATATATATATATATATATATGATCATATATATGATTATATATGTATATATATACAGCATGAAAAAATAACAGCTAATTAGTCCACTATGATTATATATATAAAATTAGTCCACTCAGCAGTACAGAGAGCTCAGTTCAACTCACTTCTGTGGAACAATTAATATACTGGAAATCCTTCAACTCACGAGGGCTACTGGGTCCAAGTTCAAGGGAGCAGACAGCTGAGTCTTCTGTAGAGCTATGCAGGCAGTCTGGCCACAGGCAGAAAACAGCAGAGTGGGTCACTAACAGTTAGCCAGCCAACGGGATCCAACAGTCCCAGGCTCAAGCGATGTATACACGAGTAGCGTGGTGAAGTAGGTCTCAAAGGAACCTCATGCTCTATTGACATGATCCACGGGTGGGGTGTCCTACAGGTAGTGTAGCTCACAAGTTGAGGCAGAGAATTATCTAAGGCAGCCATAGGCTGGTCTGATTATCAGACAGAGAGAGAGAGAGAGAGAGAGAGAGAGAGAGAGAGAGAGAGAGAGAGAGAGAGAGAGAGAGAGAGGCGGGCCTTGCCAGCCATTTGTCTCTTTGCCCCCCAAACAAACTGTGACCTTATTAATCCCACATGTTCCTACTGGCTAGGTTGACACAATAAACCTACCTACCACACTAATAGCAATTTGAATTTTGGGGGGGTGGGTGTCTGCTCAATAGGATAAATGTGTGCTTAATTTGTAATGAACTCTGAATCTTTTTTGAAAACAGTGTACCAAGGTTACCGCCCATCAATGTATGCGATTCTACCCATTCCAAAACCTTGTCAGCATTTGACGTAAGATTAAAAAAATTATATATACTTATTTTAATTTCAACCTTTCTGCTGGTTATATAAAGGTAACTCATGGTACATTGAATTTACATTTTCCTATTGGGGAATACTCATGACTAGTTATTCAAGTATTTAATTGATAACATGTTTTCTTTTGTTAAGTGTATATTTAAAGTTTTGTTTAAATGCAATGGATTTCTAGGGCAATTATTATTGAGTTATAGGCAATCTTACATAATATGGATACCAGTCTTTTAAGGTACATGTTTTACATTTCGTAAATGCTTTCTTTCAGCTCACAACGTCCTTAATGATTTTCGTATTGATCAATTTTCAGTGTTTAACAAATCTAATTATATGGTAAGACCTAACATTTCTCAGTTGCCTTGATATCTTTTAACCTTTCAGGGACCTCTAAAGAATTATGAGCTCCCTGTTCTTTTGGACATGTTCTCTACCCAGTTGGAACTGCTCCTGAACAAGTTAGTTCTCCTATTAGTAAAACCAGCTACAATTCACTTGGTCCTCAACCAAATGTCATCAACCATTCTACTGGGAAAAAGGTGTAATTATATGCAATAGCAAAGATTTTTATTTTTTATATACTCTGATCTCCTATCAGGAAGATATAATTCACTTGTTTGACAAATTTCAGTGACTAGTGGTTTTGAATTCTCCTCTTTGTTGTTATCAATCCAATACTTACCCAATGGATTCTATAGACCTCCTATAGAGTTAAT
Source organism: Tenrec ecaudatus (assembly GCF_050624435.1). NCBI lineage: Eukaryota > Metazoa > Chordata > Mammalia > Afrosoricida > Tenrecidae > Tenrec > Tenrec ecaudatus. The sequence goes on along the minus strand of NC_134540.1, from coordinate 82,737,093 downwards.
CCTACTATTTGTTTATTACAAAGCCTGTCTCTCAAAGCCCCTGCTGGTTCTCCTTGCTTCTGAATCCATGTGGCCCTCCTCCATGGGTTGTGAGTATGTATGTTTCACATAAACTGCTGTATCAATTCCATCTGTCCGGCGCTGGATGTTGTGTACTTGGTTATCCTGCTTAATTTTTCAGCAGAGTAAGTAGAAAGTGATAAGGTGAGCTAATTTATCAATTTTGAAAACCAGGATTACTTTTTATGTCATTCCCAAGAAGTCTTTGCTTAAAAATATTCTTGAATATTTTCTTTTACAAGCTTTATAATTTTAGCTTTTTTGTTTAGTTCTATTATCTCAATTCAGTTTTTTATAGCATTTGAAAAATTTTGCCAAGTTCTGGAAATATGATGAACAAGTAACCCACACCAGAGGGACTCTGCAGAAATCAGTGTAGGAGAGCAACTAATAGGGAAATTCCACTCTTTCAGGTCATGTTTGAATGAGAAAGATAAGTAGACACAGATCCACTAGATTTGAATAGCTATGGGCTTTTGGCTTACCACTGCAGAAACTGGCTGGGGCTTAGTCTTAGCCCCACTACAGTCTCAGCTGATGCTGTCTTCTTTGGCTGACCCAAGGGCTTTACTTCAACACAACCACAGTTTGCCACCACCTCTGGGCATGTTTACACCCCTCCAACCTCACAATCAGACAATCAGGGCTCAGCTATTTTGTTATTGTTTTATCTCTCTTTCCCACTAGTCTCAGTGGGCTCAGTTGTTCCCCACTCCTCTGGTTTTTTTCTCTCTTCTCTTTCCTTTCACACACCACTGCCAGCTGCCAGGCCACTTATTTCTGCATAGGGCAACTCATCCTCCCCTCTACCCAGCTGGGGTAGTTCCCGCCTGCTCTCTTCAGCCTTACATTAGCTTGAGGAAATCCTGCCCAATTTCTGCGACACCCCAAATTCCTGGGTAATCTTCCCTTCGAATGACAGAGGGAACTACTGCCTACCCTCCAAGGACTTTTAAGCAGCTGGGGAAACTTCCACTCATCCTTTGGGTGTTCCACTTTTTTGGATGAACCTCTTTCTTCCCACAATCCAGGGTGCTCTATGTGGTTAGGGGATATCTGCCCACCCTCTGCAGCCCTACACATGACTAAAGTAACTTCCTCCCATCTGCCACAGTGCTTCAGACAACCTATGGCAGCTCTTCCAGCCCTCTCCAGTGTTCTATGCTGATGTGTGAGCCCCTGCCCAACCAATGCAGTGATATTGCCAACTAGGGCAATCCCACCAGTCATCCATGGTGCTCTACACCAAAGCAGGCACATCCAACCACCCTCTGCAGCACACCCATTGCAGCAGACACTCCTGCATGCCCTCCAAGGTGCTTCAAGACACCATAGGTCAAACCACTACGACTTCCCGTGAGATCATCCAGTGTAGCGCCATTCTCACAGACCCACAACCACCTGACCAGCATCACCTGGGAGGGCCATCCAACATGCCCTCCAAATAGCAGGCTACTCGTTGGCTATGGAAAGAGAATAAAGGAGGATAAAGTGGTAGTACAAACCTACAGTTCAATTAGCTGGAAGCAGTTCAAAGAAGCACTTCTCTGAGTCTCCCAAGAGAGAGTCCAGTGTTCTTTGACTCTTAGAAAATGGTGCAAGGAACCTCTAAAACAACACACAAATAGCAACCAACCCATAATAACCTTAATGAAAAGAAGAAAATAAAAGGAGAAGCAAAAGGCAATGTTGGAAGAAGTCCTGAACCTAATCATGTGCATAGTGGAAGCAGATGTTGATCTGCCACAGAAAAATATTTTTAGAATGCTGCTTAGAGTCATACAGGATATGAGGGGAATAATATAAAAATGATGAAATGATAGAGGAGATTAAAGCCACACACCAATGGGAAATACAAGACCTAAGGGACAAGATAAAATCCAGTAGCAAATTCACAGACTTTGCCAACAGACTTGAGGAGGCATAGAATATCACCAGTGACCTAAAGGAAGACTATGCAGACCTCAACAAATGGGAAAGGCAATCTAATAAGATAATCAGAGAAGACGAAGAAAACCTGAGAGCCATGTCTGATACTATGAAGAGGAACAGCATTAGAATAATTAAACTACAGGAACAAGACAAAATGAAGAAGAAAGTGGCAAAAATAGTGAGGGAATTCTTATAGGAAATCTTAGAATTCACCAAAATCTAAGAAGTCACCAAGGCATATAATGGTGACTATCCAACAGAGGAAAAGTAGAAAATCATAAGAGCAGCTAGGGAAAAACAAGCAGTCACACATAAAGGCACCCAAATAAGAACATACTCAGACTTATTAGCAGACACTATGAAGAAGAGGAGAGAGTGTAGTAACATATTCAAAAATTTGAAGGAAAATAATACAAACCCAAGAATACTCTATCCATCCAAATTATCTATCAAGATAGATTGAGAAGTAAGAGTCTTCCAAGACAAGGTAAAACTCAAAGAATACATTAAAAGAAACACAGCCATACAAAAGATCCTTGCTGACCCAGAATGGGCAGAAGAACAGCACTCACTGAAAACAAATAAGTGAATACCATATAGAAAAACTCCACTAGAGGGCAACAAAGAGAAAACAGCCCCCAAGGTAGCATTGGCTCAATTGTAGAGAGAAAACAAGAATGAAACACACACACACACACACAACACACTGATAAGAACGAGAGGTAGGAAAACACCCAACACAAAAAATACAAGATGACATCCCAGAGTCCACAGATGGATGTAATTATCCTGAATATCAATGAATTGAACTCAGGCATTAAAAGGCAGAGGCTAGCAGACAGGCTTAGAAAACAACCTGTAGATCTGCTGCCTACAGGAGACACATCTCAAGATTACAGACAGAAATAGGCTGAGAATCAAAGGCTAGAGAAAAATAAACCAGGCAAATGGCAATTATAAAAAAGCAGGGGTTGCAATCTTAATCTTGGACAAAATTAATCTCAAGGTGCAAGCTATAATAAGAGATTAGGAGGGACACTATAAGGGACACTTAAGGGAAGAGTAGACCAAGAACCAGTGAGAAATTATGTATATATATATATGTATGTATATATATATCTAATGAGAGACATATGAAATCCATGAAATACTCCAAAAGATGAAATAAGAAATCACAGGCTCAACAATTACAATAGGTGATTTTAATACACCTCTCTGAGAAAGATTGCTCATAGGGAAAAGAAGGTTAACAAGAAAGTTACAGATCTAAACATTACAATTAGATGACTATATAGTTTCAGAGCTCTCCACCCAAATGCAAAATATATTTACATTCTTTTCAAGCCCACATAGCATATATGCAAAGGTAGACCACATGCTGGGACACAAGTTGAATCTCTGTAAATTCAAGCACATAGAGATCACACAGAGTACTCTCTTCAACCACTATGCCATAATGCTGGAAATCAACCAAAGGTTGATTAAGAAAACAAGCACAAACAATTGGAGGATGAATAATTCTCCATTGAAAAAGGATTGGGTACTGTTTCAGAATAGAGTTGAGATTAGGAAGCTTCCAGAAACCAACAAGAATGATAATACGACATACCCAAAACTTTGGGACACAGCAAAGGGAGATATCAGAGAAAGTTTTATAGCAATACATTTACACAGAAAATAGGAAGAGAGACTTATGATTGATGTGCTGACACAAAACTTACAGCAGTTTAAAGCAGAGTCCACAGGCCAATCCTATTAAGAGCAAAACAAAATAATAATAATCACGACTGAGATTCATGAGAGGGAAAATAATAAAATGATGGCTTCACAGGAAAATTCTATCAAGCATTCAGGGAAGAACTCACACCAATCCTACACAAACTCTTTCAGAACAAAGAAAAAGATGGCAAGCTGCCAACTTCTTTCTATGAAGTTAGTATAACCATGACACCTAAAGTAGGTAAGGATCCCACAATAATTGAGAATTACAGACCAATATCCCAATGAACATCAGTACAAAAATCCTTAACAAAATACTAGCCAAGAGAATACAAAAGTGTATAAAACAAATAATTCACCAGAACCAAGTGGGATTCATACCAGGGATGCTGGGATGGTTCAACATATGAAAAAAACATTAGTATTATTACTAAATTGACATTACGAACTATAAGAATCACATGCAGAAAAAGCATTCGACAATATCCAATACCAATTCCTGTTTAAGACATGCAAGAAGATATGAATTGAAGAGAAATTCTCTAATGTAATTAATATAAGCTATATATGAAAAACCAACAGACAACATGGTAGTCTATGGAGAAAAGATGAAAATAATCCCTCTGACCCAGTGGAAGGGTCTGAGGGGCTGGCCCCAATCCCAGCTATGTGGACACATGCCCCGCTCCCCAGAAGAACTTACTTCAGAAGACAGCACTGAATCTACAACTCCGGGAGAGGGACATGTCTGATCAGAGCACACAGGAGCAAATGAAGGGAGAGGAAGAGAGAGTGGAACACATCCTGGCCCACCAAGCCTTGAGGATGATATTCCCACTCAGAGCAGCCAATCCACAGAGAAGACCACATGCTTGGCCCCACTATTAGCCATGACATCCCTCCCTGACCTATAGCCTTACAGGGGACAACACTGGAAACACAGTGGCGGAGTTCTGCCTGATGTGATCCCACCACACTGAGACAAAACACTAAGGATGTGGAACAGAAGAGCAAGGGGAACAGTGCAAGGAAGTCCCCAGGGAATACCAAAAATATATTTTGGGGCCAGGGCTTGGCACCCTAACAGACTTGACTGGAAAACACTCTGAAAGGCCAGCAAACAGTCCTTGAACTAACTACAAGCTTTTCTTGTTGTGTTTTGTTTTTTATGTCATTGGCTTGTTGTTGCTGTTTCGTTTTATCTTGTTGCTTGGTTTTTCTCTGTCTTGTTTTTGTGCAGGTTATTATCTCCACAGGTCTGTCTAAATGAGATAAGGCTGGATGAACAATCTGGAGGAGAAAACAATGGGACCAACAGTTCCGGTGGACATGGAGGAGGGGAAGGTAGGGGGAAAGGTAGTGTTGGTAACAAATCCAGGCACAAGGGAACAACAAGTGATCCAAGTCGGTGGTGAGGAGGGTGTAGGAAGCCTGGTAGGGCATGACTAAGGGTAACGCAACCGAGAGGAATTACTGAAACCCTAATGAAGGCTGAACATGATAGTGGGACAAGAGAAAAGTAAAAGGAAATAGATGAAAGAGCTAGGAGGTAAAGGGCAATAATAGAGGTCTAAATACAGGCATGTACATATGTAAATATAATTAAAAGGAGGATGTGGAAATCGATCTATGTGCATATATGTATAGATTTAGTATTATGGTAGCAGATGGATATTGGGCCTCCACTCAAGTACTCCCTCAATGCAAGAATACATGTTCTATTAAACTGACATTTCATGATACTCACCTTCCTGACACAATTGCTGAAGACAAATGGGTGCATAAGCAAATGTGGCGAAGAAAGCTGATGGTGCCCAGCTTTCAAAATATATAGTGCCTGGGGTCTTAAAGGATTGAAGTTAAACAAGTGGCCATCTAGCTTGGAAGCAACAAAGCCCACATGGAAGAAGCACACCAGCCTGTGTGATCACGAGGTGCTGAAAGGATCATGTATCAGGCATCAAAAAACAAAAAAAATCATATCATTGTGAATGAGGGGAAGTGCGGAGTGGAGATCCAAAGCCCATCTGTAGGCAATTGGACATCCCCATAGAGAAGAGTCATGGGGAATAGATGAGCAGTCAGGGTGCAGTGTAGCAATGATGAAACATAAAACTTTCCACTAGTTCCCTAAATGCTTACCTCCCACCCACCCCCTACTATTACCATCCCGATTCTACCTTACAAATCTGGGTGAACCAGAGAATGTACACTGGTACAGATGAACACTTCAGGACGAGTGGTGAGAGTGGTGATACCGGGAGGGTGGATTGGTAAGGGGGAACCGATTATAAGGACCTACATATAATCTCCTCCATGTGATCTCCAGCTTCATTTCTATCACCAACTCCATATTTTCCCAAATCCAGTTACTCTTGGTTCCCAACCTGTCCTAGTCTTGTTTACAACTTCTGCTGTCTTTCAGAATATGTTTGCTCTAGTGGATAAGTGCAAAAGATTTAAATGCTTCAAAAGTGCCACATATAAAATCTTAGGTACATTTTATCATCTACAGAAGGCCAAGTCTCTCACTCAGTGGTCACACCAATTAGAGTACTGAAACTGGGTTTTACGTACTCTCCTGATTCATACAGCTATTTGCCTCCTCTATGATGCGTGACTCACCTGCAAGTACAATTTGATTATCCCTACATGTGCTCCTTGTGCTTTTTTCATCTAAAATTATGTCAACTCCTTGTTTAGTTACCATTTGCTTTTTAGGAGGCTAGATTATTGGATAAAAATGCTTCTACTGAACTATCAAAAACCCTAACAAATGCTGGTAATGCTTTGCAGGGTTGGATTTTTCACAAACTATCAGTTAATTCTTCCTCCCACTTTAAACTTTTGTATACTTTTACCGCTGCAATTAGGTTAAGTTATGGACTCCCTTCTGTAACCCGACTCCCTCTAGTGGTCCCTTGACTTACTGTCACTTGGGGTCTAGTTAAATGATTATTTATGTGACACACAGTTGTAGCAATGTCCCAGTTCTTTCCTGAAGATTTAGATGGGTGGTACTGTGAAAGTCTTGATAAACTAGATGCAACTGCAGCATTTCATGTTGTAAAACAAAAGTAAACAAGAAATCCTTTAGTGCAACACAGATTAGTGTTGGTTATTTTTAAGAGCTTTAATCCCTCATTATAGCATAGTTAAATTGGAAAAATCTTTCAGAACTGTATCAATCACCACGATGACAACGAGGGGTAAACCAGCGTTGTAAGTTTCCAGTGCCTACTATGGCTTCATTTTAAAACCAACTGAAACCCTGGTTAGTTATTAGTGTGCTATCTTCAACTTATAGTCAAGAGCAGGGAATGTTTCAGTGCTTGAAGCCAAAAAGCATTTGCTTTACAGAAAGCTGCATACAGAGTCCTGCCTTCATCCTCTGCTTGAATCACTCCCAAAGCCTTTATACTCTATTTCCACCCATATTTCTAACTACTGATGTATACAATGGCCAGGAAAAATCCTAGAAAAAGCAGGGAGAAATAGTGCCCTTACAGACAGACAGTTATACACATACACGCACACGTATACACGAATTAGAAAGTTTGGCTAGAACTTTCTCAGAACTAGAACATTTCTCAGGTACTCCAAGCTAGAACACATAGTATAAAATGTTATCTTTCTTTGTTCTTTATTTTCAGCTTGTTAGAACAAACAATACCCCCTTTAAAAAAATAACGAAACTGTTGGTTTTGTTCGTGTTCTCTTCATTATGTCGAGGGATTTCTTATTCCTATTTTGCTAAGAGTTTTTATCAGGAATGGGTGTTGGATTTTGTCAAATGCCTTTTCTATCTCAAATGAAAGGATCATGTGCTTCTTTTTTATTCAGAGGTCAATTTATTGGGGATGCTTACAGGTCTTATAACAATCCATACATCAATTGCATCAAGCATATTTGTACAGATGTTGCCATCATTATTTTCTAAACATTTGCTTTCTGTTGAGCCTTTGGTATCAGTCCCCCCTCCTTGTGATCCCTTGATAAATGATAAATGATTATTATTTTCATATATCTTACACCGACCACTCTTTCCCTTCCCCCATGGTTTCTGTTGTTCACCCCCCCCCCCACCACCACCCCTGGGGGTATTATGTGTCAATCATTGCAAATGGTTCTCTCTTCCTCCCCTCCTCTCTCCACCTTCCCTGTACCCTCTTGGTATCGCTACTCCCATTCCTGTTCCTAGATTCCATTTGTCTGTGCTCTTATCTCTTATCTGTACCTGTGCACATGCTCCGGTGTAGCTTGCAGTGAAAGGCAGGACTGGGGTCATGATTTTGGGGGCAAGGAAGCCTCAAGGAACCAGAGGAACATTGTGTGTTTCACTGGTGCTCTACTGTACCCTGGCTGACTCATCCCTCCTGTGATCCTTCTGTGAGAGAGTTTTCCTTGTCTACGGATGGGTTCTGGGTTTCTGCTTTGACCCCATGTGCTTCTTTTTTATTGTTTTATCTATGTGGCAGATAGTATTGGTTAGTTTGCTAATGCTGAACCATCTTTGAGTAACTGGTTTGAATCTCTCTTGACCAAATGATGAATTTTCGTTTTTGAACAAGTCATTAAAAACAAAGCAAAACAAAACAAAACAAAAAAACCCTCCCACTCTAACAACATGATATTGTCGCCCAGTGGTGCCTTTGCCTAGTTTGTGTATCAGTGTTAAGTTTGTGTCATAGAGTAAATTTGAGAGTGGCCCAGTCTTTTTTATGTTATGGAATATTTTGAGTAGACTTCATATCACTGCTTCTATGAATATTTGGTAGAGTTTACCAGTGAAGGCATCTGAGTTACGATTCCATTTTGTTAGGAACTTTTATTTTTTTTAAATGACTTGTTCAATTTTCATTTTGTTATGGATCTGCTCAAAATTTAAAAAAATTTCAGACTGTATTAGTTTGAATAGGAAATAGATTCTTTGAAATGTGTCCATTTCTGCTAGGTTTATAGATTTGGGGGATATAGTTCTTTGTTCTCTTATTAAGCCTTTTATTTCAGTTGGCTCTGTTATGTCACTTCTCATTTTATTTCTTATTCATGTAATTTAAAAATAAAAATTAAGCTACTTTTAAAAACATGCAGCAGTGACAGCATAAACTGTATCCTAAAGGGGAGCAGACCACACACAGCCCCACCGAGTCATACAAAGATGTAAACAAATATGCAAAACTAGCAGTAATAGATATCACCGGGGAGAGTAGCCTCCAGAGATACTATGCTGCTAAAATAATATCTAAAATGTTCCTCTTTAGACAACAACAAAAATTATGGGACTTAAAAATATATAATGTGTATGTGTTGCTGTTGTTAGGTGACTTCTAGTCAGCTCTGACTCACAGATTCCCTGTGGACAACAGCACTGAACACTGGCCAGTCCTGGGTGACACTATTACTATGTTGGAACCCATTGCTTCAGACACTGTGCCAATCCATCTCCTTCAGTTCATCTCTTTCACTTCCCTTCTATTTAACCAAGCTTGATGTTCTTCTCCCAGGAATTGTCTCTCCTGATAATAGTGTCCAAAGTATGTTAGGGGAAGTCAGTCCATCCTCTCTTCTAAAGCGCATCTGGCTGTACTTATTCCAAGACAGATTGATTTGCTCTTCTGGCAGTCCATGGTATTTTCAGTAGTCTTCACCAGCACCATAATTCAAATGCATCTATATGTAGGTCTTCTTTATTCTATGCCCGGCATTCACATGTGTAAGAAGTGGTGGAAAATTCCATGGCTGGGGTGAAGGGCACGATAGTCTTAACAATGGCAGCCTTGTTCTTCAACATCTTAATGAAGTCTTATGTAGCAGATTGGCCAAATGCAATATGTTCTTTTATTATTATTTTTGAATGCTACTTCCATGAGCATTGATTGTGGATTCAAGTAAGATGAAATCCTATCCAAGTAACTTCCATCTATCTCCATTTGCTGTGATGTTATCTATTGGTCCAGTTGTGATATATAGTATATACTACATACGGGTAGATTTTTCTCACACAGAGCTAGCTGTTAGTGGGCTGTAATCACTTAACTTTCAGCTAGCTGCCCAGTGCTTAACCATGGTGTCACCAGGTCTCCAGAACTGCTGAACAGACAACAATAGAATCTATTTCATCATGTAAAAGGAGTTAAAAAGCAATATATTCTAAATTATTTATGGACTTTGAAAGCTTTAGAAAAATAAATCAGACACAAAATAGTATGAATCCATCATCAGTTCATTAATATAAAATGCCTATATTTCATCCCATGCCTCTAGATCATCTTGGTTTCTTAATATAAAAGAGTGCTTTTTTATTTACAGGTAAAATATCAAACTGTTAAAAAGAAAATGAATGCCCTTTTCATACTTTATAATAATATTGATTTCTTTGTGTGTATGTGGAAATATATATTCATTTTTAAACTGGATATTTGATACTTTAAATTGAGAGTCTTTATTTTTCAAAAGTAGAATAACATTTTCTTACAGTCTATGGAGAAGTTTCTAGTTTCACCTGTTTTCAAAATTTTATTGTAGAAACTTAACCGTTTATTTATAGACAACATGGGTATATCATGATATAGCATAAATGGACTATCAGATGAATGGATTGTTGCTGATGACTGCTAGAAGAATGAACATATATGTCTTGGAAGAAATGCAACCAGAATATTCTTTAGAAGTTAGGATGGCAAGACTTGTCCACTTACTGTGGCCATGTTATCATGAAGAAACAATCCCTGGAGAAGCATATCATGCTTAATAAAAAACAGGGTGGTTGAAACGGAAAATTACTCCAGCAAATCAATAGAAAGGTCTGCCGGCCTGGCCTGAATCCAAACTATGTGGACCACCACCCCATCCTCCAGAAAAATGCACTGCAGAGGAAAGCACTGATTCTACAGCTCAGGGAGAGGGACATGTCTGATCAGAGCACACAGGAGCAAATGAAGGGGGAGGAAGAGAGAATGGAATACACCCTGGCTCACCAGGTCTGGAGGACAATATCCCTGCTCAGAGCAGCCAGTTGTCTACCAGACAAGACATCTTTCACTGATGTATAGCCCTACAGGGAACAACACTGGAGACACAATGTGGGAATTGTGCCTGATCTGACCTAACCATACTGAGGAAAACACTAAGGGTGTGCAACAGAACAGCAAAGGAAGCAGATCACAGAAGTCCTGAGGAAGTACCAAAAATGGACTTTGGGTCCAGGGTGTGGCACTCCATCAGACTTGACCAGAAAACACTCCTAAAGGTCAACAAACAGACCTTGAACTATTTACAGGCTTTATTTTTTTTCGTCATTGGTCTTTTTTTTTGGTTGCTGTTTTTTGCTTTGCTCTGTCTTGTTTTTGTGCATATTTTTATCTCTGCAGGAATATCTAGATACTATAGGCTGGATAAACAATATGGAGGAGAAAACAACAGGACCGACGGTTTTGGGGGGACATGGGAGAAGGGGAGGTGGGGGAAAGGAAGTGTTGTTAACCAGTCCAGGGACAAGGGAACAACAAGTGATCCAAAATCAGTGGCAAGAGCTGTGTAAGAAGCCTCGTAGGGATTGATCAAGAGCAATGTAATCAAGAGGAATTACTAAAACCCAAACAAAGGCTAAGTATGATAGTGGGACAAGAGGAAAGTAAAAGGAAATAGAGGAAATGACTAGGAGGCAAATGGGCATTTATAGAGGTTTAAATACAGGCATGCCCATATGTAAATATGTATAATGATGGGGAAGTAGATCTATGTGCATATATTTATAGGTTTAGTATGAAGGTAGCAGATGGACAATGGGCCTCGACTCAAGTACTCCCTCAACGCAAGAACATTTTGTCCTATTAAACTGGCATTCCATGATGCTCACTTTTCTGACACGATCACAGAAAACAAATGTGGGGAAGAAAGCTGATGGTGCCCGGCTATCAAATGATATAGCATCTGGGGTCTTAAAGGATTGGTGGTAAGCAAACAACCATCTAGCTCAGAAGCAACAAAGCTCACATGGAAGAAGCACACCAGTCTGTGTGATCACTAGGTGTCGAAGGTATCAGGTAGCAGGCATCAAAGAACAAAAAATCATATCATTGTGAATGAAGGGGAGTGTAGATTGGGGACCCAAAGCCCATCTGTAGGCAACTAGACATCCCCTTAGAGAAGGGTCACAGGGAGGAGACAAGCCTTTCAGGGTGCAGTGTAGCAATGATGAAACATACAACTTTCTTCTAGTTCTTAAATGCTACCTCCCCACTATCATGATCCCAATTCTACCTTACAAATCCGGCTAGACCAGATGATGTACAATGGTACAGAAAGGAACTGGAAACACAGGGAATCCAGGATAGATGACTCCTTCCGAACCAGTGGTGAGAGTGGGGATACCTGGAGGGTGGGATAGAAAGGGGGAACTGATAACAAGGATCCACATATAATCTCCTCCTTGGTGGATGGCCAACAGAAAAGTGGGTGAAGGGACATGTCAATAGTGTAAGATATGATGAAATAATAATAATTTATAAGTTATAAAGGGTTCATTAGGGAAGGGGAAAAGGTGAGGGAGGGGAAAATGAGGAGCTGATATCAAGGGCTCACATAGAGAGCAAATGTTTTGAGAATGATGAGGGCAACAAATGTACAAATGTGCTTGAAACAATGGATGGTTGTATGGATTGTGATAAGAGCTATATGAGCTCTCAATAAAATGATTTTATCAGAGCACACAGGATCTAATGAAGGGGGGAGGAGAGAGAGTGGAACACAACCTGACCCACCAAGTCCTGAGGATGCCATTTCTGCTCAGAGAAGTCAATGTACAGAGAGGACTACAGGGACAGCCCCACCTCGAGACATGCTGTCCCTCATGGACCCATAGCACTGCCTGAGACAACACTGGAGACAGTGTGGGAATTGTGCCCATCTGATCCTACCACACTGGGGAAAAACACTAAAGGCATGCAACATAGCAGCAAGGAGAGCAAAGCAATGAAGTCCCTGGGGTCTGCCAAAAATAGACTTTGGGGCCAGGATGTGGCACCTCATCAGACTTGACCAGAAAACACTCCTAAAAGTCAACAAACAGACCTAGAACTATTTGTAGGCTTTTCTTCTTTTGTCGGTTTTGTTGTTATTTTCTTTTCTTTTGTTGTTTTGTTTTGTCTTGTTTTGTGCTTATTATTGTCTGTGAATGTCTATCTAGATAAGATGGGCAGGATAAACAATTCGGAGGCCATGGAGAAAACAATGGGTGATGGTTCCAGGGGGACACAGAAGAGTAGGTGTGGGGAAATAAGGGGGTGTCAACCAACCCAGGGACTAGGGAACAAGTCATCTAAAATCGATGGCAAGGAGAGCATAGGATGCATGGTGTGGCTTGATCAAGGGCAATGTAGCTGAGAGGAATTATTGAAACCTGAATGAAGGCAAAACATGATAGTGGGACAAGAGGAAAATAAAAGGAAATAGAGGAAAGCTAGGAGCTAGGAGGTAAAGAGCGTTTATAGAGGTCTAAATCCAGGCATGCACATATGTAAATATATTTATATATAATGATAGGAAAATAGATCTATGCACATATATTTATATGCTATGTATTAATTAGCAGATGGAAGTTGGGCCTCAAGTATTCCCTCAAAGCAAAAATAATTTTTTTCTAATAACCCGGCATTTTGTGATGTTCACCTCCCCAACACAGGGTCACAAAGAAGAGTCATGTCAGTCAGGGTGCAGCATAGCATCAATGACATATACAACTTTCCTACAGTTTTTTAATGATCCTTGCCCCCTACACACACACACTATCTTGACCCCAATTCTACCTTACAAATCTGGCTAGATCAGAGCATGTACACTGGTATAGATAAATGTTCCCAACACAAGGAATCCAGGACAGATAAACCCCTCTGGACCAATAATGAAAGCAGAGATACCTGTAGTGTAAGGGGAAGGTGGGGAGAGAAAGGGGGAACTGGTCACATAACCTCTCCTAGAGAGATGGACTGTAGGAAAGTGGGTGAATGGGGACAGGTTGGTGCAAGATGTGAAGGAAAATAATAATTTATAAATTATCAAGGGTTCATGAGGGTTGGAGAGGGAGTCAAATGACCTGAGACCAAGGGCTCAAGTACAAAGGAAAAGTTTTGCAATTGATGATGGAAACATAGGGACAAATGTGCTTGACAAAATGGATGTATGTATGGATTGTGATAAGAACTGTAAGAGCCCCAGTTAAATGATTAGAAAAGCAAAAGAAGAAAAGAAGGAAGACTTAACAACGGGTGCAGCAAAGGCTTGCACATAGCAATGATTGTGAGGATTGCATAAGATCAGGCTACATGTCACTCTGTTGCTATGAGTTGGAACCAACTCAACAGGGCTAATAAAACCAATATCAAAACCAACTTTGAACCCACCTGTGTCTCCAGGAGCTAAAGACCTGGATATTTGTTCCTGTAATGAGTATATCCTAAAAAGCCAGTGGAGCAGTTCTGTTCTTTTATATGAGGTCGTTATAAGGTGAAACTCTTGGGCTGTGCACATTTTATTATATCTTATTTTGTCTTATCAAGCTGTCCTTTGAAATTTTCTGTTTAGCTCTTTGACTTCATCATTTCTTCTCTTGCCTTAGTTGCTCTATGATTAAGAGTGAGTTTGAGGCTCTTCCAACATCCATTTTGATTTTTTTCTTTTTTCTGTCTTTTAAATTACCAATTTTGTTTTTAGGAATGATATTCTTGATGTCCTCCCCCAGATCATCAGGTCTTCTGTCATTAGTGTTCAATGCAGCAAATCCATTCTTGAGATGTTCTTGAAATTCAAGTGGTATAGGCTGGCGGTCATATTTTTTCAGAAATGGAGAAAGTATTGAACTTGTCTAGGATTTCATCTTTCTTTCATCCAGAATCAAGGCTCATGGGAGCCGCAGTCAAGAGATTGAAGCATGTGTTGCATTGCATAAATCTGCTGCACAAGGCCTCACTGAAATGTTGAAAAGCAGGAAAGTTACTGTGAGGACTAAGATGGGCCTGACTCAAGCCCTAGTGTCAGTTGCCTTATAGTGCATGTGAAAGTTGGCCATTGAATGAGGAAGACAGAAGAAGAATAAATGAGTTTGGAAAAAGAATACTGAATGTACCATGGACTGCCAAAAGAACAAAGATGTTTTGGAAGAAGAACAGCCACGTGATCCATAGGGGACAGGATGATGAGACTTCAACTTCCATACTTTGGGCCTGCGTGGTAAAGTAGAGAAGCAGTGAAAGAGAGGAAGGTGCTCAATTAGATGGACGGACACAGTGGCATGGGCTCCAGTATAGGAACAGTTGTGAGGATGGCACTGGACTGGGCAGTTTTTCCTTCTGTTGTGTATAAGGTTCTTATGGGTCAGAATGAACTCATTGACACCTAATGACAACGTAAGTGGAAATCAACTCAACAGCATCAATCGCCACCAACAGCAAAGGAATTTTAGTGAAATCCAGTGAACTATCTAAACACATTTGGATTTGATTCATCGTTGATGAAAATATTTTTAAACAAAACAAAACAAAAAACTGTTGTCATTGAATCAGTTCCAACTCATGGAGACTCCTTATGTGTTATAGTAGAAATGAATTCCACAGGGTTTCAATGGTTGTTGTTGTTTTTTTAATTTTAGAAGTAGTTCATCAGTTATTTTTTCTTTAACAGTTTTAAGAGATTTGAAATACTAGCATTTTAATTAGCATTAAATGAATGAATTTTATAGTAAGCATTTGTACCACCTTAGAATTCCTATGAAGGAAATAGGAGTATTGAATTCTAACAAGAAATGACAAGCACATGCCTTCGTTTCAGGTATGGAAATATAGCAAGGATTTAGGAAATGCATTATACAGCAAGAGTTTAGCTCACTAAAGTCAATTAGAGATTATAAATTTCAAAATAGGAAGAGGATGCTAACCCTAATGTGAAATTAAAAACAAGCTGCCAAACAAATAAACATCTACAAATTACTTTCGCTCCAAAGGGAAAATCAAACTACAGGATAGTTTTTGATTTGCAGAAAAGTTGGGGATAGATAGTACACAGAATTTGCATATAACCTTATACAATTTTCTTAATTATTGATATATTAGTATGGAATATTCATCATTCCTACTGAATCAATACTGTAAAATTAGTACTAACTAAAATGTGTATACTATTTTTTTTTAGATTTAACCTAATTTAGTTTTCCTGTACCTAATTTAACCTAATTTAGTTTTCCTGAACTCATCAGGAGGACAAACTACATGAACTGTCTTATAAAGAATTGCACAGCTGAGTTAACTATACTGAAAATCTTTAATTACTGTTTCCTACTTCATTTTACATTCTCTTAAGCACACTTTCTTTTTCTTTTTTATCTTTATGTTACAATTATTTTAAAAATCATTTTATTAGGGACTCATACAACTCTTATCACAATCCATTCATACATCAAGTATGTAAAGCACATTTGTACATTCATTGCCCTCATCATTCTCAAAACATTTGCTTTTCACTTAAGGCCCTGGCATGAGATCCTCTTTTTTCCCCTCCCTCCCTGCTTCTCCCTCCCTCATGAACCCTTGATTATTTATAAATTATTATTTTGTCATATCGTGGCCGGTCCAATGTCTCCCTTCACCCAATTTTCTCTTTTCCATCCCCCAGGGAGGAGGCCACATGTAGATCCTTGGAATCGGTTCCCCCTTTCCAATCTACCCTCCCAGTACTGCCACTCACACCACTGGTCCTGAAGGTATCATCTGCTCTGGGTTGCTTGTGTTTCCAGTTCCAATTATGTACCAGTGTACAGCCTCTGGTCTAGTCAGACTTGCAAGGTAGAATCGGGATCATGATAGTGGGGGGGGTGGGAGTGGGGAGGAAGAATTGAGGAACTAGACGAAAGTTGTATTTTCATTGTTGCTGCATCACACCCTGATTGGCTCATCTCTTCCCCGAAACCCTTCTGTAAGGAGATGTCCAGTGGCCTACAAATGGGGTTTGGATCTCCACTCTGCACTCCTCCACCTAATTCACTATGGTAAGATTTTTTTGTTCTGATGATGCCTCATAACTGATCCCTTCGACACCTCATGATCGCACCAGCTGGTGTGCTTCTTCCATGTAGGCTTTGTTGCTTCTGAGCTAGATGGGTGCTTGTTCACCTTCAAGTTTTTAAGACCCCAGACGCTATATCTGTTGATAGCCAGGCACCGTCAGCTTTCTTCACCACATTTGCTTATGCATCCATTTGTCTTCAGCGATTGTATCATGGAGGTCAGTGTAAAATGATATGATTTTTTTTGATACCTGATAATTGATCCCTTCGGCATCTCGTGATCACACAGGCTGGTGTGCTTCTTCTATGTGGGGTTTATTTGTTCTGAGCTAGATGGCCACTTGTTTACCTTCAAGTCTTTAAGACCCCAGATGCTAGATTTTTTGATAGCTGTATACCTGCAGCTTTCTTCATTTGCTTATTCGCCCACTTTGTCTTCAGTTTTTGTGTCAGGAAGGAGAGCATCATAGAATGTCAATTCAATAGAAGAAAGTGTTCTTGCATTGAGGGAGTACTTGAGTGGAAGCCCAATGTCCATCTGCTACCTTAATACTAAGCCGACACATATATGCACATAGATCTATTTCCCCATCCTCATATATAAATATATTTGCATATGTACATGTCTTTATCTAGACCTCTATATATGCCATTTGCCTCCCAGCTTTTTCCGCTATTTCCTTTGACTTTCCTCTTATCCCACTATCATGCTCAGTCCTTAACAGGAATTCAGCAATTCCTCTTGGTTACATTACCCTTGATCATGCCCTACCAGGACTCCCACACCCTCCTCACCACCTATTTGGATCACTTGTTGTTACCTTGTCCCTGGGTTTGTTAACACCACTACCTTTCCCCCCACCTCCCCCTCTCCCATGTCCCACGAAACTGTCGATCCCATTGTTTTCTCCTCTAATTGTTCATCCAGTCTATCTTATTTAGACAGACCTGCGGAGATAATAACATGCACAAAAACAAGACAGAGCAAAACCAAGCAACAATATACAACAAACCAATGACAAAATAAACACAAAACAAAACACAATAAGAAAGAAAAGCCTGTGGTTAGTTCAGGGATTTTTGTTGGCCTTTAGAAATGTTTTCCAGTCCAGTGTTGGGGTACCCCACCCTGGCCCCAAAATCCACCTTCAGCATTTCCTGGGGAGCTTGCCACTCCATTCCCTTGGTGTTCTGTTGCATCCCCTTGGTGTTTTGCCTTGGTGTGGAGGGATCAGATCGGGTGCAATTCCCAAACTGTGTTTCTGGTTTTGTCCCCTGTAGGGCTATGGGTCAGTGAGGGGGTGTCATTTCTCATAGTGGGGTGGCCATATGGTCCGCTTTGTGGACTGGCTGCTCTAATTGGGAACATTGTCCTCATGGCCGGTAGGCCAAGATGTGCTCCACGCTCTCCTTCTCCACCTTCATCTGCACCCATGTGCTCTGATCAGATATGTCCCTCTCCTGGAGCTACAGATTCAATACTGTCCTTTGAAATAAATTCTTCTGGGGCGAGGGGCTGGTGTCCATTTAGTAGTTGGGATTGGGGCCGAAACCCCAGACCTCTCCACTAGTTCTTTACTCCATGCTGGCATGTTGCATTTACATCTTGGAGAACTGGGTTGAAGTCTGGTCCCTCTTTCCCTGTGGAGATATACACAATACCTTCCCCTTGGGTGGATTAGTGCCCTGTGACCCCACTACACATTTATTTTTTATTATTATATTTTTCCCTTTACTAACCACCTTTTTAGTTGTCTACCATGTGTATCCCTGTATTTTATCTGGTCCCTGCCATATTATCTGGTCCTCACCCCATGAAAGTTTGTATACCGTAGCTTTTTCCCTATGTACCTTTTACATTTTTATTTTTTTTAAGTTTACCTCAGCGGACTCATTTTGCACTTGCTCTTTGTGCTTGGCTTACTTCACATAGCATGATTTCCTCCAGTTATTCCCATGCAGTGATGTGCTTCATACATTCATCACTGCATTTTAGCGATGTGTAGTACTCCATTGTATGTATATAACACAGCTTTTTAATCCAATTGTCAGTTGATGGAAATTTAGGTTTTTTTCCAACTCCTTGCAATTGTGAACTGTGCCACAATGAACATTGGAGCACAGATGTCTGGCCTTGTTTTTTTTCTTGCCTCTTCTGCGTATATGGCCAGTAGGGGCATTGCTAGGGCATATGGTAACTTGGTTTCTATCTGTTTTAGATATCGCCAGATTGAGTTCCATAGTGGCCGTACATACTTACAAGTCCACCAGCACTGGATGAGAGTTCCTGTCTCCCCACGGCCCCTCCAACAGTTGTTGCTGTCTGCTTTTTTGAATTGTGCTACCTTTTAGGGTGTTAGGTGGTATCTCATTTTTGTTTTAATTTGTGTTTCTCTCATGGCTTAAAATCGGGAACATTTTCTCATATGTTTGTTGGCCATTCAGATTTCTGCCCCTGTGAAACTTCTGTTCAGGTCCTTTGCCCACCTCCTCAGAGGGCAATTAGTTTTTTTTTTCTTTTTGGAAGCTAGCAGAGTGTTGTAGAGTTTAGTAATAAGACCTTTGTCTGATGTGTCATTGCTAAAGATGTTTTCATAGTCCGTGGACTCTCTTATTACTCTCTTGGTGAATTCTTTCGATGTACACAGGTTTTTTATCTTCAGTATATCCCATTTGTCAATTTGTGCCTCCTCTGTGTTTGTGTCCTTCCCTATTTCTGATACCATATCTATTCCCTGTGCCAAAGTTCTCAAGTTGGTCCCAATACCCTCACTTATGGTCCTAACAGTTTGGGCATGGGATGGTTTTCCATTTGTTGAGAATGCTCTTGGTTTCTTGTAATAGTGTTCTGTAGTTTTCCCCATATAGATAATTTGTTCTTTTAGTCAGGTATATCCCTAGATATTTCAATTTGTGTTTGGCTATTGTGAAGGGTACCACCTTTTTTTAATCTCCTCTTCTGTGGTCTTATCCAATGTGTATAACAGTCTAATGGACTTCTGCTTGTTGATTTTGTATCTTGCCACTCTGCCAAACTCCTCTATTGCTTCCAGTACTCCCCTTGTGGAACTTTTGGGATTTTCCATATATAAAATCATATCATCTGCAAATAGCGATAGTTTTACCTCTTCCTTCCACAGACGAATACCTTTGATGTCATTTCTTTGCCTTATGCTGTTAGCTAAAACCTCCAGCACAATATTAAATAATATTGGGGAAAAGTGTCATCCTGTCTGGTCCCCTTTTTCAGTGGGATTGTGTTAGTCTTTTCTCCATTGATCACCATGTTGGCTGCTGGTTTTTCATATATAGCTTGTATTGTCTTGAGGAATTTTCCTTCTATTCCTATCTTCTCAAGTGTCTTAAACAGGAATTGGTGTTGGATGTTGTCGAGTGCTTTTTCTGCATCTATTGATAATATTATGTGGTTCTTATAGTTTTTCATGCCAATGTGATGAATAATACTAATGATCTTTTGTATGTTGAACCATCCCTGCATCCTTGGTATGAATCCCACTTCGTCACGGTGAATTATTTGTTTTATATACTTTTGTATTCTGTTGGCTAGTATTTTGTTAAGGATTTTTGCATTGATGTTCATTAGGGATATTGTCTGTGGTTCTTAATTCTTGTGGGATCCTTGCCTGGTTTTGATATCAGAGTTATACTAGCTTCATATAATGGTTCGGAAGTTTTTCGTCTTTTTCTATGTTCTGAAAGAGTTTGTGTAGGATTGTCATTAGTTCTTCCTGAGATGCTTGGTAGAATTCTCCAGTGAAGCCATCTGCTCCAGGGGATTTATTTTTGTGTGTGTTGGAAATCCTTTGATAACCTTGTCTCTTTCTTCTATTGCTATGGGTCTGTTGAGATTCTTTATGTCCATCAAGCATAGGCTAGGGAGGGATTTATTTTCCAAAAATTTGTCCATGTCTTCCAGATTTTTGAATTCATTGGAGTACAATTCTTTGTACTACTGTGCAATTACCCTTTTGATTTCATTACAGTCTGCTGTAATGTCCCCTCTTTAATCTCTTATTCTTGCTATTGAAATTTTTCCCCTTCCTTTCTTAGGTTTGCCAGAGGTCTGTCGATTCTGCTTACTCTTTCAAAGAACCAACTTTTAGCAGCATTAATTTTTTCAATAGTTTTTTTAGTTTCCCTCTCCTGAATCTCAGCCTTGATTTTTATAATTTCTTTCCCTTTGCTATTAGTAAGATTGTCCTGCTGACTCTGCTCTGGTTGTAAATTTTGTGCCAGCATACTAGTCATGAATCTCTCTTCATTTCTCAGGTGTGCATGTATTGCTATGCAACTTCTCTGATAACTGCCTTTGCTGTGTCTCATAAGTTTTGGTACATCGTGGCTCATTCTCATTGGTTTATAGAAATTTCCTAATTTAATCTCTGATTTGTGCCAGTACACACTTCTTTTGAAGTAGAGAGTTATTCATACTCCAATTGTTTGTGCTTGTTTTCTTCGTCTTCCTTTTGTTGATTTCAAGCCTTATGGCACAGTAGTCAGAGAGAGAGGTCTGTATGATATCAATGTGCTTAAATTTATGTTGTTTCACCTTATGCCCCATCATGTGATCTAGCTTCGAATATGTACCATGTAGGCTTGAGAAGAATGTGATTGTTTTTGTTTTTGGATGAAATGCTATGTAAATATCTGTCAGGTCAAATTGTCTAATTGCAGTGCTTAGATTTATAGCCTCCTTGTTGAGTTTCTTTTCCTGTGATCTATCTTTCTCAGAGAGCAGTGTATTGAAGTCACCCACTATGGCTGTGTTGAGAGAAAGCCTCTGTGCAGCCCTCCAAGACTGGGTGGATAGAGAGAAGAGATGAAAATAAAAGTAACAATGTAGCTGAACCCCGATCCCTACTTGTGGAGATGCAAGGGTTCATACAGGATATGAGGGAAACAATACAGAAAAAGGATGAAATGATAGAGGAGATAAAGACCATATACCAAAGGGAAATACAGGAGCTTAGGGAGAAGATAACAAAACCAATAACAGAAACACAGACATCAAGAATCAACTGGAGGAAGCAGAGATTTGGAAGATTTGGAGGACAGCCAAACAGACTTTAACAACCGTGAACAAAAATCTAATAAAGCTGAAGAAAACTTAAGAGCTAGGTCTGATGCTATGAAGCGGAACAACATTAGAATTACTGGTTTACCAGACGCAGACACAACAAAGAAGTCATTTGCAACAATAGTGAGAGAATTCTTGGAGGAAAACTTCCCCAGCTTAATGAATGAAAACCAGGCAACCATTCAGGTGGGTTACAGAACACCAGCTAGACTGAATCCCAAGAAGAAGTCACCAAGGCACATAATAGTTAAACTATCCAACTTTGATGAAAAGGAGAAAATCATGAGAACAGCTAGGGAAAAATAAGCAATCACATATAAAGTTTCCCAAATAAGAATATCCTCAGACCCATCAGCAGAAACTATAAAGAAGAGGAAAGAGTAGAGTAGCATTTTAAAAATTGAAGGAAAACAATGCAATCTCAAGAAGTTATAGACTTCCCACACAAGGAAAAACTCAAATAATATGTTAGAAGGAACCCAGCCCTACATAAGAACCTTGCTGACCCACTATGGGCAGAAGAACAACACTCACCAAGCATAAATAAGAGACCACCACATAGAACAACCTCACCCAGAGGGCAACAAAGAGAAAGCAGACTCCAAGATAACACTGGCTTAAGGATGGAAAGAAATCAACAATGATACACACACACAACACTAATGAGAAAGGAAAGTAGAAAACACCCAACACAAAAGATATAAGATTATATCACAGAGTCCGCAAATGGAGATAATAACCCTTAATATCAATGGCCTGAACTCAGGCATTAAAACACTGAGACTGGCAGATTGGCTTTGAAAACACAACTCATCCATCTGCTGCCTACAGGAGCCACATCTCAAGCCTACAGACAAAAGTAGGCTGCGAATCAAAAGTTGGAGAAAGGCATATCTGGTAAACAAAAATTCACAAAAAGCATGGGTTGCAGTCCTAATCGCAGATAAAAATTGACCTCAAAGTGCAAACCATAAAAGAGATAAGGAGGGACACTGTATAATGCTCAAGGGAATGGTAGACAAAGAACCACTAAGCATTATAAACATATATTCCCTGAATGAGACACCCACTGAATATGCCAACCACACTCCAAAAGATGAAAAAAGAAATCACAGCCTTAACAATTATAGTGGCAAACCATGGCTGGATTAAGACCAATCCTCCTATGGGCTCCAAATGGTCCCAGCTCTGGCAGAGACAGTGGCAGGGCTAAGGTCAAGCCCCAGCAAGCCTCCACTGAGGTAAGCCAAAAGCCCCAAGCCCTGCAAAACCCTGTGGGTCTTTTCCTACTTATCTTTATGATGTTTCTCCTGCATTCCATGAGCACTGAATTTCCCTCTGAGTAACTCTCCTGGGCTGAATTCTCCACACTTTATTTTTCTAAGCATTGCATTATAATCCACTGTGTCAGATTTGAATTTCATCTCTTTAATCAATAGCTCTAATATATATAAATCCTTCAATGAAGGGTAAAGTGTAAACCTATGGATTCAAGGATATTCTCAATTTAACTACAAATTTCCCAATACATATTGATAGCTTGAATTTGAAAAATGACTTGATAGTTGATTTGTTGAAAAGGAAAAAAAAATCCTAATGAAGGAAAAGTTCATTTCCGGTAAGAATTATAGGGTAAAACCTAGTGCATAGAAAAAATTCCATCAGACAAAAGCACATCAACTGCATTTCCTTGGATGTCAGTATTTTTTAATAGGTAATTCTATGAATGGATTTATAGTACTGTTTGGGAGGGAAAGTAAAAAAATATGGAAAAGTTATTACAATTCAGCCAGGCTTTATTCACTAACTGTCCACTGTTTCATTATATATATATATATATATATATATATATATATATATATATATATAACAAAATATACAATGTCTGATAGAATTTTTTCTATGCACTAGGTTTTACCCTATAATTCTTACCGGAAGTGAACTTTTCCTAATGCATCTACCTGAAAGAACCCACAGGAGGGATGTTGATTCATAAATCACAATGGCATGTCTTTAACTGGTGCTTCTATTATAATTTACAGCCATAAGTGATTGATCTATTCAGAGCTTGATAATCCTCGATGTGATTCTGGATTTGTGATGGACTATTAAAGATGAGTCCAGAGACTCTTCATCATGAAGAAGCAGAGTGGACTTAAAGCAAAACAGCCCATGGCTTTATCTAGAGACGACTTTTTAGATAACAGTGGTAGACTTCAGATTAAAAGAAGGTGAGGAAATGCATCAAAATTTTTACTACCTGCAAAATGTTTGTATTCTTGTTTCTTTTAAAAAAAGAAAGAAAATTTCAAAAGTGTTTTCTTCTGAGAATGATTAAAGCACAAAAATTTTAATAATTTAGGACCATGTGAGAAAAGCAAACATTTAACTTGATGTCCTTTATGCCCCTAGGATGAGATGAATCTTTTAATTTGATTGCTTTATGTTGCTGATAGCCCTTTTCTCTTTAGGATTCATATTATGATAATAATTTTTAAAAATAGTAGAACTGAAATATTAGCTATCATGTCTGCAATTTCAAATAATGAAAAGCTTTTAAAAATTTCATAATTTACTATGCAAAGCCTTCTTCCAAGACTGCCTCTAACCACACTGTGAAATGATTTCTTTGTACTACTCTCTTCCAGAAAATTATCCTTGCAAGTAATTTTGCTTTAAGCTTAGTATCCTATATAAATTATTGTTATTTCATAGTAACATTAATTAAGTTATTATTAGAGTTCCAATCATGAGCTAAAAGTACTACCTAGATAAAGTGTTATGTTAAAATTTGACTTGTTAACTACTCTTCAAAAACCATTTATATTGAAAATCTTAATTCTCAGGAAAATGGAAAAGGAAGTTTTGAGATGATGTAGTCATATACCGCCCCCCCCCCCCCAATTTTCATAAGGTCTTGTGATGGTTAAGGTTTTGGTTAATTTAGGTATGCCACGATTTTTGAAGTTTGGTATCTATTATGTAATAATTCTCAACTTTGTGATCTGATGTTAGCAACCTAGGTAGTGGGTGGTATGGCTTGCCATATATACAGCTTCTCAATAATGACTATTCTGATTTTGTGTAGATTTTCTATGGCTCAGGCTTACTGGTAATAAACAATTTCACTTGTTTGGTAAGAATTGTGAAATAATGAAAATATATTTAAATGAAAGATCTTGTGAATTTAAGCATCATTATAGATTTCTCCTACTATCTTCCAAATTTCACTCGGTGATAATACATGGAAATATTTTTTCTACTGATAAGAACCAAACCAATAACCTAACTCACTGCCATGGAGTCAATTGCTATTATAGTGACGATGTAGGACAAGGTAGTGCTGCCCCTGCAGGTTTCTTTATGGGAGAGAATGGGAGAGAAGTCTTCTCCCAGGGATTGGCTAGTGGTTTTGAACTCCTGATCTTGAGGTTAGCAACCCACATGTAACCCAATTCGCCACAGAGCTGTAAATAAGTTTGCTAGCAATCACCTTAAATGTAGCCTCTTAATTTTTACCTTTTAACAAAACCCTGTTCCATAGGTTAAAGGGTTTATCAACATGTTTCCCAACTTCGGGTGTTGTTTAGAAAAGAAAACATATTTCTTGGAATTAAAAAAATTGTTGTAGCATGAATAATATTACTACAGTAGCATCTAAATTCATGTTTTATTTTTTATTCTATAATTATTACAAAGTTATCAATGAATTATAGTAATACAGTTGCTTTTCTCTGACAACTTTAGTCATATATAGTTTAACTATAAGGATTTCTATTAATCATCTAAGGGTAGAATAAATAAATATCTTGTTACTGACTATCTTAATAGATTACTCGTCTTATTATCTAAAGGAAATCTACATATAAGTCTCAGGTTAAAAATAGAAGCAAGAATATTTTTGAGAGTGGGTACTAAATTTGTGAAATACCTATTTAGAATTAAAAAAAAACATACAGACTCCATTTCCTCCTTCCTCTTAATACTGTAGACTACTACACAGTGTTACTTTGACAACTGACTGAGGGAAAAATAGTGAGACTATGTGAGAAGCTAAGGAGATTGCCAACTAAGTTTCAGCTGTTATTAATTGATTGTTTTTGGAATGGACACAAACATAGCTATCTTCCAGTCAGTTGGTCAGGTAATGGTATCCCAGACTTTGGAGCATAGAGATGGTGAGTGCTTCCAGCATTCATCAATTTTTTGAAACATTTAGATAGCTTTTCAATCCATTTCTTGAGCACACTCCTCTATTGCATATAGTAGACCATCACTTCTTAGCATGTAAACCTTTTATTTTAGGAATCTACGAGTTCATATAGAAAGTATTGGTTTTAAAAGAGAATTTCAATGTGTTTTACTTGTTCTATTCTATTCTTATGCCATAGGCTTTTGGATATTTGAAGCATTTGGAAATGGACTAGGAATTGAGTATCAGCAAAGGGAAATGCATAATTCCATTGAAAAAGAGGCCCAGAATCAATTACTAAGTATTCTACTAGAATGCATTCACTCATTCTGATTCTTTTGTTGGAAGGCACTCAAAATACAACTGAAGAAGAGTTGCTTCCTTAATTTAGAGCACACTTCAGTGACTTGTGTGGAGGAAAGTACATCTAGGTAAATTAGAAGTGTCAAAAATGAAACAAGATAGATAAATATTAATATCTTAGACATTATTGAGCTGCAAATTACCATTTGGGACTTTTAAAATCAGATAACCATATGATTTCTATGCTGAGATGACACACTCAAGAAAAATGTTATGACATTTATTATTTAAAAAAAATCAAGATCTGTCTTGAAGCACAATATTGTCTATGATAGGATAATATCCATAAGCTTGAAAGGAAGACTAATTAATACAATTATTATTATTCAATTTTACATACCAATTAAAATCAGTCATGAAGATATTGAAAAATTCTACATCTAAACCTAGAGATGAAGAAAATGAAGAATTAGTCAAAATGAGACTAGAGGTTGGCTATGGAACAGACCATCAATTTTCTATATGCACATTCAGGTTGAAGCTGAAGAAACTTAGAACAAGTCCATGAGCACCAAATGATGACCTTGAGTATATCACTCTGGATTTTAGAGATAATCACATGAGCAGAATTGAAGAAAACTGATGCAGGTATAGAAAGAACCACTAGTCTATGCCAAGACATCTACCTGGGAAACTGTCTGGAAGAGAGCCACATTTGTGCCTATTCCAAGGAAAGATGACCAACACTATGTAGAAATTATAGAACAGTATTATTAATACTTCATGGAAATAAAATTTTGCTGAAAATAATTAGAAATGGTTGAAGTGGTACTTTAGCAGGAAACTGACAGAAATTCTTGGCAGATTAAGAAGAGGACGTGGAAAGTGGGATATTAGAGTTGATGTGTGATGAAATTAGTCTGAGAGAAGAAAATACCAGAAAGATGCTTGTCTTGCTAGGTGCCGTCAAGTTGGCACCCACCCATAGTGACCCTATGCAGAGTAGAACGAGGCACCACATGCTCCTGCACCATCCTCGGCAGTTTTCCTATGCCTGAGCCCATTGATGCAGTCCATGTGTCAATCCATCTTGTCAAAGGAAGGCTTTCTTCTCTTCCTTAGAACCTCCAATTTAGCAAACATGATGTCCTTCTCCAAGGACTGGTCTCTCCTGACAATCAGTCCAAAGTGTGTAAGACAGTCTTGCCATTTAAGGAGCACTCTAGCCTTACTTCTTCCAATACAGATCTGTTTGTCCTTTAAGCAGTCCAGGATATTTTCAATATTCTTCTCCAGCACCAATTCTCCAATTCAAATGCATCTCTTCTTCTAGAGTCTTCCTTTGAAAGTCCAACTTTCATATGAATATGATATAGTAGAGAATACCGTGGCTTGGGAAGGTATCTTAATCCTCAAAGAAACATACTTGCTCTTCAAAACTCTAAAGAGGTCTTCTGCAGCAGATTCACCTAACGTAGTTCATCTTGACCACTACTTCCATGAGCATTGATTTTAGTTCCCAAATCCTCGATGTTCCCAAATTCATGATGTTGCCTACTGGTCCAATTGTGAGGATTTTGGTCTTCCTTAAATTGAGTTGTAATCCATACTGAAGTCTACAATCCTTGGTCTTCATCAGCAAGTGTTTCAATTCCTTCCCACTTTCAGCAATCAAGGTTGTGTCAGATGCATACCTCAGGTTGTTAATAATTCTTTCTCCAATTCAGATGTGGCACTCTTATTCTTATAATTTAGCTCTCTGTTAATATCCTCAGCATACAGATTGAACAAATATGAAGAGAATCTACAACCCTGACACACAACTTTCCTGATTTTAAACCATGCAACATTCATTTGTCCTTTCCCCACAGCTGTCTCATGATCCATGTACCAATTCTGAATGAACACAATGAAGTGTTCCAGAATATCTGCTCTTCTCAAAGTTATCCACAGTTTATTATGGTCCACACAGTCAAATGCCTGTGAATAGTCAAAGAAACAACAGTAAGCATCTTTCTGGTATTCTCTGCTTTGAAGCCAGCTCTATCTTACATCAGCAAAGCTATCCCTTGTTCCCGTCCTCTTCAGAATCAGGTCTGGACTTCTGGCAGTTCCCTGGGATTGTGTTGCTGTAACAGTTGTCGGATGATCTTAAATAAAGTTTTCTATTCAGCCCCCTGATTTCATTCTTTCTTCAATTTGCTTTAGATGCTCTACAATTAATAGCAAGTTTGAGAGTCTCTTCTGACACCCAGTTTGATCTTTTCTTTCTTTCCTGTTTTTTTTAGTCATTTTATTGGGTGCTCGTACAATTCTTATCACAATCCATACATAGATCCATTGTGTCAAGAACATATATACATTTTTGCCATCATCGTTCTTAAAACATTTGCCTTCTGCTTGAGCCCTTAATATCTGCTGCTCATTTTCCCCCTCCCTCCCCACTCCCCCCTACCTCATGAACCCTTCACCATTCATTAACTATTATTGTTTTGTCATATATTACACTGTATGATGTCTCCCTGCCCACCTTTTTCTCTGCTGTCCCTCCACCAGGGAGGAGGCTATACATAGATTACTGTAATCAGTTCCCCATTTCTACCCCACATTCTCTCCACCCTCTAGGCATCGCCACTCTCACCACTGGTCCTGGAGGAGTCCTCTGTCCAGGATTCCCTGTGTTTCCAGTTGCTATCTGTGCCTATGTACATCCTCTGGTCTAGCCAGATTTGTAAGGTAGAATTGGGGTCATAATAGTGGGGGTGGAGGGGGAGAAAGTATTTAAGAACTAGAGGAAAGTTATATGTTTCATAGTTGCTACCCTGAACCCTGCCTGATTCACCTCCTCCCCACAACCCTTCAGTAAGGGGTGTCCAGTTGGCTACCATTGGGCTTTGAGTCTCCACTCTGCACTCACCCACATTATCAATGATAGGATTTTTTTCCCCTTGATGCTCGATACCTGATCCTTTCGTGGTCACACAGGCTGGTGTGCTTCTTCCATGTAGGCTTTGATTCTTCTCAGCTAGATGGCCACTTGTTTACCTTCAAGCCTTTAAGACCCCAGACGCTATATATTTTTGATTAATAACCCTTTGCTTCTTCCCACAGGTCATCCTGTCTTCTGTCATTAGGATTCAATGCAGCAAATCTGTTCTAGAGATGTTTTGGCAATTCAGGTGGGATAGATTCAAGGCCATCTTTTGGCGTCTGTTAATTTGTTTTAATTTTCTTCAGCTTTAGGCTGAGTTTACATATGAGCAATTGATGTCTGTTCCACATTCTTTCCCCGGCTCTGGTTTCAGCTGCTGGAACTGGATTTCTCCATCATATCTTCCCACAGACGTAGTCAATTTGATTTCTGTGTATTTTAGGTGGGGAAGTACATGTGTACTTTTGTGTTGTTGAAAATAGGTATTTGCATCGAAAACATCCTTGGTCTTGCAAAATCATATCCTTCAATCTCCAGCTTCATTTCTGCTACCAAGGTGATATTTTCTAACCAGTGTTGTCCTCTTTGTTTCCAACTTTTGCATGCCAATCACCAATAACTATCAATGCATCTTGCTTGTGTGTTTGATCAATTTCAGACCTAAGTTATGGTAGAATTCTTCAATATGTTCATCACTAGCTTTTTTGGTTGGTGCATAAATTTGAATAACGTTTGTATTGATTGGGGTTCCTTGAAGGTGAATAGGTATTCTCTGATCACTGATAGCATTGTATTTCATGATGGATTCAGCAAGATCCTTTCTGACAATGAATTAGTACCTTGCCTATATTCTTTTCACCATGTAACTTTTCACCTTTCCCATTTAGTTTTTCACACACGATCTAGAAGAGATTTTGAGTACAGAGTTACTTAGGGACTCAGGTACACCCAATCAACTGTGATATACTATTGGCTCAGCACCAGAATGAAAAGGATCATTTTCCCTCATTCACCTGAGGAAAGAGGAAACCTTTTCCCTGTGTTTGTGTGTTGTAATTTATTAATTCTCTATATGTATATGATTTCCTATTTTGTTGATTTTATCAGTATCTGTCCTTGAGCTACAATTTTAATTACTCAATCTGAACAAGAGGCTTTGCTTTCTAGAGTAAGTCTTCCAATTTTTTCTTTTACCCTTCGCTGAAAGACTCCTCTGGGCTTTTACTCTTGGGCTTTCATTCTCTCAACGCATGAATTGGTTGCCTGGATTCATCTAATCAGGGCTCTACCTTAAATCCTATTTAACCTCCCTCTCCTACAGCTACCATTCTCATCGATTTTTACAATAAATTCTCAACTTTCACCAAGTTGAGCTTTTGTTTTGGAATAGTGGGTCATGCATCGAGTTGCTAAACTAAAGGTCAGCACTTTGAAAGCCCTGCTCCTCCATGGGGAAAGGAGGCTTTGTATTCCGCTAACGATTTATCCTCGCAGAAACCCAGAGAAGAAGTTTGACCCTGTCCTTGCAGGGTGATGATGAGTAGGAGCTGACTTGATGGCAGTGAGTTTAAACTATTCCTTATTCTTGAAAGTTTTAGGGGTGCTTTTACCTAGCTTTGTTGGTTTTCCTTTTCTTGATCACAACTTTTAAATTATGTCTTCATAAGCCTTTCCTCAATTTCCTTATTTATATACACCGACTGTTAAGTTCTATCAAGACTCTGCTTGTTACATCCCCTTATTCGGCTTGAAGTGAAAGGAACAGGCAGCTGCTGCTTCCCCTCTGAGAGGACATTGGGGTGAAGACTCTCAAACAGTGCTTTCTAAAAATAGTTCTCAATAGAATCTCTTGTCTAAATCTTCATACTCCTGATCTAGTAATGATCTTTTTTTTTTTACATTTTATTAGGGGCTCATACAACTCTTATCACAATCCATACATATACATATATCAATTGTATAAAATACATCCGTACATTCTTTGCCCTAATCATTTTCTTTTTTAAACATTTTATTAGGGGCTCATACAACTCTTATCACAATCTATGCATATACATACATCAATTGTATAAAGCACATCTGTACATTCTTTGCCCTAATCATTTTCTTTCTTATTTTTTTTCTTTTCTTTTTTTACATTTTATTAGGGGCTCATACAACTCTTATCACAATCCACACGTATACATACATCAATTGTATAAAGCACAGCTGTACATTCTTTGTCTACTAATGATCTTTAAGACCAATGTGGAGCAAGCATTTGAGTTATCGTGTTTTTTTTATTATAAATTCTTTCATGGTGATTGGATTGCCATATAGTTGTGATATTTATTGGCAACATTTGATACTTCTAACTTAATATCCTGTCACATATAGAAACTCTAATGTTTTAGGTTTTTTTTAATAAGATCATTTTATTGGGGGCTCTTACAGCTTATAGCAATCCACACATCAATTGTATCAAGCATATTTGTGCATATGTTGCCATAGTTATTTTCTAAACATTTACTTTCTATTGAATGTTTGGTATCAGCTCCTCTTTTTTCCCTCCCCCTCTCTCACCCTCATTACCCGTTGATAAATTATACATTATTTTTATTTTTATATCTTAACACCGACTGCTGTTTCCCTTCCTCCATGGTTTCTGTTGTTAGTGTGCATAGTTATGTGTCAGCCATTGCAATTGGTTTCCCCTTCCTTCCCTCCTCTCTCTACCCTACTCCCATTTCTGTTCCCGAGGGGTTTATCTGAGCTGGATTCCATGTGTCGTGAACGCTTATTTGTACCAGTGTACATGTTCCATTCTAGCTAGAACTGAAATGTAGGACCGGTGTCAGGATAGTGGGGTGTGTGCGTGTCAAAAAACCTCAAGGAAATAGAGGAATATTTTGTGTTTCATTGGTGCTGCACTGTGCCCTGGTTGACTCATCCCTTCCTCGTGACTCTTCTGTGAAGGGATGTCCAATTGTATAAAGATGGGTTTTGGGTCTCTCTTCTGACCTGCCTTGTTCTCAGCAATATGTTTGTTTGTTTTGGGTCTTCTGATGTCTGTTACCTGATCCCAATAACACCTTAAGATTGCACAGGCTGCTATGCTTTTTTTGATGTGAGCTTGTTGCTTCTCTGCCAGATGGCTGCTCATTTAACTTCAAGCCTTGTAGACCCCAGACGCTATATCTTTTGATAGCTGGGCACCCTCAGCTTTCTTCACCACATTTGCTTGTGCATCCATTTTGTCTTCAGTGATCTTGCTGGGAGGGTGGGCATCACAGAATGCTAGGTTTTTAGAACAAAGTGCTGTTGCTTTGAGGGAGGGCTTGAGCAGAGGCCCAATGTTCGACTGTTACCTCAATGTATTTCCATATAAATATATGTATGTAGGCCAATACCTCTATTTTATGAATTAATATATTTACATATTGTGGTAGTCACCTAATCTGATGTCAGTTTAAGGATTAAGAGTGCAGGGGTGGAGTCTAGGCTGTCAATCTGGAGCTAGCCAATGAGATTTCTGTGTGGGCATGGCCTTCTGAGAATTCTGGGAAATCTGGTACTTCCTTCTTGGAGGTG
Source organism: Tenrec ecaudatus (assembly GCF_050624435.1). NCBI lineage: Eukaryota > Metazoa > Chordata > Mammalia > Afrosoricida > Tenrecidae > Tenrec > Tenrec ecaudatus. The sequence continues at coordinate 82,704,230 of NC_134540.1, read as the reverse complement.
AAAGACACTTCTCTGTCTCTGCTACTTCCTGAGAGACATAGCAGAAGACAAGCCACATGGACACAGCCAGGCCTTGGAAGTGGGAGAAGCCACTGAGAGACCCTTCCAGCCCTGAGATGCTTACAATGCCACTGGACCCAAAGACTTTCTACCCACTGGCTTGTGATCATCCTGCATTTGGCTTCAGTGCATGTGTTTTGTGAGTCTGTAGAGGACTTTTTAGATTGGCATTAGACATATGGGCTAATATCAGACTTATGGCCTTGGGCTGGACTGGATTGGGATGTTTTCTCAATGTTCAATTCCTTTTGTATACAAACCTCTCCCTTATATGCACATGCATGTTAATGAATTTGTTTCTCTAGTCTATGCAGACAAACACACATATGTTCACTCTTACATTTATTTATGCCTCTTTCCATAGCTTTGTTTTCTGTCCTCTCTTTTACCTTCCTCCTGTCCCACCATCACGCTTGCCCTTCTTCTGCCTCTAGGTAATTCTTCTCAGCTAGATTGCCATTGCTCCAACATCCCCAGGATTCTAGATCCTCTTCGTTGTTGATATTAATTCCCCAGGTGTTCCCCTGTCTATGGTGTTGTTTGCCCACTGCTCCCTTCCCCTGCCCCTCTGGAACCATCGGTCCTGTTGCTTTCTCCTCGGGCTTGCTTTCTGTGCATATCTTATGTTGGTGGCAAACCAACAATAAGGGCGACAAAACAAAAAGAAAACAAAGATTGGGAAATAGAGAAGATGACGAAAAAAAGCCTCTGAGAAAGCATAGATAATTCCAGTTCTGTCAGCTGAACTTTATGACTATCTCACCACAGGTCCTGGGGGTGGGGTTCTGGGTACTGCCCCTCCTAGCCTGAAGTCTATTTTGGGGGGCCCTCAGAGGCTTTATGGCTTGGATTTGCTGTCATTGTTAATCTGTTATATTCCTTTCTTGGTTCTCCCCTGTATGGGGAGTTTAGACTGGACTTACTCCCTCTCGTGTTTTCCCAGTATTGTCCTCCGTTGCAGTATCATCTAGCGAGCGCACATCACATCTCAGCTGTTGTCAGCCCTTAGTGGCTCCATGCAGAGACGTTGTCCTCTGGGCTTGGTATGCTGGTATGGGGTCTAGGCCCTTACTTTCTCTTTTCCTTCTTGGTTTGTTTCCATGTAGCATTGCTCCCTGCAGCACATACTTCTAGGGAGGGAGTCAGTTTGGCTCTGATTGATGACAACCCTGTAGCCCACTTTGTTCATGAGTTGCTCCATATGGTTACGTTGACCTAAAGGTTTGGTGCACCATGGTGGAGTCTGCATGCACCACCCATTTTTGTGGGAACATAAGCCATACCTTTTCCCTGGGTGGGTTAGTGCCCTGCTTCCCCAGTGCCATTGTGTCCCTTTTTTTTCTTTTCTTCTTTCCTCCCCTCTCCCACCCCCTTGCCCATTCTTTATTTCTAAGTTTTATAGATTTAAGTGGCTCTGTCGTTATTGAAAGACCGCTGGGGGTACAGTGGATTATACTTTGGTCACAGGTCAGCAGTTTGAAATCTCCAGATGCTGAGCTGCATCTTGGAAACCTGCACGGACAGTTCTACTCTGCCTTATAGGTCGCTGAGTCAGAAGTGACTCCATGCCAGTGAGTTTAGGTGTGAGGTCATTATGTAAATCCTTATAACTAAAGTATACTTAACAAATTTGCTCTTGAGTGTTAAATTATTTTTGTTGTGGTTGTTCTTGGGAAGGGCCCACTCGCTCATTTCTATCAAGTTCTTTACAAGTCATAGCTATAAGTCAGAAGACTTTGCCAACTGTTGCTCATCCTTCTCCCTTGGTGTCATAGTTGACAATGGACAGTGCAGCTACTTCAAAGCCATCAGTTGGAGAAAGATGATGGATTCTGATTGGGTAAAGATTTAAAGCTTTGCAAATTCAAAGGAGCTGTTCTCTGATATCCTGTAGGGTCGCTATGGGTCAGAGTTGCCTTTATGGAAGTGAATTGTCAGTTTTCTCCCCTGGAGCCCTTGGTGCATTTGAACCACCAACCTTTCAGTTTGCAGTCCAGTGCTTAACTGCTAGCCCCACCAGAGTTCCTTCTTGGAAAGAGAAGTGGGGTTTCTTCAACAAGAAAGACATCAGTCAGTGGCATTTAGTTGTTTAGCATCATTGCAGTTCATCAATTGTACTAGCTCAAAGTTTCTTCAAGTACTTACATCCGCCCCCCCATGCTGATAGACTGCAAAAGTAACACAAACTTTGCTTACATATTTTACATTACTGATATAGGGGGAAACTTCTTCCTGATTATGTTAGCTTTTATACCTTTGATATTGGGTCTAGAACAACTAGCACACAATACTCACTTAGGAGGACTTGGGCCCATTGCTGATATCTCACTTATGTTCCTAAGGTCTCAGAGAGAACTTCCTTGACTTAACTTACCAACCATCCTTTGAGGGTTTTCATATGCTAAACCTTGTAGAATTATTATCATTCCCATAAGATCATATGAACCTCAGAACACCTGGTCTAAAACATATTATTATGAACTATGTTTTAAATTACATTCTTGATTGTGAATTGAATGAAATACTTTTATCAATATTCATACTAAGTTATGCATTTTACTTAATAAATAAAAATAAGAGAATCCTACAATTGGAACATTTCTATTGATTTTTTTCTGTGAAGAATTTTATAATACATTTAATAATGGAAGCCACAAAATGAGAAACAATTGAGGAAGGTAGGAAACAGCTGGTGTAAACAGCATCAGTAGTACATTATGCTTGACTATTTCACCAGTATATCAGGTTAGAAAGAGGAGGCGATTTGCTTCTATGTCACTGCAGTCTGCCCTACTGAGAGCAGTTCTACTCTGTCACATTGGGTGGTTATGCATTACAATCCACTCCAGGGCACTGGGTGTGCCTGTTAGTATAATGATATTTAGGAATGACTTTTTTTTAGCTATGTTAATTCAACAGTATTAGGGCAGAGTGTCTTTTAAGGAAATCTCTTTTGAGATATAAAAAGAAGAAAAGCTAGCAAGCCGAGATGGAGAAAAATAGATGCCATTACATGTATGATGGCCAAGGAGTCAGGGACCCGAATCTGAAGAGACAATCACCTTCACAGAGCTGACCAAAACCCAGAAACTCGTACTCTAAAGTCAGTACCCCAATTTCAGACTTTTTGCTTTTAAAAAATAGTTTCTGAATAAATGCAGTATCTCTGCTCTAGCAGCATTAGCTAACTCAGACACGCAAACACAAGCACACATGCATATACATATATATTATCTATTGACACGGCACAATAATGAGCAAACAGCACAGTGGTGGGGGTACATATCTGACCTCTTTTACTAGGGAGGGGTCAGACATATATCCATGTTCCATCCTTCTTTACCAATTTGATAGCAACCATTGTTTTCATACCACTCTGAATCTATTCTGGGATTGTTAATTCATTGCAATGGTGACACAGAACTTAGACAATATATATGATCAGGGGGACTTCTTAGGGGAATTAACAGGCTACCACAAGTCAGGATCAGAAACAGTAAGGCTACAGTGATTGGTTCTCAGCAGCACCTCTCCTCAGCTCCCAGCCAATTCTATCTCCAGTCTTCAGCCTCTTAGCCATGTGGTCCCTTGACTTTGGTCTCCAAGCTACAATATTCTTTATTAGCACCCAAATTCAAATCCATCCACGATCTTTCGGGCTTTCTTATTCAGTGAATAATTTTCACATGCAGATGAGACAACTAAAAATAGATCAGGTACAACTCAGTCCTTTAAGAAACATTCTTCCGTTCCAGGGAGACTTGGGATCTGACAGTGCCCTTCCTGTACAGCCACCACCAGACTGCCAGTGAAGACGTAGGCGTTGCCGTGATGCTGAATAGGTCCCAGCGGTGTTTTGAGACTAAGACTGAGTTGGTAGGTGCCATCAAGTCGGTTCTGAGCCATAGCTACCCTGTGCACAACAGAATTAAATACTGTCAGGCCCTGGCTCATCCTCACAATTGTTTCTGTCCATGAGCCCATTGTAGCCACTGTGTCAATCCATTTCATTGAGAGTCGTGCTCTTTCTTGGCATATAGGATGGCTTTTCTTTTCCGTGTCAGACAGCATTAGGGTACAGCATCTTTTAAGTCAGTCTCTTTTGAGATATAAAAAGCAGGCAAGCAAGCAAACACTGCCATGGAGTTGATTATGATTCATAGTAACTCTATAGGACACAGTAGAAATGCTTATATGGGTTTCCAAGACTAATTTTTTTTTTACATTTAAATTCTAACAAGTGGCACCATTCGTTGTATTGATAATTACAATGCCTAAACAGTAGTTCATTAAAAGAAATTCTGTATGAAACCTAAAGAATGCTACTAAAATTATGCAGACGATGACACATATACTGGTTTGTAGTAAAACATTTTTGCAAAAACCACACAAATTATTTATTTATACAGAACTCTTCAGGAAACAAAAGAAGCTCAAGGGGAAAAAGTGATCAAAGCCTTGCTTCTTATAGATAAGGCAACGCATGCCCGTTGCACCTCAAATCCTTTACAAAAGGAGACAGCTCAATAAATTCTAGTGCAGGGGCTTTGATCTGGAGGCTACTCTTCTCTTTTCATTGGCTTCCATCTGAAGTTTAGGTTCCTCAGCTGTCAGTGCTCACCGTTTCTTATTCTTTGTTTTCTTAACCTTTTCCTTGATAGCAACCACATCAATTTTAGTTTCTACAGAAGCTTCCTTCGATTTCACAACTGTTTTTTCTTTAGGTGAATTAAAGCTTTGTTTCTTTTCTTTTTTTCTTACTGAGAGAGTCTGCTTGCTTAGTTCTTTATAGCTTCCACCTTCTGCCATTTCTTCGGATTTGCCTTCAAAAAGTATCCACCACTAGCCAATTCTTGGTCAATCTGATGTTCCGGCTATTGTGGTAGGAATGGTGTATACTCTTTCTTAACAAGTTTTTTTTTTCCTTTGGTTCCTTGTGCTTATTCACATTTTTATGTTTGAACTGTGGTAAAAATCTTTCCCAACTCTGTGATCTTATTTCAGAATCTTTTGCCAACTCTTGTTTCTTCATTAAAGTTTTAATGTTGTATATTGGCTGAATATTCTTCAGTCTCCAGGACTACTTTCCCACCCTCTTTTAAACCATTGAACGGTCCAACTGCTGAAACTGTGGGTCCTTGAACCACAAAGTAATCATTCGCCAACAGTTCCAATGCCTTCTATGTAGAGCCTTTGGGGCCAATAAGCTGCTGTCTCTACAGACCTTTATTTCTTACTAGAGTACCTATTTTAATGATGTCACAGGCAACATCATCCTGAAGAATTTTTATTGCCTGCTCAAACAAATCCCTCCTTGCTAAAAGTTTTATTCGGCTCTGGCTCTAATGATGATATATGGATCAAAAGTCTTCCTTGCTGTACCAACAGTCATGCTGCCCTCAGTCAGGTCCCAGGTTGCGGTAACACGATGTTCATTCCTGGCTTTCTGAACCAAAGGCCAGCATTCTTTCAGGTAAGCTTCTCTGTATTTTGGAGACAGAGTTATAAAATGGTTCTCGATCCAGAGTCCTCTGGGGTTGTCCTCTTTGGAAGAGGCTGGTTCTTTGTAGCCATCAGGAGCAGTGAGGTGTTCTGAACCATCTCCAAGCCCACAGACCCCAAACTTCAGTTATCACACACCTCACCTTGGTTTTATGGCTTTGTCTTCTGGTTTCAAAACTGTTTTTTTCCTGCCGCTGTAGCCAACTCTTTTGACAAAGAATCCACCTTACATGGACGGTAATTCTTCAGAGTAGAAAGCCTCATCTGTCTTACATGGAGTGCCTGGTGGTTTAGAACTGTCAACTTTGAGGTTAGCAGCCAAATGCATAGCCATGAGGATTGCTTCAAATAATTCATTTTCCTTGCAAAGTTAAAAAATGGATATTTCATTTCAAGTGTTAATTTCTTTCTGTTATTTAAATCATTTTATTGGGAGCTCATACAACTCTTATCACAGTCCATACATACAACCATTGTGTCAAACACATTTGTACACTTGTTGCCATCATCATTCTCAAAACATTTCCTTTGTACTTGAGCTCTTGGTATCAGCTCCTCATTTATCCCCTCCCTCCCCACTCCCCCTCCCTCATGAATACTAGATAATTTGCAAATTATTATTATTTTGTTATGTCTTATACTGTCTAACATCTCCCTTCACCCACTTTTCTGTTGTCCATCCCGCAAGGATGGGGTTATATGAAGATCCTTGTGTTCACTTTCCCCTTTCTACCCAACCTTCCCTCTACCCTCCTAGTATCACTACTCTCACCACTGGTCCCGAGGGGTTCATGTCCTGGATTCCCTGTGTTTCCAGTTACTATATGTACCAGTGTACACTGTCTGATCTAGCTAGATTTGTAAGGTACAATTGGGATCAGAATGCTTGATACCGGATCTTATCAACACCTCGTGATCACACAGGATGGTGTGCTTCTTCCATGTCGCCTTTGTTGCTTCTCAGCTAAATGGATGCTTGTTTACCTTCAAACCTTTAAGACCCCAGACACTATATCTTTTGATAGCAAGGCACCATCAGCTTTCTTCACCACATTTACTTATGCACCCGCTTTGTCTTCAGCAATCATGTCGGAAAGGTGAGCATCATGGAATGCCAGTTTACTAGAACAAAGTGTTCTTGCATTGAGGGAGTACTTTAGTGGAATCCCAATGTCCTTCTGCTACCTTAATAGTAAACCTATGCATATATACACATAGATCTATTTCCACATCCTCATATATAAATATATTTACATATGTACATGCCTGTATTTAGACCTCTATAAATGCCCGTTTGCCTCCTAGTTCTTTCATCTATTTCCTTTTACTTTTCTCCTGTCCCACTATGATGTTCAGCCTTTGTTTGAGTTTCAGTAATTTCTCTCAGTTACATTGCCCATGATCAAGCCCTACCAGGCCTCGTACACCCTCTTTGCCATTGATTTTGGGTCACTTGTTCCCTTGTCCCTGGGTTTGCTAACACCAACTTCCTTTCCCCTGCCTCCCCCTCTCCCAAGTCCCCCTGGAATTGTCAGTCCCATTGTATTCTCCTCCAGATTGCCTAGTCTGCCTACCTTATCTAGATAGATCACTATTAGAACTATTTTCAAAGAAGACTATACCAATAGGACTATTTTTTAAAATAAAGAAAAGGGCCAACACCCATCCAGTTCAGCTTACTAATGCTTAGTATCCAGATCTTTATGCAATTCATTTTATTTTTATGACTTGCAGTTTTCCTAGATTTATAACTTCTTAGATCCCAAGTCCCTATTACTTATAGATGCTCATGGCTATTGCTTCTTATTTTGGATTGTGCCCCATCAGCAAATGCAAGTCTCAGAAATGTTACTCCATTTACGTCACTATGGTCAATTCTACTTTGAGAAGGCCCTTCTTCCTCAGTCTGATTTTGAGTGCTTTCCAACCTGAGAGGTTGATTTTGTGGCACCAAAGCTGACAACATTTCCCTGCTATCCGTGAGGTTTTCAGCATCTGAAAATGGCCTGCTGCTGCTCTGACTCTTTCCAGTGGCTAATTCCTCAGAGGTGGACCACTGATTACTGTTTAACCTGGACGTTCTTCTTATAATGATTGAAATCACTCTTGAAATAAGTTTTAACCTACCAATTTTACAACTCATTTTTTAAAATGAAGGAAACATTGGATGCCATCAAGTCTTGCATGATCCAAAAGCTTAATTGTGTAAATAACTTGAATATTGAAGTCACACTCAAAAGGCAGACAAATAATATATATTGTGTTTTTCCTTTCCAAATTTACCTGACCCAAAAGATAGAAACCATTTCATGAATATTCTTGTAATACCACAAGAGAATATTGATTTTTAAAGAAGCATACACAGGTACAGTAATCCATGTGTATGCGATGTCTTATTGAGACTGACATTCAAGAATTGAATGGTAGCTTCCTGGGAGGTTTATTTTTGGAGTTGTTGCAATTTTTGTTTCCTTTTAACAATAGTTGATAGATCTCTTTCAATGGGGTTCAAGAACAGCCAGACATTGTTTGGTTTTTTTCTTTCCAGATCTAGAAACTTAAGTTCATTTCAGAGTTTCTATAGCTTGTCCTCTAGAAGCATCGTGTTTACCTGCTGAATGAAACTCGAGTAGACTTTAGTAAAAGTTTATAGTATGTCTTAAATTAATTTTTTAAGTTTTGGGGGGGGATTATTTGTTATTTCAGTTTTCAGTGAAATGAGGATTTCACTGAAATGAACAAAAGGTCAATGGAGTTCCTGGGAGATGGAGGGTTCTTTCTAAGTTCCTAAATTATTTTGTCACCAGACAAATAGGTTTATAATTCTCAGTGGAAAATACACACTTGAATGGATGTCATTGTCTTTTGACAGAAAAACATCTGACTGTTGAGAATATAAATAGGCAGTAGTATATTTGCGTGTAGTAACACATAAAATTTCTCTGCAAATATTCAAACACAACTTAAGAGATTGCAATTTCCCCAGGAATATGAGCTTGACAGGTGAGCATGTGTCTTTGATCATCTGATGGTCCTCAATGCTGATGTGAGCTTAGAGTCAGTCCTTTTCCCCCTCAACTGTAGTGATAAAATGAACCATTTCAGGCAATGAATTCCATTAGACAGTTTATCAGAATGAAAGAGAATGATATTTTCTATGAAAGAAAAATGAACAATTAATTGATTGTAAAACAACCCCATTGGCACAGTTACTAACCGAAAGACAGACTGTTGGCACCCAGCGACTGCTCCGCAGGAGAAACATGAGGTGGTCTGCGTGCATAAGGGTGAGTCTTGGAAACCCAAGGGGGCAATTCTAGGCTGTCATGTAGAATTGCTATGAGGGAATCAAATTGAGAGCAACAGGTCTTTAAAAATGTATTTACTGGAGATATAATTAATGATTTCTCTATAGATATGAGAATGCAAATGAAATCATCAAAACACTTCGAGGACCTTGTGATTTAGATTATGAACCATAGCCTCAAAAGTACAAATAAATCTCATTGCATTGGGTAAGTGTATTATAGTTTATAAATATCAACTTCCAGAGACTGTTAAAAATACATTCTTTATTTACACTTGACTATAAATATGGGTGGTATGGGACATATTCAGTTTCAAAGTAGTTATTTTTATATATCAAGTAGATATCACAAACGTGTAAGCCAGAATTTCTCTCTAATATGCCAGGATTAGTTTCCTTCCTTTTATCTCAATTTGGGCAAATAGTTTGCAAAAATAAATAAATAAATAATTTTGAGTTAATAAAAACTGTATTTTCCCAGGGAAATTAATTAGCTAGAAAGCATTTAGAAACCCTAAATGCTTTGAAAAACAACTTACAGGTCACAAAATAAGAGTGTCACAAATTTAGAACAGTTAATCCTCAAGAGAGGCAATATGAAAGCAAACTACCTTTAGAAAGCTCAAATTTACTAATTAAATGTAGGGTGGAGAAAGATATAACTTAGCTTACTCACTCTGATAAAAAGAAGCAAACAAAATAATAGTCTCAGACTATAGATTGATTGAAAAGTAAACTCTGTTCTAATCTAAGGGGTTTGGGAGTGGGGAGAGGGATTCCATTTTTAGAAAACAGAATTTTCACAGTTTTTCCTGAGATTTTTTTCAAGAAAATTTATATTAAATAGTATGATTTTTCCATCATTATTTCAAGTATGTGTTTTCACAGTAGTTTTTAAACATATAGAAATAGATACTTTCTTCCACCTTTAATGGTGGTATCCACAAACACACAAATTTTGTGCCTCTTTATCCAGAAAGATACATACTTATGATATTAAGAGACTCTAATTGCTTATAAGATTGATAAATGATCAATATAGTCAAATGAACTAGATTTTTTTGGAGGAGCCAGTCATAAATGTTTTAAACTGGTTGGATAGAGAAGAAAGGAATTAGGGTGCCCCCTGGTGGAAGACCCATGTTAAAAATAAGAAGAGTGTTTCAGATTTTTGAAAGGATAAATGTCATTTTATCTGCTGCTGTTTTCTAAATTAACGTTCTGTCAGTATTGCTTAATGATGACAAGATTATTTGAAATTGTGTTATAGAATTTATTCTCAATTACATTGCTCCGTCATTCTAAAATCCACCTTTAATGAATACAAATCCGTCTCTTAGAAACTTATCACTAACCTGGTATATTAGATGTACAGATAGTCCCTGACTTACGATAAGGTTCAATTTGAATGACTAGATGACAAGTTACTTGTATAAAAGTTTTAACTTCAAAATGCAGTCGTGTTTTAACAGCAAACCCTAAAACTGAACACAAGTGGGCGAACATTTGAGAGTGATAATACCAGCAATTTACATAGTGTAAAGTAGTATATAATACATACTACTGACACTGATATGCATGAAAGAAAAAGAGGAGGTAGAAGACGTTCCGTTCACTGTGATTTAGATATATTGTAAGTCGGGAGCTATCTGTGTCCGTAGATATATACGGAACAGAAAGGTGGCTGAGCGGCACCAGCCGTTGTCAAATGAGCAACTGCCCAGAGGTGAAGGGAAAGACCTTGCCATTTGCCTTACAGCATGCGATCAAGCTCTGGGCATCCGAAGAGTCTGGCCCCTTACTGGACGCTGGTGTGAGAGGCCCAGCAATGTAAAAAAAAAAAAAATGCGAACAATAGCCACAACCACACAGTCAGAGTGGGTTCAAAGGATCATTTAGCAATCTTGTTCTGTATCTTCTCATTTATTTATTTATTTCCAAACCCCCAGGAAGCAGAACGGATTTGTAGTTCTGAAATGTTGTAGATCTGTGTTTGTGCTTTTAAAGGCTAGAGAGTAATTTCAACTAGAAGCCATGCTGGAGCCTTATCTCCCCAAATACCTTCCTCCTTCGCCCAGCCCCAGCTGCAAACTACTTGTTTCCACAACAAATCAAAGGGAACCAAAACTCAAACTCTGAGAGGAGCAGAACAGATCCACCCAATACTTTCCTGCCTCTCAGTTTCTTCGGCAACTGAACACTCAGCCACACAATCGCGCTGGGGGCGGGGGGTGGGGCGCGGTAGGGGAGTGCACGTTTGTCGCTCTCTTCTATGTCCTAGTGCTAGGGAGTTGGCATATATGAAATGCGTATTCCTTCTTTCAAACTTTGACTTTAAACTCATCTCTCGGAGTCCTTTCCCTAAATATCCCCCATTTAATAAAGGGCACCAGCATCCAGCCAGGTGCTCAGCCTGAGAATTGGCTTGGGCTCATTCTCCCTTTCATGTTCATCATCCGATCTGCTAGGGAATCTTGTAGTTTCTATACCCACAATGCATCGTGAGTTCCTTTAGTCCCCTTCTTTTCCATGACTCCTCTGTGGTGTGAACCACTTGCCTCTTTCAGAGGAGCGACAGTGGACACCACTCCTACTGTCTTCCTGTTTTGCTCTTGATTCACTCCTATAGTCCATTTCCACACAGAAACAATCAAGCCAAACAAATCAGTAGGTGCATCTCTCCTTAATTTCTTTCAATTGCACATAAAATAAACTTTTCATCTGTTCCTGATCCCTGCATAGGTTACCAGTGTACCATAAATCACTTCCTCTCCATTGCTACACTTTAACCTTCTTTCTCTATCTCACATATGATACATTTTAAAAATCATTATTCCTCAAGAATTTTAATTTGAACATATTTGTTGACATATAATTTACATACCAAAGAGTTCAATAGTTGAAACATATTGAAAAGAGCTGTGAGATGATCATTAAAATCAATTTTAGAACATTTTATTTTTTTTTGGTACTCATTACTAGTCCCCCCTATTATCATCCCACTTTCCCTATTATCATCCCACAAAACTATTAATCCTGTTACTCTCTCTATAGATTTACCTATCCCGGGTTTCATACAGAGAAAAACATATACAAACACAAAGCAAAAGGAAAAATAAAGCTCAATAACAATAAATCAAACAAAATAACTTCAATTGAAAAATAACAGGCAATAATAAAAACTAGAACAAAATTAAAATGTGTTAAAAGGAGAAAAAATGATAAGGTGTTTAACTTTAACTTAATCACATATGCATTATTCCACTTTCCAATGCACTCTGTCTGATGATAAGGCTGTTCACATTCCTGGTCAATGGTCAGCGGGGATTCAGTAGAGTCTTAATCCAAGTGGGGGTCCTGTAGATTTTGTACTTTCACTGTCATTGAAAACAGGTGCTCAGAATTTAAACTCTAGTACAGTTTCCTCCTCCAGTCTTAAATTTAACTATTTACCATCCTTGAATCACACAGGTTGATGTGCCTCTTCCATGGGGACTTACAGATCACTGCACTTAGAGAGCTGCTTATTTTAAGACAAACCTTTAAGGCTCCCAGCACTCTTCTTTCCGATAGCCAGGATCTGATCTCCTCACCACCTTTTGCTATAGCACCATATCTTTAATGATCTCTTCATGAGAGCAGGTATCAAGAAGGGCTGTGTCATAAAAACAAATTGTCCTTAGATTAGAGCTACGATTGAGTGTGAACTCAAAATCCATTCATATTTCTATGGTTTATGTATGTCCCTGGTCCACTTTAAGAACATCATTCCCCTTTTGTTGGGGACCAATGTAAATCATTCCCATGGGACATATTGTAGTTCTCTTGATAGCATCATTATCTTAGCCACTGCTACAGAATTTAAACATTGTTGAGAAAAGTATGCATGCATTCATAGGAGAGCCTTTAAGACCAAATCACATGGATTTTTAACCTATAAAGATTAAAAAAAAAAAACAACCCTCAAGTGATTGGACACTATTTACCCAAACAATGAAGAATGGAGATAGGACAAAACTTTCAGTAATGCTCATTCCTATGGGCAGAACCATGTCTGCTAGACTGAAACATGTAATAAAAAGAAAAAATAAATAGAAAGAACATTAAAATAGCAAACATATGGTACTCTCAAGCCACCATCCACCAGTCCCCCATCAGAACAAAAGATTCAAAGCAAAGATCAATGACCCCAACTCTCTAACTGTGAGATAGAAGTCAGCTGGTTCTTCCCATACCAGGTGTTTCAACCTTAAGTCCAAGAGTATATTTCTGTTACTTAGATCAGCTATGGGTGAATTTCATACTCAGCCCAGTTGGTTAGTTGAGTTTCCAAATTGGAGCTTTCTGATGTGGCCTGTGAAAATGTAGTACACCCTGACAGGACAGTGTTTAAAGTCCTAGTGGTCCAAAGCCGGCTGCCTGGGCCACCCAGCGTTTGGATAGCGACTGGGGCAAAATGTCAAAATAGCAGCATAATACCAGGGGTATTTTCCCTTTCAGGATTTATATAAGTACTATGAAGGCTTTGTTCCACCTGCTTTTCCCACCTATAGAGGTATAACCATCTCCTTACATGCACATCTGGCCTCGTCCCTCTATGTCTTGACTTGACTTTCCATCAAGGTTCACTGAGCATCTTGTCGGAATCTCTTATTTGGGGACCATGAAACACTGTTGTATGGCAGGAAAAGACTGGTCTTCCCTTTCTCTCCCCAACATGATAAACTGACCCCAGCTGAGACGGGGCCTCTTCTGTTGCAGTGGTTATTAAGATGTACAAATCAGGGGGTGATCTATGCATCATGGACCCCTTGTCTTTCAGTTGGTCACACTGTGGTGTCTTGGGTGTTGCTGGGATACTGCAAGCTAGGCCACTGGCATTTCTGATACCAGCAGGACCACCCAAAGGAAACAAGTGTCAGCAGAGCTTCCAGACTAAGCACAGACAATCAAGAAGGAATCTGCTGCCCACATTAGAAGGCATAGCTGCTGATAACTTTATGCACAGCATGGGAACATTGTCAACTGCTGAAGGCCTAATGAGTGGGAACAGAACATTGTGGGAGATCGTGTCAGAAGGAACTCCGTTTGGAAGGAACACAAAATGTGACTAAAAAGGAGCTGCTGTCTCAAAGTGGAACCTCCCAGGGTGACGTGAATTAAGTAAAGCGTGTGGGAGTGGAGCCTTCACGATCTTCATTTGCTGATGGGGAAGAACTCAAGGTAAGAAGAAACATCTCTGCAAAAATCTACTCATAATTGGAACTTGGAATGTTTGAAGTAAGAATCTAGGAAAAATGGAAGTTTTCAAAAATGATATGGAATACATATGGATCAATATCGTAGGTGATAGTGAGCTGAAGTGGACTGGTATTGGCCAGTTTGAGTCATATTGTTTACTATACTGGGAATGAAAAAATCAAGAGGAATGGCATGGCATTCATTGTCCCGAAGAACATTGCCAAATCTCTCATGAAGTACAATGTTTTCTATGATGGGATTCTATCTATCCCCCTTCAAGGAATCCAACTATTATTCGATTATATGGATTATCTTCAAAAGCTAGTAATGCAGACACTGAAGAATTCTATCAATGATTTCAGTTGGAAATTGGTCAAACATGCAATCAGGATGCATTGGTAACCATTGGTGATTGGAATGCAAAGTTGGAATCAAAGAGGATGGAACAGTAGTAGGAAAATATGGTCTTGGTCATAGAAAAAACTAGAGATCGCATGGTAGGATTTCTCAAACCAATGACTTGTTCATAGCAAATACCTTTTTACAACTATGCAAATGACAACAATACACATGGATTTCTCCAGATGGAATACACAGGTATCAAATTGACTACATCTGTGGGAAGAGATGATAGAGAAGCTCAATGTCAGCAACTAACCCAGACCCTGGGCTGATTATGGAACCGAACATCAATTGCTCATATGTACTTTAGGCTGAAGCTGAAGAACATTAAAACAAGTCCACCAGAAATTCAATACAACATTGAGTTGATCCCACCTGAATTTTTAGAACATTTGAAGAATCGATTTGACAATTGAACAATAAGGACAAAAGGCATGATGAGCGGTGAGAGGACATCAAGACCATCATGCATGAAGAAAGCAAAAGGACCTTAAAAATACAGGAAAGACAGAAAAGATCAAAGTGGATGTCAGAAGAGATGCTGAAACTTGTTCTTAATTTCAGAGTAACTAAGGCAAATTAATGATGTGATGATTTCAAAGAGCTGAATAGAAAACATTTAGAGGCAGCTCAAAAAGAAAAAAAAAATCAAATACTATAATGAAGTGTGCAAAGGCCTAGACGTTGAAAACCAAAAGAAAAGAGCAAAATCAGCATATCTTTCTTTTCTTTTTTAAAAAAAGTCATTTTATTGGTGCTCTTACAACATTACATTCATCAATTGTATCAAGCATATTTGTACATATGTTGCCATCATCATTTCCGAAACATTTTCTACTTGAGCCCTTGGTATAAGCTCCTCTTTTTACCCTCCCCCCCACCCTTCTACCCTTGTGAATCCTTGATCAATTATATATTGGTATTATTATTTCATATCTTACATTGTCTGTTGTCTCCCTTTTATCCTGTCATTCATCCCCTTTGGGGTGGGGGTGAGGGCTATATATCCAACCTTGTGTTGCATTCCCTCTTCCTCCCACCTCCCCTCCCCAACCTTCCCCTATCCTCATGACACTCCCACTACTGCTCCTGAAGGGGTCTATCTGTCCTGAATTCCATGTGCAAAGAGCACTTATCTGTACCAATGTGTAGTCTCCGGTCTAGCCAGATTTGTAAGGTAGAACTGGGTCATGGTAGTTGGGGGATGGAGGGGAGGAAGGTTTCAGGAACTAGAGGATTGATGTGTGTTTCTTCGGAGCTATATTACACTCTGGTTGAATCATCCCTTTCTTATAACCCCTCTGTGGGGGGATGTCCAATTGTCTACAGATGAGCTTTGGGTCTCCACTCTAATCCCCCCTCATTCTCATCTATATAGTTGTTTGTTTTGGTTCTTTTGATGACTGATACCTGAAGCCCTCAACACCTCATGATCACACAGGCTCAAGTGCTTCTTTCCATATGGGCTTATTTGTTTTCCTGCTGGATGATTGTTTAACTTCAAGCTTTTAAGACCTCAGATGCTATATTTTTAGATAGCTGGGCATGTAGGTGTATGTAGCTTTTAAGTTGTTTTCCTGGTTTTCAGGGTGTGCAGGTCTTCCCTCCTGTTGAAATCTCTCCAGTAGTTCTTAGGAGATTTTCCCATGTGTGTTATCCAGTGGACACATTTCCCCTGAGCTTCAGATTTGGGCGCTTGTCCAAGCTACACTCACTCTTTGCTCGGGATCCTTTCCAGCCTACCTGTACCTTCCCACTTGCTGACATATTAATGTCTAAGTCTAAGCTCACCTCTGAGTTCTTCAGAGAAAACTTCCTTGATAATACCCTGCATTATTCTGGTGATATGACCCATTATTGCAAGTTAAATTTATCTTGTTAATTTATTGACTTGTTTATCCACTGTCATTCAACGTACAGAGTGGTAACTGTTTACCTTGCCTCATTGTGTCTCTCCAACATCTCCACCTGATGTTGCCATAGAAGAAGCACTCTATGTGATTCTGCTTAATTGAGGACTGTAGGTAAAAATGAAGATATTGCTTCCAAGTTCTTGTTAAATTCTAGATTTTAATTCTAATGTTGTAATTCTTTTTTTTATTAATCATTTTATTTGGGCCGCTAACAGATCTTATAACAATCTGTAATTCAATTATATTAAGCACACTTGTACCTATGTTATAATCATCATTTCCAAAACATTTTCTTTCTACTTGATCCCTTGGTATCAGCTCCTTTTTTCCCTCCTCCCAACCCCATCCTCCCACCTACATTATAATTATTAATGGTTGTGGTAGTTGCATAATCTGGTGTCACTTTGAGGATTAAAAGTGTAGGGGTGGAGTGTAGCCTGTCAATGAGGCCTCTGTGTGGGCTTGGCCTTCTCCTGATAATTCTGGGCTCTCCTGTATTTCCTCTTTGGAGGAAGGGGACACATTGTCTCTACTCACTCCCTGAGAGACATCCCTGTTGAGAAGACACCTGGAGAGAGGCTGATGGCAATCAGAACCTTGGGCTGAAGGAACCAATTGGAGACCGCTGCCAGCACTAAGATGTTTCCAAATGCCACTGGATCCACAAGATTTTACACCCATTGGCCTGTGGTCTTTCTGCATTCGGTGTTGTTCCATGAGTCTGAAGAGGACTTTATAGATTGGTATCAGACATATGGGCTGATATCAGACTTATGACTTGATCTGGACTGGGCTAAGGTGTTTTCTCAATATTCAATTGCTCTTTTATATGAAGCTCTTTCTTATACACATATGCGTGTTTATGAATTTGTTTCTCTAGTATACCTGAACTAACACAATGGTTGACTTGGAACACAGCCTCTTTAAAATCCAATTCATTTCTTTGATCTCTTGGTCTTGTATCTCAGGCAGTCAGCTCAGCCATCCTTTGTCCTGTGTTATGTCCTCCTGTTCCTCTCCCCAAATGGGTTTTTCTTCTGTGTGTTCTCAAAACCACTGTGTTTACATTTTATCCCTGGGCTTATCATAAAGTTTTGCTATTGCTGACTTATATTTTTGACTTCCTCACTAGACTGGATTTCTTGGAAGTGAAGGTTACTTCTGACTTGATATTAAAGGTCTAGGACAGTGTCTGATACAATATAAGCTATATGGATAAATATTGCATAAATAAGTGTGATATCTCACTGAAAATGTTTGATTAATAGCAATATGGCAGGGCATATACCTTGGGCTTTGTTCTAGAATAACCAAGGATCAGCAAAATCCATATACAATGTTAATATTTAAAATTGTGAGATATAATCACTAATCCTTAAACAATAATAATTAGTGCAATATTGTTCATTGCTAGTCATCTCTATTCCTACTATATTTAAACCCTTATTCCCAAGATGCCACTGCCTAGAAACTCATACTTTTCCTTATTATTATAATTTTAAGATAATTTAATTGGATATTTTTACAGTTCTTATAGCAAACCACACATCAATTGTATCAAGCATATTTGTACATATGTTGCCATCAAAGTTTTCTAAACATTTACTTTCTACTTGAGCTCTTGGTATCAGCTCCTCTTTTTACCCCTTCTCCCCCCATCCCACCCTCATGACTCCTTGATAAATTATAAATTATTAGTTTCATATTCCATACTGACTGCTATCTCCCTTTCCCTATAATGACTTCCCGCTCCTTCTACCACCTTTCCCCTACCCTCCTGGTATTGATACTACCCTTTCTGTTCCTGAGGGGTTTATCTGACCTGGATTCTGTGTGTCTAGAGCTCTTATCTCTACCTGTGTACATAATCCAGCCAAGCCCGCAGTGAAAGGTAGGAATGAGGTCATGATAGTGGGGGGTGAGCAAGCTTCAAGGAACCAGAGGAGTATTGTGTGTTTCATCAGTGCTATATATACTTCACCCTGGTTGACCCATCCCTTCCTTGTGACCCTTCTGTGAGGGTATGTCCCATTGTCTACAGATGGGTTTGGAGTCTCTGCTCCGACACCCCACATTCTCAGCAATATGTTTTTTGTTTGTTTGTTTTGGGTCTTTTGATGCCTGCTACCTGATCCCATCAACACTTCATGATTGCACAGGCTGGTGTTGTTCTTTCACTGGGGGCATATTGCTTCTCTGCTAGATGGCCGCTTGTTTAACTTCAAGCCTTTCAGACCCCAGACTTTATGTCTTTTGCTAGCTTGGCACCATCAACTTTCTTCACCACATTTGCTTATGCACCCATATTATCTTCAGTTATCATGAAGGGAAGGTGAACATCACAGAATGCCAGGTTATTAGGACAAACTGTTCTTGTGTTGAGGGAGGGCTTGAACAGAGACCCAAAGTCCATCTACTTCCTCAATGTATTACCATATAAATATATGTATCTATGATAATACCTCTATTTTTATATAATGTATTTACATAGGGACACTGTGTTAGACAGGGTTCTCTATAGAGACAAAACCAGATTGTTGGTAATTATATATTTATTTATAAAGATAGATAGATATATAACACAAGAAATGAACTGTTAAATTGTATATAGATAGATATATAATACAAGAAACGAACGGTTAATTTATAAAGCAGTACAAATGGCTCAGTGAAACTCACTCCCCTGAGAGAGTTGTGAGACACTGGCAGTCCTTTAAGTCTTGAGGGCCGCCAGTTAGTCCTCTGTAGAGAGAGCTAGGCTATATAAGAATAGGCAGCAAACAGCAAGGCAGGTCACCAACTCTCAGCTGGTCACCAACCGTCCATCCCCAGCTCCAGAGATGTACATTCCAATTGTGTGGTCTTAAAGGGTCCTCAACCTACAGCAACACAGTCCACTGGGTAGGCATCCCACACAGGTAGTGTAGCCTGTAAATTGAGGCACAGAACAAGCAAGGCAGCCACACACTGGTCTGATGATCAAAGAGCTAGAGACAAGAAAGGCGAGGCTCATGGAGCCATTTATCTCTCTGCCCTTCAATTAATACCACTTGTCTTTATTGGCCAGACTGGCACAATAAACTAACTATCTCAGACACACCTATGTTTATCCCTCTATCCATAGCTTTACTTCCTAGATTTTTCCTGTTTCATTTTACCTTCCTCTTGCCCCACTATCATATTCATCTTTCTTCTGACCCTTAATAATTCCTCTTGCTGTTGCTCTAATACCCCCAGGATCTCTATGTCCTCCTCACTGTTGCTTTTAATTCCCTATTTGTTTCCTGTCTATTGTGTTGTTTGCTCACTGCTCCCTTTCCGTAGCTCCTCCTCCCCTTAAGGCCTGCCAGGACCTTTGGTTCCATTGCATTCTCTCCTGGCTTGCTTCCCAATGCCTATCTTATATAGGTAGGCAAACCAACAATAACAGATAATACAAAAAAAAGCAAAAAAATTGAAAAGAGGAAAAAAATAAATAGAAAAAATGTATATATAAAGAAATATAATAATAACTAGCAAAAAACACTCAAAAAAAAGCACAGAGAATTCCAGGTTTTTCCACTGACTTTTATGACTATCTCCCCACTGGTGCAGGGGGTTTCTGGTAACTGCCCATCCTAACCTGAAGTCTATTTGGGGGACTCCTCAGGGGTTTTGTGGCTTTACTTTGCTTCTGTTGCTGATCTGTTATGCTCCATTCTTGGTTCACACTGCAAGGGGTGTTCACACAGGACTCACTCCCCACCCCGTGTCCCCAGTATCGTCCTCTATCATGGTATGCATCAGGGAGGGGTCATCGCATCTTGAGCTGTTTTCGGTCCTATAGTCCTTTCTGTGTCTTAGCAGCTCCGTGCAGGGACGTCATCCTTAGGGCTCGGTTTGCTGATATAGGGTCTAGAACACCATTCCTTTTCCTTCTTGGTCTGCTTGCTTGTGTATGTGCCAGAGTTTTCTAATCCACTTGTCTGGATGGAAATTTAGGTTGAGAAAGCCACACTTTTAAGATGCTCCTCCTAATCAATAGCTTCAAAAAATTTCTTTCATGAAAATTTCCTAGATTCAGAGCTTAGAGGGAGCTTTTACCCAGCCTCCCTGATTCATGCATGTCAATAGCCATGGATAAAATATAAGTACGTAATACAAATGAGTTTCTCTTTGAGTTTTTCAATGTGTTGGGTTAAATTTGGCTATTTTTCCAGCTACCTGCTCTCATGCATGCTTGCCCTCAGATTGGTTAAAAACAAAGGCAAGCTCTAAGACCATTCAATTCGCTTTCATTGCTTCTTCTCCGTGTTTTCTTAACAGACAGTTAGATGGGGTCATTAACCTTACAAGCCACATAGGATACAACTGCCCAGGTACTTGAAAAAATGACATCTGTATTTTTACGAAGACCCATCTGGTCCCAATAAATCAGCATTGTCTCAAAGATCTTGTGCCATTCCTGTGTTTTACAGCTGCTCTCCCAATATATACCGATGGAGCAACATTTCTGATCTCTTCCATCATTGCTTCTAGTTCTCATTGTTGCTATTCTGTAAACCATCCCCACCCAGAACGCACAAGTGGTGGAGGAAGAAAGTGTCCGAAATGAAAATAATGTAGGCTTAGATAGTCAGTTTATCCTACACTTTAGCCAAGGGTTCTTGCTTTTCAAGTTTTAAGAGGCCTTTTCTTTTAAATTTTTATCTGATTAAAATCTTTAACATTAGCTGCTTGTATTCTTCTGTTCTGTTGCTTTTAATTCACTAGGGGGCGGTAGAGGAACAGGTTTCAGAGACGCAGAAATGAAACCAAAGCCATAATTTCTATTTAGCCTCTGCTACCTTCCCTTCCTAAAAACGACTCTGGGCCCAAGTGTCAAATTTTATGTGAAGCAAAATTAGATGCTTGTTTTTCTGTGCCCCCATGTTTAGGATAAACTTATGGACAATTCAGTCAGCCCATTCATTGACTAGGAGTTGAGTAAGGAATAAATTTGATGTCTTCTATTTCTATGCCAATATAGATCAGTTACACATAATTATTTCATCTACTCTTCCTTTACTTGAAGTTCCCTGGATATAGCCAAATAAAATCAGTGGTTGTTGACATTTTCTCTTGGTGATAGGCGGTAGACTGGCCTTTTAAATGTTCTGAAGTTGATACTCAGCCCTAAACATTTTTAGGAGTCATACGTATAGACTCTGAACACTGATCATATTAAATAAACGGCAACTTGCCAGTATCCTGGCTAACTTCACTCCGTATTCATTTTCGGGGGCTGGACATCTGATGCTTTATGGTTTGAAAATAAGGATGTCTCAATTCAGCTGTCCGTAAATGTAAGCGTAGCTATCTGGGATTTGAGTGCTCTAGTGCTATTTTGCCAATCCTGCCAATCTATTCCTCCTGTCACACCTGCCTCTCACTAAGGGGACAGCTGGAATCTGAAGACAGTAGGGTGATTTTTGTTCCCCAAAACAGACACATGCACACTGAAAGAAAAATCCCAATAGCAACCCAATATAAACAATTTAAAGAAGGAAGGAAGGATGGATGGATGGATGGATGGAAGGGAAGGAGGGATGAAGGAAATAACAACAATAACTATATTTACATTAAATATATTGACATAGCTGACTTAGGCAAAATTCTGAAGACAAAATATCTCTTAACGCCTCCCTCTCTTTTTCCTCTCCTAGAGACCCACAGGGAGAAAGCATAATTATGGACCAATTATGTGCTTTCCAAATAGGAGTTGTGAATATGCACTTACTTTGTTACGTTAATTGAAACATTAGGGTCCGGTGTGATCTAACTGAATCTCTTGATATGTAAAAGAAATAAATAACCAAGTGAGCAGCAGTGAAGAGAGATGTCAAGCCACAGGAAGATCACCCAGTGAGGAAGCTCGAAAGAGACAAGGACCTTTCTCCGGAATTGTCCCTTAGAGCGGGTGTCCTACATTCGAGTTTCTAGCGCCCTCAACTATACAGAGAATACATTTCTGTTTGCTAAGTCGATTGTTGGTGCTCTTTCTGTTATGCAGCATGAGACCACTCAGACCGTAGTCACACTGTCTGTTCTTAGAAGGTTAGCGTACTGCTTCCTAACAAGGCCATTTGTGTGCACATTGCGCTCAATCACTGCTGGATTTGTCTGGTTTGCTATATTATGAATAACAGTAGGGCACCCAGTTAGGCAAGACAGAGGTACCTTGAATTTATTTTGAAGTTTCTTTTCTGATCTTCTTAGGGCCTCTTTTTCCCCCACCACAGTCTAAGGGCTCTTTTCACAAATCAGTGTTGATTCCTCATTACTCTGTTTACTCCCTGAGTTCTTCCACTGATAATTTCCCCTTCCATAGTTACCCTTGTTCTGAATCTCAACCTTGTTCAGATTTTCCTATAAAAATATAATAAATATTTTTTTTCAAAAAATTCTACATCGGTAAGCAAAATTAACATTACAGAATATGAATATAAAAATGCTACCAAATAAAAAGGTAAAAAACCCTGCTGAAATGGAAAATATTTAAATACATATATAATAATAAGGCAAAGATATTGCTGTAAAATCATAGAAATATTTATTAAAGAAAAATATCAAAATGTCAAGCTGTTGTTTCTTGAAAAATCCTTCAGCAAGGTCCATACACTTCAGAAAGCAGTGTCTCCATGTTCCTAAACTTTGACTATTTACCATGTCAAAATGACAATTGGCGTGTTGAGCTACAAGGATGCTACTCTGAGGACCAACTCAAAACTTGCCATTCTCAATTGCTTCAAATGTGTGTGAAGGCTAGGCACTGAAAAGCGAAGATGGAAGAAGAGTTGATGCATGGGAATTGTAGTGCTGGAGAAGAATATCAGAGGCACCGTGGACTGCTAAAAGACCAAACTTACCTGTTTTCGGAGAAATATGGCCAGAGTGCTCCTTAGAAGCAAGGATGACAAGACGCTGCCTTGTGTGTGTTGGACATGTTGTCAGAAGAGAGCGGTCCCTGGAGAAGTACATCATGTTAGGTAGGGTAGAGGACCCTCAAGAGTTCACACTGTGGCTGCAGCAATGGGCTTAGACATGGAAACACTTGTGCGCTGGCACAGTATTTAACTGACTTGATGGCACTTAACAACAACAAGACACTCAGATCAGATTCCTTTTCTATATTATTTGAGTTTAGGGAATACAAAGAAGTCTGAAAGAACAAGATCAATGCTGGATGGAGTAAGGTTTTTCAACCAAATTCCTTTTTTAAAAAAATTCGTTTTGTTTTTTAAAATAATTTTATTGGGAACTCATACAACTTGTCATAATCCATACATCCATCCATTGTGTCAAGCACATTTGTTCATGTGTTGCTACCCTCATTCTCAAAACAGTTGCTTTCTACTTGAGCCCTTAGTATCAACTCACTTTCCCCTCCCTCCTTCCCCCACCCTCTCTCCCTCATGAACCCTTAACAATTTATAAATTATTACTGTATCCTGTCTTACACTGTCTGATGTCTCCCTTCACCCACTTTTCTGTTGTCCATTCCCCTGGGAGAGGGTTATATGTAGATCATTGTGCTATGTTCCCCCTTTCTCCCCCACCTTCCACTTACCCTTCTGGTATCACTACTCTCATTAGGTCCTGAGGGGTTTATCTGTCCTGAATTCCCTGTATTTCCAGTTCTTATCTGTACCAGTGTACTGGTCTAGCTGGATTTGTTAGGTAGAGTTGGGATCATGATGGCGGTGGGGTGGGGGGGAAGCATTAAAGAACTAGAGGAAAGTTGTATGTTTCATCATTGCTACACTCACTGCACCCTGACTGGTTCATCTCCTCCCTGCAACCCTTCTGTAAGGAGATGTTCAGTTGCCTACAGATGGGCTTTGGGTCCCCACTCTGCACTTCTCCTCATTCACAATGATGTGATTTTTTTTGTTCTTTGATGCCTGATACTTAATCCCTTTGACACCTCGTGATCACACAGTCTGGTGTGCTTCTTTCATGTGGGCTTTGTTGTTTCTCAGTTAGATGGCCGCTTGTTTACCTTCAAGCCTTTAAGACCCCAGATGCTATATCTTTTGATAGCCAGGAACCATCATCAGCTTTCTTTGCCACATTTGCTTATGCACATGCTTTGTCTTCTTCAATCGTGTTGGGAAGGTGAGCATTATGGAATGCCAGTTTAATAGAAAAAAGTGTTCTTGCATTGAGGGAATATTTAAGTGGAGGTCCAATGGCCATCTGCTACCTTAATAAATACTAAACCTATTAATATATTCACATAAATCTATTTCCTCATCATCATATATAAATATATTTACATATGTACACGCCTATATTTAGACTTTTATAAATGCCCTTAGCCTCCTAGTTGATTCCTCTATTTCCTTTTACTTTCCTTTTGTCCCACTATCATGCTCAGCCTTCATTTGGGCTTCAGTAATTCCTCTGGGTTACATTGCCCTTGATCAAACCTTAACCAGGCCTCCTACACCCTACTCACCATTGGTTTTGGATCACTTGTTGTTCCCTTGTTCCTGCGGTTGTTAACACCCACTTCCTTTCCCCCACTCCCATGTTCCACTGGAACCATCGGTCCAGTTATTTTCTCCTCTAGATTGCTTATCCCATCTATCTTATCTAAATATACCTGCAGAGGTAATAATATGCACAAAAAACAAGACCAAACCAACCAAACAAACAACAGCAACAAAGATACGGCAAAAAAGAAAAGTCTGTAAATAGTTCAAGGTCTGTTTGTTGACCTTTAGGAGTGTTTTCCGGTTGAATCTGATGGGCTGACATGCCCTACCCTAAAGTCTATATTTAGTATTCCCTGGTGACTTTGTTGCTCTGTCCCCCTTGCTGTTCTGTTGCACACCCTTAGTGTTTCTCCTTAGTGTGGTGGAGGCAGATCGGGTTCAATTCCTGTGCTGTACCTCCAGTTTCAACCAAATTCTTATAGAATTCTCTTGAAGAATGAACAGTTTCGTTGTCAAGACGGGGGGTTGGGGGGATCCTCATGCAACTTTCTTGTAATTTTCTTCAATTCTCTTAAGACTTTTTCAAAATACCTTCCTATAATCTTCCTATGTCCTTTTAGAAAATCTACCAAGATCACTCTTAGAATCTCCTTTTAAAAGTTCCCATAACAATCTGAGTTGACTTTTCTGCTTTGAGTTAATTGACTCAGAACTTTGTTTTTAAAGGCACCCTTACAAGACTTCAACAACTGTATTGCTGGAAAAATGTGTCTTCAGCCATCCACTGATCACAGAGAGAGATTTAAACATCTTTTGTTTGGAATAAACCACACAGATCTGACTGGAATGCTAGTAGAAATCCTCTTTGAATTACCATGGTATATTTAACACAGTTAAAAAAAAAAAGAACAAAAATAAACTTAAAGGCCAAACGATATGTGTCTGAACAAAAGAATACTAACAAGCAAACCAAAAAATTCCCTTTCTATCCCACCCCCCCCAACAACCCATGTAATTGGGAGCTAATACAGATATTGTATCAGACCATAGTTCAACCACATCAAGCAGGATTGCACAATTGATAGCACAATCAGTTCCAAAGCATTCTCTTCCTTCTTGAAATCCTTGATATCAGCTCCCGTTTACCCTAACATCCCCCACTGTACCCCCAGGAACTCTTATTCTTCTTGCTGTCTCTATAGGTTCATCAGTCCTGGCTTTCATATGCCGAAACACTGTCTGGTATACTTTCATTCTCCCTGATCTCAATAAGTAACCTGATCATTGTTAGCTATGTTGAGTCAGTCCCAGGTCTATATGACCTTATGCACAGCAGGGTCAGTCCTGTGCCATCCCCATGGCTACTTGCAGATAGGACCTTTGATTCCTGTAGGATTTCCATCTCCTGATCTGCAGAAGTAGATCACCGACTTCCCTTCCTAGTTCTTCTTCCTTTGGAAGCTTTGCTGACAGCTGTTCAGCATCATTGTCACATACCAATGCCCAGTGGCAGATGGGTGGTATCTGTGTAGGAGGTCTGTTGGCTGGAAGTTAAACCTGGCTCTCATATAAAACAAGCAATAATTCTACCCCCTGAACCACCAAAGACCCCTTGCTGCACTGGCCCCACACGCTGTTGCCCCAAGTGTTCAGAATAGAACTGCTCCATAGGATTTCAAAACTGTGACACTCTGCCAGACATAGCTTCCTTCCAAAGTGCCTCAGGATGGACTTGAACTGCCAACTTCACAGTTAATAGTCCAGTGCCTAAACATTTGTGTCACTTCTACTAAGGCATAGATCCACCAGCTCTCCATTAAAATAATTATTGTCTGCTTGTTGCCATAGTGCTGGGCACTATGCCCTGGGCATTTCAAATATCTTTCATGGTGGACAGGACTAAGATAGAGACAGAATAGGAAAAATGGTGTGATGATGTACTTCCAAAATCAGCCAATGGAAAGCCTTAGAGATCACAACAGTGTTGTCAGATATAGCTATGATAGATGTTCTCCTAGGCTGGAAGGCACTCAAAACTCACAGTGGCTACAAAAATGGATGCAAGCATCCCAACAATCATGATGATGTTACAGGAGCGGGCAACTTCTTGTTGAGTTGAGCATGGAGTCAACAGGAATCGGGGTTGGCTCCACTGCCACTAAGGCGATTTTACCCAGAGAGGTCAATCTACCCCTTTTGGACACAAGGGCAGGACACTGATAAATAGTCTTTGAATCAAGTTTCTCACACTGCTCCTGCTGTGCCTGTTTACTTGGTGTCCACTCAGTCTGTCATTTCAGTGTTTGTTATTGTAGGAGAACATTGACATTCAGTCACTCTGAATAATGTCAACCAAGAACAATTATAAGCAGCACAGATGAATCCCAGGTGCTTCCCATCACCTACTTCACTCAATTGGTACTTTTCTAAGGCACCTTCTCTTAGGACTTCATCACAGGGAAGCCAAGCATCCTTGCACCTTTTACAAATGAAAGAAAGGACACTTGGCCCAATCACAGTTTGGCTGTTGTTCAAAAAGACCGCCTTTTCTTGACTGACGACTTTCTAAGACCTTTGTTTCTAAGGAACTTCCTGAAAGCTTTTATAAAATAAACCTCTATTTTTCTCAAAATAAAGCCCTTGGTTTCTTGTACAGGGCTTCTTTATTGCAGGAATTTAAATTACTCTCAAATAAAATCTTTTATAATCATTCCATAACTCTAGACTCTGTGATTTTACAATCGTCACATTATATCTTCTTTTGAAAATGGTAAATCTTTATGGTAGTAGAAAGGCTCATCTTTTTCACTAGGAGCTGCTGGCAGTTTTGAACCACCGACCTTGCAGTGAGCAGTCCAATGTATTTATTATCCACGAAGCCACCGGATACTCAAACCTTCTAAAAAGAATACAAGTTGTCCCTGGGAGAGAAAAATCATGTGGACTTCTTGTCTGATTTCACGGAGTCAGTCAGCCAAATGCTTTTTGGATTTTACATACCTGCTAACATGTGTGTCTAAAGGATCATTGTACACTTTGAAGAAAGTTCCTGTCCCCTTGTACCACGCCTTAAGAATAAAATAGAAGAAATCATGGCAGAAGAGAAACCATGTCAGGCCATTTTCTGGGATGAGAATCACTACCAAGTAACTGAATGAAGGAAATCAAAGGGTAGTTGTGAGTGCCATAGCCTTTTCCTTTTAATTATGGAAAAATTCAGCATTTCATCTCATTCTGAAATGGAATATGGTTACTATTTTAATAAATATTTATGACCCATAAAATATGAATTAGCAGTGGGGCTTGCTGGTGAAAAGTGAGTTACAGCCTTTCCAATCTGACCTAAATTATTTGTGTTGGTTTTATGATCTGGAGAGCAAATGTATGCATTCCAAAGACCCTTTCTAAGATGCTTTAAATTATTCCATTGCAATATGTAGCAAGCCCATACATTTTAGGCTTGAAAAGAAGCAAGACCCTTTTACATTGAAGAAAAAAATTAGCCATTAACACAAATAAGGAATTGTAGCTGGGCCCACTGAACAACTCTGCCCTTCATTTATGGGATTGCATTTCCCCCATCCTGGTTTGAGTTCTATGTTGGTGTTAATACTGTGGCTTGTTGGAGTCTGGGTAGCTTACATATCATTATCTTTCTTACACACGCAAGCTGGGATTTTATTTAAAACATAAATAAACGACTTATTGGTTCTGTACAGAAAAGTTACGTGGAAATATGAAAATGTATGGCTTTATGTAAATGAAAAGAATAGTTTACAAAGAGAAAATAAATGGTAGTTCGTGTAATCTTAAAATGTGATTACATCTGGAACTGTGAGTTAATTTAACATACTGTTCATTATAATCTGTATTTTACTTTTATGACCTCATAGAAGAAAATTTGTTTGCTTTGCTAGAAGGTTTGTAGTTTTATTGGCTATGTCTAGGCTTATAAAAATGTAAAACATATTGGAAAGGACCCTCTCTTTTCCTCTTCTTGATTTATTAAAATAAAATTTAACGTGTGGCAGATTAAAAACACTCTCCTGCTAGATGGAATCATAGCAAATCAAGAATGATGTATCATTTATGAGATTATTAATGGAATAAATCCTAGTGTATTATTTTCATTATATTTATTAACTAATGAATTTTTTATTTCTAAATAACATATTGTTTATTTTCATGTAGGATACATATGCTTTATAGATATATCTAATTTATTCATAATTAGTATTCACACCTTTATAAATTGCTTCATATTATTGGTTAACTAACATTTGGATTAAGTTTAAATTTACAAAATGATGCCAAGGAGTCCTAGTAGAAAAAGAATGGTTGGAAACTGATTGTGATAACAATTGTGCAATTCTACTTGACATGACTGTGATATGGAATGATATGCTATATGGATTAAATCCCAACTAATAAAAAAAGAATAACTTTGGTGATAGGAATTCTTAATTAATATTTTTATAGATAAAGAAATGTTAGTTTAGGCAGACTAAATTTCGATTCCTAAGTTATGTAGGGAGGTCAATGTCAAAGTAGAATGAAAACTGAAGTCTTAATATTCAAATCTGGGGATCTTCAGCTGCTCCAAATATCTTGCCATTATAGACTCATCTCACTGTTAATGACACATATAAAATTTGTATATGTTGCCTTCAACTTTAGAAGGACAGAGCACCTTTTACATGTATGATCTTGTACACAGGTACAAAATGAACACTTGTACTACAAGGACAGTCTTACCTAAGTTCTATCTCTACCTCTAAGTCAAAGTACATTTTTACCTATTAGGGTAAAATATAAAATTTGGACAATATTTCCAATTTAAATTTTAACAATCTAATTCCACACTTCATTGTGCTCATGAGGAACCGTACATGGATCAAGAAGCAGTTGTATGAACAGAACAAAGGAATAATGTGTGCATATGGTTGTAGTCTCTCACCGTATTTATTCAATCTGTATGCTGAGCAAATCATCAGCACAATTAGATTATATAGAGAAGAACTTAAATCAAGATTGAGGAAGACTTATTACCAACCCGCGATATGCAAATGTAACAATTTTGCTTGCGGAAAGTGAGGAGGACTTGAAGCACTTGCTGATGAAGATCAAGGATTGTAGTCTTTAGTATGGATCACAACTCAATTTAAAAATCGAAATTCTCACAACTGGACCAAAAGGTAACATCATGATCAATGGAAAAAAGTTTGAAGTTGTCAAAGATTTCTTCTTGCTTGTCTCCACAGTCAAAGCTCATGAAAGCAACAGGGAAGAGATCAAGTGACACATCGCATCAGGTAAATCTGCTGCATAAGACCTCTGCAGAGTTGAAAAGCAAAGATGTTTCTGACTCAAGCCATAGTATTGTCAATCACCTTGCATGCATGTGAAATTTGGACACTGAAAATGATAGACTAAAGTAGAACCAATGCATTTGAGTTATGTGCTGGAAAAATATTGAATGTGTGGTCTTCCGAAAGGCCAGAATGCTCCTTAGATGTCCTCATGGGAGGACTTTGTCCCAAGAACTTTGAATATGTTTTCAGGAGAGGCCAACCCCTGGAGAAAGGACATCATGCTTGGTAAAGTAGAGGGGCAGCCATGTGCTCAACCATAAGAAGCATTGTGCGAATGGTGCAATGGCAGGCAGTGTTTGTTTTACTGTACATAGGATGGCTATGAGTCAGATTGACACAATGACCCCTAACGACAACAATATCACACTAAGATAACTCTCAACCTCCATCACTTATTTACAGCTCCCATTATCTCTTCTCAAAATGATAAGTGACAACTACTAACATTCATTAATAATAAAAACATGAACTACACAAAATATGAATCACGGAAGACTGGGAGTTGTCAAAAATGAAGTGGAATGTATAAAGATCGATATTCTAGGCATTAGTGAACTGAGATGGTCAATTTAAGAGCACAGCTGTGTGGGTGTGAAATTTTATTTTCTGTTCCAGAAAAGTGCTGTAGAAACTGTTGTGATGTTGAACACAGCTTACAAGGACAGCTCTATGAGAAAAACTAAAGTGTATGAGTGGTTTACTTATTTTTTTAAAAAGGTGCAATGTTGATTGATCACAAACCTCATTCTAGATATCTGTCTACTTCCCAACCAGAAGAAAATGTCAATGCATAGTGTATTTGGTGTTCATTCCCCCAGGTCAGATTGTTAATCAAGTTTTCTATCAAGAGGTTCTGAAAAGATTGGGTAACAGTGTGCATCAAAAAGACCTGATTTGTGGCATATGGGGGATTGGTTTTGCCACCACGACAATGTATGTGCCCATGCAGCCATCTCAGTGCACCGTTTTTTGGCAAAAAACAGTCTCCGTCCCTTGCCCCATGCACCTTCCTCACCTGACCTCACTCTGTGCGACTATTTGTTTCCACAAATGCAGAGGGACATCAAAGGACAGTGATTTGCTAGCATAGAAGACATTAAGAAAAATTAAGGGAGGTACTGTCAGCCATCCAAACAGATGAGTTCGAGAAATGTTTCCAAGAAAGGAATTGCAGATTTGACAAATGTATTAAGTGTAATGGAGAGTACTTTGAAGATGATAAGGTTGTTTGGTTAAAAAAATTAAATTCATAGTTTTGAAACAACATTCCATTTTTTTGGAGGGGAGGGGAAGGGTCCCTCCTCACCCACCTTCAAGGAAATCCAGGTAATACAACTATTATTCAGATTTATGCACCAAACACTAAAACTAGTGCTGAAGAAAATTGAAGAATTCTACCAATTCTTCAGTCTGAAATTGGAATGAATGTGAAAGTTGAAAGCAAAGGGTATGGGACCATAATTCAGAACTATTGGCTTGGTGATATAAATGAAACTGGAGATCACAAGATATAATTTTACAAAGCCAGTGATATTCTTCATTGTGAATATCTTTTCCAACAATATAATGGGCAACTGTGCATATGAACCTCACCAGTCGGAGCACACAAGAATAAAACTGGCTACATTTTTGGGCATAATAGATGAAAAGTTCCATATTAGCACCCAGAATCAGTCTAGGGACCAAGTGTGGAACAAATCATCAATTGCTCATATGTAAGTTCAAGCTGAAGTTTAAAAAAATTAAAAGAAATCCATAAGAGTCAATATATGACCTTGCCGATATTCCACCTAAATTTTGATAACATCTCAAGACAGATATTGAACATTCATGATTGCAGATCCTGGGTACTGTGGGATGACATCAAGAACATCATACATGAAGGAGAAGGTCATGAAAAACAAAAACAGAAAATTTAAAGTGGATGCCAGAAGAGATAGAAATTTGTTCTAGAATGTAGATGAGCTGAAGCAAATGGAAGAAATGATTAAATGAAAGACCCACAGGAGACAAAGGAAAGTATTAATGAAATGTACAATTACCAGGAATTACAAAGCCAAAAAGGTACACCCTCCATATATCTCAAGCTGAAGGAATTGTAGAAAACCTCAAGCCTTGAGTTCAAATATTAAAGGATTATATTTGCAAAATATTGAGTTATGCAGGAAACATCAAAAGTGATGGCAATAATACAGAGCCACTGAGCCCAAAATAATTGGCCTATATCCAGCCATTTCAATAGGTAGCATATGATGAAGAACTAATGGTATTGAAACTAGAAGTCTAAACTATACTGAAGGGATTAGTGAAAAACAACACTCCAGGAATTAATAGAACACTAGTTGAAATGTTTCAACAAGACGAGGAAGCACTGTACTCAGTTTTCTATACTAAGAAATTTAGAAAACAAATACTTGGCCAACCAACTGGAAGAGATCTATCTTTGTCCCTTCTTTTTAAGAAAGGTGACCAACAGAATGTGTAACTTACTCAACTATATTATAATCTCATAAGAAACTAAAATTTTTCTGAAGATCATTTAATATCAATAGTAACAGGACACTGACAAGGGGTCTCCAGAAATTCAAGCTGCATTTAGAAGAGGGACATGAGATGAGGGATATCATTGATGATGTCAGATAGATCTTGGCTGAAAGCAGAGCATACCAGAAATAGTTTTTTCTATGTTTTTTATTCACTATGAAACTTCAACTGTGTGGATCATAATGCACTATGGATAACAGAATGAGGTTTCCAAAACATTTTATAATGCTCCCGCATTACCTGTGCATGGGCTAAGAGATATGTTCCTTTGATCAGAACAAAAGAATATTATATGATTCAAAATCAGAACAGATATGTGACAGGTTTGTATCCTTCCACCATACTTACTCAATCTGTATGCTGAGAAAATTATCAGAGAAGCCGGTCTAAATGAAAACGCAGCATCAGGAATGGATGAAAGCTTATTAATAGCCTGTGGTTGCTGGAAGGGAGGGAGACTTAAAAGCACTTGCTGATGAAGATCAATGACTACAGCCTTCAGTATAAAATACAATTCAATGTAAAGAAAATATAAATCCTGATAAAATAACATTGTGAAAAATAATAGAAAATATTGAAGTTATCAAAGATTTCACCTTCCTTTGATCCACAATAAATGAAGTGGCCAAGAAATCAAAAAACTTATTCATTGGGAAACTGCTGCACTAGTTCTCTTTCAAATGTTTAAAGAGCAAGGATGTCACTTTGAGGATTTAAGGTGTTGGACTCAATTCTTTTTGTTTGTAGTCACCTCATATGCCTGTCAAAGCTGGACAATGAATCATTGATGCATTTGATTATGTATTGGAGAAATAGATTGAAAGTATGGTCTGAAATACAAACAAATTTGCCTTGGAAGATAGATGGCCAGAAGGCTCCTTAAAAGTGAGGACAGAAGAATATTTATCTCAAGTACTTTGGTCATGTTAGACCAGTCCTTGGAGAAAAAAATCACACTTGCTAGAGGGTCATCAAAAAAAAAAAAAAAAGAGGAAGACCATCAAGGTAGGAGATGGATTGACACTGTGACTGCAACGAAGAGCTCAGACGTGGCAGCAATTGTGAGTACTGCACAGGACAGGCGGCGTGTCCTTCTGTGATATGATTTTCATCAGTAGGAAGTGACTTGATGGCACCTAAAGGCACCACCAATTTATTATGATAATTTTTCACGGTTTGCCTCCTTTATTAGAATGTCAGCTTCTAGAAGGCAAACCTACTGGCTTTATAACATTTTCTAGGCATAGGTAAAAGGAGCCCTGGTGGCGTAGTAGGTTACATGGTGGGATGCTACCCTGAGGTCTGTTGTTAGAACTCACCAGGAGTTCATAGGAAGAAAAACGAGGTTTCTGTTCCTATAAAGATTTACAGACTCAAAAACCCACCAGACCAGTTCTACCCTGTCCACAGGGTTTCTATGAGTCAGAACTAAGTGTACAGCAGCGAAGTTGTTTGTTCGTTCTCTGAGATGCACAGTAAAATGCTTTATACACACACTAGCAGCTGTTCAAAAAAACACTGATCGTTGATAATGTATTACAAGCTAAAATAATATAACCTTTCCTGGATGCTTAGCCATTAAAGTTTTATTTTATTTGAATGAGTGTAAAATTATTTTTGGCAAATATAAAAAAATATATAAATTAATGGAAAAAATCATGAAACGGTGTTTAGGTTAGAATTGTTACATAATAACAGGTGGTCATTTGAATAGTGCATTTTAAAAAATAACCACTTGACATTTAATTATAGTTTTCTTCTGTATCTGGAAGTTGAGTATTTCTTTGAAGTTTTTTATAAATCAAAAGTATTTACCATTAATTTACATGAGAAAAAATTTGAGCCTTGCCAAATTCAAAGTTAACCTACTAAATGATAACAAATAGCACATACACCTAAAATAACAGTAAAATAGTGTTCAAAGAGACAGCTCAAAGTTGGTCACCTTATTCCTGAGATTCTGAATGTATTGACTAGGGAAGACACTTAGAGAGAGTTCCCTTATTCCGGCGGGGTGTACGGTGCCTTGCTGCCTCCTTAACTATTTACTTCAATACAAGTACTGGATGCTGGCTTCACTTTTCTTTATTCATAAAGCCCTATTTGGATTTCTTTTGGTTAGCGACTGTAAAAGCAAAGTGGTGCAAAGCAAACGTTCATTAATAGAGGTTAACTTGTACTCATTTTGAGGCCCTCTTCTTCCATTATTCAGTCTTCTAAATGCTTCTGAATAAGTACACTGAAGTGTTCTGGAATCTCCATTCTTTTAAGGGCTATCTAGTTTATTTTGGTCCATGCAGTCGAATGCCTTTGCATAGTAAATGAAACAGAATTGAATATCTTTCTGGTGTTCTCTGCTTTGAGCCAAGCTCCGTCTGACATCAGCAATGATATCCCTTGTTCCACATCCTCTTCTGAATCTGGCCTGGACGTTCCCTGCCAATGTGATGTTGTAACTGTTATTGGATAATCTTCGGTAAAATTTTGCTTGTGAGTTATCAATGATATAATTCATTAGTTTGAGCACTTGGTTGAGTCACATTTCTTTGAAATGGACGCACATATGGATCTCTTCCAGTCAGTTGGCAAAGTACTGTATATACTAGAGTATAAGCTGACCCAAATATCAGCCGAGGCACCCAATTTTACCACAAAAACTGCATTAAAATGTGCTGGAAAATTCAGCTTATACTTGAGTATATACAGTAGTTGTCTTCCAAATTTCCTAGCAACGGCCGGCGCTTCTTCAGCTTACTGAGACATTTCAATGGTAATCCAGCAGTTCCTCCAGCTTTGTTTTGGCTCACGCATGCAGAACAGTTTGAACTTCTTTCTTCAAGATCACTGGCTCTTGCTCATATGTTCCTCCAGAAACATTGACTACTTCTTTTTGGTACAGTGAGTCCATGAATTCTTTCCATCTGTCCCTGAAGCTTCCTGCATCATTCAATATTTTGCCTATAGAAATTTTCCAAATGGAAATCAAAGCTTGACTTTTAAATTTTTGTTCTTGCAGTTTCAGATATGCTGAGCATGTCCCTCCCTTTTCGTTTTTGAATTGAAGTCCTTGCACATCAAAAATATATATTTGGCTTTGTCTTCTCGAGCGCTCCTTCAAAATTTCCTATTCAGCTTCTCGGCTTCATCCTTTCTTCCATTTGCTTTAGCTACTTTATGATTAAGAGTGAGTCAGGGTATCTTCCGACATCCACGTTGACCCTTCCTTTCTTTCCTGTCTCTGTATTCACCTTTGTTCTCTTCCTGATTGATGACCTTGCCGTCCTCACACAGCTCATCAGTTGTTCTGTCATTAGTGTTCAATGACATTCAGGTGGGAGAGACTCAAGGTCGTATTTTCGCCCTTGTAGATTTGTTTTAATTTTCTTCACCTTTATCATGAACTTAAATATGAGTAATTGATGCTCTTTTCCATAGCCGATCCTTGTCTGGTTTTCGCTGCTGATATTTAGCGTCTCCATCGTGGCTTCCCACAGATGCATTCCATTTGATTTCTGTCTATTCCAGCTGGGGAAGTCCATGCCACCTTTCGTGTTGTTGAGAAAAGACATTTACTATGAACAAGTCAATGCTTTCTGCAAAATTCTACGATGCCATCTCCAGTTCCATTTCTATCACCTAATCCATATTTTCCAACTGCTGTTCCTTACTTTTTATTTCCAACTTTGCATTTCAATCACCGATAACTGCCAATGCGTCTTGATTGCAGTGAAGTCGTTGGTAGAAATGTTCAGTTTTTTCATCACTAGTTTTTGTGGTTGGTGTGTAAATTTGAATAATACTTGTATTGATGAAATTTCCTTGAAAATGGATAGACATAATCAGATAGCATTGTACTTCATGGTGGCTTTAGCAAGATCCTTTCTGACAATGAAATGGAATGCCAGACTATTCCTCTTGATTGTGTAATTCTGGTGTAGTAAATAATAAAATTTTCTGATTCAGAATGGCTACTACAAGTCCATTTCTGCTCACTAATGCCCACTATATTGATTTTCATGCATCCAATTTCATTTTTTTCTCCAAGCCATTTTATTTGGGTTAATACAGATATCATATCATTTCATAGTTCAATAACTCCAAGCAGTGTTGTACAATAGCTATCACAATAATTTCAAAACCTTTTCTTCCTTCTTGAACTCCTTGACATTAGCTCCAGTGATAGTCACCTAATCTGGTGTCAATTTAAGGATTAAGAGTGTTGGGGTGGAGTCTAGGCTGTCAATCTGGAGAAAGCCAATAAGACTTCTGTGGGCATGTCCTTCTGAAAATTCTGGGAAATCTGGTACTTCCTCCTTGGAGGCAGAAGACACTTCTCTCTCTCTACTACTCCCTGGGAGACCTTGCAGCTGACAAGACCTCTGAAGACTCCTGCCAGCACTGAGATGCTTACGAAGCCACTGGATCCAAAGACTTTCTACCCACTGGCCTGTGATCTTCCTGCATTCGGCATCATTGCATGTGTTTCATGAGTCTGAAGAGGACTTTATGGATTGCTGTCAGACATATGGGCTAATGTCGGACTTATGGACTTGATCTTGACTGGGCTGGGAAGTTTTCTCAATGTTCAATTGCTCTTGTATATAAGCCTCTCCCTTGCAAAAGTATGTGTGCTCGTGATTTTGTTTCTCTAGTCTACCCAGGCTAACACAGCTCCCCTTTAGCTCCCCACCCCAACATTCCTTGAGGGAAGGCTGATTTCCAAGTGGGCGTAAAATGATTAAAAATACTTTTAAGGACTTCAGGAGGGGAGTACCTCTGGTAATTTTCAGTGAATAAGCCACAATAGCCTGAATTTCAGGGCACATCCTGGAGACCCAGGCAAATGCCATGGAACACTGGAACACTGAACGTTGGATCTTCAAGACATGCAATATACACCAAAGGCTG
The DNA here is from genome assembly GCF_050624435.1 of Tenrec ecaudatus. Lineage (NCBI taxonomy): Eukaryota > Metazoa > Chordata > Mammalia > Afrosoricida > Tenrecidae > Tenrec > Tenrec ecaudatus. Next base: position 82,666,522 of record NC_134540.1, on the reverse strand, counting down.
CACCTCTGAAAGAAAAGAAAAACATTTTCTCTTTGCACAATAAATTTGGTCATGCAACATTTGTCCTTTTGTGATTGGCTTCTCTCCCTCAGTTTGTGCTCTACTTCCCTACACATGGCATATTGTCTCAAGACTTCATTTATTCTATTGGCTGAGTAGAATTACACTGCATTTCTATATCACATTTTTATGGAAATGGCCTGATTGCACTATAATTTGTTGTATGGTACTTGATTGGCAATTTTTCTTTTCTTTTAGAGGTTTAAATATGTCATCCTACAGCCATCTTGTCTGCCTGAGTTCTGCTGTGGAATTTTAGCTGAAGCTTATTGGTTCTATTTTGTAGGTACCTTTTTTATTTGTTTGGTTTTCCAAGCTGTTTTCAAGATTATTTCCTTTAATTTAGTTCTGAAAAGTTTGATTGGGGTATGTCTTTGTGAAATCTTTTGTAATCTCTTCTGTTTGGGTTAATTAAATTTCTTGGATGCATATATTCACATTTTTCATAATGTTAGAGTTTTCTTGGTAACTCATAGACAATTTTGGGTGTGCTTTTTTTCTATCTCTTCCTGTTTTGAGAGTTTAATCACATGTCATTTGTCTTGATTATTCCTCTAGTAAATTATTGTTGAGAGATTTGTCTTTAGAGCACACTAAGTTGGCCTCCCACTGATGCAATCTAGTTCTTTCCCCTTTCTATGTATCATCTGTTACTGAAATTTTAGTATTAATCTTCTGGATTTCTATTTTTAAATTTTGCATGGCTTCTAATTTTCATTTATTTTGTCAATTTGTTCTAGTGTTGTTTTCCTTGCTTTCTGTGTTTTACTTGTGTGTGTGTATTTCTTGCTTTCATCTATAATTTTCTTGATCTTTATCTTACATCAGTGATGAAGCCTAAATACCATTCTTTTGAATCCTGTTATTGTGTTGTTCTAATGTATTTCTTCCCCATGATCTTCTGATTCTGTGTTTTATCACTTGTTTGAGCACTTTGACCCCTCTCTTAATGTGAAGTTAAATTATCTGTACCTCTAACACATGTTGGTGTAGCTATATTTACGCTTAATTGATTATAATATATTAGTGTGATCTTAAACACACACCTTCTAACTCTTGACTATGAGTGTATGCATGGATATCTGTTCTGTGGTGTTCAGGGTTGCTTGATGTTGGCTGTTTATTATAAAATCAGATGGTATTGGATTTGGTAATGGAATTAGTCCAGAAAGTGGTTGCAGGAGGTAGAGATGTGAGTAGGCTGCATTGGCAATGGTAGTATCTCCTGGGTGGGACAATAAAAAACATAGGTAGAGAAAAAACAAAGAAAATAAAAACCACAGCAATAAACAAAATCAGAAAGAAACAAGTAGGCAAAACCAGGGAACAACAGTAAGAAAAATAATTTAATAACGAGAAGGAAAATACCAACATGGAAAGGGGAAAAGGAAATGTATTTGTATTATATAATGACATGTAATTAATGTATAATAGTAATAATGTTATATAATAAACAATTACTATGGAGGAGAGAAAAGAAAAAACATAAGAGCAAAGAAAATAATAAAGAAAAGGGAAAACAACTCAGGAAAAAGACAAAGAAGAGAAAGAATAAGGGATGCAAAAATAAGTAGAGAGGAGAAATATAAGAAAGTAAAAGACAAGGAAAGCAGAAAGGATGAAAACCTGTGAGGGAAACGAAAAGAGAGAAAGAAGAAAGCAAGGCAAGAGACAAACCTGGGGTAGGAGAAGGCTCAGAGCAGAGCTAACTCTGGTGGGCAGGGTATCCAGTATGGGTCACTACCACTTACCAGCCAAAGAGCTCTTAGGGCAGTGGTTCTCAACCTTCCTGCTGCCATGACCCTTTAATACAGCTCCTCATGCTGTGGTGACCCCAACCATAAAATTATGTTCATTGCTTCTTCATAACTGTAATTTTGCTACTGTTATGAATCATAATGTAAATATCTGATATGCAGGATGTATTTTCACTGTTACAAATTGAACATAATTAAAGCATAGTGATTAATCACAAAACAATATATAATAATATATTGTGCAATATTTATTTATAATGACAAATAAATGAAATTTTGTCTTGAGGTATGGGGTAGCATGGGTAACAGCTTTTACAAAGGGTACTCATATGTGTATCAGCATGTGGGCAGACCTGCCTGGAGACGGATACAGAGAAGCAGTGTCTCGGTTCCTAAGACCATTGGAAATATATGTTTTCCAGTGGTCTCAAGTGACCCCTGTTAAAGGGTCATTCGACCCCCAAAGGGGTCATGACCCACAGGTTGAGAACCACTGTCTTAGAGTGTTGTTTTCCATTGATTCAATTCTACTCCTTTTCCCATTCAATGGAGGTGGTTGGAAACCCAGTCTTAGATGAAGTTCCTAATGGGCTAGTTGATGTCTGAGGTCAGGAACCTGATCAGGAATTAGTTCCAGAAGCTTCATTTGGTGGTTAAGGTGCTTGGTCTCAAAAGGAATTCTGAGCCCTAAGAGTATCTGGGAGCTGGTGGTCATGGAGGGAATTCTTACCTTACTATGGTGGCCAGTTATAATCCTCTAAATATAGAGGTGATGCCCATTCTATGAGGCATGGCTCTGACCTTTGGTCGAGCAGAGTCTGTGCACTGGGTGGTTATGAAACCCATGTTGTTCGGTGAGTTGGGTGAGGGTTGGACACTCCTTTGATGCCAGGAATGTGTAAGAAACAAAATGGTAGCCCACTTTTCTCCTCATCAGCCACCAGTGTTTGTTTATGAAAGTCCAGCCACTTTCTCAATCTATTGCTGCTTGCAAAAGTTCAAGATCGTCCTGTAGGGTCAGACATGCTGACAACTCACCTGCCTCCTCTTGGGTTACATTGTTTAGCTTCCTGTTGTGGTCCATATTCAACTCACTTCTTGATCCTTGCCTTTGAAGATCAGATTCCTAGAATAATCACCCATGTCTGTTTCATTTGCCTCTTGTCTTTGTGATAGAGGATCTGTGTAACATGTCCCCTAGTCCTAAATCTTGCAAAAAGTCCTTCAGTGAGGTTTTTTTTTAACGCTTTCAAGATGTGATTATTTTATCTTGAAATTTTGTTGAAACTCTTTCAAATTATAATTATTTTATCTTTGAATTTTGTGTGTTCAATAATGCGATATATTTTGAAAATCATGAAAAACCATTTTTTTTAGGTAATAGATTTTTACACCAATAGAGGGGCAGCTAAGAAGTCTCAGAAATCTCTGACACTGGAGTCTGTGGAATGAGACCTAGTTGTTTCAGATTCACAGTCCCTATCAAATGGCAGTATGCAATAAAAGTGGGTTAAAAGCTTCCTACAGAAGCCCAGATGTGAAAATAGAGTTGGTACTGTCTGATTCAGGAGGGGCCCTGATGGTCCTCCAAGGTAGGCATTGGGCTGTTACATACAAAGTTGGTGGTTCAAACCCACTGGCTGATCTGCGGAAGAAAGATGAGGTTTCTGCAATGATTGATAGTATCACAATGAGTTGGAATCGATTCAATGGTAATAGGTTTTGTATATTCTATGCATCTTGAAAAGGTTAAATTTGGCTTACTGCCGAATCATGCCCTTCTTTATCATATTATCTCAGCTGGACTCAGTCATCAACTAGCAGTTGGTTTGTTTCTCATTAGCCAGTTTTACTTGGATCCTCAGTAAACACTGGCAGGAAGCAGCAGTCAATAAATCAAATGATGTATTGAAAATCTGCTGTCCAAGACGTCGGGAAAGTGTTGAAGAGCACGGCTGCCTCTTTGAGGATTACATTGTGTGTGACTTTGCTGCAATATTTTCAGTCTCATCATAAGCCTGTGGAATCTGGATGACAGCAAAAGAGTCAATGGATTTAAAGCATGGCTTTGGTGATGAATCATGAAAGTACCATGGACTGCCAGAAGAACAAACACATCTGCCTTGAGGAAATGCAGAGAGAATGCATGTTCTTAGAAGGGAGAATGGAAATACCTTTTCTCATTTTCATGGGCATGGAACAGGTTTGAATATAACAATTTCATAAGGGTTCAGGAGTGACCAATGCTCCCTCTTATTGTGTAAAGGATCTTTAGGAATAAGAGCTTACTCAACAGCACCTAACACTGACAGTTCGCACGTCCTGCCATCAATTATTTTATATACTGCTGGAGTTTTCATCTTAAAAAGAAAGAAATATCCTGATATGTAAAGAGTTTTATATCTGGTTATTATTGCCTATCTTGCCATCCCATTCCAAAACACTTTAATTTCTCCCAATACAGAACCCTCTTTTTCCTCCTGCTGTATTCAGAAGGACTGGAAGGACCCTTTGAGTCAGCATGGGAGATTGGATGGTCCTGCTTTCTACCTCTATTCCAAACACAGAGCTGGAATAAATCATTTGTCATAACTGCCAGATGAGAATGAAAGCGGGTAATTGATCTTAAAAGTAAGAAAGGTAAATCTGTAGAGGTTCCTGAAATCCAGAGTGGCCACCCTCATTTGCTCAGAAAGGCATTCGGAGAGGTTATAGGACTTCAGGTGGGTTTTCATAACCATTGATTAGAAGGAGTTAAGACTCTCAGGAAAGTGTCATTGAAGTTTGTGGATAAAGTAACGAACTAAGATTCATCTTGCCTACTAGTGGTGACCTCCAACCAAACTGTTCCCCATGCCAGAGATGCAACATCTAACACGCGTTCTGCTGTGGATAATGTGTAGAAGGTCGTCAGCAATGAGAAAGGAGTTATTCCAACTTGTGGTTGGAATGAATGTGGGGCCCAATTTTGACAATTTTTCAGTGAGAAAACCATGAGCTGAGAAATTAACTTCAAATATTTGATTAGTATAACCAGTGCACCTCATTAGAGCCAGTGAGAGGCTCATATAAAATCTGCATACTGGCATGTTTTCATTATCATACCCTACCGGAAAATGGATTCACATTTAAGACAAGTGCAACAATTTTAAAAAGTGAAAGAACAATGAAGCTAAGTGTGGGTTTCGCAAATGTCAAACTAGCAATTCAAAGCATTCTGAAAACAATTTTAAAGGAGTGTGTTTCAGTTATTTGAAATTTTGAAGGAAGGATGCAACTCTATTGCAAACCAAGCTCAAATCCACTGCCATCAGGTTGATTGTGACTTTCAGTTACCTTAGATAGGGTTTCTGAGATTCTAATTCTTTCTGAGAGAATACAGCATCCAAGGCTCATGTAAGTCTATTATGGAAGAACAAACATAAACATAAATAAATACTGTAGTAGATTAGAAAGCGAACCCAACAGAAACATGGATAGCAGTGACTTTGTTCCCAGCATAATTTGGGGGTCCAGCTGCATTGGACTTTTAGGTTGATGACATCCTCCAAGAACTGACCATCTGAATGGCCACTCAAAATCTGGAGCGCAGCAGAAGAAAATGAGTTCTTCCCAGGAAGGAAGATCGCCAAGTACTGAACCTGATCTTAAAGGTCGCTCATGAATCACACCAGCAAGTGGCCTCCCTTCTGTTCTCTTCACCTGCACCTGCCCTGACAATCTTATAGAAATAGAATGATGCTTTGGAGTTAGATTGTTCTTCTCAGTGAAACCAAGCGGAAACCTGTCGTGGAGCACATCTAGAGACCACTGGTTCTCGTCCAACATTTGAAGCCATATTTGGTTGTCTCAGATGGTAGCGTGCTACTGACACCTAGAGGGATGAGGGCAGGGAAGCTGCTAATTATCCTAGAAAGCCCAGCCCAGCCCCGTAGAAATAAGACTCATCCCGCCCAAATGTCAAGAGTGTACAGGCAGAAAAACCTTGCCGCTCACAAAGTGCCAAGATTTAAGTATTGCAAATCTTGATAATGTTACATATACTTCTCTGACTTTTTCTTGTATTCCAAATGTAGCCTCCACCACTTCTTCCGGATAAACTCCCCTGTGTGAGCCTCTGTAACAGAGCAGGAATGGCAGTGGCCGTGAATGAAGGGCACTGGTGTCAGGAGGAGAGTTGGAGGAGTTATCAGAGTGATTCTTTCCCTCATCTTACTTAGTGAGAGATGAAGGACTCTGACCAAATTTGATGAAGCCCAGGACATGAAACTGCCCCAAATGTGACTCATTGTCAAAAAGCTCTTCATTTAAGAAATAAAATTGTATTGAGATCTAAATATAATACATTTTAAAAAACGGTGGAAGAAGGCGAGAGACGCAGTAAAGGTGCTGTTAAGTTATTGTTCCTATTTTATAGTGTAGAAGTTAATAAATGCCATTCAAATTTGATAAATATGGAAGTATCACTGACACATATTTTATAGTGTTAATAGATATAGCAAAAGCACACATTATTGAAACAATGGGGTTTTAAAAAATCTCTTAACTATAAGCATATACTACAGGCAAGGCTCTTAGTTACAAATGTTTGACTTGTAGACAATGCCTATTTTCCTCTAATGTTATGTAAATTTGCCCTCACTTTGAAATGATTGAAACAACATCTACTTGCAACAATTCTTCACAATCACTTTCACTTGCTGCATTTGCAGCTTTTGAATTACTGAAGCGACTTTGAATTTTTTTTCTCGAATTTAAGGTTAAACAAGAGCCTTTGCACCCTGTTTCTGACTTACAGATTCAACTGAGCAGCACACTTAGGTAGGGATCTCCTATGTACTAGGAAACTGCCTGCATTTCTCAATGGAAAATAAAACAATTTTAATAGCAAGTACTTGCATGATTAATATTGTGAATATAAATGGAATCATCTTTCTGGAAGGCAATGGAGCAGAAGTCTTAAAACATTTTAGGCCATCTTACCCAGTAATTCCACTTTGAAATACTGAATTTATCCCTAGGAAATAATTAGCGGTGCAAAGAAAGATTTATAGTCACGAATATTCATTCAAGTTTTCTTTATACATAACAGTTAAAACAGTTATAATTTAAGTGCCATCATAGAAATTAACCAAATGCAATATGGAACATCTGAACAAAGAAATGTGAGGTACAATTTAAAATTCATGTTATCAAATATTACTCAGTGACACAAACAAAAAGTGATTACAATATAGTGTCACATAGAAGGAGCTACTATCTAAAAATAGCCTATAATTAACTTTGCTTATATATGCACACATCTACATAAATACATAGACATAAATATAGATGTGATCATCAAAAAGTATTTTTATACCCAAATAATTTTCCCTAAGAGAAAAATAAGCTTAGCTATTGAATTCCAGGAGAACTATTTTGTCCTAGGAATAATGACTTGAGTTCTGTGTTGATTCTTCTACATGTTTCTGTAACACAATATTTAATAAACAAAAATGCATTTTAAATAATGTGAAGTTATTGACTGAAACGTTATAAAATGCAATTAAGCCTATTGGTTAAAAATGCAGATTATATGTTATGGGGAAATTAGGCAACTCAACAAATAAAATAAATCAATAAATTAATAGACTATATTTATTGGCTATTGGGATAGTGGCTATTTTTAACTTTCTTGTTGATCTATATTCCAAACAGGAGGGACCTTCAACAAATTCATGAAAAAAATTCCATGATCTTTTTGCTCCAGTTTTCCACAAATCTTCTGAAGCTCTCTCACTGTCCATAGAAAGAAAAACAACATCCTCATGGTGCGTACCTGGTATTTTCTCCCCAGTGATCCACTCACGCACATGCTGGTAATTATATTGTTATTTTCCCATGGGCAAGTTTCTTGTCTGCCATGCCCTGATCATATATGTGACTTTAGTGAAGCTTTAGTCAAGCATCTAAGGGTGGCTCACGTAAACGAGGACAGGTCATTTTCTTTGAGCTAAGGATCGATTCAAGGAGCATCATATGCAACTTCGATTTCAGAAGAGGACGTTTTTCTCTGACTGAACAGGTACCTGGTACAGTGTGAGATGTGAGTTTCTGTCTCAGATTCTACAGATGCGAGCCGGGTTGCATGGAAGGACACAGAAGAGAGTGGCGGTGGAAAGAGAGTGAGCTACAGAGAGAAGGAGAACTCGTCCCTGGGCTGATCAATCGAGACCTTCAGTGGCCTGAAAGGTAGTCTAACCTCTGGGATCTCAGGTATGCAGTCAATACTGCATTGTTTTATTGGTGAGCTTGTAGGGGCATGGTTTTAAGTCACTGAAAATCAAATTTTTCTAAAGTGAACTTGATAAATATTTATGTCTTGTGATCTCTTAGGTCTTTGGTAGTAGTTTGTTTTGAAAATCTTGGTCTTTTTTATCATGTATCTCTGAAAAGAATCATAAAGGATTATTTTGCAGAATGTTTTATTATATTGGAGCTATTTTTCTCCCTTGATTTGTATAGAAATCAAGGTACTCATTTTTTTCCATTAGGAAAAACACCTAAGTTTCTGGTGCTTCATCATATCTCTGTAAACCCCCTAAAATTTATCTTAATGAAGAACACAAATGGAACATATACAACATTTTCCCCCTAATTTAATTCAGCCTTTACTCTCAGCTCCATAGGAGAATCGTGCTCCTTTGCAATTACCTTAGGCAGAATATAGAGAAAGCCATTTCTTGAATAAAAGTTTGCTCCTTTGTGACAAAAACAGCAAAATAGAACAGAGGAACCCCTAGAGCTACCCTGTCAAACATTAACTTCTGAGAATTTTCTGTCCATAATGTTGATTTTATCCACATCAGACATTGCCTCCTTTTTCATTCTATATACCTCCTTGGATTAAGGACAAGTCCCAGCTTAGTCAAGGCAGAATCAATAAGAACACAGTGTGTAATGTCAAGTGCCACTCCGAAGCTTGGATTCTGAGTCCATCTTTCTGATATGATTGTCTGAAGTTAACTGGTCAGAGCAGTACAGGAAGAACCTCACTCAAAGTATTTTAGACCTATTAGCTGTGGTATTTACCAATTGTTTGACATTCTCGAAGAACAATATCCTGATTTCCATTAGTAAAGGTTTTGCCTTTTTATAATTTTAATGGAAAGCACTGCTAATCCCCTGCAGACTTTGTCTGCTTGCTTAGTATCATTGGAATTTCCCACTAACACCACTCTGCTACTCAGCCGAGGTCATAAGATCCACCCTCCCTCCGTATGCACTGTGGTGAGTTCGCTCAGATCTTTGGAAACTAATGAGCTTTTCATGCATAGGAGTGATGGAGTACCGAGGAATATAAGAATCAGGCCTACTGAGTCTTTCTTGATTGGCCCAAGCTAGAATCGGAATCTGATTTGAAAAAGGAGTTAGTCCTTGATGACCTGATGGTCTTTCTTTGCATGTGTGCACTGTGCAGCTTGGAGGCGGGCTCCCCGGTGTGAAAGGAAGTAAGAAGCTTTTAAGCCTGTTCCCTTTGTGTTTGTCTTCAGTTTGATTTTGACTTCCATCATTACAGTTGCTGACAGAACCGTGTCTTATAATTTTTCCTCTAAGTTCAATTTTAACTGTACCACATTTGATGATGCTAATTAACAAGCACCCATCTCCAAACAATCTGGGACATTATACATATGAATAAATAAAAATTAAGCCAAACTGGGCTAAATGCCCAGAAAAACCAGCAGGCACAATCTCTCATAGACACCAGAGGACATGTAGACAGTGTAACCTGGAAAACTGGGACAGCATAGGACTGTCTTGGATGTTTTGGGATTTCATTAGTTTTCTGTCCTTGACGTGATACAACCTTTCCACTTTTTTACCAATGGCTTTTTGTGAAAAATATTTGAGCTTTCCTTTTCTGTCTGATAGGTCTATCTATCTTACACAGATTCCTGATGTTGTCTGCCATATAACTAAAACCATTGTCATTGAGTTGATTCCCATTCATAAGAATACTATGTAGGATTTTCAAGTCTAAATCATTATGGAAGCAGATAGCTTAGTTTCGCTCCCTCAGATTGGCTCGCGGTTTTGAATCATCAACCTTACAGTTAGCAGCCCAATGATTACCCAACCGCACCAACCGAGCACCACTGAAGTGGCCATTGCCAGCACAATAGCTAACCTCAAACACCACCAGGGGTGTGTGTGTGTGTGTGTGTGTGTGTATGTTTGTGTGTAAGAGAAGCTCAGTCAGTCAGATGTGAAATGTTGTCTGATTTTGAAAGATTCAAAATATGACTCCTATTCAAGCTTTTGACAAATATGCCTGGCACAGGAACAATCCTTCTGGGTAACGTCTAGTCTGGCCCTTGCACTCCCTTGGAGTTTTGAATACACTGATAGCGGTAAGGACAGAAGAGGACAATGTTTCATACGATGGTTTCTAGTCTCTCCTCATATCACATGTCACCCTCTTCAGCACATTCATTCCAGCTGTTAGATGGCCTATGTGCCTCAGTCAGACCATTTCACGTACGCAGTAGCCATAGATCAATCAGCCAACTTTTCCAAGTGATGCCTATCATATTAATGCTTTTTGAAAATATTAAGTACTTTGAGAATGTACTTTTTCTCAACTGATATGGGTAATTTGAATTTATCAGAGCATTGGATATTCTATGCCTGGATCTTTAACTTTTTTTTAATCAGAGAAATGTAAGTAAAAGTAGACATGATATATATTTTTTCTGGACACTGAGATACTATTTGCCTATCAAGTTATTCGGTGTCATCGAGTACATTCTGACGCACCCCAACCCTAAGTCTAACAGAAAGACATATGGCCTGGTCATCCGCACAATTATTACATTTGAGCCCATTATTGCAGTCATTGTATGGATCTATTTTGTAGAGCTCTGTCTCTTTTATGTTGCCCTTCTACTTTACCAAGCATGTCTTTTTCCACGGATTGGTCTTTCCTGATACCATGTCCAAAGTACATGAAATGAAATCTTGCCATACTCGAGAACAGGGAGCCTATTCGTCTTCCAGACAGATTTGTTTGTTCTTTTGGCCATCCGTGGTGCTTTCAATATTCTTCACCAACATCATAGTTCAAGTGAATCCTTTCTTCTTCATTGTTTCTTAGCCAATGACCAACTTGCCCAGGCATGTGGGGAGATTGAAAAAGCATGGCTTGGGTTGGGCACACCTTATTTCGCAAAATGACGTCTTTGTTATTCAAAACTTTAGAGTCTTGTGCAGCATATTTACCTAATGCAGTGTGTTATTGGATCTCTCTTTTTTAAAACTCAGTTTATTAGGGGCTCATACAACTCTTAATCACAATGCATATATACATCCATTGTGTAAAGCACATTTGTACATTCATTGCCCTCATCATTCTCAAAACATTTGCTCTCTATTTAAGCCCTTTGCATCAGCTCCTCATTTCCCTCCTCCCTCCCCGTTCCCCGCCCCATGAACCCTTGATAATTTATAAATTATTACTTTGTCATATCTTGCACTGTCTGACGTCTCCCTTCACCCTCTGTTTCCAGAGCATTGATTGTGGATTGTCGCAAGATGAAATCCTCGACAACTTCAATCTTCTCTCCGGTTATCATGAGGTGTGAGGGGGTTTGTGTTCTTCACATGGAGTTGTCTTCCTTGTTGAGCCTGCAGTCTTGATTTTCATCAGTAAGTGCTCCATGTCCTTCTCCTTCAGAACATGCGAGGTTGTGTCATCTACATATGTCAGCTTCTTCACCAGCCGCCCTCCAATCTTGATGCCATTTTCTTCTTCAGATAGTTCAGCTTCTATGGTTATTAACTCATCATGCAGATTGAATAAGCATGATGATAGGATACAACTATAATTCATACCTGTCATGATTTTAACCCGTGGAGCATTCCCTTTTCTGTTTGCACAACTGTCTCTTGATCCATGTATACATCCCATGGGAGCATGAGGAAGTGTTGTCGAATTTCCCTTCTTCTCAAGGCTATCCACACTTTGTTATGATCCAGACAGTTGACTGCTTCTACTTACATAACACACCTCTTTCTGGCTTTGTCTGCTTTCACCTAAGATACAGCTGGCATCTGAAAGAATATCTATCCTTTGTTCCATATTCTCTTCCGAATCCTGCCTGAATTTCGGGCAGCTCCTTGTCAATGTACTGCTGGAGGGGTGTTGAATGATCTTCAGCAAAATGTCATTTGCATATAATAACAATGAGATTATTACATAATTTGAATATTCTATGGAGCCACCCTTTTTTTGGGAAGGTGGCTCTTTCAGTTAGTTGGCCAGGTAACTACCTTCCAAATTTCTTGTAATAGATGAATGAGTATTTCCAGTGTTCCATCAGCTTGTTGAAACATTTCAATTGGTATTTCTACAATTCCTGGAGCCTTGCTTTTGACCTTCATTGTAGCTTGGACCTGTTCCTTCTGTATAATTGGTTCTTGATGATACACTGTGGATGAGTTCATTTTATTCCAGTCACTGTATGCTCCATCACTTTTCTGTCATTTTGTTGTATTTTGGCACCTGTGATTCTGGAAGCTCTATCATTAGTATTTTAAATACAAGCAGACTCACCCTAAGAACTTCAAGTAGATATATAAAAGTGCTCATGACTTAGCAGTAACTGCCAATGTCATTGGAATGAGGGCATGTTATAACTTAGGGATCTACCTATAGCTGTACCAGAAGAATAAATTAGACTTTGCCTTTTCTGGGCTTAGGCACTCAAGAGATAGAGAGGCTCACTATTTGGAAAAATGAAGGCTAGTAGTCTGAAAAGATAAAAGACTAAGACAAATAATACAAATAAATGAGGAAGTAATGTTTTAATGAGCCTGGTTTCAGTTAAAGGCATGTATGGGATTAGATATGCAGGCCAGTGTGGGCCAGTGCAGCATTTCCTTCCATTGGACATATACTCAGGGTGTGTCAGAATAGACCTAATGGCTCCCCACAGCAACGAAGGGACAAGGAGGACTTTCTTGTAAAAAGGGGATTTAAATAGAACACTAAAAGCTATGTAGAGATTACCTGGTCAAAGACAGAAGTGGATCACTGAAGGCAAAGAAAATATGAAGGGCAAGTTTGGGCAATGAGAGCACGTCTTTGAGGCATAGAGAGGAAAACATGCCATATACCCTACATGTAGAAAATGAAGAGAAATGGAAAAAAATTGGAGAGGTCAGGAAAGTTTGGGGGATTTTGTCAGGTTATCAGGAAACCATTGGAGGGCTTTAAACAAGTTTAGCTTTAAGCATGGTTAGATCAGCTTTTGAAAAAAAATGGTTTAAGGTCAACTCTCAGCAATGCTCTAGTGAGTCCATGAGGACACTGAGGTTGGACATGCTGTTCCTAGGCCCTGCCTACTGTGAGTGAACTGTGGAGACATCAGAAAAACAGGGATGAAGTGGCTAACGTGGAGGGAAGGAATGTGGCCTCTCCATAAGGACTAACATGCTAACGTATCAATTTTCCAGTTTATTTATGTATGTGTGTGTGTGTAAGTGTGTGTGTGCTCTATTTTGGCGTTAATAAAGATGGCTTTCCATGGTGCCACATAAGAAAACAGAAAGAGTTATTTGCTTCAATTGGCTCAGGCACAGGTGTTATTATAATTGCTGAGATTATTTGCATATTAACTTTTAATGATGCATTTAAAAAAACTCATCCCATTTAATGACTAAATCAAAAAATTCATTTTTTTGCAAGTGCTGGCCAATGTTATGGTAATTCCCAAGCTGCAACTTATTTAAAACACATCATTTCAGTTTTAATATTTTTATGTATATAAAGTTCCCTGCTCCCAGAGGGAAAAGATATAATTCTGACTGACTGAACACTAGCTAAACAGAATGTGTGTGTTAGTCTGGGTTGACTTGAGAACCAAAGCCAGCCATGCTCATATGTGTATAAGAGAGAGTTTTATGTTCAAGAGTAATTGTATATTAAGAAACCATCCTGGCCCAGTCCAGATCAAATCCATAAGTTCAATATCATCCCATCACCCGATATTAGTCCATATGTCTGATACTAGTCCTTAACGTCTTCTATAGACTCCCTTAACACATGCAATGATGCCGAAAGCAGAAAGATCACAGGCCAGTGGGTGAAAAGTCTTGTGGAAACATCTCAGTGCTGGAGTGGCTTTCCATGTGGCTCTTCCAGCTCTGGGGCTCTGGCTGTCATCAGCATGGCTTCCTGTGGCTTGTCAATGGAAAATGAAGCAGTGTGTGTGTGTGTGTATTTGTGTTGCATGCAGGGAGGAATACAGGTGTTCCCAGAATCCTCATGAGAATGCCATGTCCACACGGAGGCATCATTGGCTATGACCTGTTGACAGACTAGATTCCACCTCTTCGCTCAAGTTGACAGATGATGTAACTGCCATAGTGGAAAAAAGATGAATGATAGCAACAAACATAATTTCAAACGAAGAAAGAGATTTCATTTCCCCCACAAGGAAACAAACAATTTCTACTTGTGCTATATCTGTGGTATATTTCTTTACCTGTTCTTATTACAATAGGCCCTCTAGGCAGGTCATAGAGGTCCCTAGTGGCACACACATTTTTCAGGGGACTTCTAACCTAAGGGTTGGCAGTTTGGACACACTGAACAACACCATCAGTCAGAATAAGATTGGGATAACTGTGGACAAACTTGCCAATTCTAGAATACTTAATTATACTAGAAGACTTAACCATAGTCATATGGAGCATATACCTAGACCAGAAGGTAGCTATTCACACAGAACAAGAACGTTTAGTGCTCTGGATGGTTTAAAATCAAGAAAGATATGTATCAGAGCTGTGTCCTTTCCCCCTACTTGTTCAATAGGCACGTGGAGCAAATAATCCGAAAAGCCAGGTCACACGAAGAACACTGCACCACGTTTGGAGGGAAGCTAATTAACAATATGCGATGTACAGATAGCATATTGCTTTCTGAAAGTAAAGCGAACTTGAGGCAGTTACCTAGGAATATTAAAGACTGTAATTTGAGTATGGAATTATTGTTGTTGTTGTTGTTGCTAGTTGCCACTGAGTTGGCAACACATAGTGACCCTATGCACAGCAGGGCACAGATCTGTGCCCTCCTCACAATTGCTCCTAAGCCTAGCCCATCATTGCAGCCACTGTATCAGTCCAGCTCCTTGAGAACCTTCCTCTTTTTCACCGCCCTTCCACTTTCCTAAACATGATGTCCTTCTTCAGGGACTGGTCTCTCGTGACACGTCCAAAGTGTGTAAGATGAAGTCTTGTCATCCTTGCCTCTAAGTAGCACCTTATCTTACTTCTTCCAATATTTATCAGTTTGTCCTCTTAGCAGCCCGTGGTGCTTTCAATATCCTTCTCCAGCACCACACTTCAAATGCATCTATTCTTCTACCGTCTTCCTTTTTCAATGTCCAACTTTTACATACATACGAGGAAATGGAGAATACCATGGCTTGGATCAGACAGCCTCAAAACAACAATCTTTCTCCTCAATATTCTAAAGAGGTCTTGGGCTGCAGCTTCACTTAATGCAGTACCCCACTGGATCTCTTCATTGCTGCTTCCAGGAGCACTGGTTGTGGATCCATGTAAGATAAAATCCTTGACAACGTCAAACTTTTCTCTATTAGTAATGAAGCTACCTATTGCTTCAATTGTGAATATTTCGATCTCTTTACATTGGGTTGTAATCTATACTGAAGGTTGCAATCCTTGATGTTCATCATCAAGTGCTTCAATTCGTCCTCACTTTCAGCAAGCACATTTGTGTCATCTGCATATTGCAGGTTGTTAATAAAGCTTCCTCCAGTCCTGATGCCACATTCTTCTTCATATGATTCAGCTTCTCCGATGACTTGCTCAGCATACAGGTTTAACAGGTATGGTGAGAGGGTACAACTCCGTCACACACTTTCCCCAATTTTAAACCATGCAATATTCCCTTGTTCTGTCTGTTCACACAACTAGCCCTTGATCCAGGTACAAATTCCAAATGAGCACAATGAAGTGTTGTGGAATTCCCATTCTTCTCAAGGTCAGCCACCGTTTGTAATGGGCTACACAGTGGAATGTCTTTGCAGAGTAAATGAAACACAAGTAAACATGTTTCTGGCATTATCTGCTGACAGCCAAGATTCAACTGACATCAGCAGTGATATGCCTCATTTCACATCCTCTTCTGAATCTGACTTGAACTTCTGGAAGCTCCCTGTCAATACACTGCTGCAACCATTCTTAGAAAAGCGTAAGCAGCATTTTACTGTATGGGACATCAATGATACAGTTCTATAGTTTGAGAACTCTAATATGACACCTTCTATTGGAATGGGCACAAATATAGCTCCCATTCAGTCGGTTTGCAAAGGAGCTGTCTTCCAAATGTTCTGGCATAGACAAGTGGGTGCTTTCTGGGCTTCTTCAGCTTTCTGTGACATTGAAATGGGCAGTCCATCAATTCCAGGTGCCTTGTTTTTGGACAATGCATTCAGCACAGCTGGTTGGCAGAATGACACATATGCCTCTGGGTGGACTCAAATTGCTAAATGAAAAATTAGTAGACAAATGTGTTAACCATGGGAATACCCTCTAGCTATCTGCCAGTATAATAATAGCAAGGTTGTATGGTGAGTCCCATAGTTTGATGACACCTGCTGACCCAGGCACCTTATATAAACAACTGCAGAGTAAGTGTAAACATCTATGGTTAATGAGGGGAGGGGCATCTTTATTAGGGAGAATTGTATAGACATTCAGGGAGATCTAAAATGTTCTAAAATGTGTGCTTCTTTATATGGTAAGTTAATAGACATCCATCTGTAGCCTTAAGAACAAACACCCTGCATCAACCTTCACAACATCATAACAACAAACACAGGGAAACGTAATATTTCTTTGTGTCAGACAACCCAAAAGGTTTTTCTTGGGTAAGCAGAGCTCTATAAATACTTTGAACTTTGATTTTCATTTTATCCAGAGGGTCCCCTCCAAGTGCTTGTCATAAGGAAACGCTGCTGCCCGTGTTTAGCTGTTCTTTGGAAAGTTAAGTCAGGAGCAGCAGCTGTGCACCAAGGTAAGCCCTGGGACCCCAAATGTGAAGGCTGTCGAAAGAAGGTGCTTGACAAGCAGGAATCTGTGGATTTCAAAATGTAGGCGGTATAGATCGGAAAGGACCACATTTAAAACACACAAGCACAGCCCACATTGCTCAAATTTGGGAGCATTATCTGCAGTACAACTGTGAGAATTCTGAAAGAAACCCAGATATCATGTTCCCTGAGGAACTGAGGGAAATGGGGTGGGGGTGGGGCAAAATGGCAAAAGCCTATTTCGGGTTTGGTGGCAAAGGGGAGGAGTACAGCATGTTTTCTTTGAACAGGTGTGAAAGTTATATTTAGTTACCCACTTAAATGAAATGTTTGAGAATCTTTTGTTAAAGCATCAATAAAATTTCCCCCTAAATTTCTTCCCTGTTGTTTGATCATTTGTGACATCACAAATAGGTTTCCCAGCTGGCAAGTAACTGTTTTTATTGCATAAAAACTAGTGCAACGAGAATGTAAAACACTGAAGTATTTGAACCTTGGCTGACATCTGAATAATTTAAGATTGAAGCTCATATCCTTATGAAAAAAGGTGCAGTTTGAGGAGAAAATAAAATGACAGAAATAAAGCAGATATTTAATCTCATCCAAAAGAAAATAGGTCTTTATTTTATGCATGGAAAAACCTCGTGAATATTCATTACATAGGAAGAACTGTTTCTTCCCACCTCCCAGTTAATTGTTACAAACACAAAGTAAAGATTTTATGCACTAACATATGGGAAAGGGAGGAAATTTCTTCCCAGTGTCTCTCAGGAAGTTTGTTTTTCATAATTCAAAATTAGGAGAAAAACTGGTTAAGAAATTGGGAAAGTAGGGAAGAGGATTATTGTTCTCTTGAGAAAAATAAAGCTTAAAAACGCACACAGAGACAGTTGCTCTAAAGAAGTGACTGGCATTACTCTTGAAGCTGGCACAGGGAGCTAAGATAAAAATCAGTATTTCCAGATATGGGACACTCAAAGTTGGAGAAGCAGTTCTTTTGCTTGTGGTGGCTGATATACATGCTTGAGGCCTAGCTTACTGCCAACACAAGTCACTCTCACAAATAAAACAAGTATGGATATGTGTGTATAGTATATTTTACAGTATTGGTGATGTTACAAGAAATAACACATATTGAAAGGGAACTAATTCCTAAGTAACAATTCCCACTCCTGATTCAGTGTAGTGCTGCTGAATAATACACTATTTGAAAGTTACTCAATGTTTGCTTGCGTGTTCCAGTATTTGAATAGCCAGATAGACCAAAGAAAAACTGTGAAGGTAAAATGAGAATATTGTGGAATACCCTGACGTAAAAAGAGAAACTTATTGAAAATCAGATATAGCCAGAGAAATGAAACTTCAATGGTAAAATAAAAACCAAAGTGGCAGTTATTGATCCAAAACAAGAGGACAATATATGATCTAAAATATTTTTCTGAAACAAAGGTAAAAATTATCAAGTAGGAATAATTCATTATTTGTTTTTTATACTTTATCTAAATCCCAAATTTGTGTGAACTTAATCTTTCAATATTCAATTGCTTTTATAAGATCTGCTTTGTGTTACAATTCCCTCCATTTAATATACTTTGTTATCCAACAGTAGGTCATCCAGAAACAGTCTTCAAGAATGTATTGAAGTAAATACTCCTATCATAATATCAAGCCATGCATTTATTGTTACTTTTCATAAAAGAAAAGCTGTGAAAATCAGTATCAGAAGTCCTCATGAGTTATTTTAATGTCCACTAATTATTCTTTTAAAATATGTGGATGATGCTGTGGAAAAAGTAGCATAGCACAATTTTGAGAATTTCTGAAAAGTTACAGAAATTTATATTTATCATTTTTAATTTCCAAAGGTTAATATTAATGAAAATAACCTCTTTTTGGAGTTTGGGAGTATTAGGTGAGTGACGTTCTGTTTCTGTAAATCATAGATTAAAGGAGAATTTATCTTAGAAATAAAATGAAAGAGTAGATATGCATTTAACTTAATTGATATAATGATTCCTAATGTGCTGAATTCATTAACTACAATTCATACTCCCTTGGATGTCAGGCACTTGTAGCTCACTTAATCATTCCTTCATTGAACAAATAGTGTCTAGTCCCTGCCAGACACAGCTGTAGACTCTAGGGATGTGGGACTGAATTCAACCAGTCAGAAGATATTTCTACTCTGAAGGGGAAGACTGCCAATGAACAAGAAAATGAATATAAAGCATGATGTCATATCTATTTTGAAGTCATCAATGAAGAAGTATAATTTTTTTCCTTTTCTTTTGTCTGCCTCCATGGAGGGTAAGGTGAAGTTGAGGGAAGCTCTGAGATGGTCCTTTGCTAGTTCAACGCTCTGTGTGGATCCACATTTCAATGATATCCCTACCTTGCACATCTCTTCACACAATATCTAGGGATCTAGCAAATCTCAGCTGCCATTTGTCTGTGTGGTGACTGGCGTTGCTGTGATGCTGAATGCTATGTAATGGGTATTTCACATACTAGCAGAGTCACACAGAGTGAATAGGTTTCAGCAGACCTTGTAGATAAAGAACTAAGAAGAATTGGGCTGTATACGTCACAAGAATTGGCCACTGAAAATCTTATGGATTAGCATGGAAACATTGTCAAATATGGAAAACCTCGGACCATTGGCAGTGATAGTGCCAGGACATGAGTCCCTCAGATCAGAGGGACGCAAAATATGACCGGGAAGAAGTAACCACATTGCTGTGATGGAGTAAAGGCCACGGGAGTAAAGGCATTGGGGCTTTCATTTGCTAAGGGGCACAATTCAAAATAAGAAGAAGTAGCTCTAAACACCAATTAATAATCAGAACTTTGAATGTACAAAATCTGAATCGAGGAAAATGGGAAGCTGTCAAAAGTGAAATGGAACACATAAAGATCAATATTCTAGGTTTTCCTAATCTGAAAGAGTGGTATTGATCATTTTGAACCAAAAAATCAATCATGTGGTTTATTACGCCTGGGATGACAGCTCTGAGAGAAATAGGGTCACATTCATCATCAAACAGAATATCTCAAGATCTTTCTTGTGGACCAATGCTGTGTGTGATCGGATTAGATGTATCCAATGAAATGCAGTCAGTACAACTAGTATTCAAATGTATGCACCACCTATGAAAACGAATAATGCAGAAATTGAAACATTCTACCAACGTTTTTTGTCTGAAATGGGTCCAACATGCAATCAAGATGCATGACAATTATAGGCCATTGGAATACAGAAATTGGAAACAAAGAGAAAGGAAGAGAAGTTGGAAAATATGACCTTGGTGATAGAAATGAAGCTGGAGTTTGAATGATAGAATTCTATGAGACAAATGACTTCAAACAAAATACCTTTTTCAGCAACACAAAAGGTTGATGCAATGTACAGGAATCAAATTTACTACATCCGTGGGAAGGGTTGATGAAGTTCAATATCAGTAACTAAAATTAGGCCAGTGACTGTGGAACAGACCCTCAGTCGCTCATATGCATCTTCAAGTTGAAGTTTAAGAAAATTAAAACAAGTTGATAAGAGCCAAAATACCATGGTATTTCCCACTTGAATTTTGAGAACATCTCAAGAACAGATTTGACACATTTAACACTAATGACAGAAGGCCCAATGAACTGTGGGAAAACATCAAGAACATCACACATGAAGAAAACAAAAGGTCAGTAAAAAGACTGGAAAGAAAGAAAAGGTCAAAGGGGATGTCAGAAAAGACTTTGAAACCTACTTTTAATTTTAGAGTAGCTCAGACAAATGGAAGAAATGTAGAAGTCAAAGAGCTGAACGGATTTCAAAGGGCTGCTCAAGAAGACAGAGTAAAATGTTGAAAGGAAGTCCACAAGGGCCTAGAATTAGAAAGCCGGGAGGGAAGAAAACACTCAGCATATCTTAAAGGTAAAAAAAACTGAAGCAAAGCACTGCATTTTGCTCACGAGGAACCTGCACATGAACCAAGGGACAGTTATGTGAACACAGCAAGAGAATACTGCATTGCTTACAATCAGGAAAGGTGTGGTCAGGGTTGTATCCTCTCATTATACTTATTCAATATGTATGCTGAGCGAATAATCAGAGGAGCTGGATTATAAATGCAGAATGCAGCCTTAGGAATGGAGGAAGGTTTATTAACACTTGGTGATATGAAACGTGTTTATTAAAAGCAAAGAGGACTTGAATCACTTGCTGGTGAAGAGCAAGGATTGGAGTCTTCAATATGGATTATGAATCCATGTAAAGAAGACTAAATCCTCACAAATGGATCAGTAGAGAAAAGTTTGAAGTTGTCAAGGATTTTTGTCTTGCTTGGCTTCACAGTCAATGCTCACGGAAGCAGCAGTCAATAGATCACAGTCAAAGGACAAATCCCATTGGGTAAGTCTGCTGCACAAGACCTTTTTAACATGTTGAAAAGAACGGGGATTACCTTGATGACTAAGGTGCGCCAAAACTGAGACATGATATTTTCAATCACTCCATAGGCGTCTGCAAGTTGGACATTAAATAAGGAAGACTTAAGAAGAACTGATACCTTTGAATTGTGGTGCTGGCGAATAATATCGAATATACCGTGGACTGCCAAAAGAACAAACCAATCTATCTTTGAAGACATATGGCCAGAGTTCGGCTTCGAGGGAATTCTGGACATGTTGTCAGGAGCTAACAGTCCCTGGAGAAGGACACGCTGCTAGGTAAAGGAGAGGGGCAATGAAGAAGAAGAGGGCACTTCATAGGAAGGATCGACAACAGTGGGCTCAAACAGAAGAGCCATTGCGAGGGCGGCACAGGAGCAGGCAATGCTTCTTCCCGTGGGACCTAGTCACTGTGAGGTGGAACTAACTCCATGGTCCAAACAACCATAACAACAGACTTTTAGAGGAACCTGTGACACAGGTAGTTTGTACTTTACTAATAACCTACAGTTTGGCTGTTCAAACCCAGCCAGTGGCACTGAGGAAGGAAGGCCTGGCAATCTGCTTCCATAACCCTCATATCTATGAAAACCCTCCAGCTTCATTTCACTCTGCAACAGAGGTGTCTGAATCAATTTGACGGCCATGAGGTGGTTTTTTTTTTTTACACAAAATCTCAGACATTTCCACTACTTATGTGTGAAAAAATAGGAATCCAGTGAAGAAAAAGAATAAAGTAGAAAAGAAAGCCAAGAAGTACATGGAGGTAGAGGTTCAGACTTAGTTCACTACCAAGGAAGGCATTGCATGAACAATGATTTTATAGAAATACTGAAAAGAAAGCAATTTAGAAGCCCGGAACATATCAGGGGTTAAGAAAAAACATGGCAGGGTCAGGTGTGTACACGTTCTTGGAATGCTGGGTGATGGAATGAGGGCTGGAGTGAACAGAAACTGGGTAGTGCTGTGGTTGAGGAAGATATTGGAAGTGAATGATTTCAATGCCCCAGTTGGGAATTGGTGCTATTTTCCCCATGAGGTGGGAAGACATTTGAGAATTCTGAAAATGGAAGTTATATGTGTTTACAATTTTCTTTGTGATGACTCTGTCTAGTATATCACAAATAGACCGAAAGTTCAGCTGGAATAATCCAGCCGAGGTTCAGGTTAGATCCATGGGGACAGTGAAGGAAATGGTGTTTAGAGATCAGATTCTGAATACACTATTAACTCAGTCTCCTGGCTTTGCTAACTGATATCCTGCAGAGGATAGAAGAGTAAAATACGTTAATGATGATTCTAACCATGTGGGCAGATCAGCTGAAAGTTGAAAATTGTCATTAACAGACATTGGAGATTAGAGGCTTCAAGTGTTGATTATTAGGTGTTCATATTAAGCTTAAGGTGCCTAGTAGGCATACAAGTGGAAATGCCATTTGGATCATTATACCTTTTCTACTGAATGTGTGTTGACTCATAATGGCTCTATAGAACAGAGCCTGACTACTTCTTAGAATTTCCAAGACCATACGTTTTTATAGGAAAAGACTATGTCATCTCTTTCCTTTGGGGTAGCTGGTTGGGACACCATTACACACATATAAAGTGCAGGTGAAATGTTTGAACTGGGAATGAACATTGATAGTGGTTGGTATAAGTGATATTTAAAGCACAAGATTGAGTGAGACCATGTTGGAAATAGGTTTTGATAGAAAATAGAGAAGACACAAAATTGACCCTTGAAATACTCCATTTTTAGAAATAAGAAGTGACCAACAAAGGTGATTGAAAAGGAGATGGCAAGTGTGTATAAGAAAATCATTTTGAATAAAGTACTTGAGTGGAAGTCCAACGTCCATCTGCTGCCTTAATACCAAACCTATAAATATGTGAGTGTAGCTCTATTTCCCCACCATCTATATAGATATATTTACATATGTACATGCCTGTATTTAGACCGCTATAAATACCCTTACTCAATGCAAGAACACTTTGTTCTATCAATTTGGCATTCCATGATGCTCACCTTCCCAACAAGATCTCTGAAGACAAATGGCTTGCAGCCATGTGGCTCAGAAGCAACAAAGCCCACACGGAAGAAGCACACCAGCCTGTGTGATCATGAGGTATAGAAGGTACCAGATATCAGGCATCAAAAAACAAAAAAGATCATATCAGTGGGTGCCCACTGGCAAAGAGGGGCCAGATTTAAAGCCAGTGCCAGACGAATGCAGCATTCTGGCAAGGAGTGGAGAGCCAGTGGAGGGGCCTGAGGGCTCAGCCCCCATACCAGCTCTGAGGACAACTTCCCCTCACCCCAGAAGAATTTATTTGGCACTGAAGCTGCAGCTAGGGGAGAGGGGCATGTGTCTGATAAGAACAAATGGGAGCAAATGAAGGGGGAGGAAGAGAGAGTGGAGCACATCCTGGCCCACCAGGCCTGGAAGATGAGATCTCTGCTCTGAACAGCCAATGCACAGTGTGGACCATATGGCTCATCACATTAATAGACACACCGACTCTTGATGACCCAGGGCCCTAAGTAGAACAACACTGGAGACTCAGTGTCAGGACTGGTCCAGACTGACCCTGTGACACCGAGGCAAACCACTAAAAGCGTGCGGCAGAGCAACCGTGGGAGCAGAGCAGGGAGCCCCTTAGGGCGTACACAGGACAGACTCGGGCCAGAGCATGATACCCCATCGGACCTGACTGAAGGACATGCCTAGAGGTAAAAAATCAGACCTTGATCTATTTACAGGTTTTTCTTTCTTTTAATTAATTTATTCTTCTATGAGTAATTTGGTTCCTTTTGTGTTGTCATCGCTGTGTTCTCACTCATCGCCTATCTTGCTATGGCTTGATTTTTGGGGCATATTATTATCTCTACAGGTATATCTAGATAAGATAGTCTGGATGAATAGTCTGTAGGAGAAAACAACGGGACCAATGGTTCCGAGGGGACATGGGAGAGGGGGAGACAGGGGTAGGTAGGTGGTGCTGACCAACCCAGGGACAGGGGAGCAACAAGTGATCCAAAAATCAGTGGCAAGGAGGGTGTGAGAGGCCTGGTAAGGATTCAGCAAGGGCAAGGTAACCGAGAGAAATTACTGAAATTCAAATGAAGCCTGAGCATGATAGTGAGACAAGAGGAAAGTAAAAGGAAACAGAGCAAAGAACTAGGTGACAAAGGATATTTATAGAGGTCTAAAGACTGGAATGTACATTTGTAAATATATTTATATAAGAGTGTGGGAAACAGATCTATGTGTATATATTTATAGGTTTAGTATTAAGGCAGCAGATGGACATTGGGTCTCCACTCAAGCACTTACTCAATGCAAGAGCATGTTGTATTAAATTGGCATTCCAGGATGCACACCTGTGTGCATGAGCAAATGTGGTGAAGAAAGCTGATGGTGCCTGGCTATCAAAAGACTAGCGTCTGGGGTCTTAAAGGCTTGAAGATAAACAAGCGGCCATCTAGCTGAGAAGCATCAAAGCTCACATGGAAGATGCACACCAGCCTGTCTGACCATGAGGTGTAGAAGGGAACCAGTTATCAGATATCAAGGAACTAAATATCATATGAGTAGGTGCCCACCTTCCTGATACGATCACTGAAGACAAATGTGTGCATAAGCAAATGTGCTGAAGAAAGCTGATAGTGCCCGACTATCAAAAGGTATAGCGTCTGGGGTCTTAAAAGCTTGACGATAAATAAGTGGCCATCTAGTTCAGAAGCAACAAAGCCCAAATGGAAGAAACACCCCAGTCTGTGGGACCATGACCTGTCGAAGGGATCAGGTATCAATCAACAAAGAACAAAAAATCATATCATTGTAAATGTGGATGAGTGGAAACTCAAAGTCCATCGCAAGGCAACCAGACACCCCCTTACTGAAGGGTTGTGGGGAAGAGATGAGCCAGTCAGGGTGCAGGGTAGCAACAATGAAACATATAACTTTCCTCTAGTTCTTAAATACTTCTCTCCCCCACTCCATCCCACTCTCATGAACCCAATTCTACCTTACAAATCTGGCTAGACCAGAGGATGTACATTGGTACAGATAGCAACTGGAAACACAAGGAAGACAGGACAGATGACTCGTTCAGGACCAGTGGTGAGAGTGGCGATGCTTGGAGGGTGGAGAGAATGTGGGGTAGAAAGGGAGAACTGATTACAAGAATCTATATATAGCCTCCTCCCTGGCAGATGGACAGCTGAGAAGAGGGTGGGGGGACATATTGGACCGTGTAAGCTATGACAAAATAATAATAATTTATGAATTATGAAGGGTTCATGAGTTAGGGGGGAATGGGAAGGGAGGGGAAAACCGAGCAGCCGATATTAAGGGCTCAATTAGAAGGCAAACGTTTTGAGAATGATGATGGCCAAAAATGTACATTTGTCCTTGACACAATGGATGGATGTATGGATTGTGATAAGAATTGTACGAGCACCCAATAAAACTATTTTAAAAATAAAAACGTGCTTTATCAAAGGCATTAAGTACTTCAGTTTGACAATCACTTTCCTTAACAGAACTTCAAGAGATATTTTCTACAACTCTCTATCCCTGTGAATAAATCTTCTATAAACAGCACTTTTCTGATGGACCTCAACTATTAGTTAGGTTATCTCTGCTTCTCTGCTGTGGCTTTCTTTTAGAGGAAGTTGGGAGCACTGTCTACTGGCACAGATTCATTTGAAAATGAATCAGGAACCCTTTGACTTCCAGCTGTAGCCATGAAATCCATGCTTCAATGCTTGAAGCAAAAATATGTGAAAAGTAAGACTGTAACCACGTTTGATATGTATTTGAGCTGACATTGGATGCCATGGTACTAATTTTATTGCTGGGTGTTCCTCATAAGCTGCAAAGAGACAATTACACCAGTGAAAGCATATTTTGATTGACACCGAATTTGGCATTATGATATAGGAAAGTAGAATTAAAACTTCTTTCTCACACCTGCCTCCATTTAGCTTCATATTCCTGAAATATCCGTTTTTCCTACTTTTTTTTTTGGTCAGTCTTCAGGGTAAGTACCACTGTGCCTTTGCTGTTACTGTGCTTTAAATTAGTTTCACAGTCATCAGCTCTGTGATTAGCTCCACTTCTAGAGCACCTGGTCTGACATGAGACATTATTTGCCATCTGGTCAAATGCAGAGTAATGATAATGACTTGGTGGCAGCATAAAACACTGTTTGGTAGAAGGCTTGATAGTCTTCAAAGAGTTAGGTAACATTAAATCAAGCCCTACTGTTAACTTCATAAATGTCTTCCTTTTACTGACCTTAAAGGTGTTTCTTCTAAAGGCATCCTTGGGGATTAATTTGCTGTTAATCTTTGAAGACATTGTGTTGGTAAATACTTTGAGGAGTACCTGGGTCAGACCCACAGATCTCACACTAATCCACTAATTTCCCTGGCGTATTGAAGCAAGAAGCCCTGTATGGATTCTGCTTGAGCAACATAAACCCTAGAAAATGCCCAATCGGTCCTTTACGGCCAGTACACATAATGGGTCATCAGCTTGCTCAAAATGCTCTCTCCTTCCCGGATGGTACATTAAGGCTTATGGGCTCTGTTTATTTGCAGCATGTTATTGTGCAGAACAAATCTTCTGAGGATATATTGGGAAAAGATGCATCTTAGCACCAAGATGTCATGTAAGATTGGCCCCGCTTGATGATTCAGTAGGAGATGAGGCCGAATACATTCTTTAAGAGCATTTCTCTGGAGCCAGGCTGCCTGGTGCAAACCTGGCCTGCCACTAATTAGGTCTATTCTTTTGACAAAGATATTATTTAGAGCTGATCATCTGTAAAATGGGGGCAATAATATTAATTTCCTGTTAGGCTGTGAAGAACGCCTGAGGTTATATTCACACTATTCTTCAAATTGTGCCTGGCACATGCTAAGCATTATGACCACCATCCATCTATCAAGTTTGCCAGATTTTGGTGGCTTGTTTACCGCTGTGATCCTAGAAACTGGGTTATCAACTCTTCACGCTCCCGCAGCATTACCCATAGTGGGCACGTTCCAACAGATCTGCTAGACTTGGGCAGATTAGCAAGAAAGAAATACTCCATAAGATACATGCTATGCATGCTAAAAGTCAGAGTTAAGTGGCGAAGTGATTGGCAGGACTGCTTTTGAAATAAGGTTCACCAAGAAGACATCTGGGAAGAGGTGAGAGATGAGAGAAAATGTGACGTACGGGAAGGACCCGCAGAAAACAAAGAACAAAAGGCCTGAATAGGGGAAATCCATTTTGAGAAACGTAGAGTAGCACGTGGTACAGGAGCAAGGAGCGGGAGATGAAGTTGTGGAGGTTGACAGGGACGGAACAGAGCCCCGATGTGTGGGTCATGCACTGTGTGTAGATCGACGCTGCATTGCTTGCGCTTAGATTGAACACCTCACCACTTCTTCATTATCTCCCCAACAGTATCTCCAATGCAAGGCTGCTGTGGACAGTGTGCCCTTTCCAAAGATGTGGAAATGCAACTTGGAATCAAACCGTTTAGAGAGAGAACTTCAGCTGGTTGTGTCATTCTTTAAAGTTCTTCACTCATCCTCCTCAACAGCATTTCTCCATTCTTCTTTTTCCCTCTGTCCCTGATTTCCCACGTTACAGGATCTCCTCTTTCCTTCTATGTCTCCATCTTGTCACGCTCACATTCCTGAATAATTCCCTCCATTAGTCCCCACCAAAGCAGGCCTATGGTCTATTTTTTATCTCCAAACGCAATGACATTATTGTTTATTCACGATAACTTCTGTGAAATAGGATGTTATGTGATTTGAACAATGTGTGATATGAACAAGATCTGTTGTTCAGTGGTATTACAGGTGAATTATGGTCGAATGTTTGCCTTATTGGCATCAGAGACCAAAAAAACCCCAAAAAAACCATAGCATGGTGAAGGAAGGGGAGTGGAGAGTGGGGACCCAGGGCCCATACGTGGGAAATTGGACATCCTCTTGCAGAAGGGCTGCGGGGAGGAGATGAGCCGATCAAGGTGCAGTATAGTAATGATGAAACATACAATTTTCCTCCAGTTCTTGAATGCTTCCCCCCACTATCATGATCCCAATTCTACCTTACAAAGCAGGCTGGACCAGAGGATGTACACTGGTACATATAGGAAATGGAAACACAGGGGATCCAGGACAGATGAACCCCTCAGGACCAGTGGTGAGAAGGGTGATACTGGGAGGGTGAAGGGAGGGTGGGGTGGAAGGGGGAACCATTTAAGAGGATCTACATATAACCTCCTCCCTGGGGGACAGACAGTGGAGAAATGGGTGAAGGGAGACAGATGGTATAAGATATGAAAAAAATAATAATTTATAAATTATCAAGTGTTCATGGGGGAGGGGGAAGCAGAGAGGGAAGGGGAATAATGAGGAACTCATATCAAGGGCTTAAGTAGAAAACAAATGTTTTGAGAATGATGATGGGAAACAAATGTATAAAAGTGCTCGAAACAATGGATGTATGTATGGACTGTGTTAAGAGTTGTATGAGCCCTCAATAAATTTTTTTTAAAGTTTGCCTCATATATCTAGTGTATCCTCATCTATCTATTGTAATAGCATCTTTTCCTATGCATAAAAACCATTATAGAAATTCTAAATAACGTCAACAAAATAATGTGGTAATGATAATAGTAATATTTGATGTGGTGGCGTAGTGACTACATGTTGGTCCTCTAAATGCAAGTTTGGCAGTTTGAAACGACCAGCTGCTCCCGGGGAGAAAAATGAGGCTTTCTACTCCCATCAAGAGTTACAGTCCTGGAAACCCACAAAGGCAGTTCTGTGATGTTCTACAGGGTCGTGATGAGTCAGAATGACTTGATGGCAATGAGTTTGAGTTTTTAAAATAATCACAATGTAGTGCTCTTTGCTATTACAGACCATTGTATGCACCTTGAATTTTCAGTGTGGTGAGCTTTAGTGGAGTGGAAGCACAGCCATAGAGATGGTCGAACATTTTCCAAATGGAAGTTTTAAAACACAACACAGTGTGTATCGAACGGTCTGCTAAATAAAGAGCACCGAGGGCAGACTCTTCACCGTGCCAGCTCGCTCCTCTCCTGCTTGGAGGGTGCAGCAGCACAGCACCCTGACAGACACGGCATTGCTGTGAACAAAATCCAATGGAGATACTTTGGGTTAATTGCCTTTTAGGTGCCTCCCACTTACAGTGATTTCATGCTCAACAGAACAAAGCGTTGCCTGGTCCTGTAGCGCCTTTATGGCCATTGGCATGTGCAAGTGCATTTATTGTAGCCACTACATAATTCCAGTGCCTTTCAATCCCAGGACTCCTCTTTGAAGACTATGGGATGGCATCCTGTTGTCATCCAGAGGGCTGTCACTAACCAATTTTTAAAAATACACCAACAAGCGTTTCTTCCTAGTGTGCTTTTTATCCTCCTGGAAGTTCTGCTAAAACCTCTTCACAACAGGTGAACTTGCTGGCATTTGAAACACAGGTAGCACTTGAGAGCGATATTAGAATTCTACTTTCGGTGTAGAAACCTAGGAATAACAAGACTGTGTACGAGTCACAGTTCAAGGGTTTTCTCTCTCTCTTTCCCTCTCTCTCTACACACACACACACACACACACACACACACACACACACACACACACACACACCACACAGCACCCTCCCCTACCTAGATATAGATAACAAGAAAGTATTTCCCTTCTGCCTGAGAAGGCAGTGTTTGTTGCAGTGTTTGTTGCAGGGAAAGAGGAGGAGGCAGGGACATCAGTGAAATGATATCGTGGCCCAGCCATACTGTAATAGATTTGGGTGTGCAGGAGGAATTGGAGAACTAACCCTGTTTGCAAGACACCAAGTGATCTGCACAAAGAACATTGTTCTCCCTCTGACCCGGTGCAGCCCCCTCTCCTGGAGCCACGCAATCAGACTGCAGTGGAGCAGCCCTGCCTAGACCCCCTCTAACAGCCCCACGGATGAGGACACAGCCAATCTCTCACCTGCAGCTGTTCTCAACTGTGTGGACACCACCTAACAGGTTTTTCACAGAACAATTGCCTCTTTGTCGGGTGATTTGTGCACAAGGACAGCTGTGAGCCCACAGAAAATCCATCCCTGGGCTGAAGTGTCAGGATGTTCTACCGGGAGCCAACAGAACTTGGCCCCTGGCCAGGCTTTCCAAATTTGACTTCCAAGTATTTACATTTCATATTGGCATGCAGCTGCCAGGAGCTCCTGTAAAAACATAATTATTTATATATTACGTATAAACCAAAGGCCCCTTCTTTTAGGAGACGGAAAGCTTGATACATATATTTTTAGTAAAAATCGACTAACAATCTATGTCTTTGTATTTGTCTTTTGAAGTTGTAATGGTAGGGTTGATTACACACCTGCCAGAGTATGGCTAGTCTGAATCAAGTAGAACGGACACTTGGTCATCTGTATCTGGACAGTCATATAGCTTGCTTAATAGTAAGGGTGGACATTTCCTCCTCATGACGAACACAGCAGTCTTATGACTTGCTTTTTTTAGGAAGGGTGCAGCTAAATATTAGACTCCGGCTCTGAGTCAAACCAGCCCCGTGTTAGGACTAAAATGAATGTCACATTGTAGCTGATACTGGCCCAAAGAAGTGAATTATAATTAACAACATGGAAAGTGAGTATTCACCAATCAGCACACAGTTTTGCACGATTTCCCATTTGACTTTGGTTGTGAGTGCTGCTCTGTTTCCCAGAGAGCCATGCATCTAATGGGATGTGACTGCATTAAGTAGTGCCAAGGGGGTAAATAAAGGCATGGTTCAGCTGCCAGGCACTTTGGTCGAGCAAACGATCCATGGCCGAAGTTATGAAGCGTCGCTGGATTTTCAGCTGGGAAGCAACGCACGGGGATGGACCTGATGCCATGTGCTTACCAAGTTGCTGTGCTATGGAATCTTCCACTGCATCTGAAACAATTGGGATCTGTTCACACCAAGTGACTCGAACACTCAACCTTACCATTGTGCCTTGAAAGGAAACGCAGGCTGTGTTTCCTGAATTTCTATAAGAAAAATTCCATGAACTTTAATTTCAATGGTAAACCCCTTTTCCCGCAATCCTCCATTTTGATAAGCCAAACTCAGGAGTGACATAGGAGAATCGTCCAGAAGGGAACTCCCTTCATGAAGGGGACCCAAATGGACTCTTAACGAAGCACCGGTATTAGAAGAGGAATTGTGATTTCATCATAGAAGTGCAGGCTTAGAAAGACTCCTTAAACAATCATAGTTCCCTGGCAGTCATGACTGCTATTCAACCTCTCCACAACTTCCTAGCAGGTTTCCACCCAGCAGTGCTTTCTCCCAAGTCCCAAGGAGTCATTGAGTCACCTATTGAGTAATGTTTTAGACTTCTTATGGAGCGGTGTCAGTTAGAAGATATCAAAGAATCAACTCAGATTCATGACCTTGAACAAAATATCTTGTGCTAATAATGTCCAAGAGCACATAAAAATATCAAAGCTTTCCTGATGAAGGGGCACTAAACCTTGGTCATTGAGATGACCTCACCATCCTTAGACCACAGAGAATATGCAGCTATCTGGGCAGTCTGGCGGGGACGGTGCCTGCAGTTTGAGGCTGCTGCAGCCTGCCAGTCCAGCTGGTATGAACACCCCAGTTTACCATTCTCAGTTACAGCTGTACTGTATACTTGGCACACTCAGCTCACAGGGAGTGTGGAATTTTCAAACAAGGGTTACATAAAAGTGACAGAGTTTGGAAACTTTCCACCCAGAAATAATTGCTTTTGCTGTTACTTTTAATTAAAAAGGAATGATCAGGCTCTGTCTGAGGGCGCTGTAAACTGGGTCTCACTGTCTAGTAACAATTACAGGTAATGGGCCCCAACTTTTCTCTTATTAAAAAATGTAGTGATACAAAGATTGTTCTGATATTATTAGTATTAGAAATAACAGTAGATGCACTCCCTTTTTGGCATTCATCACCCACTGCTTTTTTCATTATAGACACCTCTCAGTCTCTATACGTGAACAAAAGCAACCGAACTATAACTCGCTTCTAGGAAGCAAAGGAAACATTAGTCGTGCTTTTAATTCAAGAAGTGGGCATCATATTAAGGGGGTGGATTCCAGAGGGACTCTAAGTCCTGGCACCAAAGAGTTAGTCTCCACTACTAATCTAAACGCCAGTGGTTCAAGCCTGTGAAGGTGGCTCCCACGCTGGTGCTCATCCTCCGTTCTTAGCCTTCTGGGGAGAAAGAATTTGGTCAAGAGATACAGCATGAAGCAAAGCAGAGTAAGGTGTTCTTGAAAGTCCAGCGGATCAACTAAGCACAGGACCGTTTCAGGACACTTGACAAAGGTTGACACAGGCAACCTGGAAGAGATGTTTGAGCGCCCTGACTGCCTGATGGGTTTCCCTTTTCTAGTTTTCCACGTCTACCCACTCCAAAGCCCACTCCCATCGTAGATGAGCCTGTGGGTTCTCTTATTTGGGGCTGATTTTTCTATTCAATTTCTCAGTCCCATTTTCAGATTCCCTTTCCTCCCCTTGTGCTGGTTCTAAACTATCTATGTGACCTACCCACCAGGGGCACCTCCATAGATAGCCAGCAATGGGCTTCCTGAAACCACACAGCTAAGCTAACCCCATGGAGTAGTTCCACTTTGTGATGCAGGATCACCAGGAGTTAGAATTAGTTTGATTTCTTTTATTTACAAGATGTAAAATTTAGATCATTTTTTAAACCCTCCTTGCTGTGGTCTCCTTTCATAGAAAATAAGGGTGATAGTAGTAATTTCCTCCAATGGTGGTGGGGACACCTCGATGCCGTAAGGTCTTTACAGTCCCATGTCTAGAGTGCAGTAGGACTCACTAAATGGTAGCCCTGATTGAATCCGCACACTTTCTCCTGGCACTGAATGGGGAAATAATTGCTATGCACAGAGCATGCTGCAACTTTGAGATATAGGCCGCTCATAATTAGCCCTTGGATTCACGGCACCAGCATTTGGAGGCTCCGCTCAGCACAAATCACAGATATGCTTTACGTGACTTAAATATAGCAATGTTGTGAAATAGGGCAGGAAGGATATTTGCTGGTGCTAATGATGGTAATTAAAATGGCAGGCAATGTGCTAACCAGTTGCAGTGTTGTCAGAGCTGTCCAGATGAGGTGTATGGTAGAGGTGGGGGGGGGGGACACATCCCTTGGAAACGACTTATCTTTTGAAGTAGATAGGAAAGAAAGATTCAGAAAGGAAA
This sequence comes from Tenrec ecaudatus, assembly GCF_050624435.1. Taxonomy (NCBI): domain Eukaryota; kingdom Metazoa; phylum Chordata; class Mammalia; order Afrosoricida; family Tenrecidae; genus Tenrec; species Tenrec ecaudatus. Next base: position 82,632,857 of record NC_134540.1, on the reverse strand, counting down.
ATTCAGTGTAAGTCTTGACAGTGACAATTTTACCAGTCCCATGATTTACACCTATCACCTCCCCACTCAGACCGTCTGCATCACCAAATTTGCTAATAATTTATGGTAGATTTTTCACTACAATTTCAGGTAATGGGAGCTACAAAAATGTAACAGTTATGAACCCAAGTGCTTGTATCTCAAAGAGATAGGTTTGATACATGACTATGTCATTGATTGTGATTTAGACTTTGGAAAAGTGAATCCGATGACAACATTTCCTAGCTTATTACCTAAGCTGTGACTTTGTTCTGTAAACTTGAATCTCTATGTTTTGTTTTATATCTGAAGTGTAGTGTTGTCTAGGGAAATGGTCCTCAAAGTGGGATTCCGGGAGAAGCATCAGGATCATGTGGGGACTTGCAGGCCTGCCAACTCTCCATCCTATGCAGGTTTGCTGAGTCAGACATACCCTCTAGGCGTTTCTGTGTTTCAGAACAACTGGTTCAGCAGTTAGACTCTAGAACCAGGTGGCCCGGGTTAGAATTATCCTTTAGCAATTAGCCATTTCTTACCTGTGAAATTTTGAGCACATTTACACTTTCTAGGCCTCTGTTTATCATCTGTAAAGATAAACCTAGTAGGAGACTAACCCACAGTGTGCTTGTAATTAAAAATGAGTGAACACGTAAGTGCTTAAGGTTGTACCTGGAGCAGTAAGGTCATAAGAAACACTCTCTATAAAACCAGAACGGAGTTCTCCGCTGCTGTGCAAAAGGCAGTCATTCCTGTGAACCTTTCCATAGGCCGGAATGATATAGGCAATTGCCATTGACTACGATGGGGAATTGGTGCTGAAGATCCTTCAACCGTGGCTGCAGCAGTGCATTGAGAGTGAGCTGTCAGAGGCTCAGGTCCAATTCAGAAGAGGTCGTTGAACAAGTGACACCGCTGCTGACATCAGATGGATCTTGGCTCAGAGCAGAGACTACCAGAAAGAGATTTACTTGTGTTTTATTGATTATGCAAGGCATTTGATGGTGTGAATCATAATGCACAATGGATAGCTTTGAGAAGAATCTGAATTCCAGAATAATTCATTGTGCTCTCACAGATTTGTACCTGGATCCAGAGGCAGTTTTGTGAACACAACAAGGGAACACTAGATAATTTAAAATCAGAAAAGGTGCACATCAGAGCTGTATCCTCGTGGCAAATCTATTCAGGCTGTATGCCAAGCCAATAATCAGAGAAGCTGGATTCTCTGAAGGAGGCTCATTAACAATCTGTGACACACAGGTGACCCAACCTTGCTTTCTGAAAGTGCGGTAGACTTGAAGCGCTTGCTGATGAAGATCAAGTATTACAGCCTTCAGTGCGGGTTACATCTCATTATCAAGAAGATTAAAATGCTCACACCTGGACCCATAGGTAGCATCATGATAAAAGGAGAGAAGATTGAAGTTGTCAGAAGATTTCTTCTTGCTTGGGCTACCATCATGACTCATGGAGGTGGCAGCGAAGAGATCAAGTGATTCCTTGCACTGGGCTCATCTGCTGCACAAGATCCCTTTAAAGCATTGGAAAGCAAGGATTTTACTTCAAGGGCTAAGGTGCACCAGATCCAAGCTATGGTATTTTCAATTGCCTCATATGTATGTAATAGTTGGACATTGAATAAGGAAAATCAAAGAAGAATTGGTGCTTTGAATTATGATGCTGGCAAAGAATCTTAAAGGTACTGTGGACTGACCAAAGAACAAATACATCTATCTCTCTTAGAAGTGCAGCCAGAATGCTCCTTAGTGGCAAGGGTGGTGAGCCTATGTCTCACTTAATTTGGACATGTTGTACAGAGAGACCAATCCCTGTAGAAGGACATCATGCTTGGTAAAGTATAAGGGGAGCAAAACAGAAAGTCCTTGACAAGATTGGCTGTAACAATAGGTTCAAACATAAAAACAATTGTGAAGATGGCGCTCTGAATCAGAACCAACTAGATAGTCCCTAACAACAACCATAACAATGTGCCAAAATATGAGTGCTCCCAGATCCCCCCCAACATTTATCAGATCATACCAAATAATGTTCAAAATGGAAATTATGTAATCTTGATAATTATATTATAACACTAATGGATAGTGCTCATGGACACCGTTCCGAGCCCTGGTGACTTGATTCTGAGATCCCAAGGGAGAAGTTTGACATCACTTCTCTCCTTGCTTTGATGTAACTCCCTGAAATCCATCTGTCAAACCACTGACTGCCAGCATCCTTTCCTGCCTTGCTCTGTCAAAGAGGCGCCTTGTTGAATCTCCTTCCACTAGCAAAGCAGACAGTAATGTAAGTCTTTGGTAAAAGCAAAGTGATGTAAGTCAAACGTTTGAAATGTAGGGGATACGTGTGCTGTTCCTTGACTGGTGAAGAGGAATCAATGAAGTGAAGGCAACTGTTCCTGGCATGCACAGCCTTTGCATCTACAACTTCAATTTTTTTCATCATATACAACTTCAACTAATTTTGGGCATTTATAAATATCACCATTTTGTCCCAAAGAGCAAGAGGAAGTTATTATAACAACTTGTCATGGAAGGTCCTTAAGAAGAACAATTGGTCCCTTCCCTGGACCCCTAGGTAAGCTTAGTGGGTGAGCCTCTATAATCTGTTACTAAGTGAGTAATCACATTTAGAAATGCTCATCTGGGCATTGATTTCATGATAATATTGAGGAGAAAAATGCAGTTTGTTCCTTATCAAATCCCTACTGGGTATTTGAGTTGACGAAATTCAATAGTTTCTACTTTAATCACTGTTTCTGGTGTTCTTTGTGACATTTAAAGATTATTTTAAAGGAAAGCAAGCTCTGGTTAATTTAATACTGTACTCAAATGAACAAAAATGTATTTTTTAATTTTGTTTTCTAAATGTATTAATTTATTTCTCATAGACAATTCCAAAGTTTAATTTCCATAAAAATCACTTTGGATGCAGACTGCAAAAATGGAACTAAATCCTAAGAAAATAAGCAAATGGAAAAAAATCCCTCAAAAAAATCTTCTTGGTCTACTGGAATGAAAATCTCAGCAGTGTGTACTAAAGTTTGAGAAATACATTGAGAAATAAATTTGAGGAGTATGTACTGCATGACCACCCACAATTGCAACAGTAGACATCAAAACAAAAATCTAAAAAGCCAAAATGTCAATAGTCATGTGAAACAATAAAAATGGATAGTGTGGAAGAAAATGTACACGGTTCTAAAAGAGAAAGAGGATAAGAAGGAGGAGAAATAAACCAGGGTCTTACAGAAACGAAGGCCCTTGTAGACACAACATTAGCTGCCTTTTTCCTTTTAATTGACTGACAGACCTACAAAAGTTTCAACTATCTGTAACTGAGACATGCTGAGTTTTGTCTGTCTTTCCACCCCACGAACTTCCACAAGTCCTTAATTATACACGTGCAGAGAGGAGTCCATCAGACTCTCAGCTCACCATTGCTGAAGGGGAATATTAATCTTTTAATGATATGTTGGCAGAGAAAATGCATGCAATGTGCTCTGTCTGCCATTTTCTCCGTGTAACTTTGGAAATAGAACACAAAGGCATCGTCCTGCTTCTACAAGTCTCCGACAGTCTCGGAATGCCTGTGATCCAGAGATAAGAGTTGTTCTTCCTCCCCTCAGCGCACACAAAGCAAAGATAATCTGCTTACTGTTCTCACGAGTCCAGGAATGGATCTCTTCTTCTTCTTGGACAGGTGCAGAGAACAAAGTATACTTACAGACAATGAGAGAATTATTTATGTTAAGAGCACTTAGTGATTTCTAAATAATTCCAGCTAAAAATAGGGAGAACAGATGCCTTTATTGTTACACAATTCACAAAACTCCTCTTAGAGTTTTGCTACCATGAAATCGGGGACTGTTAGCATACCTAGCTAATTTTCTTCTCTGGCACTCCCCTCGGGGAAGTGCCAGTGAGTTATTAAATATTGGGGTATAGAGAGAAGTGTCTAAATAATTCATAGTTTCTAAGTGGGAATTGTTTATGGGATGCCTTACCATTAGAAAACACAGAGTAAAAATGAGAAAGTATGAGTCAATGGTGTATGGTGTGTGTGTGTGATGGTAGGACTGTGTATCAAGCAAATTGGTAAATTTAATGGTCTGAGACATTCCTGCTATCAAAGATACTTTCTACTGTTGAATAAATATAACAAATATATATTTCAAAGTAAAGACAAATTTGCAAGAAAGTACAGAAAATTCACAGGGGCCAATAGCAAAAAGCTTGTATTTAAATAAGCAGCCATCTAAGCAAGGAGTCAACTAAGTCCACACAGAAGAAATACACCAGCTTGTGTGATCCAACTGTGACAATTACAACATTTGAATATGGTATAGAGAAAAGTGTCAGAGCTCAAATTATGAACACTCAATTGGGAGAAGGCTATGGAGGAGAGTGGGGGCCCCAAAGCCATCTGCTGAGGATCTTAGCTGGTCTGAGCTGCTGGCAGGGCTGCTCTAGCTTCACCATCAGGCAGACACCACTGCCGTCCTGATGATGCTTGCTGGACCTCCATAATGGCTAATTGACTTCCCTGTAGACACAACCTGAATTTGTCCTGGTGCATGCATCTCTTACTTGTTCCATGACAGAAATATCTTCCCGGCTTTTAGATTGTGGATGGGGGCCTTCTCCCTCTCACACATTCTGTCTATTTTTGTCTTTATACTAATATGATTTTATCTTTACCACCTTAGGGTGATTTGTTTTTCATTGTTTTTGCTTGCATTTCCCAGCTGTGAAGCACGGAGGAGTGGATGTATAATGATGATAAGAAGGGATAGAAGGTGTTATAGGGAAGGTGGGAGGTGGGGGCGGGCGATAGGGAGGGGAAAGAGTGTTGAGAGGAAATAATGAAAATGGGAGGGGGGAGGGAGCCAGAGATTGCACAGCTCATTTTAAAGGTGATTGAACCATGGGCTTGTGGGCAGGGGGAGGCTCTGAGTTAGATGTGTTGGTGATTGTACATTTCCCTTTGATGTGATCGAACGACAGAACTATTCAATTGTGTAATTTATAAATTATGTGAAATTAAAACTGTTGAAAAAAGAGTCACAAACCACAATGATCAATACGCACTGAACCGTGGCTTCTTTTAGATTTGCTAATCTCAACAATGAAGAAATAATTGTTTAATGGTCATGAACGGAGAGACTATGTGTCCATCCAAGATGGGGAGTTAGAACCAAGCCTCCCAAACTAGGCTTCCACCCTGACAAGAACCAAACCAAACACATTACTGTTGCATGGATTGCAACGCACGGTGCTCCTAGAGGTCACAAATCTCACGTAAGAGTGGATGTGAGATTTGTATTTATACCAGGTCATGATTCCCAAATGTCACAAATGAATGATTAGTATAAAGGGCTAGGAGCAGTATAAAACTCTTCTTAAAAGCAAACGCAACGTTTTTTAGAGTCATGCCTTCTTAACCCAGGTAGTTTATAATATTCATACATAAAGTCCTATTATGTACACTTATAAGTCACAATTAAAATATACATTAGGCTAGAAACAACAAATAATGCAAAGATGTAGAGACTCCAGGAGCCTTGGTGGTTTAGTGGGCTAGGCATTGAGTTACAAACCACAAGTTCAATGGTTGGAAACCACCAGCCAGTACGCAGGAGCAAAAGGAGACTTTCTACGCCTGGGGAGAAACCTACAAGGGCAGTTTTACCTGATGCTATTGGGTCACCATTAGGATGGTCTCAATGATAGTGCGTTGGAAGTTTCTTGTTTGTTTTTGAGTTACAAGGTCATGATACAGTACAATGAACTCAGTGGCAGTGGGCCTTAGTTCCAAAACTCCAGATAACAAACACAAAGCAGAGAGAAACTATGTAATATATATGTTCAAAATGGTAGCAGAAATAAAATAAAATAACTAAATATGAGAAATGAACAAGATACTATTAGCCAAGTCCAGGAATAGTTAAGAAGAAAAAAAATCTTTATGAGGACAGCAACTTGGGTTTGGGGATTTCCTCAATAACGTTGTCTTTGAAAAACTTATTTAACTTTTCTTTGCTTACACTGACTGATCCTTACAATAGCGTGTTGGCTCGTGTTTCTTATGGAAGACTATGGAAAATGACTTCCTTAGGTCGATGAAAAATCAAGGCTAGTAGGAGGAAATACTGATGATAACAAAGTGACTCGATGAGTCTCTTATTTTTGAACAGGCCAATGATGCTGCTCCCTTGTTACCCACCTGTCTGGTAGCAAAAACTGCACAAGCTGATAACAGCTGGAGGCCAAGCAGAGTGTGGGGTCAACTGGTTGTCTGCATCCCTGTAATCAACGTCACCTCCCAGCCGACTGGGCCAGAGGGTATTCCAGTTGGTATTGTAACAATAAAAGGAACCAGAGGAACTCATTCACAAGCTGGTCTCCATTTATTATCCTGTTTGTATATAGATATTTCCACTTTCAAAATGTGGCATTTATTTCTATGGATTAATGTTCTTTATGAAATATGTGACAAAAACAATCAGCACAAATACAGGATCAAATTCTGATTAACATCAAGCACGATGACAGTGCAAATTAGAGGGATGGTGGGATGCAGAGTACTGGTAGCGGGGGAGAGCTAAACATCAGGTAAAATTATTGACCATACCTATTGCCCTGCCTGTCTTGAGCCCCACATTGGTCTGGAGAGATTTACTGAGGAAGTCATCGGCTATCAAAGCAAATCAAAGTGACTTTTATATGAGTAGAAACGAATCTGTGGGGACCCTGCAGACTTACCCTTATTTTGGTTTCTTTTATTGTACCAATCATTTTGGGAAAAAGAAAGAAGAACATTGTGTCCTTTCACTATCTGTCTGCAATTAAAGCATCTAGTAATATGCATAGGGACCATCTAGTATTAACAGATTTGAAAAATAAAGACTGCAAGATTCCCTTCTCTGATAGGAAGTCCACGTAAGATGACAGAATAACTTTTTCTTGCCCGAGAACATGACACTTCTCAGGAATGTGTAAAGACATGAATTGTCACAGAAGTTACTTCCCTAGTAATTGCCCTCCTTATAGGAGGTCAGCCTGCATGACTTTAAATAGTTCGGGGTATGATGGGAAAAGATGGAGCCTAGAGATTCAGCGAAGTCATTGCAGTATTTTATGAAGGGAATCTGCTATGGGCTTCTCAGCAATGAATTTGTTATTGCATTAGCTAAGCTCAAAATAAAAGTATATTATGCAGGAACATAGAGGAACAGGTAGGAAAAAAGAATCATTGTATATTTATGTAAGGTTTCTGGGTGGTACAAACGATTGTGCTTAGCTTCTAATTAAGAAGCTTGGCTGTGAGAATCTGATGGCCAGGCTTTCCTTCCAAGTGTCACTGGCTGCTTGAACTTGTGTTAGTTTGGGTAGACTAGAGAAGCAAGTTCATAGACTCTCATATGGATAAGAAAGAGGTTTATATACAAGAGCAATTGAATATTGAGAAAACATCCTAGCCCAGTCCAGATCAAGTCCGTAAGTCCGATATTAGTCCATATGTCTGATGCCAATCTATAAATTCCTCTGCAGACTAGTGAAACATATGCAACGATGCCAAATGCAGGAAGATCAAAGGCCATTGGGTGGAAAGTCTTGTGGATCCTGTGGCAGTGGAAGCATCTGAGCACTGGCAGGGGTCTCCACATGGTTCCTCCAGCTCCAGAGCTCTAGCATAGCTCCATGTGTCTTCCCAACAGGAGAGTTTACCAGGGAGTGAGTGTGTGTCCCGCCCCCACCAAGCTCTGTATCTCCTTAGTGGCTCCAAATGAGGTCATCAAGCTGATCTGCAGGCTAAACTCCACCCTTTCCTTCTTTATACTCTCAAGTTGGCGCCAGATTATGTAACTACCACGGAACTCAATAGATGTGCCACCGATTGAGTGGCATATTTGCTTCTATAAAGGTTACAGTCCCTTCTCCCTACCCCTTCCCTCCCACAGAAGCAAACAAACAAAAAACCATGAAGCAGTTCCACTCTAACACAGAATATCAACCTGAGTCAGGATTACTCAATGACAATGAGATTGGTATGGTTTTGATTTTCTTCGTATAGATGCCGTGGAACATTATTTTTAGCTATTATTTTGTAAAATGTTGTGTGACTATTAATTTTTCTACCAGCTGTGTGTTCCATAGCTGTAGGTGTCATGCACTCTTTCATCAGACCTCACAAAATAGTATGGAAAAAAAAATCCTTGCAGGGCATAGTCACCCTTCTACTGGTACGTGACCTCTGTATGAAATGATTGACGTGATGTGATAGGTACTGAATACTGATTTCTTAGATAGCTCCGAGAAAAATCATCGTTCTTGTAAGGTAGGCAGAAGACAAGTTTACGCTTTTCCTTCGTGGGAAGTTACACTGCCAGCGGCTGGACAGCAAATGGACCTGGGCTTAGTAAATGAAGGCCAGCTGGCCGTGCGCACAACGGAGATCCTACATGGTCCTGGAGGAAGCTTTTCCCAGTTTATCTGGTGGTGTTTCGAATGTAGTAGCGTTGATCCTGCTGCTTCGCCCTCCTTTCTGCAGTGACCTAGTGCAGCAGGAGAGAGTTTGCTACAAAAATATATCAGGCTAGGACTTCTGTTTCTCACGTGGGTGACTGGCTTTGGGTAGGAAGTCCTTGAAGTCTTAGTGTCATCATCCATTAAACTAAAAATAACGGCAATCCCTGACTGAGGTCCCTTCCAGGATTCTTCTGAAGATGAAATGAGGCGTGGCCTGCACCCTTCCCTTGCTGACCACCTGATTCTGGAGACACAAAGCTATTGCAGTGCCCGTTCCTGACGTCTCCTTTTGCAGTTTCATTCCGAGAGGGCTGATTCAGAGTTCAGCCAGGGTGAGAGGGGGAGGAGAGTGACTGCTTCCCTGCCCTTGTCCTGCCAGCCAAGAGCAGGTGCTCCCACCTGCCTTTCTAAGCAATCATCGTGGTGATGCACAGCGCTGATTACCCAGGGAGACCTCAAACATCGAAGCCACCGCTTCCTCAGATTAAAAATGAAGTAAGTCATTTTTATGGAGTTTCTATAAAACTTAAATGAGATTAAATGTGCAAAAAACCAGTCCTGTATAGCTACTCTTTGCTCTGGGCTCTCATTGGTTACATATCATTAAAGTACCTTCTTTTTTAAAAAAATCAACTAATTATGATTTGGCACAGCATTACCATGTTAAATATTATTTCTAGGGAGAGGTTCATTAAGAATTAGAATTTCTCCTTAACTGGTTTTCTATGAAAATGTTCTATGTTCAATTTCTGGAGTTAGGAACCAAGTCATCCACTAAATCTCTGGATTGCACAGAGCCATACTGCATGGAATAATCCATGGCCAATCTGCCAGATATAGTGTTGTCTCTAATTAAAATCTTATATTGAGCTTTACAGCTATAATTTTCTGAGCTGGTGGTGATCCATTGAAGCTATTCTGGAAAGTATCCCAATGTCAACGTCTGCTTGCTCACCCCTGAAGGGTCATACCATCCGTGTAAGGTAATAGGGTCTGACTGTACCTTGAAGAACAAGCAGCAATTATTGGTGATGCCATGTTATCCCATACAGTGACAGGACAAACTAACTATGCAGGACAGCGTGGAAAGGGAAGATAATATTTAAAATTCTCTCTCACATGGAATAGGGAACTAAAGCTTACAAAAGCATAAGTAATACATGTCATTGTCCTTCGTGTTCAGATTATTTTGCTGTCAGCACTTTGTTTTCCCGAGATTCCTTGTGCATATTCCTTATGACCTTCCTAGTCCATTTTTCAACTTTAATTCATTCCATCTGCAGTAAAATAATAAGAAAACAGAAAGTATTTGGGGGAAAAGTTATTTTATTATTTTTTAATTCTCTATAGATTATCATTTATTCAAAGCCAGTTTAACGAGTAATTTGTATATTTGTAGATAAGTGTGATACTTTTGATGTGTTTGTGTGTCTGGCTGTATGTATAATTTCTTCAAACTGAAAATTGTATAACTCTATCCTTACATTCCAAGGCAGATCACAGTCATATCTACATAAAAAATTTTCCTTTATGTTGTGGATCTCTAACTGACTCGTGAAGTAGGACACTGTTAGGTAAAAATGCCTTTTTATTTGTTTTAGACTACAGAGATTTGAGAACCCAGTAGGATAGAGTTAGCACACCTGGCTGCCAACCACCAGGCTGGTACTTTGAGCCCCACCCAGAGGTGCCTTGTAAGAAAGCTCTGGGGAAGGACTTTCGTTGGGAGTGCTGTGGATCTTTACTCTGGTCCACACGGTGCTCTTAGGAGCCAGAGTCAAGTCAGTAGCAGCTTTCCCCGTATCCTCCCCCAACTGATAAAGTTTTGAAGACAAATTTCAATGTATTTAAAATTTTTTTTCATATTCATGGCAACACTGTCTCCAATTTAAAGGCACCAAAACAGCTTTCTTACACCTAAAATAAGATAGGCCCTTTATTATTTTTACAATTTTAAAATAAATGTAATCGGAAAGGGGATAATTTTGAAATCAGAATCATATTGATGCTGAAAGAAATACACATTATCATGTCAGCAGATTTTCTTAAATTTTGTGTTGCCCTGTTTTCCTGCTTGAGGGCATTGAGATACAGAGACTTGGCATGCTCAGATTAGTTCATAGTAGGGCCTTGGTTAACTCCTTTGGGAAGTCCGTAATCCTTTTGCTGCTTGTAGCCAGTGCCATGATTCAAACGCATCACTTCTTCCTCAATCATCTTTGTTTAATGGCCAACTTCATGCGCATATGAGGGGATTAAAAATGGGTTGGGTCATATCTCTCTCCTCAAAGTAACATCCTTGCTTTGTAACCCTTTTGTCTTGTGATGTAGATTTACCCATTGCGATGGTGTCATTTGATCTCTTGACTACTGCTTCCATGTGTGTTGATTTTGGATTCAAGCAAGATAACATTTGGGGCAACTTTAATCTTTTTTCCATGTATCATAATGGCCCAGTTGTGCGGATTTTAGTGCTCTTCACCTTAAACTGTAATCCGTCCTAAAGGCTGCAATCCTGGATGGTCATCAGCAAGCTCTTCAAGTACCCTCACTTTCAGAAAGCACGGCTGTGCTCTCCATGTGCTGCAAGCTCTTACTAAACCTTCATCAAACACAGCTTCTTGATTATTTGCTCAGAATACAAATTGAATAATTATGTTTAGAGGATGCTACCCCTTTTCACACTTTTCCTGATTTTAAATAATGCAGAATTCACTTATTCTGTTCACAAAACTTCCCCTTTCCATGGGCAGGTTCCACAAGGACCCAATTAAGTATTCTGAAATTCCCATTCTTCTCAAGGCTATCCCATAATTTTTTATGATAAACACAATTGAATAACTTTCCATAGTCAATGAATCCCAAGTCAACATTTTGCTGATATTCCCTGCTTTCTGCCAAGTTCCATCTGACATTTCCCTTGCTGCATGGCCTCTTCCGAATGGGACTGAATCTTTGTCAGTTCCCTGTCAATGTACTGCTGCAACCATTGTTGAATGATCTTCACCAAAATTTTACTTGCATGTGATATAACATAGTGTTTTATGATTTGTGCGTTCTGTTGGGTTACCTTTCTTTGGGTGCAAAAATACACCAATTCCATTCAGTAAGCAAGATAACTGTCTTCCAAATTTCTTGTCATAAATGAATGGGTGCCCAGGGCTTCATTGGATTTTTGAAACATTTCAATTGATATTCTATCCCCTCCTGGAGGCTTGTTTTTGGCCAATGGCCCCATTGCAGCTTAGACGGATCCATTGGTTCTGGACCATGCTACTTCTAGACATGGTAACATGTCGACTGTTCTGTTTGGCACAGTACTCCACGTGTTCTTTTTATCTCCTTTTCCAGTGGTTCTGGGACTGTTCAATAGTCCCCCATAGAATCTTTCACTATTACAGCTTGACGGTGGAGTTTTCCTTTAGTTCTTTCATTGTGTGTCGTTCCCTTTTAGACTTCTAACTGTGTATCTTCTGTTGTTACAATGTTTTATGTGGCCTTTGAGCTGTCTTTTAAAAGTTTCTTCTCCGTTCATTTACCTCATCATTTCATTTCTTCTATGTGCCTTAGCTATTCTATGATTAAGAGCACGTTTTAGCGTCTCTTTGAAAACGCACTTCAATCCTTTCCGTCTCTTTCTTCCTTTTTCTCTCACTTTCTTGCCTTTTGCTTTCTTCATATTTTATATTCTTAATGTCTTCCCCCAGCTCAAAGGTCTTCTGTCCATAGTATTCCACACATCAATCCTGTTCTTGGCCTTCAAGTGGCATATACTCAAGGTTATATTTTGGCTCTCCTGGACTTGTTTAAAATTTTTCCCACTTCAACCAGAACTTACAGATGAGCAATTGATGGTCTGTTTCTCATTCAGTCCCTAGCCTCATGTTAGCTGCTAATATTGGGCTTTTCCATGGACTTTTCCCACAGATGTAGTCCATGTGTTTTCCATGTGCTCTATCTGGAGAAGTCCATGTGTATTGTTGCATTTTTGTGTTGTTGTAGAAACGTGTTTGCAATCAAGAAGGTCTTGCAACATTGTATCATGCGATCTCCTGCCTTGTTTCTATCACCAAAGCCATATTTTCCATCTATGGCTCCTTCCTCTTTTTTCCCCTGACTTTTGCATTCCAATCACTAATAATTATCAATACACCTTAAATGTATGCTTGATAAGTTTGACAGAAAACCATTCAAGTATTTAATTCTTATCCGTTCCTTAGCTTTAGGGCTGAGTTGGGGTTTTCTAGTCCCACAGCAGTTGCAGTCCTAGAAGCTCACAGGGTCAGTTCTACCAGGCCCCACAAAGTCGCTAGGGGTTGGCATCAACTCAATGGCTGGGAGTTTAGGAGTTATGTTGACTGGATTTTCTTGTATGTGGATAGATATAATGATAACACAGACAGCTTTATACTTCAAGATATATCTTGAAATGTCCTCTTTGATGATGAATCCAACACCATTCCAAAGGAATGTGTCATTCCCAGCACAGTAAACCATATGATTGTCTGATTCCAAATGGTTGATACCAGTTCATCTCAGCTCATTAATGTCTAGAATATCAATCTTTATGAATTCTTTTTCAATTGTGATGACCTCTAATTTTTCCTAGGTTCATATTTTCCTAGATTCACTTCAAGTTCTAATTACTAAGAAATAGTTTCAGCTATTTCTGCTTCTTTTGAGTCAAATGAAGCTTCCAAAGGCTTTACTCCTTCCATGTCGCTTTGCTCGACTCTTCTTTGAAGAGATAGCTCTTCCTCAGTCTTCTGAAGTGCTTTCTCATTTGAGGGGCTCATCTTTTGTCACTATATTTTTTTAAGTTCTGCTGCTATCCATGAGGCTTTCAGTGTCTGACAATGTTGATTGCTGCTGTTCATGGAGTTCTTGGTGATTAATGCCTCATAAGTGGGCATCCTGTTCCTTCTGGTCCTCGTCTGGAAGCTCTACTTAAAACTGTTCACTTTGGGTCAGTACTGGTGTTTGACGTACCTGTGACAAAGCTTCCAGCATCACAGAAACACACAAGCCATCTTACTAGCATAAACTGTAGACAAAATGCTAAGACAAACAGCAATTTTAAGCCAAGGATGACAAATTTGACCAATAGCCCCTGAGGATTCTATGACCTTATTTGCATTATCCCACCCTTATAAGAGTGTCAACTACCTTATTTACATTTTCAATAAGCCATCTAATTCCCCTGAGGGCCATAAGAGTCTCATTTGCATAGTTGCACACAATCATTTCATGAACATTACAAAGCCCATCACTACAAAAGCTATAGTATTCAACCCATTGCCCTGAAGTGCTCAGGGACAAGCCTCCGTAGGTGGGCAGCATGGTGGGACCCAGAACCCTCTGCCAGCTTGGATCCTGGTAGCTTTAAGGCAAGAGAGAGAAGCATGAGGGCCTAAGGGGTCGTGGGTGGCAAGAACCACTAGGCAGAAGCCTAGGAAAGCCCAGGAGCCGATGCTAAGGAGGTCAAGTGCAGGGGTTTTATGAGGTGAAGCACAGCAAGGTCCCATGGCAGAGCAAATGCCTAGTTTGCCCGTGTTAGCCTCACCAGCCTCCTCCTCCCACTTCTAGACACTAAGCTAGGTAACAGAAGCGGTCAGGATGTGACCAGATCTGATCTGCACCATAACATACTTGCCTAATGACATAAAAATGGGCATAGGTAACTTGGGGTTGGTTAAACAATTCTCTTTTGAGAACCTGGTGTTATTCTTTACTGTTTGTTTTCTATAAATAGTAATAATGCCCACTCTGTCCCCACTGGCTGTTCTGAAAATCCATCTTCGCATCCTTCCCGGGTCCTGCTGGCCGCACAGCCACGTCCCCGAGGGCACGGAGAACTCCAGCAGCCCCCTGCCAGAGTCTCAGGACCCACACTTCCTTGTAATCTGCTGCACTGATCACTGGGGTAGCCCCACCATGTCCCATTTGAGGACTTAAAGCAGAAGGAGGCTGTAGGGGAGACGGAGAATGGAAGAGACGGAACATGGGAACAGGAAGCTGACAATCAGGTAGAAGAAGAAGAGGAAGAAGGGGGGAGGAAGAAGAGGAAGAGGAAGGCGAGGGTGAAAAGGGTGGAGATGAAGGTGGGTAGGTGGAGGCAGCTGCAGGTAAACGGGCATCTGAAGATGAAGAAGGTGACTTTATAGATTCCAAGGAGCAGAAGACCGATGCGGATGACAGGCAGCCACAGGAAAAGTTCAACTTACAAAAAAACCAACAGCAGCAAAAGGCCACAGTGAACTCTTCACCCTCCGCTTCCCTTCTCAGAATCTAAACATGGTCACCTTCCAGTACAGAGCCCCCTGCTGTCCTCCCCCCACACCAGTCCACCCTCCCGGGGCTACACCACCAGAGAGGATATGGGCACTGTCACCCCAGCAAAACCACACCGGGACTTTGCAGCAGGGGAGGGAAAAAGGGCCATGGCATCCAGGCCTTGCTTTTTTTTTTTTCTCTTAAAGCTACTTTAAAAAGGAAATTTTGTTTGCATCTTTTATTTACATTTTATATTTTGGTACATATTGTTAGGGGTGAGCCTTTTAATGATCTCTGAGGGCCAAACCACCCTGTGGAGCCTTCTCTGTGTTCCTTCTGACTTGACTTGTGGTGGGGCCGTGTTTATTATAACCCCAAAGGAGAAAAAAAAATCCTTGTAAAACAAGGAAAAAACAACAACAAAAATACAATCTTTTCCCTAGCATTCCAGTAACTGTTTTTGTGTATGTTCCTAGCTGTGTGATAGGTAGTTGGTTTGTATAAGATGGTTAGAAAGACCAAAGACAAAAGGTTTCTTTCTCCATTTTTTGGTCTTGGTAGTGACTTTTTTGTTTTGGCCTGTTTGATGTATGTGTGAAGCCATGTTGTCCAACAATAAATTTGAATTTTATTTTGCTGGGTTCTAGAAGGTAAAGAAGTAGTAATAATGGATTTCACTCTGTCAACCCTTTGTCAAGTGTCTATGTGTTCAACGCAGTCACCGATGAACAAAGTTCCCACATAAGAGCAGATGCCGGGGTGTGAGTGTCTGTGTGTCTGTTTCATTCCAGCACTTTGATGACTCCCTGGATGTTTCAGACAGAGTCCCTCTGTGTGTGCAATTCACATTAACAGAACACATATCTGGGAATGGTATTTGAATTAAATGGACATTTCTGTACGACCTTTATTTCTTGTTTGCCAAATTTTCACACAAAGGCTTGTTCTTTATTTTTTGATGAAAGGCATTCTTTCATGAACTGCTTGGTAACTTTTCCCTCAACAATTTGTTACAATTTTTCATCCTGTCTATAGGCCATATTAGCATAGGCTCTTTTCTCAGGATGTAAGGAACCTTCAGCAGTGGGATTTGCATTATAAACAGAATAATACTGAATAGCATTGTTAACAATATGTCCATGTCTAGACAGCAAAGGAAGAACTCTAGATCAATGGTTTTCAACCTCTGGATCACAACCCCTTTGGGGGCCGAATAACCCATTCATAGTGGTCACCCGATTCATAACAGTAGCAAAATTACAGTTATGAAGTAGTAACAAAATATTATGGTTAGGGGTTACACAACATGAGGAACTGTATTAAAAGGTTGTGGCATTAGGAAGGTTGAGAACCACTGTCTTAGATGATTAATGTGAAATACGAGATACAAATTTGAAAATTGATTTTGTGTTAACAATTCTAAATTTAAAACAATATACAATCGAGATGAATACAATCGAATGTTGGGCAATTACAGAGCTCCGGAGCAAAAATAATAGCTGGTAATTGGAGATCAACCTGTACACATTTTTTTCTATACAGTGCAAGAAGTTGGATTATTTTCTATTTTTAAGAAATTACTTTATTAGCATAGTGGTATTTATTAAAGAGATACTATTACTGCTTATCATTTAGCATAGTGGAGCAGAAAACAAAGGAGGGAATCCTAAGGAATGACTGAAGAAGGCCAGGGGAAGGGGAAATTAAAACTGTCAAGTCTTGACTTGGAAAATCCTTTTTATTGACTAAATACTTACCATATATACTTGAATATAAGCTGACCCCAGTATAAGCCGAGGTACCTAATTATTACCTGGGAATGCAGAAAACCTGATTGACTCAAGTATAAGCCTAGGGTGGAAAATGCAGAAGCTATTGGTGAGTTTCAATAATCAAACAAATGAAAATAAAATTACTAAAAATTGTGACATCCGTGGGGTAATATATTTAAATATTTATTTTAAATAAAAAACATAAATAAAAGGACAAGTCACTTAACATCAGTAAACCAGCACAGTAAGTGGAAAGTAGGTTCAACAAAAACAAGAAGATACCTTAGGCATACTATTCCCTGAGCTCAATTATCAACCAAGATAAAATGTAAAGAGTTAAAAACCTTCAAAACTGGATTCCTCATCATCATCCGTATCTCAATGAAGAGCTTCAGCTGGTGTGAGGTCATCATAGATGTTATCCTCACTGAGATCGCCATCATCACCATCACTGCTATCATTTTCATACAAAGCACAGTCCTCACTGCCATCCATAGCATTACTAATACTACATTTCTGGAAGACACGTCACACCATGTCTTCCGGAATGTCTTCCCATGCATCTCAAACCCACTTTGCTATTAACTCTATGTCAGGCTTCATGAGATTTCCTCCTTTTGTTAGTCGGGCTTGACCAGATGACATTCATTCATACCACATCCTTCCCACACGGTCTTTAAAAGACTTATTTAAAGATACATCCAGAGGCTGCAGTACAGATGGAAGTCCACCTGGAATAATGGCTAAAGTAACTTTACTAGATTTTGCCAATTTTTTTTACGTCATCTGATAGGTGGGCTCTGAACATAACCCCAAAAAGTAACGATGGCTTTTTCTTTAAGGCTGGTTCTGGTCGTCAGTTCCAAATTTCTTCCAGCCATTTTTTGGTTCCGTCTTCATCCATCCAGCCTTTAATATGTGCACACACAGTAATTCTTGGTGGGAAATTGATCCTTTTAGTAAAGGTCTTTCTTTTAAAAATAATGACAGTACACAGCTTAGTTTCATTAGCCAAACATGATAGAACAGCTATAACGTGGTTTTTTTTTTCATTTCCCATCGTTTTCAGAAAAGTGTTTTTTTTTCTCTCCTAAACTTGCCACAGTTCTGTTGCTTGGAAGATCAAAAGTCATGGCAGTTTCATCCATATTTCCAATATCTGCCAGGTCATAATTATGAATCCTTCTTTGTTTTATAATAAATGACTAGAATGACATAATTTTTTCTTCAAGGTCTTGTGGCAATTTCTGGGAAATTTTTGTTCTTTGTCTCAAACATAGTAGGCTAAACCTATTCATGAAGCGGGTACACCATCCTGCTAATGCAGCAAAATTTTCAGTGCCTGGTACTTTATATTTGTCATCCTTAGCCATTTGTAGAGCATGTATGCGGATTCCCATGCATGTTATGCAGTAACCATTTTGACGACATGCCATAACCCATTTATGCAATTCACTCTAGAGCCCCATAAAAAGATGTTAAACCACGACTAGCTTATTTAGCTTTTGGAAACTGTTACAAGTCAGCCTTCATTTTCCGCCACACCCTCACTTGCTTTTCATCAACACAGAATTCCCTGCTTGCAATACTGTTATTGCTCTCTTCTGCTCTTGACACAACCTTCATTTTGAAACCAGCCTCATATGACCAGAGTTTTTGTTTTGGTTCAAGAGTATCCTTTTCGAATAGGATAAAAAAAAACAACCACAAGACTTTGAAAAAGAATTTTCATGGTAATCCCCCCGCCCCCTGCAATGTGTTAGCCAGGAGGAGGGCAGGAGTCCCTGAGGGCTGGGGATGCAGGATGTGAATTAACACAGAGACCAGAGGGGAGAGATGGAGTGCAGCCACAGACACATCCTTACCAGTTCAGCTGCCAGGTAAGTGAATCACTACGGGTGCTTCTGTTAATTAGAGCAGTCCACGTCATAGGATGGCTCTGAATGGTTAGATGTGAGTAAACAAACAATCAAAGCCCTGCTCTGTCAGGGGGACTTTGAATGAATAGCCGAGAAAAGGCAATCACCTGCGAGATAACGGGCACTAGTTCTGTTACAGGCAGGGGGGGGGGGAGGTCAGCGAGATGTTACACCTCGCTGGGGTACCAATGACCCGTGTATAAGCCGAACCAATGTTTTTCAGCACAAAATGTGCTGAAAAACTTGGCTTATACACGAGTATATATGGTACTATCGGTCAGCACTGAAGTAGATCCTTTCTATACATTATTTTATCTAACGTTAGTGAGGTACTATTTACCTCCTTTCGCAAACAATGAAATTGAGGCTTGTAAAAACTTTGGCAAATGAAAGAGAAGACATTTGAATCTCCCTCTGCCTGACTCCCGGGCCCACGCTCTGAATCACCGCCCATCTACCCTTTTCCTTGTTTATGTGAAGCATACTTTCAGTTGTAACGTCACCCACATGGCACTGTCAATGTGAATGACCATCTCATGCCCCAACCTTCTATATTCTCTGTGATCTTCATAGCCCCTGAACTTCAACCTTAATCCCTCTTTGGTCATACTTTCCCATCACCAAAACCTGAGGTTTGTCTTCACCTGGAACAGCTCCCCTCTGTAATATTCCACACATTAACCACAAGCCCTGACCAGACTACTAATTTTTAAAATAATTTATTTTTAGCTCTTTCATTTAACTGCTCTCAACTTGATACAGACCCAGAGTGACTCACCAGAACAGAGTAGAGCTGTGCCATAAAATTCACATGAGAAGGCTGAGAGCCTGGTGTGTTTGAGTCATGGCCTGGCCATATAACAGACAACTGCTTTCGTCATTGGACAGCAAGGATCCAGCCATCATCTGTCCCTCCTCTCTTACTCCATTGGTGTTCCTGGATCCTTTCACCTCTCAGTCTTCCTCCTATTTATATCAGTATTTGCTTCCTTCGCTAACTTTTATGATATTTTATGACCCCTCAATCCCTCTACTCTCCTTGATATTTCAATATGCTTGCCTAGTTGTGTTTTAATCTTCCCTGTCTTTAAGAAAAAAGTGAATTTATATAAGAACAAGAATCACTCGCCAACACTTGGAATGCTGAGAGATGTTAGAACAAGCCGGGTAATTGCACACATTGGATTAATTCCAGATCCATATTGACAGATCAATCCAATAAGGCCTCAGCATAGCCCATCAATACTGATATGTTTCTCTCCATCCAAGAGTTAGTGTTCCTTTCTTCTAGGCTTTCTTTCTTTGGAGTGCCTTTCTTCGAACTCACATTCTGCTCAATGAGCACAGAGAGGTTCACAGGGAGAACAAAGTCATTGAATGACAACCCAACTCCCAAGCAACAAATAGACCTGCCAGGGCAGAGAGTCCATTGATGTGGCTCTTCTAGTCAATGTGTCTGACTCCCAAAAGTGCCCTTCCCTGAGAGCACAGAATAGAGTGATGAACTTCCCAGCCCCTGGAGCAAATCAAGCCCTTTTGTGCAGGAGACTGGCTTGCAGATTGGGATGCCTCTGAGCACTTAATTGGGGAATTTGGACTTGCTGATCCACAGAAATGGAACTGAGAGCCTTTGGACAGGCTTGCTGGAATGGGGTGGCCCTAGGCACTTAATTCAAGGAGCTGAGTTTTGCTGACTGATGGAGTTTGAGCTTAATGCCTTCAGCATGATGGTTATGGCAGTGGTATGCCCCTTTGGGCATTAATAAGCACACCTAAAACTTTGTAACATGTCTTGGTTTAAAACAAAACAAAACTAGTGTGAGCATTTCTCACTGGCATTACAACTTCATAATAAACCTTCATAATAAACACTTTAATCATCAACTTTCTCAATGAGTTCTGTGTAGCCATTACAATGCATATTAGAAATTAGAAAGGTAAAATGGTGGATATTTAATTAAGATTCCACAATATTGATTTTTAAGTTTATCTTTCATCCCCAGAGTGACTGGTGCATTTGTCCTGCCAATCTGATGGGTAGCAGTCTAATACCCAATAGCACCAATGCACTATACTTCCGAAGTTCTTCTGAAAAACTTCAAACAAGGTTATGTCCCACCTTTCTTCTTACTACCATTTCAAGTTTAATTTCCGTATTCTGCTCCTTTGACTAAAACTGTGAAATTCGATTTCACTGCCTTTCACCATGGGTGCCTAATGTGGTTCTTTTGGTGGGCATTTCTCCAGGTCTATTTCTTGGCATGTACTCGTGCCATATGCAAGCTCCTGTGTACTTGGACCCATGGAATACAATCTCTGTCTGTGTATCAGTGTGCATGAATCTACATTTTCCCAAATTCACGCTATAGATCGAATCACACTGCACAATTTGTTTATTCTAGAGATTTAATAATGTTAATATACATAGGCTTACCTTCTTCATTCTAATTCTTTCAGAGCATCCATATTTTTAAGAGATCACTATTTGTCATTTCCCAGATGATGGAGCTTTAAGATGTTCATTTTCTATGCTGGTCTTCATTGCCAATCCTGGTACCAACCACTTTATGCACACATGCAAATGTTTCTGTAAGAGCGATTCCAAGAAGAGAGTATCACAGTGTGTGCACAATAAGACATTCTGAGACGGAATTCTCACTCTGCATGACATCACGAGGTTTATTCCCGGAGCCATTCATGACAGAGCCTCATTGAGCCTCACTGTTGTGGTGATGAGGTGCCGTGAGATCTGTTCTCACTCACGATGGCCCAGGGTTCAAAAATATGAAACACGACTTGCTCCCTTCTCATCTCCGAAATTGCTGTTATGATTGAGCCTATAGTTGCAGCCGTGTTGTCAATCCATCTCATTGAGGATCTTCCTTTTGTTGCACGGAAAATCTACTCTGCAGGCACGATGTCCTTCTTTGGTGATTAGTCCCTTCTAAGAAGGTGTCCAAAGTAGGAAGTCTTTGATGAGATGAAGTCATTTCATCTTCACTTCTAAGCAGCCATCTGGCTGTACTTTGTGACGTCATCAAAAGTTTTCCTGTTTGCCAGCTGGACACACTATTATCTTGCACCTAGCATTTACTTATTTGGGTATTAAACTTTAATATTTTATATATTTATTAATCAGCCATTTGTATTTTATTTTTGGAAATTTATATATTTATTTGCTCCATCTTCTACGAGTATTTTTGTCTCCTTGTTAATTTAAGATTATTTATACTTTGGGTACTATTTATAGTTATATTTTACAGAAATATAGCATGGTCTCTAAAATACTCTATAGTCTATCATATTACATGAAACACTGCCTGAACCGAAGGATGGTAGAGGACGGAACAGTGCTTCTCTCTTTTGTACATCGGTCGCTCTGTGTCTGACCTGACTGCATGGCGCCTAGCAAGATAGCAATGTTCTATTAATATCAATATGACTTTCAGTTTCATTCAAGGGTTCCCAAACTATGGTCCACGGGCCACATGCAGCCCACCGAGGACATTTATCTGGCCCACCAGGTATTTTTGCCCCATTTTTTTTACTTCAAAAGTAGATATGTGCTGTGTGCATTGGAATTTGTTCATAGCTTTTTAAAGAAACTATAGTCCGGCCCTCCAACGGATCTGAAGGACAGTGAACTGGTTCCATTAAAAAATTTGAGGACCCCTACATCTGATTATAGATATATGAATTTTGTCCTTTAATATAATAGTGCAGTTAATTATGGTAATAACAGTGAGTTGCTCACCATGAAGTCAGAGGTTGAAACCTACCAGTTGCTCTGGCTGGAGGAAGAAGAGACTTTCTGCTTTCTTAAAGACTCGAGGTCTCAGACACCCAAAGGGACAATTCTACTCTATCATATAAGGTTCTTATAAGTCAGAATTTGCTTGATGACCATGAGCTCGAATTTCTTTTTAGTTATTTTTTAATATGGCAATACAGTTCCATTCCTAAAATAAGCTATTTTCTAGCTCTCTAAAACCTTTTAAAATCTATTTATGTGTCTCTGGAATTTCTGACTTTTATGTCCTGTCTATTCGAGGTGGAATCCCAAATTCATCTTCTTGGCTGCACTTGTAGCTAGGAAACCGACACACAATTTACATTCATTTGCCCACACAACTCAGGTCAGACATATTCTTGAGAGAGGCATGAGAAGAAGATGGTAGTTGGAGAAGTTCAGGAGGATGAGCCTGCAGAACAGA
This sequence comes from Tenrec ecaudatus, assembly GCF_050624435.1. Classification (NCBI taxonomy): domain Eukaryota; kingdom Metazoa; phylum Chordata; class Mammalia; order Afrosoricida; family Tenrecidae; genus Tenrec; species Tenrec ecaudatus. Next base: position 82,610,112 of record NC_134540.1, on the reverse strand, counting down.
GAGATGCAGCTCTCAGGGGCCATAAAGGCAGTGGTCCTGGAGTAGGATGCTGGTGTTGGCTGCAGCACTCCCTGTTTAGTGGTGACACAAGGAAATTGTCAATAGGAGGAGTCAAGATCTGAAAGTTGTGAATTGCTCCTGATGACCTGACTTCCAAACCTAGTTTTGCCAGTTACTGAAAATCCTTTTAATAAATTTCATTTTATCTTTAACTAATTAGAGTAAATTTACTATTGGTAATAAAATTGACTGATGCAGCCATGATATTATTTTAAAATAAAGACATTTGTTTTGGTCATATACGTTTTTTTTCCTTTAAAAAAACTTTTTGCTCTTTCTATGTGGTAAACCATATTAATCAGTGTATGGTTTTTTTGTTCTATTTTCTTGTACTTCACTAACTTGCTAGGAGGGCCATGTCTATAACAACTTTGTGAAAGGAACTGGGTGCTTCATCAGCTTCTGAAACAATTTGTGCAAAAGCTCAGAATTATCAATTTCTTGAGAATTTCAGAGACACACATAAAATTCTCAGGGACTAATACATACTTTAATTGATGGCAAGTGTTTGATTAACAGTTCACTCTGTGTTTTTTACTTTAATTAAAAATCTTAATACTTCTTAAGTATCTATTTTATCTTGGTTTATAGTTTCTTCAAAGCACCACTTTGCCATTTAGTATTGTGACCTTGCTGTTCAGTTCTAAAATGGATGTAATTTCCAGAGTTCCTTTTGATTTCCCTTTACTTCCTCTTCCTCTTCACTGTGCAAGCCAATTGAAAAGCACGCTTGGTTGATTCTCTCTACTCCAGAGTTCTTTGTCTGCCTGCATCCATCCCTTTAGCCACTACTTTGCTTCTAGCCTGCATCATCTCATTTCCTGGGGTAAAGAGATGGCTCTTAAAAGAGCTCTTACAGCTTCATTGTGCCTACAGTTCCTTCCCTGACATTTGATTATCTATGCTGCTGCCATAGGGACCTTGATAGAAAAGTATATTGGATCATATTGCTCATCTGCCTAAAAGACATCAAGCTTTTAGGCAGTCACAAGAAAATGCACATGCATTATATACAAAACTTTTCAGTATCCAGCCATTTGCTACTTTCCCAACTCTATTATTATTGCTTTGGGATATTGTTTTTCTATATACTCACCATATTTTGGTTGGGTTAAATTATTTGTTGGTTGCAGAAATGAAATACATACTTTCACATCCCTCTATCATCATCTCTTTATATAATATGTAAATATTTTCTTTCCTCTGTAGAGCTCGAAGTCCTACTTTCAGGCTCACATTTAGGCTTATCTTTTCAATCAAGTTCTTGTTGACTGCTGATTTTTCTCTTATTTAGAGTCAGATGCTAATATGATTTATTTTAATTAGTTTCTATGAGTTAGAATCATCTTGATGGCAGCTTTTTCGACCTTGCTTTTTTGTATTTTGCTTAGGCTTTACTCTGCCCTCTGCTTGTGAGCTCCGTACAGGTACAACCTGCATCCAATTAGTTATTTTGCAACATTATCAGCACATGGAAAATGCTCTATAAAAGTTAGTTGAGAAATTATTAAACAATGAACAAACGAGAGTGCCATATGGCTTTTTAATTCTAGAAAATAAATCAAGCAATTAAGTTGAGCCTTTGGCTGCTGTGGTTGAGGTTTTATGATTAGGAAGCCTTATATTTATAACCTCCTACGTAGTACAGTTCTCTGCAATAAACAACATGTGCTGGATTGCGAACTGGAATACTTAATTTCACTTTCAGGTAACTCACATTGGTGTGTTTATAAAGGGGCAACATATTGCCGACAAGACCGGATGCTCTATTTTTCTCAATCATTAATAACCAAAGTTAAGACAATAAAATATTTAAAATGTATTCTTGGTATCTTCCATGGTCAGTGAAAAAATATTTAAATTAGTGTCTTTCCATATTGAAAGGAGACCTGGTGGCACAGTGGCATAGCATTGGGCTGCTAACTTCAAGGTTGGCAGTTCAAAACCGCCAGTCTTTCTCCCTCGTCGCTGCTGGTGATTTAGTACTGCCGACCCTACGGACCGCAGCCCAACTGGCCGCCACTACACCACCAGGGCTCTTACTCCAAGACAGTGAGGCTCTGTTTGTTTTTAGTCTTGATGCATCAGAGTCCTGCCTGACTGCGTTGGAGTATTATTCCATGTGGTTCACAAATGCCCTTACCAGGCGCCACCGAGCTGCCATTCTCTGTCAGTGTGGCACACTGTACTCCATAGTGTTTTCAATGGCTACTTTATCCAAAGTAGACTAGCCCTTTCCAGCTAGCATCCAGCCTTTCAGTTAGCAGCTGAACTTGCAAACTTTTCCCCTAGCCCGGGGCTCCAGCTGACCAGTGACCAGCCAGCCAGCCCGTTCCTGCACCCTCTTGTCTTTGAGACTGAGTCTTTCCCATTCATCACTCTGTATTGGGGGTACCTAGTTATAAACCCATTTCCCACCAGCTTGAGAATGCTTAGCTAGTTGTTTCTCTCTCAGTGATATATTGTGTTTCTTTAAAAAACATCATTTTACTAGGGGCTCTTTAGCTCTTTTCACAATCCGTACATGCATCCATTGTGTCAAACACATTTGTACATATGTTGCCATCATGATTTTCAAAACGTTTTCTTCTACTTGGGCCCTTGGTATCCGCTCATTTCTTCAAATCCCCCATACAATTTGTTTCTTTATGTAAAACCCAAAGCCATCCAGTCCATCCCAACTTGTACCAACCCTCTAGACTGTGTCTGAAACTGGACAGTCTCACAGAGAGCAGACAGTCTCCCCTGTCTCCTGCAGAGCTGCTGGCAGGTTTAAATCACGTACTGTACTTTGCTTTTAGCTGCCCAATACTGACTGGAACAGGTGTCCTCATCTTGAACCCACGGGATGGCTGGTGGTTTTGAACTACTGACTTTGCATTAGCAGTCCAACGCTGACCCCACAATGTCACCCGGGTTCCTTTGATTCCCTCTAAATGGCTCATTTTCTTTCTGGAGGAGGCCCGAATAGGAAGCTCTTTGTCCTATTTTCTTACTAGCAATTGTCTTTTGAGAATATAGTTTTGCATTCTTCTCCTCCAAGGTCAAAAACTTTCTGTTTTCTTAGAAGACATGAAACTCATTAAAATTAGGAATGCTTCAATACGTAAACTACATGGGTTCAACAACTTTCACAAGAAAAAGTCTACATAAAGAATATTCTTCAAAACCTTGAAAAATATATAGTAATGTAACTTTCTAGTTCCATGCCTATTGCAGATTGCCGATTCAATAATATTTTAAAACCATATTTGTTGAAGAGATAACCGCTTAACTTGAATTTAAAAAAATGCTCTCTCCATCTTTAGCTGCGTATTCTTTGAAGGGATAAATGTGTTTTAAAAATAGTAGAGAGGAGAGCCAGGGCTGTAAAGCGTTATCTTTCTCCTTGCTCTCGCTGCTCAAGGACATCTCTCCTCACACGTAGGACGTTTCTGTGGCAGCGGTACTGACGGTGGGCTGACAGATCTGCTGTCAGACATGAGGTGGTAAGGTCTCCCTCTAGACTGTGATAAAATGTCAGAATTGACACACCTCTCAGGGAAAGTTTGGAGCTAATGCCAGGAGCTCTTCTTTAGCTACAAGGCTTGAAAAATCCATGGGTTCTTATATGTATAGAGCTTTCTGAGATCCCAAACCATTCTCTGTGAAATGCGATTTCAAAAACTATTTGTTAAGCCAAAATATTAACCTTTCCTGATATTTTCAAAAAGATAAATTTGGCTTCATATTTTTATACTTAATATTATCCTTTTGAAATACACCTCTCTCTTCATGTAGGAGAGGCAAGTGAAGATTAGCCTTCTTTATGCAGGAGAGTAAATGAATATTCTCCAGGACTAAAGGAGACCCTTTTGAATCAGGAATTTTAATTTGAACTCTCAGGCTTTATCTTAAAATTCAAATATATACAATAATCTTCTTCTGAATATGTACCTGATTTGTTTTAGTATTAATGTTTCAAAGCAGTTGCTCTTAAATAAAATAGACACTTTTAAAATGGGTTTATTCTGTAGTGTTGTGATTGGTACTCCTAGCACATAGCTGGGTAGTCCAGAAAGGATACACATTCCTGAATAGCAAGCAGAAAAGAGTGTGAGCAGCAGGCAAGTGTAAGAAACAGTGTATTTACAAAGTGCAAGACGTCATTCTTCATATCAACAAAGCTGACTCATTTCTTGACCTCACCAATGTTTGCTGCCCTCCCCTTGGGCTTCCAAAGCAAAATCCCTGCTCTCAGAGTGGAAAGACTCAACTCTTCCCACTGTCTCCTGCTCTACTGTCCACAGAATAATTAAGTGTCTGTCATTCATTCTATCTGAGGAGGAATGATCATTGGATTTGTCACCGGATGGCTTGGCCTGGTTCTCCTGAGACCAGTCAGTAAAATAGCCAGTGAATCACTGGCTCTTTGGGTCCCGCTTTTCTCTTTAATAAAATGAAAGAATAAGAGGAGAATAATCTGTAATACACATTCCAAGTATAACTTCCTGGAACCTTCCAGCTCCCGACACTTCAGCCTTAACAACTTCTACAAAGAAGGGGAAACAGTAGGGCACTCAGTTCGGGCCAAGGGAAGTAGCTGAGCAGAATAGGTGCCAAGACCAGGAAGCGAATGAATGCCGGGTTCAGTAAGCTTACACCCGGAATGGAGACCAGCAGGTTAAAGGCAGGGGACAATGGAACTCTCTCCAGAGGCAAACACCAAAGACAAAGGATATATTTGCTAGCCACAGTGATTCATTTTTATTTCCACCTTGGGCACCCTGTGATTTTAGATAGCCACTCTGGAAGAGATCCAGCAGAAATTAGGACTAGAGAAGTGGACCTGATCAGGGAGCGAGGTGATTTGCCCATGGATTATGGAGTAACAGTGGTAGTTAAAACATGAACTTGTCCCATTCATTTAAAGAAAAAAAAGGGAAGAAGTGGGCAAGTTCTAGCAACTGGTATTGTTTTTATACCTCTGGTGGATTTGTGATACTTTCTTCTGTGGCTTGATATGTTCTTAAATCAAATCTTATCAAATCACTAACACCAGCTTTAATTATAAGTGGTGGTGTCAGCTGCCCTCCAATCTGATTCCACCTCACAGCCGCCCCCTGTTTGAGGGCACACACGTGCTCCGTGGGCCTTCCCGGGTCTTCATGGGTAAGAAAGTGTGTGGATTGCTAGGCCTTTCCTCTTGTGGCATGGCCAAGGGGCTTCAAACAGTTGACCTTTAGGTTCGCAGGCAGTTGTAGACTACTGGTGTTACCCAGACGTCTTTAATGAGCGTAAGAGAAATAGCATAGAAATGAGCAGTCTTTCTTACCTTTCCACCGAATTTATAACCAGAATCAAAAGGTTCTGCAGATTCCTCCCTTTTGTGCTGGGACTCTCTTTCCTCCACCTGTCCCCTCTTCTGTTTGGAATACAGGAAGGATGAGAAGGAATAGGCTTCCCACTCTCCTTTCTTCGATTGTAGTCCTCTCTGGCCCTCCCTCCTTGTGACCGCACTGCGTCAATGCCAAGGGATCCTCACAGCTGTGGTTTTCTCCCTGTTCTTTCCAATTCTGATTTGTCCTTCACCTTTAAGCCACAGGAACGATTTTCCTTGCACTCATCACAACTGTTCCTCTGTGGAAGCTTTTGCTGTGTCTTGCCCCATCTCAGCAGGCGCCTCCAACCTGCCTGTCCCTACCGCTTCCCCCTTGCTGAGACGTTACTCTCAGTCCCGGGTCTCACTTTGCTCCATTGTCATTTTATCAGAGACTCCCTGCTTGACAATCTGGCCAATGCAGGCTCACTCACTTTCTATCACATTTTAATATTTTACTTTTCTTGGGAGCACTTGTCGTCATTACCCAGAATTATTGATTTATTTTTCCTCACCCTTCAGCACCACCCAGTGCAGCCTAATCCCGAATCCTACTGTTTTCCAGGTGGATTCTGGTGATAGAGTAGGGGCTGGGCGGGCACCAAACCAAAAGCCGAACTCACTGCCATCAAGTCGCTTTGGACTCATAGAGACCCTCGAGGACGGGTGAGCCCGCCCCTGTGGCTTTCTGAGACTGTAGCTCTTGATTGGAATACTTGGTGCATAACAACTATGCCACTAGAACCTTGAAACTCTGGCAGCAGAAATGACCAGAAATGTCACTGTCCCCAGGACTCCGCTATATTTCCCAATCATCTCTTCTCCCGAGGCCCTCTGAATAAAGACTTAAATAATGCACAAACCTAACGACATTCAAGATTCTCCATGACCGCACTGCAAGGTCAGCGCTTCTAAACCACCAATAGCTTCAAGAGGGAAATGTGAGGCTTTCTAGTCTTGTAACGAATTTCAGCCTTGGAAAGCCACAGGTGAAGCCCTACCCTGCCTTATAGAGCTGCTAAGACTCACTGGTAGTGAATAAGTCTGTAAATGATTCTGTTTACCTGGATTGGATGGAGCCATTCCATTGACCTTGGCCCTGATTTGGGCCTAATCAGACAATCTCACTAAGTATCAATTTACATTTGGCTTCTTTGAGATTAGCCTAGCTCTGGGAACTAGGCTTTCACCGTTATTAAGCTGACGAAGGCTCAGTCTAATTCCCTGATCCTGATTCCTTGGAATTCTCCTCTTCTTTATCCAAGCTGAACACTGCTCTGTGTCCATAGGGTGGATTTTTCCGCCTCACCAAAGAGTGGTTGGAGAGGGCGACATCTAAATTTTTTAAGAGGACAACTTATAAGTCAGCTTTATCTTTGCTTCCAAAGAGATAAGTTGGTAGTGTTGTGGGTTACATATTCTGCTGCTAGTCAGAAGGTCAACAGTTAGAACCCAAGAGCCTCTCTACAGGAGAAAGCGTAGGCTTCCTGCTTCCTCTTTACTGAAGAAAAAAAGCCTAGAAACCCACAGGGGCGATTCTGCTCTGTTCTATTGGATCTCTGTGAGTTGGAACTGACTGAATGACGGTGAGTTTGGTTTTGGGTTTGATTGAGCTCTGGCTTAAGGCAACACCCCACCCAATAGACCAGTTGTGGATCATCCTCATAATGTATTGCAGATCCGATTGTTGGGATACCTAGCATTTTCACTGACCAATCGTTCAGAATTTGATTCCCAGGCCTTTCTTCTCCGTCTGGAAGTTCTGCTGAAAAACTATTCAGTTTTATAGCCACTCACAGACCAGTGGTGGCTCTACATGAGGTGCTTCAGCTTGGATTCAAACCCAGGTCTCTCATATGGAAGGTAAGGATTTTCAACAATAAGCCATAAAGAAATTGGGTTTTCTGTAAGCACAATCACATGAAAAGTGACCAGAGAACAAAATCAGAGCTGAGAAGCAGCTTGACTCATGCAGCGTTCGGTGGCAGAAGAAAGAGTTCATCCCTGGGCAGCGCATACAAAGCCGTTCTACTTTTAGCTAGAAAGTAGTGCAAAATTCTAAGACATACCCATGATTCATTAGCCATTGTTTCATTCACAGCTCTTAAACCAGTGGAACCCACAGAGTGGCCTGGTTGCTGCGCAGTGAAATAAAGCCTGCGACATTTATGATAAGCATTAACAGTAATTTACCCTTCATTAATCAGAGCAGTCAGCTACAGTACTTTTCGATCATGCATAATACTTACTTTACTAGCTGGCTGGAATATTTTATTCATCCATTAGTCTCAGAGGCTCTGGAAATAGCTTGTAAATTTAGACAGGGGCCCCCGGATCCTGAACAGTGTTGCGCCCTTTTTATGGCTAATTTATGACCCATGTTTATATTTGTGCCAGGACTCAGGCTTTTCCACTGATCAGGGTTTGAAATATGCAGCCATAAACTTGACTCTTGCACTGGCCCCTCAGCTGAGAAAGAAGGCCGCGTGGTGTTCCCAGGCCTGCTCTTTAGGGCTGATGCAGGCTACAGGCGAGCCTGTCCAGGAGCAACCTTAGTCTCTCAGAAATCAGTCCTCGAGCTCACTATACCCCAAGGAGAATTATGCTTAATTTGTTTGTTAATGGAGTTCTTACTGAAAAATCAAAGAGGCATTTGTCAAAAGGTTGAAGACATATTTAATTCCATAGCAATATTGCGTACAGAATTCCATTTTTTTCCAGAGTCAATTTTTTCAGACATGGATTTTTTCTTGCCCTAAAAAAGAAAAAAAACAACATGAAGAACAATAGGAGCAAAATTACTGAATGAAAACAACATACATGTGTGTGTGTTTGTGTGTATGTATATATATATATATATATATATATATATATATATATATATATATATATATATATATATATATATATATATATATATATATTCTAGTTTTGAATCTTGCTCCTAACAGTGTTACCTTTTCCCCCACTATTTAATACTCTGAACTATATCAAATGGCTCATTTCCTGTAATTTACATTTCCATCTTGTAGAATTTTAAACGGCCCTAGGTCCCCACTGCCTGAACTTCATGGTTACTAAGTTCTATTTTGGCACCGTCCCATGCAGCAAAACTAAAATGCAAACCAAAATGATTTAGTTCAGTTCTATTGTGCTTCCATTGAACTCACTTCAATTTTCTATTTTAAGCAGAACTCAAATCAAGATAGAACTTAGAATCTTAGAAAAAGTGTGTGAGAATCTGTAATATGACCTATAGTAATAGAGAAGAATCAAGAATATCCTTATATTTTAAAATTCTATATAATTTTAACAGTTTTGTTTGTAATAGCATTATGCATGGAATTAATAAAATGGAGGAGAAAAGTAGACGCTATTTTTGTTACAAAAAGGAATGTGAGGCATCCTGTAATCTAGTGGCACAGAATGGGGCTTATACCTATGGGGCAGTGGGCTGATAACACCAAGAATGGCAGTTCAAACCCACCAAACTGCTCTGATCAAGAAAGGGGAAGCGACTGCTCCCTTTTTGCAGTTTTAGAAAGCCCTATACAGAGTAGCTATGAGTTGGAATTGACGGGGTGTTTTGGAATATTTTACACTCCTCCAAGATTCACTCTCACATATGTTTACTAAATATTCCAAGAAACCTGACAGGCTTTTGCCAAGAAAAAATGTTTTCATTCTTTCTTTTCCCCCCTTCTCTCCTTTCCCCCTTTCTTCTTCTCTCTCTCTTTCAGTCTGTTTCTCTTTCTTCCATTCTTACTTTGTCATTCTATTTCAACACCTGCACACATTACAAGCAAAACACTTCCTCCCCATCACTCAGTGTAGGGTAGGAAATACTGGTGTGAGTAAAAGATGTAGCCAATGTTCTCCCCTCTGGCCAATATTTTGACTTTCAATTCAATTTGTAGGTTCTTCCTTTTACCCGGTGGAAGTTGGATTCCTAAGTAGCTACAAACAAAGTTTCCTATGGTAACATATGACCCCTAACTTGAACATACCATTTGCACCATGAGTGTTATCTGATAAGCAACCATAGTTGTGCACTGCCCTGGTCGTAGTGACTCTTGAAAATGAGTGTGCCTCTTGCAGAAAACCTGTAGAGTGTATCTATAGGATTCTTAGGCAAGACCTGGACTCTTGTCAGCAACGAGCTGTTTTACCCTGGGATGATACTTGGATTTGGCTATTGTGAGTCTGGCTATTGTGAGTCATTCCTGGACACCCAGAGGACACAGTTGCTGGCTAACTCACCCTATCTGCAAAGGGTCCCTAGTCAGCAACATCACTCCTGTCAAGCTGTAGCTTCAGGTCCGGGTCCTTCAGAAGATACAGGTGACATTGTGATCACTAATATTTTGGAGAGTCCCAATGTTTAATTAAACTAAGTAGATCCTTCCCATTTCTTAATTTTAGTGCTCAGCTGGCCCATGAACCTGAAGAGTTAATTAATATGAAAAAAGGCATATTTTTCAAAGGAAAAAAAATAGGAATTTTCAAAGAAAACATTTCCAAATTATTTAGTGAGCTTTGCTCTTTTGTTGTTGTTGTTGTTGTTGCACTTTTTCTTATAATGTGCTACTTTTTCTTATAATGTGCTACTTTGCTCTGTGATCAAGTGGTGCCTTTTCAGCCAAAGGGTAGGCAAGGTTGTTCACAAGCCCCTGGCTGTGTCATTAACCTCTGAATGCCTTCTTTTCTTGGATGATTCTTTTGGCTTTATCCTGGATTCATAAAAAGGGACTATAATGAATAGTTTTATTTTGCTATAAGATATGCAGAGTCAGTTCTCTGACATATACTTCGATTTTATGAATGCATTCAGCAACTATAGCATGAAAAATGAAGATCTGCTTGGGATTTACTGTAAAAGAGGCAATTTTAGCTTCTTTATCATAAGCCTCGTATTTTTTTCCCTTAATGAATACAGATGGTTAGCTGAATGCTCTTCAGGAGAGAGGTTCTCTAGACCTGTGTGTGGGGGCAGCCTGACCTTGGTCTTTACTATCTTTATCTCTTCCCCAAATACACAGTATTAAACCTTCACCAACATCATCTGATTGTGCTTTTTGACAAAACATGGATGTCTGTTCAAATCGTTTTAAGACAAGGAGCTGCCATTGGAGACATGATGTGAATATTACTAGCCTCTGTGAGGAGGATAAATTGGGCAACCAGATATAAAAGCTTTCATAAAAGGGTAGCTTGAGTTCAGTGAGATTGCTTCCATTCTCCCAGGTACCTGCCAGCCACTTTGGCACCTTTAAAAAGGAGAAGGTTGAGTACGTAAACACAGATGATGAATAAATTATTTTTAAATATTCTAAGTAAATCTTGATTTTACTGTAGGGCATTTTATTGATATTTCATCATAACACTTGTAAAGCAATACTCACTTAACACTCTTGAAATATCATGAGCATTCGCAAATAATTCTCAGAAAGCTACAAAGATGTATCCTCTTGATAACCTTGGATCTTGTCCTAGTTTATAATTTTTCCTATTTGCTACCTAAAATACTAGAATCGGAGTATTCAAAAATTCCAACTTTTTTTCCTAGCTTGCTAAGGAAACATTCTTTTAGAGTTTTCTTTTCTTTTTTCTATGTAAAAGAAATTTAATATATATTTATATATACAGTATCATAGCAGAAATTATAATAAGTGATGGAAATATTTAATAGTCATGACATTTTCATATATCAAAAATTATAGGTAATTAAAATGACACATAGAAGTTAAAATGACCCATTCCTTACTTATCAATATGATAAGGTCCAAAAGGTTGGTTTGTGTAAAACAATGTTATTCAAAAATGGGGAATGAACACATCAGATCACAAATGTAGGATGATTATATCATTGTATAACTGCATAATTACATTACCAAATCAAAATCCCAATCTACACCCACTGCCATCGAGTTGATTCTTCTTTTACATCATTATACACTCTACCAAATCTCATCATAAAATAACTGTCAAATTACAAACTTTCATAACTGCAAAACAAATAAGAATGATGATCCAGCCAAGTTTTCTTAATAATAAAAGATTCTACATATGGGTCAGGTGCAAGAAGCTAATCCCATTGATAGACTCAAATTTTAAATTAGTTGTCTTTGTACATTTGCTCTTCTCAGTGAAACTGAAACACAAAACTCTAACAATCTGTGACAGCATAGTTTCCTCAGGATCAGAAAGAAAAGCAAACATATTAATATAAATATTAGTAATTTAAAAATGGTTTTATAGTTAGAGTTTTCCAGTAAAGCAGAAAGAATTTACATTTGTAGCAAAGCTTTAAAAAAAATCCCACAATTTCCAAATACTTTTCTACTGTATTTGGCCTCTACCATATTTATGAAGCATACCATTGTTTTCAAAGCACTGACATTCTTTTAATATTGACCATCATGTTACCATAAACTGTTGTATCGCTCAAAAAACTTGAAATGTAAAAGCAAATATTAGAGAAGGAAAGTAAAAAGAAATAGTTTTTTGTTATAACAAAATAATAACAATTTATAATTTATGAAGTGTTCATGAGGGTGGGAGGGAGGAAAAATGAGGAGCTCATACCAAGGGTTGAACTGGAGAGAAAATGTTGTGAAAAGGTTGATGGCAACATATACACAGATGTGCTTGACACAATGAGTGTATGGATTGTTATAAGAGCTATAAGATCCCCCAATAAAATTATTTTAAAATTCTTGAATTTTCAATATTGACCTTTATATTCATTCTGAAAAAAGTTTTAATACAAGATATTCTGTTACTATTATTAACTTTGTTGAGACATACATGTTCTCTCACAATTCATTACATCCATATTCAGCAATATCTCCAAGAATGTATGTGGAAACCTAGTGTTGTGTACACATATTAGCTCCCTGCTGTCACGTCAACACCAATTTACAGCAGCCCTGTAATACAGAGTGCAGTATCACCAAAGGGGTTCTGTAGCTGCACTCTTAAAAAGGAATTCTTTTAAGTGTAAGCTTTATGAAAGATGACTACCTCATTTTTCTCCCACAAAGCAGTTGTTGGGTCAGAACCACTGAATTTCTGATTAGTAATTATGAATATTTTACTCTGCATATCTTTCTCTTGCTGAAACATTGTGTTAAATATTTATAAATATGTATATATGTGTGTATTTGTATCTATGTCTATAGAGATAGATAGATATGCACACATTTTCTGACTCATACATCTGCCAGTAGTGACAAACCAGGAAGCAGAAAGACCACAGGCTGGTGGAGGCAGAAGTGGATGAATACAAGGTCAGCAGCCCATATGGTAGCCATCTGTGAGCTTCCAAAATTAACAAGTAGTCGGGCAGGCCATTGGCTCAAGTTAAAATAATTAGACGTCACTGTGACAGATATAAGATAATAGCAGCAAGAAGAAGGCGGGCCTTCCCTCCAATTTTGCTTAGACAGGAGTGGGTCACACTACTGAGGTGCTGCAGGGTGATGACCTGGGAGGGGGCTGCACTCCTCCCTAATCCTTTTACAACGTTTTGTTTCACACAGAAGATTCCATCATGGAGTTATGTATATTACACAACCCAACACTAAGACAAGTCTTTCTTGGTGTCTTGAATTTTAGACTTGTTCCTGGGCTTAGTTGGGGTTCTGATTCAGAAAATTGCATCGGACAGACCAAATCACCTCTAGTTTCTTAGCTCTAGTGACCTTCTATATTTTTAGATATTAATTTATGCTAATTCATTACTTTATCATCCTGGTTTTAAATATGGGAACGATTCAGACCCTCATATTAGAGGATAAGATTTAAAAATGTCAAGAGACATTTGGAAAAGAAGGAGGTATAAAGGATGTTCCAAGGAATCTGCATATGGACCCATGGTGGCCAGTTGGTTACTCACGGAACTGCCAGTCATCAGGTCAGTGGTTGAAATTCACCAGTCACACTGCAGCCTTTCACAGACGTAAGGGTTGGAAGCCCCACAGGGGCAGTAGTTCTCTGTCCTAAGACCACTATGAGTTAGAATCAATTAGGTGGCAGTGGGTTTTTCCTTGTGGTGTGGGAGGTTGTACAAGTTGTATACTGCGAAGTAAGAACGCAGCTTGAGAAGAGTGGTACATAAAGCGGAAAACGAGAGGCACTTAAATGGAAGGTATGATGGAAATTCAGAGTGTCAAAAATGTAAAATTTAATAGCAATTTTCATAACTCATTTAAGATCTAAATATTTCTTCAAACTATACAGTGAACATTTTCTTTCTTTCTTTTTTTTTTTTCCAGCTGTGACTCCGGACAGGATCCAAAGAGGAGTTCTACTGACTTCGTCCCTGGGTTTCATGGAGACTTGCTTTACCCTTTGTGTTAGCCTCTGAAAGTACCAGAGCAGCCTTAAAAGAGCACAAGAAAGGGCAGAATAGTGAACATTTGAGAAACATTTTAATGTATAGAAGTATAGAAACATTTTAATGTATAGAAGTCAGAGGATACTTCATATTAAATGTTTCAGAGATGAGGTTGATGGCAAATTTCCTTATAAGAAAAGTTCTAACTTTATTTTAAGAGTTTCTGTGCACAGGTAGAGAAGTTGTGACATATTTTAACAAGACTGTAGCAATTTTGATTTGTATTTTAATAAAGGAGTTTGAACACTGACAAACCCATGTTGAGTTTTCTGAACATTTCAATCCTTATTTATTTTACCAAAATGACTGCCAGTCCGGGGATTACAACTCATATAGGATGGAGTGGAAGTTCTTTTGTGGGGTTCTGAAGCTGTAAATATTTGGGGAAGCACAAAGTCTCAATTTTCATTTGCAGAGCAGTTGGTGAGCTTGAATAGCTGACCATGTGATTAGTAGTGAAACATACAACCCAGTATGCAATCAGGGCTCCTTCTTTATCATACAGTAACTCCTGTTTCTGGCTCCATTTTAAGATAACAGGAAGACCTGGTGGTATAGTGGTTACGAGTTGAACTGCAATTAGCTTGGTTGCCATTTCAAAACCACCAGCAGCTCCACTGGAGAAAGATTGTTATTTGTTTTTTACTCTAGTAAATAATTTCAGTATTGGAAACCCGCAGGGGTTAGCTATGACTAGGCATTGATTTGATGGCAGGGAATGAGAGTTTTAAGGTAACACATTGAAAATTCCTGCTCTACAGTTCCCGATAAGGTGAAGTGATTCTTAGGGAAAATTCCAAGTTCATGTAATTTGCACTGATCAAATATATCTTTGGGTCTAGGGACACCATGTGAAGAATAAACTGACTTAATATTTCATATAACACGAACTACTTTAAATAAAGCCAGCATGTACTTCCTCTTTCTAAGGCTAGCTATCACTACATTAAAAGATCCTGATTTTCTAGGGACAATCAGAGTAAGGAGTGTGTATATGACATATGTTCTGTTTCTCAAAAACTGGAACTGTTAGAGAAAACTGGCACCATTATTAGAATCAGTAGGTCAAATATACCCAGAACTTATTTTAATATTTGAGGCAACAATAGTATATTGGATGACATTTTGTTGGATCACATCATGGGCAGAGCCATAACTGCAAAACTATTGAAAACCCTAGCCCAGCTAAGTTGACAATAAACCTCTCACAATATTAATTTACACACTTCAAAGCCTCCAGAGATAAAGCAGACTATCACTTACACTCCTCAAGTTCCTGAAGTATTATTTCTTGGCAAGGAAATTCATATGTGGTATCATGTTAAACATGGCATGTGACATGGGTTATGCATGGAACTTGTAAGCACACGGTCAGCTGCTTGAGCTCACCAGCCTCACCATGGGAGAACGATCCTGCTGCCTGCTCCTTCCACCACATGTCACCTTTTCACCTGCTGGGGAAGTTCTACCCCATCCCCGAGTCGCTATGAGCTTCAAACAACTCAGTGGCAATGGTTTAATTTTAAATTTACCTAGCGTGTCTTCTAACCACCAATGACTATTTTCATTCTCTGGATTATATCACTGCCCCATTTCTTCACAACCAAGTTTCTTGGAAACCTGTGAACATTTTCTCCTCTTCCTTTGTGGTTCCCATGGTTTTTATTTCCCTACTTGGTTTTATTGCTTAGTCGATGCATTTTTGAACTCAGTGAGAGCGTGATTCATTATTTCCGTCTGAAACTTTTTTCCCTTTTCTCTGAACAAATGCCTTTATCACTTTTTAACAATTCATGAGCTAATATATCAATCAATCTTCAAATATTTATTACATTTTATTATGAGCTCAGCACTTGCCTAGCATTTTAAGAGTATGTGATAATATTTTATCTTCTTTCTTATATTCAGTTTTATAAGTCTGGGTGCTATTTGTTATTTTTGCATGGTATTATAAGTGCCTACAATTTCATAAGTTATGTACTAAAATATAGTGAAGGAGTCTTTATCCTCAACTGTGAGTTTTATAACCTTCTAAATCTTCTGAATTTTTCTGTCTATGTGTGTTCTTACTGTTATTTTATCCATTTCCCTTTTCTTTGGCTTTCTGTTACCATGCAAGCTATCAAGGTCCATCATTTCTGCCTCCCTATGAACTTTTGTCTTTGCCCACTTCTATGTCGATGTCTACAATTCTGTTCAGAAAAAGAATCCAACACATATTTTACTGTCCTACATTTAAGTATGATTCCACTGCTGTATTGTTTGAATTGAAATGAGAGGACTCAAGCAAGAACTAATATATATATATGAGAGAAATAATAATATATATATATATATATATATGAAAGAAAGAGAAAAGGAGAAAAAATAATAAACTGTTTAGGTCAAACTTAGCCATTCCTTGTAGATTCAAGATGTACATCTGCAGTGTGATTATTGGCTTTTTAATTTATGTGTTACTCAATGTTGGTAATTATTTATTGAACACATGTTAGGAACCTTTAGGGCTGTACATGTAAATCCCATCACAGCCTAGAAGTAGGTAGCAACTACATTCATGTGCAAAAAGTTTAAAGAAGAAACATTTTTAAATTTCAAGTACGTTTTGGGAATAGACACATGACCAAGACAACATCCTCATTCTTGTCTGTCTCAGGAAAAGAAAAGGTTAATATTCAGCATATACTATATTCTGATTGCTCATTAGAATTACTTGGATTATGTTTTGAAAACAACTAAACTTGATACTTTATGCCTAGAAAATTAGAGTCTGATGGTTTGTAGATTGAGGAAGGGTGGGTTGCTATAACAATTAAGCCCCAAAGTCTGTGGTTTAAAGAAAGAAAATATGTCTCATGCATTAAACAGTACTAGATCATCAGCCAGTGGGTCTCTCCATCTGTGGATTCACAAGTTCAAGATCCTTCTACCATGAGGATCTTGACAGATCCTGGGGACAGGCATAACCAATAGACCTTTATGTAAAGGTGAAAATATTCTACAGCTGTGCTCTTTAATATGGTAGTCCTGTACCACACATGCATGCTTGAGGTATGGTTAGTGTAACTGAAGAACTGTTTTTAAATTTTTTATTTAAATAAACAAAATTTAAATAGCTACATGGGCACAATAGTTTTGGATAGTGATGAACTAGTCTCTTAGTCGTTTGAGATCAAGACTAGCTGCCCGTGCCTAGGTTCTACTCAGCTAAAGAAAAGATGCTTGGGGGAGATACAGTGTGTGCCTGGCCGGGTATGTTCATATTCTACCACCTAAATTGGGTCACTTGTTTGAAAAGGAAGCTATGCAACACATTCTCTGGCTGTTGAGCTATATTTTAACAGTAACTTCTATTGACAAAGAGGAGGAGCTTGGGGGGCAAGAAGGAGCTGTGTCCCAGTTGTCCTAGAAGAGGCCCCAACATTAATACTCTTTGAAAGCCCCAACTTGATTTTCGTGTCAAGTCCTCATTGACAGCTACTGTCTATACAAGAGTAGCTAAGTGTACTTTCTATCTTGCAGAACACTTTTTATCAGAGCAAAGGAGCATATCCAAGGTCATATGTACATTCTTGTACAGTACAAGTACCTTCTAAGTGTTCTGCATGTGAGATAATACAAAAGCTCATAGTGGTAAATCAATACCATGTGAATCAGAGATACTAAACAACATCAATTCTAGGTTGCCCAAAAATCCCACTACCCTGGCACGGATTCCACCAATGGAAACACTGCTGGACAAAAGATAACTGCTCCATAGAGTTTCGGAAAGAATCATGTTTAAAGAAGCAGACTGCCTCAGCTTTCTCTTATGGAATGGGTTGTGAACTTAAACCACTAACCTATGGTTAGCAGCCCAACAACTTGCATCGCCAGAGCTCTTTAATAATATTAAAGATCTGTGTGAATTCAAAACACAGATTATTCAGGAAGACATCTGGGGCCTCTACAGTTCTCTGCTTTTGCTTTGCATCACTATAGCATGCTCTGGTTTCATTTATGAGGTCTCCAAGAGGTGTATAGAAGTGCTGTGGGTCAGTGTATTGAGCTGTTAAAGGTAAAGTTGGTAATTTAAACCCACTAGCTTCTCTGTGACAGAATGATGAGATTGTCGGATCCTACAAAGATTTATAGTCTCAGAAACCATATATAGGGTCACTATGCATCAGATTGATTGTTGGCTTTGACAAGGAATGCATATGCTTCCATCACTTACACAGAAAAGACATATGATAGCTTCAATTAACATATTAAATATACTCAGGGCTACAAATTTTTAGGGAACTATATCCACAAAATTCACAGAACAATTCTGCTCAAACATATACATCCTGGTGGTAACAGCCTTTCACAAGAACCTTCTTTCTAGCACATACTATTTATTTGTTTTTCAGAAAATAGCACAATAATCTGCTTCTAGGATAATTGAATGGGCCACTTTCTTATTTCCCAAGCAGTGTTGACCTGATCTCACAAACGACAGTGAATTGCAGACTCTCTGAATAAACTTTAAGTTCACTTAGGCACCTAATGATTTCACATTTTCCTATTTTAAGATTAATTCAAAACATGGGGTGAGTCTTTCCCATGAGCAAGGTCTTGGATAGGACCTAAGTATATGAGTGGATACCCCAAAACACCCAATGCTCATTGATTAATTGATTGATGTGA
This sequence comes from Tenrec ecaudatus, assembly GCF_050624435.1. Taxonomy (NCBI): domain Eukaryota; kingdom Metazoa; phylum Chordata; class Mammalia; order Afrosoricida; family Tenrecidae; genus Tenrec; species Tenrec ecaudatus. The sequence continues at coordinate 82,591,624 of NC_134540.1, read as the reverse complement.
GGGAAGTAGTGCATTTAGAGTTAATTCTACCAGGTTAAACTGTTAATCAAGCTTTCTGCTACAAGTTCTGAAAAGACAGCATAATAGTGTGTGACAAAAAGAGCTGATCTGTGGTAGACAGGGCACTGATTCTGCCACCAGGACAATGGATCTCAGTGAGCCAGGTTTGGGCAAAACCCAGCATGCCTCTCTTGCCCCATGCACTGTACTCGTCTGAGCTCAGTCTGTGGGACTTATTTTTGTGTCCATGAATGAAGAGGGAGTTTCCACAAATAAAGAGGGTCATAAAAGGCTGATGATATGATGATGGAGAAGAAGTGAAAAACAAACAAACAAGAGACGTGCTGTCATCCATCCAAACAGATGAGTTTGAAAAATGCTTCCAGGGATAGAATCGCAGATATGACAAATGTATTAAGTATAATGGTAAGCACGTAAAAGGGGATAAAGGTTGTTTTGTTAAAAAAATCAAATACATAGCTTTGAAAATAAATTCCATTTTTTGGAGGGAATGCGACATATAAAATAAGCTGTGATGTGATTACATTTAAACAGTGACCGCACGTCACAGAATCCTTCTCTAAATCTTTGCTGTTAACTAGGATGTTCACCCATGGAGACTATTGCGAGGAATCACACTGATATGAACCACATAGTGAACTTTTAGCAACTATGTCAATCAACATTACATATTGATTTCCATATTGTAGTGATTTGCAAGTCCGTTTCTAGGGGACCAGCCACGGAAAGCCTTGTGAATGCAGCAGAACATTGTGTGACAGAGCACCAGGAGATGAGCCTCTCAGCTTGGAAGACACTCCAAACATGACTGGCAATGAGCTGCCATTTCAAAGTAGAGTCAATCTGAATGATATGGGTAGAAAATAGCTTTTATAGAATCCTCATTTATTGATGGAGCATGACACAAAAGGAGAAGAAACTATTTCAAACTGTAATTAATAACCAGAATATGGAAAGGAATCTCGGAAACTTAGGAGTCATCACAACTGAAACAGACACATAAAACTCTCTACTGTAGGATTTCATGAGCTGAAATGGACTGGTATTAAAGGTTTTCAATTGTCGATGATAGGTTTTACGATGCCAGGAAACACAAATTCTAGAGAAATAATGTTGCACTCTTCATTCAAAAGACCATTTCAAACTCTATCTTGAGCTACAGTGCTGTCGGCAATAGGATAATATGAATACCTCTAAAAGGAAGACCAGTTAATGCAATAATTTACATTAATGCACCAATCCCCAAAGCTAGTGATGAATAAATCAAAGAGTTCTACCAATGTGTTCAGTCTGAAATTGGCCAAAAATGCAAACATGATCTATTTTTAATTACTGCTGATTAGAATGTTGACTGTTGGAGACAAAGGAGAATCAGTAGTTTAAAAACATCCATGGTAATAGATATAAAGCTGGAGATAGCATGGTAGCATTTTGCAAGACTAATGACTGTTTCAATTAAAATATCCTATTCCCAACAACATAAATGATGCCTACACACATGGAAATTGTCAGATGGAATGCATAGGGATAAAATTGATTGCATCTGTGGATGGAGAAACTCAATAACATCAGCCTAAACAAGGTCAAGGGCAATTGTGGAATGGACCATAAATCATTTATCTATAAACTCAGGTTGAAGATGTAGAAAATGAAACTCTGTTGATGAGAGTCAAACATGACCTCGCATATATTCCACCAGAGTTTAGAAATAATCTCAAAAAACAGATTTGATGTGATAAATACTAATGGTCAAAGATCAAACACATTGTGGGATGACATCATATGTGAAGAAATCACATGGTTATTAGAAAACCAATAAAGAAAGAAAAGACCAGAGTGGATGCCAGACGAGACTCTAAATTTACTCTTAAATGTAGAGGAGCTAAAGTGGATGGAAGAAACTTAAAAGGGCTAAACATAAAACTTCAAAGGGAAGCTTGAGAAGATAAAGTGTTATAACAAACTATGCCAGAACTTGAAGTTTGGAAGTCAAACAAAAAGAACACAATCAGAATTTTCCATGTTGGAAGAATTAAAGAAAGAACAAAGCCTCGAGTTGAAATATTGAAAAGTTCTATAGGCACAATCACCCCACCAAAATTAATTGCTCAGTGATGTTAAATCATTTCAAAAGGTGGCACATGATCAAGTACCAATGGTATGGAAGGAAAAAGTCCAAGCTGCACTGAGGGCACTAGCAAGGAATTGACAAACTACCAATTAAAATGTTTCAACAAAATGATGCCGCACTGGACAGCACGCATTAGTCTACGTCAAGAATTTGGGAAACAACTGTCTTGCTATCTGACAGGAAAAATCACTCTCATTGAGTCAATCCTGACTCAGAGTGACCCTATGGGATGAGCTAGAACTGGCCCTGTGGGATTCCAAACCTTTAAGTCCAGAGAAGTAGACTGCCTCATCTTTCTCCCAAGAAGCAGTTGGTGTGGTTCAAACTGCTAACTTTGTGTTTAGCAACCATATTTGCTCCCATTCCAAAGTAAACTGGCACAAAAGAATGGAGAAATTACAACATCTCTCCAATAGCAAATGATAGTAAAAATTTGAAGAAGAGAATTTAAAAATGCTTGCAGCAGTCTGTCAACAGAGAATGTCCAGAAAGTCAAGCTTGCTTCGGGACAGGATGTGAAATGAGGGACGCCTTTGCTCGTGTCAAAACTTGGCTGAAAGCAGAGATTATAAGAAAGATGCATACTTGTGTTTTATTGACTAGGCAAAGGCCTTCGATGATGAAGATAATAGATACAAGGCAGCAATGTGAAGAAAGATTTCCAGAACACTGTGTTGTGCTCACGGGGAATCTGTACATAGAACAAGAAACAGCCATTCAAACAGAAGAAGGGATATTGCATGGTTTACTCCAGGGAAGGTCTGCCTCAAGATTGTAACCTCTAACAATACTACTTCAGTTTGTAGACTGAGTAAACAATCTGAGAATCTAGATTATCTGAAGAAGAAAACAATAGCAGTATGGAAGGAGAACAATGAATCACCACTGTCATGCAGATGATACAACCTTGCTTGTTGAAAGCCAGGAGAACTTGAAGGGTTTGCTGAGGAAGATCAGAGAGATCAAAGACTTTCAGTATGGATTGTAACTCAATGCACAGAAAACAAAAATACACCTGGACCAGCAAACAGTTCCCTGATTAGTGGAGAAAAGTTCTTTTGGAGTTGTCAAAGATTGCCTTTTACTTGTATCCACAATCAATGCCCAGGGAATCAGCAATCAAGAAATCAAATGAGGTATTGAATGGGTCAAATCTACTGCAGAAGACCTATTTAAAGAGCTAAATTGCAAACATATCACTTTAAGGTTAATCTGCCCCAAGCCATGGTGTTTTCAATTACCCTATAAGCTTTTGGAATCTGGACAATTAATTAGGAAGAACGGAAAAGATTTGGTCCATTTGAATTAGAATGTTGGTGAAGAATATTGAGAATGCAAGGAACCGCCAGAAAAACAAGTAGTGTTTGGAAGAAACATAGACCGAATGCACCTTAGAAGTACATTAACATACTTTGAACATGCTAACAGGAGAGACCACTCCTGGGAAAGAACATTCTGTTTGGTGAAGTAGAACGGGGGATGGGGGTGGGGGAATGAATTGACACAGTGGTTGCAATAATTGGCTCAACATAACAACAATTGTGAGGATGTTATGGTATCAGGAAATGTTTCATTCTATTGTGCATACATTAAAAAGGAGGTCTCTAAAGTGGGCTAAAGGCAAATAAAAACAAACAACAAGAAAAATGAACAAACAAACCATAGATCCAGGAATGGGTTTAGGGCTCACACTAAATCTTAACTCCAATTTATGAAAATTTGCTTTTACATCATGAACCTACTTGATACTCACCACCAGGAAGGGAACACAAAAGGTATGCGTGTTATAGCAAAGTATGGTGAAAAAATTAAAAGTGGCTTGCTATCAGATAGTATAACATCTGGTGTCTTAAAGACTTGTTTCTAAAGAAGTAGCCATCTAAGTGAGGTGTCAACTAAGTCCACGTGGAAGAAGCACACCAACATCAGTGGCCAAAAGATTGTAAATCATAAAATCCAAAGCTGAAGGAGGGAATAGAATCAGACCATAAATTATGAGAATCTGGTTTGCAGAAGGCTGTGGATGACAGTTGGAGCCCAAGATAGATTTGTGAAGTCAACATAGCAAATAAGCCTCTGGTGATTTCCCCCCTATCCATAAAGGAGGGATGGGAATAAACGGGTTACCAAACCGAGTGAATTCGAGAAAAGACTATAGGATATTAAAATGATAAATCTGACTTGAATGGTTAAAAATCTTGTCAGTTGATTCCCCCTTCTGATATACTTTGGGCTTGATCTGATTTTAAACATTTTCTGAGATTTTTCCCTTCATATTGGCGTTCATCTCTGATAATTTTGCCATTGTGGGTAGCCCTTTTGAATTTTTGTTATATGTTTTTCTGGGTTTTTTTGGTATATGAAAGCCAGTATTGATGAACCTGTGGAGACAGCAAGTAGAAAAGGGTTTCTGGGGGTTCCAGGGAGGAAGGACAGGTAAAGGGGAGTAGATATCAAGGAGTTCAAGAAGGAAGAGAATGCTTTGAAACTGATTGTGGCAGCAAGTTTAGAATACTGCTTGGTGTGATTGAACTGGGCAATGATAGGATATCAGTATTAGTTCCCAAGAAAATGATTTTGAAGAAAAAAAAAAGCAATTATGAGACAAAATTTACTCCATAGCACTAAACACAGCAATATTGATTTTCCATCTCTGTTGCTATTGGTTCTTATTTCTAAAGGAAACTGATTTCCAGTTTCCCTAGAAGACATTAATATTTTTCAAGAAAATAAATTGCATATTTCCCAGCATGTATATTATTTTCCAACTTTCTTCAGAAATTTTAATCTTCCTACCCTTTCTTTATTCTCTTATTGAAAAAACTATTACACAATTCTACTGTAGCTACATACTGAAAAGACAGAAACCAAGAACTTTGGGTCCTGGGAACCTACATACAGAACACATGAGGTTTGTTTTTTTTCTGTAAGTAAGTACATAGTCACAAATGAGGAGACTACACTCTCTGATCACCATATTGCAATATAATAGTGCTTTATTTAGATCACTTATTAGGCATCAAAGAACAAAAAATCATATCAATGGGTGCATACCTCCATGATAAGATCACTGAGGATAAATGGGTGCATAAGCAAATGTGGCGAAGAAAGTTGATGGTGCCCGGCTATCAAAAGAGATAGTGTCTGGGGTCGTAAAGGCTTGAATGTAAACAAGCGACCATCTAGCTCAGAAGCAACAAAGCCCACATGGACGAAGCACACCAGCCAGTGCGATCACGAGCTGTCGAAGGGATCAGGTATAAGGCATCATCAGAACAAAAAAATCTTACCATAGTGAATGAGGTGGGAATGCAGAGTGGAGACCCAAAGCCCATTTGTAGGCCACTGGACATCCCCTTGCAGAGGAGTCTAGGAGAGGAGACAAGCCAGTCAAGGTTTGATGTAGCAAGGATGAAAAATACAACTTTTTGTAGTTCCTAAATGCTTCCTCCACCCCCATCTCCCCACGCCCCCCACTAATATGATCCGAATTCTACCTTGCAAGTCTGGCTAGATCAGAGCATATATACCGGTACAGATAGGAACTGGAAACACAGGGAATCCAGGGCGGATGATACCTTCAGGACCAGTGGTGTGAGTGGAGATACTGGAAGGGTAGAGGGAGAGTGGACTGGAGAGAACCGATTACAAGGATCTACATGTGACCTCCTCCCTGGGCGAAGGACAACAGAAAAGTGGGTGAAGGGGGACGTTGGACAGGGCATGGTATGGCAAAATAATAATTTATAAATTATCAAGGATTCGTGAGGGAAGGGGTAGTGGGGAGGGAGGCGGAAAATGAGGAACTAATACCAGGGGTTTAAGTGGAGAGCAAATGTTTTGAGAATGATGAGGGCAATGAATGTACAGATGTGCTTTCCACAATTGATGTATGTATGGATGGTGATAAGAGTTATATGAGCCCCAATAAAATGATTTAAAAAACCCATTCACTTCTATAAAAAAAAGAATGAGGGCAATATTCTAAAGCTAATTGTGGTGATGATTGCACAACTCTTCTTGATATAACCAAACTATGTAACTATATGACATGCGAATTATATGCATGTAATTAAATAAAGCTGTTGAGAAACAAAAATTAGTGCTTTACTTAAGCTTACATGCAAAGGACTCTAGGTGGACAGAGGTGGGGTGAAAAAAATTGCTTTTCTAGGTTGCTTCGCTTGAGCAAGGAAGTGGTATGTGAGAAGCATCTACACTGGTGGATGGTTTTGTCAAGCAGAGAAATGAGGAAAGCCTCTTCAATTCCTAAAGCAGGGTAGCATGCCCTGCTTAGAATGGATGCATAAAGTTGTATCGTGACCATTAGTGAAGTAATGACAAAATCTCCTATACGGCAAGCTGTTTAACACGCTCAGCTGTGAAAATAGATGTGTCCTTTGGTCCTATTCTCAGCGGGGAATCACTTCTGTGACACTCGCATAGCTCTGTGTGGCACCGCTGGAAACCCTCACTCGGCAGTTTCTAAATATGGCTGCTTCCGTTTGGATGCCGAATATACTGCCGTTGCCTGCGGAATGAATGCACTGTTAGCACACAAGACACTCGGCTGACACCTCCACTTGGAAATAACGAGCAACAAATGGTAGTGCAGAACTCGAGAATCAGAGAAAAGGACATGAGGGGCTCCCCCTCTGACTTTCCATTCGCAGAATGGAAACAATATCATTGAGTAGCAGCTTCAGGAAGTGTCTTGGAGTAAAAGTTTAGTTAGACTACAGTGCAGAACACATCTCACCAAAATATAAAAAGGAGCTATTTATTTTCATTTTCTAGGTACTCAAAGCCCAAGAGAATCAATGTTTTATATTCTAAAATCAGTCTTTATTGGCATTAGAAACATACTATCTGTTTTTTCTTGTATCTAGGTTCCTTTCCCCTTTCTTGCTGTTATGTTGCAACGATTGTGTTGTTTCCCACCTTGTAGATAGTAGTAATATTGTGGCCATCATCTGAACAATTTTCTTCTTTCTCTCTAGAAACACAAACACAGAGAGAGAGAGAGAAATATTACAAGGGGCTTCAAAAAGTTCATTGAAAATATGGGGGTGATGACCCCAATTAAAGCAGCCAGTCCACAGAGAGGACCACATGGCCAGCCCCACTATGAGACATGACGTCCCTCACTGACCCAGGGACCTGCGGGGGACAGGACCAGAGACACAGTGTGGGACCAGAGACACCACACCGAGGCAAAGCACTGGGGGAGTGCAGCAGAAGAGCAAGGGAATGGAGTGGCAAGGTCCCCAGGGAATGCTGAAGGTGGACTTTGGGGCCAGGGCGTGGTGCCCCAACAGACTGGACTGGAAAACACTCCTAAAGGCCAACAAGAAATCCTTGAACTAACAACAAGCTTTTCTTTCTTGTGTTTTGTTTTGTTCTTTGTCAGTGGTTTGTTGTTGTTGTTTTGTTGTATATTGTTGCTTGGTTTGCTCTGTCTTTTTTTTGTGTGCATGTTATTATCTCCACAGGTCTGTCTAAGTAAGATAGGCTGGATGAACAAGCTGGAGAAAAAACAACAGGACTGACAGTTCTGGGGGGAAATGTGATAAGGGGAGGTGGGGTCTAAGGAAGTGGTGTTAACAAACCCAGGGTCAAGGGAACAACAAGTGATCCAGTTTGGTGGTGAAGTGGGTGTGGCAGGCCTGGTAGAGCATGATCAAGGGTAAGGTAACGAAGAGGAATAGCTGAAACCCAGGTGGGGATGGAACATGATAGTGGGACAGGAGGAAAGGAAAGGGAAATAGAGGAAAGAGCTGGGAGGCAAAGGGCACTTATAGAGGTCTAGACAAAGACATGTACATATGCACATCGATCTATTTCCCCATCCATATAAATATGGCTGAAGCCAAAGCGGATAAACAAGCAAATGTGGTGAAGAAAGCTGATGTTGCCCGGCTATCAAAAGATATAGTATCTGGGGTCTTAAAGACTTGAAGATAAATAAGTGGCCATCTAGCTCAGAAGCAACAAAGCCCACATGGAGGAACACACCAGCCTGTGTGATCACGTGGTTCCGAAGGGGTCAGTTATCAGGCATCAAGGAACACAAAATCATATCATTGGGTACACACCTCCATGATAAGATCGCTGAGGACAAATGGGTGCATAAGCAAATGTGGTGAAGAAAGGCAGTGGTGCCCAGTTATCAAAAGAGATAGCTTCTGGGGTCTTAAAGGCTTGAAGGTAAACAAGCCGTCATCTACTTCAGAAGCAACAAAGTCCACATGGAAGAAGCACACCTGCCTGTGAGATCACGAGGTGTCGAAGAGATCAGGTAAAAAGCATCATCAGAGCAAAGAAATCTTACCATAGTGAATGAAGGGGAAAGTGCAGAGTGGAGACCCAAAGCCCATTTGTCGGACACTGGAGATCCCCTTGCAGAGGGGTCTAGGGGAGATGAGTCAGTCAGGGTGTGATGTAGCACTGATGAAGAATACAGCTTTCCTCTAGTTCCTAAATGCTTCCTCCCCCTCACCAACCCCCCTCCCCCCCAACACTATCATGATCCGAATTCTACCTTGAAAGTCTGGATAGAGCAGAGGTTGTACACTGGTGTAGATAGGAGCTGGAGGCACAGGGAATCCAGGGTGGATGATACCTTCAGGACCAGGGATGTGAGTGGCGATACTGGGAGGGTAGAGGGAGAGTGGGTTGGAAAGAAAGCACCGATTACAAGGATCTACATGTGACCTCCTCCCTGGGGGGATGGACAACAGAAAAGAGAGTGAAGGGAGACGTCGGACAGGGCAAGATATGACAAAATAATAATTTATAAATTATCAAGGGTTCATGAGGGAGGGAGAAATGGGGAGGGAGGGGGAAAAAGAGTACCTGATGCCAAGGGCTTAAGTGGAGAGCTAATGCTTTGAAAATGCTGAGGGCAATGAATGTAATGTGATTTACACAATTGATGTATGTAGGGATTATGATGAGTTGTATGAGCCCCTAATTAAACATTTAAAAAAAATAAGTATATGGATGATTAACATGACAAAATATTCCACCTCACTAGTAATCAAAGGAAATAAATAAGAATTAAAACTGAATAAAAGAAAAATGGAGTTAAACAATAATGAAAATTTCCACAAACATTTTTAATCCCCTTGTATGGGTTATAGGTGCCCTTTTGGTTTAGTGGGTTACACACTAGGCTGCTAACTTCAAAGTCAGCAGTTTGAAACCACCAGCCGCTCCTCTAGAGAAACAGTACGTTTACTATTCCCAGGAAGAGTACAGTCTTGGAAGCCTGGGAGAGCAGTTCCACCCTGTCTTATGTAATATGGCTGATATGAATCAGAATCAGCTCAAAGGGAGTGAGTTTGTTTTTTGAGTTTGTATGTATTATATACATAAGATAGTCAATATATGCACATATATATACATAGGATTACACATACACTAATTATATACCGTGTTGTTTTGGGTGTTACATGTCATTCAGTCGGTTCTGGCTCACAGTGGTCCCATGTACGACAACAAAACACTGCCAGGTTCAGTGCCATGTTCACAGTTTTTGTTTCTTTTTATTTTAAACATTTTATTAGGGGCTCATACAACTCTTATCACAATCCATACATATACATACATCAATTGTATAAAGTACATCTGTACATTCTTTGCCCTCATCATTATCAAAGCATTTGCTCTCCGCTTAAGCCCTTTGTATCAGGTCCTCTTTTTCCCCCTCCCTCCCTGCTCCCCCCTCTCTCATGAGCCCTTGATAATTTATAGATTATTATTTTGTCATACCTTGCCCTATCCGGTGTCTCCCTTCACCCCCTTCTCTGTTGTCCATCCCCCAGGGAGGAGGTCACATGTAGATCCTTGTAATCGGTTCCCCCTTTCCAACCCACTTACCCTCTACTCTCCCAGTATCGCCACTCACATCCCTGGTCCTGAAGGTATCATCCACCCTGGATTCCCTGTGCCTCCAGCTCCTATATGCACCAGTGTACAACCTCTGCTCTATCCTGACTTTCAAGATAAAATTTGGATAAGGGTAGTTGGTGGGGAGGAAGCATCCAGGATCTGGGGGAAAGCTGTATTCTTCATCAGTACTACATCGCACCCTGGCCGACTCATCTCCTCCCCTAGACCTCTCTGTGAGGAGATCTGCAGTGGCCAACAAATGGGCTTTGGGTTTCCACTCTGCACTTCCCCCCTTCATTCACTATGGTAAGATTTTTTTTTGATGATTCCAATGATATGATTTTTTGTTCTTTGATGTCTGATAACTGATCCCTTTGGGATCACGTGATCACACAGGCTGGTGTGTTCTTCCATGTGGGCTTTGTTGTTTCCGAGCTAGATGGCTGCTTGTTTATCTTCAAGCCTCCAAGACCCCAGACACCACCTCTTTTTATCTTGTGGTCTAAGTTGAAGCCATTGTTGTAGCCACAGTGTCAGTTTATACTGCTGAGGAGCTTCCTCATTTTGTCTGACTTCTGTTTTACCGAGCTTGGTGTCCCTTTATGCAGTTACTACATGCAGTATATATGACAGACATACATGATGTGCTCTAAATTCCTCTGTTGATATTTTAAAGCATAATACGTATCTGTGCTGTGTATTAGTCTTTGACTAAGGAACAGTGTTTTCCTCTCATCCTAAATATTATTCAAAATTGATATTATTATGGGGTTAGAAGAGATCCTCTGAATATTAGTTATCATAAGTTCTATTATGGTTAATCTGGGATATTGTCTTTTTCATTTTGATGAGACTCACAAGTAATTTGGTGCTAGTTTTTCTCATTTTCCTCTCTAAGGTTATCAGACTACTTAGATGTGATTCCTAGCTCTACTGCTTGTGCTGTTATAACTTTGAAAAATTTCCTTTATACATTTTGAATATCTACTCTCTGTAAAATAAAGACATAATAGGTGTCCTGGAAGATTAATATGATTTAATGAAAGCATTCATATTTTATAAAATTCTTGGTGCCTAATCATCCTTTAAATGATACTAAGTGTTTCTATTTATCAATTAACATATTTGTTATTGAGTCCATTCTAACTCATGGAAGTTCTCTAGAACTAAGCACCACTGCCTGGAGGGGTTCTGAGGCTGGAATCATTGTGGAAGCAGACTTTCTGCCTCAACCTTCTCCCTGAGAGCACCTGGTGAGTTCAAACCTCCTAACTTATGAAGTGCCATCCAGTGCTTACCCATCACTTTCACAAAGGGCTCCTTTCTCCTATGAATAGCGCCCCGAAATTTTGTTGAGAGAGTCTAAAATAAAGCAGCATTTTAGTAACCACATTAAAACTCAAAGCTCAAACTTGCTCATTGTTTTGATTCTAAGTCATTATGGCCCTGCCGGTCAAAGGAGAACTTCCCCTATTGAGTTATCCAGCGTGTAAACCTTTGCAGAAAGATTACCACATTTGTTTCTTTTGTAAACTGAATGGAGGTTTCAACATCTGATGTATTGGACAGGGTTCTCTAGAGAGACAAACCAGATTGCTAGTAATTATATGTAAATATATTTATAAAGATAGATATATAATACAAGAAATAAACCGTTAAATAATATACACATAGATAATACAAGAAATTAACAGTTAAATTATAAAGCAGTGAGACACTAGCAGTCCTTCAAGCTTTGAGAGCTGCCACTTGCCAGTCCCCTTCTCTAGAGAGAGCTGGGCTATATATATCCAGGCAGCAAACTGCAGGGCAGGTCCCCAACTGTCATCAACTGTCAGTCCCCAGCTCCAGAGATGAACATTCTAATCATGTGGGCTTAAATGGACCTCAACTTACAGCGACACAGTCCACAGGCTAGGTGTCCCACAGGTAGTGTACCCCTTTAAACTGAGGCACAGAACAACCAAAGTGAGGCTCACCGAGCCATTTATCCCTCTGCCCTTCAGTTAATCCTACTTGTGTTTGTCGGCCAGGCTGGCACAATACACTATAGCATCTGACCTTTCAGTTACCAACTGAACTCTTAGAAACTGTGCCACCCTGGTTCTTTATAAGCACCTTAGACATCTAATTTCTCTGTACCAGGATGCAGAAAGCTGTGTTTCCTGGTGAATACAAAATGTCACAACCCACGGAACCAGCTGCAGATGGTGCTCTACTTGCAATGACATAACGCAGCACAGAAATATTCATCATGAGCTTTTCACCCTATCTCATTAGAGTCACATGATTACATTTCAGCCCTACTACAGAGAGTTGGCTTCCTGGCCCATGGCATAACTAAAGCTGCATGTCTTTGAGCAGGGGGGCTGGTTTTCAGATCAGGAGGAACTTTTGGCATTCATAAACATTAAAGGAATTTTATTGCCTGAGCGGAACGGAGGTGAAGAAGGATCCATGTGGATGAGAGACAAAGGACCAGGGACAGGGATAGCCCCAGGCATGGCTGAGAAGAGATATTGTGAGCGAAAAGACTGTTCTTAACATTTCAGATGCTGAAATATAACGTTAACTTTCCTAATAAACTTCATGGTCATGACAAAAAAAAATAGTTTTACTGAAACTAATTTGAAAAAGATCTGGGGAGAAATTTTGGGGTTTGTGATCCATTCTTGCACTTCCAAATTGGAGTTTCAATAGAGACTTCTCACTTATCCTCAGTGTTCTCATATGAAAACTGGGGATGGAAAACTCCTGGCTAATATTAATGTGTAGATCAATTGTAAAAGATATGCTCTATAACTTGAGAAGTTCTATTAATGGAGGGAGTAAAGTGAGGAAAATGTGTTTCATTTGAGTGTTGATATCTTATTCTCATTAGGTTTCCCTCATTTGTAATGGTTTCTAAGGTACTTACTCTATGAGGTATTTTAAGACTGAAAACATGAATAAATCATAGACTTGCTAAAATTGCACATGGAATTACTAACTGTCCTGACCGACAGGGCAAGATGTATTCCAGAGGAAGAACACACAAATATTACTGGCACTTTATAATATCTGAGTTAGATATAGGCACACATTTTCCCCTTTTAAATTACATATTGGATGTATCCCTTCTCTACATCACTCTGCCTAAATAATTGTGTCACTTCTTTTCTAAAATGCTGCAATTATGATGAAATAGTCGATTAAACTGTAATTTGATTTTGGATTTAACATGCAGCCTGGAGTATAATTCTTGTGTAATGACCCCCTTTTCTGATCATATGCTTTCATTTATGAAGAACAGCTTTGTAATATTTGTGCCATCGCCCATAAGTGACTGTAATCACCGCTGATGGCTGTGTTGAAGTTCATCAAATAGAAAGCTGATTTTTCATGGCCCATTTTAGAAAGGAATTGTTTCCAAGGAGGAAGCAGTGTTAGCACAATGCAGGGACAGTCAACAATTGGGATTTCATCCACAAACTCAGCTAACTGAAGCCAGGTACTGGGATAGTCCCTACTCTTGTTTTTAAACCTCTTAAAGAGCTCAACCATTCAAAGAGCTCATGAGGTTAAGACATGCATTTTGTCGGTATTTACAGGAGTCTTGAGGACGAATACACAGTGCTAGGACTTGGCTGTGGTTAGGGGTTGGCAAGTCTGTTCCAACGCATATGGACCGTAGAACAGAACACCGCGCGGTGCTGCTCCATTCTTACGATGCTCCTGTGCTTGAGCCTCATTGTTGGGATCACCGGGTCAATCTCTCTGGTGGAGGGTCTTCCTTTTTGTTTGCCACCGCTCTGCTTTATCAAGCAGGATGTCCTTCTCCAGGGACTATTCTTTCTTGACAGCGTGTCCAAAGTATGTAAGATGATGTCTTGCCATCCTAAGGAACACTGGCTGTACTTCTTCCAAGACACACTTGTTGTCCTCTGGGTCGTCCATGGTACTTTCAATATTCTTCACAGCACCACAATTCAGATGCATCTTCCAACCATCCTTATTGAGTGTCCAACTTTCACATGCATACGAGGCGATGAAAAGTACCGTGGCAAGGGTCAGATGCACCTGAGTCCTCAAAGTAACCTTCCTGTTTTTCAACACTCTAAAGAGTGCACCAGATTTACCTAATGCAATGTGTCTTTTTATCTCTTGGTTTCTTCTACTGCATTGATTGTGGATCAAAGAAAGGCAAAAAAACTCGACTTCAATCTTTTTTCCAGCTACCATGATGTTCCCTTGTGGTCCAATTGTGAGAATTTTGGTCCTCCTTGTATCGACCTCCTTGTATCGAATTGCAATCCACATTGATGTCTACAATCCTTGATCTTCATCAGCAAGTGCTTCAAGTCCTCACTTTGAGCAAGCCAGATTGTATCATCTGCATATCTCAGGTTGTTAATGTCTTCCTCCAATCTGGATGTAGCATTCTTCTTCCTATACGCCAGCTTCTCTGATGATTTACTCAGCACACAGATTGAATAAGTGTAGTGAGAGGATAAAAGAAACCCTGACTAACAACTTTGCTGATTTTAAACCATGCAGTATTCTCATGTTCTGTTCACACAATTGCCTCTTGATCCATGGACAAGTTCCACATAAGCACAATTCGGTTTTCTGGAATTCCCATTCTTTTCAAGTCTATCCATAGTTTGTTATGATCTACTCAGTGAAATGCCTTGGCACAGTCAATAAAACACAATAAACACCTCTCTGTTATTCTCTGTTTTCAGCCAAAATCCATATGACATCAGCAACGATATCACTTGTTGCATGTCCTCTTCTGAATCTGTCCTGAACTACTAGCAGTTCCCTGTCAATGTATTACTGCAACCGTTATTGGATTACCTTCCACAAACTTTTACATGCAAATTTGTACGGGATATTGTTCTGTTATTTGGGAATTCTGTTAGGTCGCCTTTCTTTGGGATGAATACACACTTGGGTCCTTTATAGTCAGTTGACCACGTACCTGTCTTCCAAAATTCCTAGAATAGTCTAGCAAGTTCTTCCAGTGCTTCACTAACCTGATGAAAAATTTTGATAGTTATTCTATCGATTCCTGGAGACGTGTGCTTGGCTAATGTCCTCAGTCCAGCTTAAAGTTCTTTCTTCATTACCAGTGGTTTTTGTCATGTTACCTTCTGAAATAGTGCAATGTTGACTAGTTTGTTTTTGGTCCAGCGACTCTGTGTATCTTTCCCTCTTCTTTTGATGCTTCCTGCATCATTCAATATTTTGCCCACAGAATCTTTCAATACTGCAATTTTGATGTTCATGTCAGCACCATAATATAAATGTATGGATTCTTCTTTCGTCTTCCTTATTTAATGTCCAACATTCACATGCATATGAAACAATTGAAGTACCGAGACTTGTGGGAGAAAGATGAAGCTTTCTATTCCCATAAGCAGTTATAATCTAGGAACTCACAGGACCAGTTCTAGTATGTCCTAGGGTCACTTTGAGTCAGAATGAACTTGATGGCATTGAGTTGGTTGGTTTGGTTTTGGTCAGGTATATCTTAGTTCTCAAAGTGGCATTCTTGCTCTAAGACATTTAAAGAGGTCTTTTGCAGCATAGTTGTCCAATTCAACATGTCTTTCTACTTTTGTATTACTTGCAGATTCAAGTAAAATTAAATCCTTCAGTAATTTCTGTTTTGAAGGAATTTTAGGTTTATTGACATAGTTAATTAAACACGAGTACACATATTTCTAGTATCCTCTGCTTTCAGTCAAGTTCTACCTGACTGGGTTAGTCTGGTTTGACTACAGAAGCAAATTCATAGACACGCATATGTGGATTAGAAAGAGTTTTATATAAAAGAGCAGTTGAATATTGAGAAAACATCCCAGCCTAGCTCAGATCAAGTCCATAAGTCCAATATGAGCCCATATGTCCAATACCAATCCATAAAGTCCTCATCAGACTCACAAAACACATGCAATGATACCAAATGGAGAAAGGTCACAGACCAGTTGGTGGAAAGTCTTTTGGGTCCAGTGATGGTATAGCATCTCATCACTGGCATGGGTCTCCACCTCATCACCTCTTAAGTCTCAAGTTGACAACAGATTATATAAGTACCACACTGACTATTAGCAATGATATCCTTTGTTCTGTGCTTCCTCTGAATTCGCTTTGAATTTCTAGTACATCCCTTTTGCTATAATTTATAAAAGTAATCATCATCACCAAAGTTTTACTGACATTAATATTAATGACATTGTCTAACAATTTTTTTTGCATTCTATTGGTTCATCTTTCTTTGAAATGGGTGCAACTATAGCTCTCTTCCACTCCACTGGCCAGGTAGTTGTCTTCTAAATTTCTTGGCATGGACTACAGACTGTTTCCAGAGCTGTATCAGTTTGCTGAAACATTTCAGTTATTATTATGACAGTTCCTGGAGTTTTGATTTTTGAAAATTCCTTCTGTGTAATATTAAGTTCTCCAATCAATACCACAAACTCTTGAAGTGGCTGCATGTCAGCCAGTTGGTTTCTGTGCAGTCCTTTTGTCCATTCCTTTCATGTTTTTGATGCCTCTTGCTTTTTTCAATGTTTTCCTCATAAACTCCTTCAAAAAATTTACTTGAGGTTTAATTTTTTTCTACCGTTCGTTTACCTTTAGAAATGGTGAATGTGTTCTTTCTGCTTGTTTCCCCCCCAAGTTTTATCATGTTTCATTAGAATTATCTGCTTTGTCTCTCTCTCCTATAGGATCCACAAGAGTTTTCACTCCCCAGCCTGGGATCTCCTTATATCTGGTATCATTGCATGTAGCTGCAAGAGTCTGAAGAAGAACTTACGGACTATCATCAGACTGATGGGCTAATATGGACTTGATCTGGATTTATGAGCTTGATCTGGACTGGGCTGGAATGTTTTCTCAATATGCAATTGCTCTGATATAAAGCTTCTCTTATACATGTGTGAGTATCACTGGATTTGTTTCTCTAGTCAGTCTGGTCTAACAGGCAATTGTTTTTTGTAATTTTTGTGGAGACAGCTCTTCTTCAGTCATAGTTTGCCTTCTTATCTCAGAGGCTTATCTTCTGGAGTTATATTAGACAATTGTCTGAGTCTGGACACTGTGTTGAAACCTATCCTCTTGGTGTTTGAAATGCAGGTGGTGTATCTTCTAGTAGCACAGATGCTACCACAGTATAACAAACTGACAAATGAGGGAGGGGAAATATCTGCAATGCAAAATAAGATGAGAGCTGCGTCCATAGGGCTAAGGTTGTTTAGAGGAAGCAGAGGAGGCTGAGAAGTTTCAAACAGCAGCATCACTCCAGTAACTAGATTGGTGCAAACCAGGTGACACTCTCAGAAGACTTGACTGTCAATAAAACTCTTGTGCAATGTTCAGCAGAAGTATTCTTTAAATAGTTTACTGGTTTTATATTCACATATGATACAATTCAATAGTTCAATCATATTTAGAAGCAGCTGTGTAATCATCACCGCAATGAATTTTTAGAAGATTTTCCTCCCTTCTTTCTCATACTCACTGTTGTTAGATCCACATTTTCTTCAACTTCCTTTCTTGCCTTGAGATAATTATTCATACATACATACATACATTGATGTATTGGTCATACATCAATAAGAATTAACTTACTTATTCTGGATGTTATATATAGATAATTACACCACACAAAAACAAACAAACCAAACAACCAACAATGACAAAATAATGCAGATAAAAGATTCAATTTTAAAGAAAGCAGAAAACATTGAAAACTGAAATATCTTTAAAATGGGTTCAAAGGGTGATCAAATATTTCATTTAACCCAACTATCTCTGCATAATCAATTTTACAATGCTCTCCAATCACAAAGCAACTCACATGCCTAGACTATGTTAGAAGTGGTTCGCTAGAGATTTAATTGTGGACTTTCACTGTCATCCACGGCCTTCCCAAAACTTGGTGCTCAGAACTTAAGTTCTGATACTGGTCATTCCTCCTGACTTTAATTTTATTATTTACATTCCTTAGATCACACTGTCTAGTGTGCTTCTTCCATGTTGATTTAGTTGATACTTCCCTTAGATTGTTGCTTTTTTTATGCCAAGCTTTTGAGGCTGCCAGATGTTGTATTTTTGTTTTGTTTTGTTTTTGCATATCCTGGCACCATCTGATTTCTTGACCACACTTCTCTTCATGAGGAGAAATATCTAGTGGGTCATGCCATAAGAACTAATTATTCTTAGACTAGGGCTACAATTAAGAGCAAACCCAAAATTCATTCATATATCTATGGCTTATAAATATGCCTCTGGTTCACTTTAGAGAGATTGTTATCATTTTATAAAAGGAACATTATAAATGATCCCATGGAAATCTCCTGAAAAATGTGCATTACTCATGAAAATTATGAAAATATTGTATTAACAACAAGATTAATCAACAGCCTACTGCAATAGTTTGAGGATGAAAAATGAAAGACCTAAATTAAGTTGGTAGCTATGGCAAGAGAAGAGAAGAAATGAAGGCATGGAGAAGAGGATTTTGATGTAAGATATTGATTTCTGTCTAAATGTGAGGTTCAAGGGAGAGGGAGAAGCAACAGTTTTAAGCTTGAGACTGAAATGCCATTATTAGGAATATGAAAGTAGTAAAAATTAAATTTGATGAGATCACTTGTATCTGCTATTTGATATGCTTAAAACAGCCTGAGTGAATGTGATCAGCTGAAAAATACTCCCCCATAATGTCTGCGTTCATCTCTAGAGCCTGTGAGCATTACTTTATGTGGCAAAAAAAGCGAGTAGGGGAAAGGGAGGGAGGAAGAAAAGGAGGGAGCAAAGCAAGAAGGAAAGGAAGGAGAAAGAGAAAGTAAGTTGCAGGTATGATTAAATTAAGAAGCATGACCTAGACAGGCGATCCAGGATTATCTGGGTGAGCCTGAAAGGAAATAAAAATGATCCTTATAAGAGTGAGGCAGAGGATGATTTGAAACATTCTAACTGACCTCCACATTCTTAAACACAGTTAGAAACTGATTGTAGCATTGCATGTGAAGGAAAAGAAGAAACTCTGGGTGATGGTATAACATTGGTCATTATGGAAATGCTCTCAATTATTGGCTAAAAACTAATGTCGTATGAGTAGGAAAGTTACTCTTGATTTTTTCCTCTTTTTACCTGCTCATCTGTCTACTCTTCTCTCTGCTCACGCTGTTGGATGCCTTGAGCTGCTGATTCCTACCCATGGCTACACCCAGGGTCTCTTGGTCGCAAGCCACTGGTAGCAATTGACAGAACAGTGGGAGGGGAAAGAAAGATTTAGAGCAATTTCCTTTTGTAATAATGCAGTTTCTATCAGTATCTACATCCTTCCAAAATTATTGCTCCAGATGGGCAGCCTTTACTGCTGCAGCGCCCACTGTGCTCTGCCAAGATTATTTCGCCCCCTGTGGCTATAGTGCAGTGGTCCTGTGGGTTCGGTATTGGACTACTTAAAACCAAAGGTGGGCAGTTGAAAGGGACTAGTCTCTCTGTGGGAAAAACCTGATGAAGTTGTCTGCTCTTGTGAAGATTTACAATCCTGAAAACCCCATAGAAGACTTCTATGAATCAAAATTTGTTCTATGACATTGGGTTTTGAATGGCTATAAATAAACCCCTGAAACCATGCTCTCTGACATTGAGTGGATTTCAATTCCTAGAAAGCCTCATCTTTCTCTATGGAGCAACTCAAGGGATACAGAGCTCAAGCGCTGGCAATTGGTAGGCCTGAATGTGTCTCTGTCCTTTCTTTTTTCTTTGCTCCGACCCATACTTCCCAAGCAAGTCGTTTTCATAGCACGTTCACTTCAGCCGTCTTGAGTACATTCCTTTCTTGCTGTGGCATTCGGCCATGCCATGTACTGGTGAACTAGGTCTGCTCACAGACTTTCATTCTCAAGAAACCCGAAAAGTTACTTTGAGCTGTGTCTTGAAGGAATCAAGAGAAAGGTAGTGCGCTGGAAAAGAAGAGAAATGTTATTTTGATGTTTGATCTGTGAGTGATTGACCTGTTTCTTTGAGAAAACTGCATCCTGACTAAATATATGCTTTGAATGAAGGTCTTCATCTTTGGATTATGACATCTTTCTCCCTCTGTAGTATCAAAAATTTTCTGAAATGTTATTTTTTTCAGCTCCCTCTCTTCCATCTTTATTTTATAATGTTCAATGAAAAGATTCTACTCATACAGGGCAGCTTGCACTTTCTTACCACAACACTTTCTGACTAAAATGGGTGCTGTGCACGAGAGTGGGTATTTCGCTGAGCGTTTTATAGACTTTAAATGCCAAGCTTGCAATCCCTGGTTAGCAGGGATGCCATGACATTTAGCTGACAAAACCTGAAGAAATTGACATCATTAGTCATCTCTTCTAGCATCACCTTGGGTTTAATTTCAGGCTCATCCATAACTCACTGCCTTTTTTTCTTCCCGATTTTTGACATGTCCATCAGAAAGGATCTTATTAATTCACTCCCCTAGGCAGTTATTTCCTCCGCCCTCACCATTATAACTACATTCTTACTGTTCTCTGGGTGACATCCTGTAATTATGAACATCTGATGACTGTGAACTTTTTGCCATCCTCCTAATGCCCTTTTGGCATTGTTGCATGCATTTCTCCTTTTGCAATTCAATTTATGTTACAAGTAGAATTTGGCGCTGAAAACAAGATTACAACTCATCTACTAAACCAATACTCATCTCTCTCACTTAGTATATGAACAACCAAGTAGCAGAGTAAATAAATGACTTTTCCAAGGTAACACAGCGATTACTGGGAAGCCAAATACTAGAACCTACTCTTCCCATGTCTCAGGGCAAGATAAGTACACTTTTTCTGATACAGGATATTTTCACTTCTTTCAGAATTTGATTTATTGTACCTGCATTTGTTCCTTCAACAACAAACAAGACAGAAACTGGATGTGAGGCCACTGGGAGTTTGTTCTGTATTCAGAACACATACTTTGTTCTTTCATTTTCTATGAATTGCATCTAGAGTAATAAGTAAACAGGTTGTTACACTTTACATCACCCATCTCAAATACAAGTCAGAGATCAGTTAAGTGATGGTTTGGGGAAACCAGAATAGACAGGGTATCTTAGACATTTAAGAGTTCTGGTAAACAAGTCAGTCCACAGAAATGCACTGTGCAGCTATGAGAGGGGTACTTAGGCTGACAAGAACAGATCCTGTATTCCAGAAATAGATATGAGAGGTTTGATATGGTCCCTATCTTCTAGAAACTTAGAACTTGAAATAATAAATGTTTGTTTTACAAAGCCAATGTCCAAATGGTCATAAAAGCCACAAACATGCACACACTATAAAGATGTAATAATTGTAAATAAATGCATGATAACAATAACAATGTATCTTTAAAGAAAGAAAACTGCTTAAATTTTATCATAAATAGTAATGAGAAATAAAGAATGGATTTTACAGACAAGTAGGTAGATTGATAATTTCATACTCATAAATAATTATTGACTTGGGTTTTGTACTGGCCTCTAATTATTCTGCATTTTACCCTTCTGATTCAGAAAATAATTAGGTTAGATTTCCAACCATAATATTGGCAGTTCAAACCCACCAGCCACTCCAGGGGAGTAAGTTGAGCTGCTTATGAAGATTTAAAGCCTGGGGAGCCATATTGTGGGTCATTATGAGTGAGGTTCAACTCAATGGATGTTATCTAGGATTAGCACCTGTGTTGTTTTGAGCTAGAGGGGGTACCAAGCTCTATGTTTCAAATAACCACTGGAATTTTTGGTTAAGATCTTAGTCATAATAAACACAAAACTCACTGCCATTGAGCAGATTCTGACTTATAGGGATTCTATAGGACAAAGTGGGTTTCCACATTTGTAACTCTTAAGGGTGTAGAAAGTCTAATCCTTTCTCAAGGAGGAGCTGGTGATTTGAACTGCTGACCTTGACATTAGCAACCTAACTAGTAACCTACTATGACAAACATCAAAAAAGCTTGTAAAAACGACACTTTATCATTATAAGAATATTTAAAGGAAATTTCACTTAAACACACAAAATGGGAATAACTCCCAAGAACCAATATTAATCCTGATTTTAAAATTTAAATATCTCTGATCTCTTGCTCAATCCTTAAAATTTCTGTTGTCCAAGGCCTCCTTTATGGTAAACCTAGGAGGTTTCTCTGCTACCTCTCCAACTCCTCTTTCCACTGTTCTCAACTGTCCAATTTACTCTGGAAGGTTCACTGGATAAACTAGACCGCTGGGTTTCCTTGCCTTCTGGTTGCTCGTAGCTTCTACCAATGGGATGAAGGGGAAGAGAGAGAGCGAGACTAAGATAAACATTTCCCCTTGAGGTTATCTTGGTCCGATGAGTCATTTGATGAAAGTCACTGCTCCTTTCATGCTGACCATCCCTACAAACTCTTGCCTTATTTTTTCTGGTTATTGCTTCTTCCCCTCATGCCTGTAAGGCTAGTACTGGTTACAGTGGCACTCTTACTAGTTTCAATCTTCCACACGAGCTCTTGAAATATTTTTTATCATATTTATACCATTGCAAATATTGTCACATTGTTATCTACCAGGTTCCTGGCCTCTCTTAAACTATTGAAACTACAAGACAAAAGTCATGGCCTCCTTATTTTGTGGCTTTGACAAATCCTCAGGAAGATTACAAATACAATCTCAATGCTAGTTGGACGCAGATGAACGACTAAGAATGTTTTTCTCTTAGTTTTTTCCTCTTAATTAGTTTACTAATAATCCGGTAGATGACATTTATAGCAATGGCACTGGAATCCACTGTCATAATGGCATTTGAGGACAGATGAGCTTAATTCAATGTTAGATGTGCTAAAAAGGTGGATTTAACACTATGATTAAAAAGTTAAGAATCTTCTATTTTCTTAGAAACCTTTAGTTGGTTTGGAAGTTCCAGGTATGTTTTTCAAAAGCATCCATTAATCAGTCAACATGGTTATTGAGTTGACAAAACTAGACTGACATGTTGAGTGACGAGAAACCTACGCAAGGTGACTGCCCTGTCTCCTGTGACAGTCTGCAGAAAAGGCTTCCAAGGAATCTGCACACTCTCTGCATATCGCCACTTTTATTGACGGTGAAAGGGGAAAAGGCGATGGGCTTATCCAGAAGATCCCTGAAACGACAAGTAAATAACGATCTGTTATTGGAATGAATGAAAGCTGGCAAGCTTTGCATTCCAACTAACTTGTATTAAACTATGATAGTTGTGTTCGAGCTTCAGGATGGGCTTGGCAGCCCCTTGTTGAGAAGTCAATCAAAGCTGGAGATGTTCATCCCACAAATAAATTCTGAAAAACTCAATATGGAGTCTTGACTAAGTTTCCCTGGTTATGTGTCCTGAAATAAAGGGTGAAAGATTAAGCCAGTTAACTCAAAATGTGGTACAATTTCTGATTTGACTTTCAATTTTAGAATTAATATTAGCCCCCCCATATTTTATTAGGCAAAGAGTTTTTATGATAACAATTCCATGATGGATCAGTATTGGCAGGATTCCATGACAACTGGATTTTGAAATAAAAAATATATGTATCTCTGGTTATATAAACTGATACTTATAAAATTATGATAAAGCATTATTTGCAGATAGGCATGTTGACTATTCAATGGTTTGAGTGCCAGATACGTTATGCAAAGCTTCATAAAATGAGTCAACGTGTAAATCTATAAAATTGAAGAAGTGAAACCAGGAGTTCATTTAAATAAAGCTTTTGAGCATGGAGTCTACAGAAGCAAATAGCTTCATGCATCAGCATTTATACTCGATCTCTTGACTCATAGGAGTTTGTTCTATTTTTACCACTGAGCACAAGAATCCAATTCTTCTTGCAGAGTGATACAGTTAAGGTTGTGGGCTAATTAAAGGAGGACTCTCTCCAAAACACATGGCTACTGAGGAAGGTGACAGCACAATTGTATATGAATTTATGAAAAAATTCAGCCTTCTTATTTAAAAAGTGATCATGTGTGTGTGTGTGTGTGTGTGTGTGTGTGTCCACACCACAGCAGTGTACTAGAGTGTGGAAGGCTTGAAGACATCCACATGTGTTCAAAAGTTTTCCTGGTGTATTAGTCATGTGGCTTGCAGAAGTTAACTGTGCATCCATAATTTTCTTGTTCTTTACCTATACATAGAAACACAGCTTCAGTATTAAATTGGATAAAATTGTTGGGCTTCAATATGAAAGAAGTAACGACTATAGATTTCTTATTTAGGTCTTGGAGATCTGAAATCAAAGCCTCCAAATCTAGTGCTGTGTCTAGCCAGAACTATACTATTTGCTAATGTGACCCCTTCCACGTAATCAACCCTTCTTTCTTTTTTTTCTTTTCTAGGTGACATGTTTGATGATGTAGAAATGATACTCACCTGAGCAAAAAGTTACCGCACATCATTCAGAGATTTCTGTGGTCACGAGTAAAAGGATACGACCTGATATGATCTCATGGGCATGTGATTAAAGGGAACCTTCCAGGTCTGAGCTGTTGGTATGGGGAGAAATCAGTCACCACCTTTCTTATGCTGTCTCTGACCCATGCCTATTATCGTCATTGCTCACTAATTTTGAGTGTTCATTTTGGAGAGGAGAATTTCATGTCTTCTATGGAAGCCATGCTACATTTTTTTTTTTGCTTTTGCTCTAATGTCTCAATATCCTTTCTAGAAGAAGCATTACCCAGATTGTTAGGTCTCCTAGCTCCTCCCTTCTTCCTCCACCACCATTGATTAGCCGTCTTTTCTTCTTGCATTTCTTTTGTCTCATTTTGTTCTCCTCCTCCTCCCCCCTCATTTTTTCTTTCTCTTTCTCCTCTTTGACAAAAATTCTGGGTGAAGTTTGTCTCTGTTCTTGTTTCTCCACTACTTTAAGCTTATCTGCTTTTGTATTTCCATAAATTATAAAAATTATAATAGATTGATGGCATTTTTTATTGATTTCTTGCTTTCAAACATAGTAGTAGATTCATTCGTTCAGTTAATTTCGACTGTATTTTATGGAAACAGGATGCAAACACATTCAACAAGACTTTTATTTTAATTAGAAATGTAATTTGCATATGTGATTAACATTTATGAGGAATTTCAGAGTAGGAAAACTATTCTCACACAAAGTAGAAATAATGCATTTTCATTGGAAAATAAGGCTAAAATATATTCACTGCTGTACATAAAAATTGATTAGTGATTATCTTCAACAGCACTGTCCTTTTCCCATTCTCTATCTCCTTTTTCCACTAGCAATATTGCAATTATAATAAATATTCAAGAGAAGTGCTTGTTAATTAAAATCTTCTCAGTATTATATTGGCTACATCAGCACAGAATGAGAAGCCAATAAATGCATGTCTTTGGAAATCAGTCTTAT
The DNA here is from genome assembly GCF_050624435.1 of Tenrec ecaudatus. NCBI lineage: Eukaryota > Metazoa > Chordata > Mammalia > Afrosoricida > Tenrecidae > Tenrec > Tenrec ecaudatus. The sequence continues at coordinate 82,566,162 of NC_134540.1, read as the reverse complement.
GCTCTTTGTAACCTGAGTCTGAATAGACCTTGGCCCTTAAGATCTAAACCCACTTAACACAATCCCTCCAGAGTTTCCAGAAATGCCTCTTCAAAGTAATACTCTAAGGAGCATTCAGGTTATACTTCTTCTAAGACAGATTTGTTTGTATGTTCACTAGTCACAGTACTTTCAGTATTTTTTACCAGTACAATAATTCAAATGCATTGATTCTTCTTTCATACTCAATGTCCAACTTTCACCGGCATATTAGGTGACTGAGACACCATGGCTTAGTTGAATGTCAGGGGTCGGGCACACCTTGCCTTGCTCCTCAAGCAACATCCTTTCTTTTCAACTTTGAAGAAGTTTAGTGCGATGATCCACAAGGTTTTCAGTGACTAATTCTTTTGAAGTTTGTAGTCACTAAAATATGACAAATGGACAGAAACATCATGATTCCATGGATTGTTCCCTCCTAGTCAAATGCCCAAGGCACATGAGTTGAAGTCTCACTATCTTCAATTCTAAGGAGCATTCCTGCTGTACTTCTAAGACAGATTTATTCATACTTCATTCACAGTCTATTCAATCTTACTCAGCACCACCACAATTCAAATACATCATTTCTTCCCTTCCGCATCTTATGCATTCTACACCTTTCAAAAGCACCTTTCAAGATGAACAAAAGTACCAGGACTAAATTCAAGTGCCTATGTTTTCTCTTTAACACGTCAAAATGTTCTTGTGTGGCCCATTTGTTCAACGCAATATGTCACTTCATTTCTTGTTTGATGCTTCGACAGGCATTGCTTGTAGATCCCATCAAAATGAAATCCTTGATAATTTCAATCTTTTATCTCTCTGCCATGAGTGTTGTTTACTAGTCCATTTGTAAGGCATTTTGGTTTATTTATGTTGAATTGTAACCCATACTGAGGGCTGTAGTCTTTCCTCTTCTGCAGTAAATGCTTTGTCTTCTTCTCTTTCAGCAAGAAAGGTTATAACATACGCAATTCCCATATTCTTTTTTTTAGATCTATGTGTCTATATTCATAGGTAATTCACATATTCTTAATGAACGTTCAATCCTGATATCAAGTTGTTTCTCATACAGCCCAAATTCCTGGATATTTGTTTAGCAAATCAGTCGATAAATATGGCAATAGGATGCACACTTTGCTAGATTTATTCTGTTCTAATGGCTGACTGTATACCTTCTACATAGACCCAATAAACTGTGAGGAAATGCCTGTTTTTCTCAATATTATACATAGTTTGTTATTATCACACAGTTGATTGCCTCTGCATCACTGATAAAACACTAATAAACATATTTCTGCTTTTATCTGCATTCAGTCAGGGTCCATCTGATATCAGTAATGTTATTCCATATCTTCTGATGAGTAGGGCTTGACATTTTGGCAGCTTCCTCTCAAAGTATTTCTGCAACTACTTTTGAATTCTCTTCAGCAAAATTTTTTATTCCTGTGATATTGTGTTAGTCTGGGTACTTTAGAGAAACAAAACAACAGAAACTCATGTATAAGAGAGAGTTTTATATAAAGGGTAAGTACACATCAAGAAAACATCCCAACCCAGTGCTGCTCAAGCCCACAAGTCCATTAACCCATATGTCTGACACCAATCCACAAAGTCCTCCTCCATCTCACAAAACACATGTAATGAAGCCGACTACAGGAAGAAAGCCAAATCAGTGAGCTTGTAAGCATCTCAGTGCTGGCAGGGGTCTCCACACGGCTCTTCCAGCACCCAGAGCTGCAACGGGGCAGGTCCATGCGGCTTCTCCTCAGGGATATCTTGAACAAGTCAGCCTTGCCAGCTGAAGCAGGGAACTGGCTAAAGCAGCTACATCCTGGTCCAACCATCACAAAGCAAGAGACCTGAGAACTTGAAAGGCAAGGCTCACTGAGCCATTCTCTCCAACCTTCAATTAACCCCACATGTGTTTATATGCCAGATTTGCACAATAAACTTTAACTATCTCAGATATTAATATTATTGTGAGGTAATTTCCACATTCTGTTGGATCACCTTTCTTTTGAATGGGGACAAATATTGATCTCTTCAAGTTGATTGGCCTAATAGCAGTTTCTCAAATTTATACAATAGAAAATTTAGTGATTTTAATAGACACTTCTTTAATTCCTAGAGCCTTGTGTTTTGCCAATGCCTTCTGGAAAACTTGAATGGCTTCTTCCATTACCACTGGTTCTTGAGCATGTGTTAACTCTTCAAGTAGTTGAATCTCGACCACTTCTTTTAAGTACAGTGACTGTGTATTCATTCATCTTCCTTGGATGCTTTCTTAATCATTCGATAGTTTCCCACCAAAGCCTTCAATATTGGAATTCAAGGCTTGATTTTTTTCTTCAGTTCTCTCAGCTTCAACAATTGAGTGTGTTCTTCCTTTTGGTGTTCTTTTCTGGTTCCTAATTCTAAATCTTTTCTCAAATCAATGTAATACTTTGTCTCCTCGGATTGCCTTTGAAGTTTTCTGATCAGCTCTTTTACTTTATCATTTCTCTCTATTGCGTTAGCTTCTCTATATAATTAAGAACAAATTTCAAAGTTTCTTCTGACATCTATTTTTGTCTTTCTTTTCTTTGTTGTCTTTTAAATGAACTTTGTCATTTATTATGTTTTTTATGTCATCCTATAACTTTTCTGTTCTTTGGTTCTTACTGATCAATGCATCAAATCTATCTTGCAATGATTTCTAAATTCAGATGTGTCATACTCAGGGCTGATTTTTATTTCCTGGGCTTGTTTTAATTATTGTTAACATCAACCTGAACTTGAATATGACCATTTGATGGCCTGTTCTACAGTTCAGTCTCTGGCTTAATTTTGGCTGATGATATTAAACTTTATTATTGTTTCTTTCCAAGGTGTAGTCAATTTGATTCCTGTGTATTTTATCTAAAGAGTCCAAAATTTATAGCTGTCATTTATATTTTGAAATGGGTATTCCCAATGAAGAATCAATAATCTTGTGAAATTCTAACATGAAATTCCCAACGTGCTTTCTGTTCCTAAAGTCTTAATTTGAAATAACTGATCTTTCATCATTGTTTCCAATTTTCAAACTACAATTGCCAGTAATTATTAATGCATTTTGATTGCATTAGTTAATTTCCGACTTAAGAATATGGTAGAATTCTTCAATTTCTTCACCACTGGCATTAGCTATTGGTGTGTAGATTTTAATAATATTTTTACTAGTAGTTTTTTTTTCAGGAGTGTGAATAGCATCCCACAATGGGCAGTATTGTATTTCAAGATATATCTCAAAATGTTTTTTCATGATTTTGATGTCATTCTTCAATATCAATCCATTTGACTGTTTCAAAATGATGAGTGGCAATTCATTTCTGTTCATTAATGGCTAGGCTAGTATATGCATTTTTTGTTTTTATATTTAATCATTTTATTGGGGCTCATACAACTCATCACAATCCATATGTATGTCAATTGTGTAAAGCACACTTATACATTTGTTGGCCTCATCATTCTCAAAACATTTGCCCTCCACTTGGGCTCTTGGATTCGGCTCCTAATTTTTCTTTGCCCCCTCCTTCTCCACTCCCCTCTCCCTCATGAACCCTCGATAATTTATAAATTATTATTTTATCATATCTTACACTCCCCAACATCTCCCCTCACCCACTTTTCTGTTGTCCATTCTCTAGGGAGGTGGACATATGTAGATCCTTGTAATCGGTTCTCCCTTTCCACTCCCCCTTCTCTCCTCCCTTCCAGTATCAACTCACCACTGGTCCTGAGGGGTTCATCTGTCCTGGATGCCATGTTTCCAGCTCCCATATGCACCACTGTACATCCTCTGGTCTAACCAGGTTTGTAAGGTAGAATTGGGATCACGATAATGGGGGGAGGAAGAGTTTAAGTATACGCATTTTTAAGTGCTCTCATTCACTTTGATGTCTTCAAATTTTCTTAGATTCATATTTTAACACAATCTTTATTCCATTCTATATTCTTCTTTTCATTTTGAGTTACACCACATCAGCAAGTAAAGTTCTTCAAAGCTTTTCTCCATCCCTAGATTAATTTCCTTCTATTTTGAGGATGAAGCTCTTCTGTAGTCAGATTTTGAGTGCCTTCCCACTTGAAGCGTTTGTCTTCCGGCACTGTATTCATTGCACAACGTTCCACTGCTACTTATCAAGCTGTCAGTAACTGATATTTCAGAAGTGGCCCTCTTGTTGCCTGTTTAGTCTGTCCACTATGATATTTGAAATATTAATGTCACAGCTTCCAATATCAGAGCAATACACAAATACAAAAAAAAAAAAAGACAGATGTTTGTTGGCTCCATGGTGGGTTCATCCATACTGGATGCTCATTTGGGACTGTTCCATGGTTATTGCTGTTGTGAATTTCCATTGAGTCAATTGGTGTGTAAATTTGCATAATATTTGTATTAATATGCTTTCTCTGCAGGAGTGTGTATATTACCCTATCATGGGCAGCATTGTATTTCAAGATATATATCAAAATATTCTTTAGAACTAATTAATAGAAATCTCCTTTATAATAAACCATAACATTGCTTGGTCCTGGTCCATCATCAAAATTGGCATGGTTGAAATTCTTGTTATAATTATTGTATTAATACATTTGCATTATTATATTAATCCATATATTTTGCTTTACAAAGCATGATTCCTGAAGTCAGTTTGAAGGCCTGAATATTGGAGAGCATTGCTAGTGTTTAACTCATATATGCATATATCTTTGCTGAAACAATAATGAGTTTAGATTAACCCCCTGTTATTGAGAGATTTAATCTGATGTGCAAACTCACCATTGTCTATTATATTCTGATAGTATTAAATAAATAGGAGTCAAATTGCTCCATAGGGTTGCCAAGGCTGTCAATCTTTATGGAACTGTTGCCACATCATTCTCCTTTGGAGTATTTGGGAGGTTGGAACCATGAGCTTCAGTTAACAGCTGAGCGCTTTAACCACTGTGCTACCAGTTACCCTTTTCACCTGATATTTGCCTATAACTATAGTTTGTACTTCAGTCCAGGTCTCTCTGGACTGAGGGATATTACTAAAATTTCTAAGAATTTTTCATAATAGTTCTTTGCCTTATTTTTCTTCTGAGAGAAGGTATAGAAGACAAGAGGGAAATCTCTAGGCTCCCCAGAGTCTTGCCAGTATTTTCTGTTCCTTTATTTGGCTGCAATTTTCAAAAGTATAAGATCAGGTTATATATAATTTTCTTGCTTATGATTGCAACAAAATGAACTTTTACTTTGACCTCATTGGGTATTAAAGAGAAATAATTCGCAATTCAGTTTCATCCCATGCTACTGTGTGCCAGCTAGCATCATCACACTTGATTCAATCCATGTGTGACTGCTTCCAAAATAATATGATTCATGAAATTGTCAACATTTTTCCTATTACATCAGTGTAGTAGTTTGTTCATTTCTGTATTTTCAGTGTTTTACTTAAAAAGCTGTGATTATGAGTATTATGAATTAATTCTTCCATAAGGTTCTAAGATTCTGCTTTGCTGTAAAAATTTGAGACTTCACTATGAATAATCCAGTTCCTTCATGAGGGATCATGTACAGTGTGATAAACCTGAAAAGGGCATTCAAGAGATATAGGATGAGGTGTTAATAGGAATAGATCTAATATGATGAAACTTATTAAATTTAAGGCACTTTATAAATGAAAAAATATATAAATTGAAAATAGGCACAAGGCCTTGGAAGTATTCCATATAACTAAACAACCCCAAAGCTTAAGCTTTAGTTACTTCTTTATAAATTTACCTCAGGGTTTCATCAGGGATTCTAAGCTAAGCTCCATATATTTACCTAGATATTAATGACAATAATGGGACTATTCAATGGCCACAAGTCATTATATCTTCATAAAAACATAATCACATGACTCCAAACTTGGAGGTCTGATATGTCTTTGGTCAACCAGCAACAGACCCTTCCAATGATCTTGATTTTGTTTTTGTGTAAACTTCACCTCCTCCCTTGTTTTCTGATTGGTCTCTTATTTATCATTTGTCTTGGAGCCCAACTTGATGCAGCTTGTTTGACTAGAAGATTGATATTGTTCTTAAAAAAATGCCTTTACCCTCCAGATTCCTTAGCCCTCAAACCTAAACAGTGGTCTGAGGGGCTTAAAGAAAAAAGGAGGAAAGTGAAACTGAAGTGGACTTGGAGTCTTGGGACAAACAAGTTCACTTCAAACAATAACACACACACAAAAATGCCTTTATTTGGGGTAGTCTATACAAGGTGGGGGGATGTTTCAAAAAGTTTATGAAAAAAAATCGATTATGTTTTGAGATAATTAGTTTATTGTGCCAGCCTGACAGATAAACACAAGTGGGATTAATTGAAAGATGGAAAGATGAATGGCTCAGTTAGCCTCACCTTTCTTGTTTCTTGCTCTTTAATCATCAGACCAGTGTGCGGCTGCCTTGCTTCTTCTGTGCCTCAATTTAAAGGGCACACTACCTGTGGGACACCTAGCCTGTGGACTGTGTCGCTGTAAGTTGAGGTCCCTTTAAGACCACAAGATTCGAATTTACATCTCTGGAGCTGGGGACTGACTGTTGGTGACCTGGCTGAGAGTTGGTGACCTGCCTTGCTGTTTGCTGTAGGTGGTGGGATAGCCTAGCTCTCTCTACAGAGGACTACGTGGTGGCTCTCAAGACAAGGAATGCCAGTGTCTCACAACTCTCTCATGGGAGTGAGTTGCACTGAGCCATTTGTACTGCTTTATAACTTAACTGTTCATTTCTAGTATTATATATCTATCTGCATATAATTTAACAGTTCATCTCTTTTGATATATCTATCTTTATATATCTATATATATAAATAATTATCAGCAATCTGGTTTTATCTCTCTAGAGAACCCTGTCTAACATATGTTTCAATACCATTTTTTAATGAACCAGTTGAATCCATCTCTTATTTGATTTGCCTTAAATCTTATGTTGCTTTCTCAGTTTATATACTAAAGTGACCATGATATTAATTTTGGATGTTAGCATTTTCTAGAAATTCTTCTTACAATTTTTGGCCACTAAACATAATGTTTGAATCAATTGAATAAGGATACTGGCTCTGACCAAGAGAAATTGTTCATCTTATCATCGTTGCACACTATCTTGTAAAGAGTAACAGGCTCAGAAATCAACAGGGCCATTTCTTCCCGGTCCTGCAGAGTTGCTGTAGTTGGTAGAGACTTGATGGCAGTGAATGTCTTTGGTTTTACAAAGTTAGGAAACCAAAAGGGGAGGACACAATGAGCATTTCTCAAACTGAAAGAACTGAAGAAGGAAAAACTAAATCTCAAGTTGTCATACTGAAGGATTTTATAGGGAAAAAATGCACAACACAGGAAACAACAACAAAAGATTTAGAAATATGCATAGTCACTGTGCCAAAACAAATTGTTTGAAACTCAACAATTCCATGATTTATTTTATGATCAAGAACAATAGTTGTTTCACTGAATGCATTGACAAAAGAAAACTGTAGTAATATTAAGATAGTACATTAATTGAGATGTTTCAACAATAATTATCTGTTTAAAACCTGGAAGACTTGAAACACTTACTGATTAAGATCAAAGACTATAGTCTTCAGTATGGATTACACCTCAACTCACAAAAAACCAAAAATCCTCACAACGGGACCAATAGCGACAAAATAATTAATGAAGAAAATACTGAAGTTGTTAGGAATTTCATTTGCTTTGTGTTAGACAGGGTTCTCTAGAGAGACAAAACCAGATTGCTAACAATTATATATATATATATATTTATCCAGATAGATATATAACTCAAAAAATGAACAGTTAAATTATATACAGATAGATAGATATATAACACAAGAAATGAACAGTTAAATTATAAAGCAGTACAAATGGCTCAGTGCAACTCACTGCCCTGAGAGAGTTGTGGGACACTGGCAGTCCTTCAAGTATTGAGAGAGATTCAGGCTATCCGGGCACAGGCAGCAAACAGTAAGCCAGGTCACCAACAGTCACTCCCCAGCTCAAGAGATGTAAATTCAAATTGTGTGGCAAAGCAGGTCTTGAAGGAACCTCAACTTACAGTGACACAGTCCATAGGTTAGGTGTCCCAAAGGTAGTGTACCTTGCAAATTGAGGCACAGAACAAACAAGGCAGCCGCACACTGGTCCGATGATCAAAAAGCGAGAGACAAGAAAGGCGAGGCTTGCTGAGCCATTTATTTCTCTGCCCTTCAATGAATCCCACATGTGTTTATTGGCCAGGCTGACACAATAAACTAACTACCTCAGCTTGAATTCACAATGAATGTCCATAGAAGTAAGAGTGCAAAAACAAAAAACAAGTGACAATATTTTCTGGCACATCTGCAGCATTAACAAAGATGTCTCCATGGAGATTAAAGCATCCTTGATTCAAGTCATGGTATTTTCAGTAGTTTCAAATGCATATGAAAGCTGAACAACAAATAAAAAGAGACTTAAGAAGAAATTATGTCTTTTCATTTTAATTTTGGCAACTATATTATAAACTGTCAGAAGGTTGAACCGGGAAAATAGTGACTAGTTAAGACTTACTCGTCCGGAGCTCCTGCTGCCAGACCAGAAAATTTGGAGGTAAGGTGAAGGAAACTGGGAGGTGGAGCCCTAAAATTAGAATTAGGGTACTAGAGTCTCTCCTGAATGCCCTTTTTTGTGATTTCCACTGACAAGTGAACCAAGAACTCATTAAATCACTCTAGATTTGGTGAGCTGCACTCACGGACCTGCAAGCTGAAAAGCTCCTCCAGCCCTCTTGCCATGAGTATCAATTTCTACAGGTTGACACCCTAAAGGGGACATAATCCCAGACACGAGGGGAAGCCCACACCAGAGCTCTCCATACTGCTAGCTGCCTTGAGCTCATAGCCTTGGGAGTGGGGTTGCAGGTAGCCATAATTTGGAGTAGAAAGAAAAAGCACTTTTACCTGAGGCAGATTGTGGCGTGGGAGAAAATAGGCGGATAGTCAGAGTCGAAGGGATGAATTCATTTCCAATTGGCTGAGAAGGTAACAACCCCCTGATAAATTGGATCTCACCCTCTGGGAATGAGCATGACAGACAGCCCCCAAATCAGAGAACTTCACAAACATAATATAAAAAGAGTGAAATATACATTATTGGTTAAAAATTCAAACCCCAGCCTTGTTGCTCAGCTCCAAGGAGAACATAGAAGGGGTCACTTAACATAAATCAGTGTAAAAAGCTATGGAATGCCAGAATTTAGCAACAGGGCCTGCAGGTTTTTTGCATAACAAGGACCCACTGAAGCAAGTCTAAGCTTCTAAAAGAGCCCAGAGCTAGAGCCAGGAAAACAATTTAATTTTATTCTATTCTCGCTGGTGGGGGTGATAAATAACAAATCCTCTGATCTTAGGGCACCAGTAGTCTAGAATAGGTCAATAAGTCCAGCTTCCCTCTCAGTGATTCTACACATAGCTAGGGAGGCTCTGCCTGTCCTGGAGCCCTTTACAGGGCTCTGGGAATACCGGCCCCATCCCGTGCCCCTGCTGTAGTGCTGCCTACAGCACAAGGTTGGGGTACCAGTGAACTCCAGAGCTCAGTAAAGTGGTGGGAAATGACGCCTGGCACTGCTGCAATCTTGCATTTGAGAGTAATCCCACCCTGCATCTGTGGAACCATACATCAAGTGGACACACCACCCTGCTACCTTGAGGAAGGGTTAAAGCTCCCCAAACCCTACAGGCGAGTGATCAAGTCTCAGTTACCTCCTAACTCACCACTCTGTTTCTTCTTTGTTTATTCGCTCGCCCTTCTATCTTTCCCACTGCAGTTGGTCTCAACGGGCTTAGGTTTGTTTTTGTTTCTTTTTCTGTCTTTCTTCTTTTCCCTCTTTTTTCTTTTTTCCCCTCTTCTCTCCCTCTTTTTCCTATCATATGCCACTTCTGACTTCCAGGCCACTGCCCTCTGTTTTGGGCATATCAATCCAAATAGCAGGGAAACTCCAGCCTCCTCTCTGTGGGAGTGATGTCCACCACATGAGGCAGCTGTGACAGCCACCTACAGTGCTCTGCACTGCTGAGGAAACCTCTATCAGACCGCTAAGGTGTTCTCCCCAAGTAGGGGAATTGCCCCCAGCAACACTGTTCCCAGCACTAAAAGGGAACACCAACCTGCCATTGTGGGGCAGGGTTTAAACTCCTCTGGACCCATATTCAGGCAATCAGGGATCAGCTTTGCCTTTATTCTTTATTTCTTCCTTCTTCCTTTTTCCCGTTTACCATCACAGCCAATCTCGATAAGCATAGTTGAGTTTTCCCTCTTCTTTCTCTTCTCTTTTTCTTTATTTCCTCTCTCTTTATTTGTTCTCTTCTCCTCTCTCTCTCTCTGCTTTTATCATTCCCTCCTCTCCCTCAATTTTCTTCCACATGTCACTGCTGGTTTCCAGACCCCTACCCTCTGCCTAGGGCAACTCTGCCCACCAGTGGAGAGAGCTACAGCCTGGACCATGAGACAGTGCTACACATGGCACAGCCTGGGGTTCAGCTATCTCTTTATCTATTTTTAAATTTTTCTCTCCTTTGTTTTCTTTTTTCTTCTTTTTCCCTTTTTCATTCATTCTTTTTTCTTTTTGTTCTTTCAATTTTTCTGTTTTCTCCTCTTCTTGTAGCTCTTCTTTCCTTTGGGCCACAGTCTCAGCAGATAGAGTTCTCCTTTTTTGTTGTATTCTTTTTTTTTACTGCTTTCACTTTTGTTTATTCTGTGCAATTTGTGCGTGTGTGTTAGTGTGTGAGTGGATGTTAGTTGCTTGACATTGTAGCTCCAGTCTTTGTTTTCTTCTCCTCTCCTTCTATTTCCTTTCACAAGCTGCTAGCAGCCTCACGGCCACTCCCCTTCACCTAGTGAAACGCTGAAGGCGCATCTGGGGAGCTCCCACCCACTTTGTTGGTTTTACATGCAGCTAGGAAAATCATGCCGGTCCTCTTCTATACACCAAGCAGCAGGGGGTTCTCCCCTTTAAACATTGGGGGCGGGGGGATCCAGCATAATCCCTGAGGCACAACAAGTGACTGGGGGAAACACTTGACCACCACTGGTGGGGTTCCATGCTACTGCAGGAACACCCATCCAACCTCCAAGGTGATCTCTCTGTCTACAGTAATTCCCCTGTCAGCTACAGAGCTCTACATCAAGGATGGTATACCCACACGCCCTCCTCAGCACTCCAGTTGCAGAAGAAAACACCACAGGCCAGCCAAGGTGCTCCAGGAACCGTGAAGCCTACTTAGAAATCGGCAAGGGAAGCGACACCCTTGTGGGCCCACAACAAACCGACCAATGGCACACAAGAGGATTATCCAACACACATTCCAAATAATGGAATACTGGACAGCTAGGATAAGAGTGAAACCACAGGAAGGTATAGCGATAGCCTGGCCCTTGAGTACAGCTACTGGAAGGTAGTTTATAGAAGCACTCATATGAATCCCCTAAGAGAGAGCTCAGGGTTTTTCGATTCAGAAAGATGGCTCCAGGCTCCTCTAAAACAACCATGAGACAGAAGTCAACGCTGGAAGAAGTCATGAACCTAATGATGGGCATTGAAGAAGCAGATATTGACCTGTCATGAAAAGAAATTTTCAAAATGCTGCTTCGAGGCATAAAGTGTATGAGGGAAGCAATGCAGAAAAAAGACGAAATGCTAGAGGGGATACAGGTAAAACACCAAAGGGAAATACAAGAGTTAAGGGATGAAATAACAAAATTCAAGGACAAATTGACAGACGTTGCCAATAGGCTTGAACAGGCAGAGAATCTCACCAGTGACCTAGAGGATAACCAAGCAGACCTCAGTAAATGGGAAAAGCAGTCAAATAAGACAATCAAAGAAGCTGAAGAAAACTTGAGAGCCATGTCTGATGCTATAAAAAGAAACACTATTAGAATAATTGGACTCTTGGAAAAAGACACAACAAAGAAGTCAACAGCCAAAAATAATGAGGGAATTCTTAGAGGAAAACTTTTTCAGCTTAATAAATGAAAATAAGGCAATCATTCAGTAGACTGAAAAACACTAGCCAGACTGAATCCCAAGAAGTCACCCAAGACACTTAACAGTCAAATTATCCAACTATGAGGAAAAGGAGCGGATCATAAAAGCAGCTCAAGAAAAGAAAACAGTCACGTATAAAGGTACCCCAATAAGAGTATGTTCAAATCTATCAGCGGATACGATGAAGAAGAGGAGGGAATGTTTTCACATATTCCATAAATTGAAGGAAAACAATGCAAACCCAAGAAAGCTTTACCTGGCCAAATTATGTATTAATATATATGGAGAAGTAAGTGTCTTCCCAGACAAGGAAAGACTCAAAGAATACATTTAAAAAAACTCAGCCCTACAAAAGATCCTTGCTGATCCAGTATGGACAGAATATCAACACTCATCAAGGGCAAATAAGAGACCATCACATAGAAAAACTCCCCCCCAGTGGGAGACAAAGAGAAAACAGCCTCCAGGATAGCATTGGCTCTATTGTGGAAATGAGTTTAAAAAAAAATCTCACACACACACACAACACAATCAGATAAGATAGCCAGGTAGGAAAACATCCAACACAAAAGGTACAATATGACATCACAGAGTCCACAGATGGATGTAATAATATGGAATATCAATGTCCGCAACTCAGGCATTAAAAGGCAGAGGTTAACAGATGGCTCAGAAAACATAACCCATCGATCTTCTGCCTATAGGTGACACATCTAAGCTTGCAGACAAAATCAGGTTGAGAAATACAGGCTGGAGAAAAATATACCAAGCAAATGGCAGTGCAAAAAAAGCAGGAGTAGCGACTTTAATATCTGACAAATTTGACCTAAACATACATGCCATAACAAAAGCCTAGGAGGAGCACTATATAATGCTGAAGGGAACCAGTAGACCAATATTCAATGAGCATAATAAATGTATACATTCCCAATGAGAGACCTGTGAATTTTGTAAATTAAACACTCCAAAAAATGAACAAATAAATCACAGACTCAACAATCATAGTTGGTGACTTTAATACACCTTTCTCTGAAAAAGACAGATCACTGAGAAAGGAACTCAACAAGGAAGCTACAGATCTTAAAAAGTATAATCGAACAACTTGACTTGATAGATATTTTCAGAGCTTTCCACCCATGTGCACACAAATTCACATTTTTTTCAAGCCCACATGGAATATATTTGAAAATAGACCATGTGCTGGGACACAAATCAAACTTGAGTAAATTTAAGCATAAGGCTGGAAATGAACACAAGGATGGTGAAGAAGCCAAGGACAAACAATTGGAGGATGAACAATTCTCTATTGCAAAAGGAGTGGATATTGACCAAGATCAGATTGAAATCAGTAAACCAATGAGAAAGAAAATATGATGTATCAAAACCTTTGGGATACAGAAAAGGCATTCATCCGGGAAGGTTGATAGCAATAAATGCACATGTGAAAAAAGAAGAGAGACTTGTGGATGATATGCTGACACAAAACTTACTCCAATTAGAGCAGAGTTAACAGACCAATCCTAATAGCAACAGGATATATATAATAAAAACAATATTATACAAGCTATATCTGAAAAACTGACAGCCAATGTGGTAGTTAATGGAGACAAGATGAAAACAATTCCGCCGAAAAAGGGGAACATACAAGTATTAGAGGTCCTAGCCCAACAACATAAGACAAAGAAAAGACATCAAACGTATTCATTTGGGGAAAAAAGAGGCAAATTTTTCATTATTCACAGTTGATATAATTCTGTACATTGAAAATCCCCTAAACTCCACAAGTGGGGGTATTGTAAGCAATAGAGGAATGTGGTAGAGTGGCTAGATACAAGATAAACAGAAGCCTATTGGATTGCTGTGCACATCTGACAAGATCTTAGAAGAGATGATTAAAAAGGTAGTAACCTTTACAATACCCAGGCACAAATTGAAATATCTAGGGATATACCTGACTAAAAGAATGAAAGATTTATATGAGGAAAATTAAAAGATACTACTACAAGAAACCAAAAGTGACCTCAATAAATGGAAGAACATCCCATGGTCATTTATTAGAAGACTCAATGAAGTAAAGATGTCAGTTCTGCCCAAGGCATTGTATAAGTTCAAGGCTATCCCGATATGAATACTACTATCCTTCTTCAAAGAATTGGAAAAACGGATTACCAACTTCATCTGGAGGGGGAAAAGGCCAGAATTAGCAGAGAAATCCTCAAGAAGAAGGACAAAGTGGGAGAGCTTGCTCTACCTGACTTTAGCACGTATTATACAACCACAGTAGTCAAAACAGTGTGGTACTGGTATAACAACGGATATTCAGACCAATGGAAAAGAGTTGAAGATCCAGAAATAAAAACAACAGCCTACAGGCAACTGATCTTTGATAATGACCCCAAAAATATCGAATGGAAAGTAGATGCCCTCCATTAAATGGTGCTGGAAAAACTGGATATCTACCTGAAGAAAAATTAAGCAAGACCCTTACCTCACTCTATGCACAAGAATAAACTCACGGTGGATCACAGACCTTGAGATAAAACCTCAAACAATTGGGGTCATTAATGAGGGAATTGGGACAAACCTGAGAACCTTGTCACAGGGAATATACAGGCTATCAGAAATAGGGAAGGATAAAAATACAGAGGAGTCACAAAAGATAAGTGGGATATACTGAAGGTGAAACACCTGTGAACATCAAAAGAATTCACCAAGAGACTAATAAGAGAGCCCACTGACTGGGAAAACATCTTTAGCAATGGCACATCAGACAAATGCCTTATTACTAAGATCTACAATACTTTGCAAGCTTACAGTAAGAGAAAAATGGACTGCCCACTGAGGAGGTGGGTAAAGGATCTGAACAGAAGTTTCACAGAGTCTGAAATCCGAATGGCCAATAAACATATGAGAAAATGTTCCTGATCTTTAGCCATAAGAGAAATGCAAATTAAAACAATTATGGCATATCAACAAACACTGTCAAAGATAGCCCAATTCACAAAATTAGAAAGCAACAAGTGTTGGAGGGGCTTTGGTGAGATAGGAACTCTCATCCACTGCTGGTGGACCTGCAAGTATGTACAACCACTACGAAATTTGATTTGGCAATTTCTAAAACAGATGGAAATAGAGTTACCATATGACGCAGCAATCCCCCTACTGGGCATATACCCAGAAGAGGCAAGAAACAAACCATGGCAAGGCATCTGTGCTCCAGTGTTCATTGCGCACAGTTCACAATTGCAAGGAGTTGGAAACAACTCAAATTTCCATCAACAGACGAATGGATTAAAAAACTCTGGTACATACATACAGTGGAGTAGTATGCTTCGCTAAAAGGCAGTGCTGAACTCATGAAGCATAACGCCTCATTGGAAGAACTGAAGGAAATTATGAGCCAAGCACAAAATGACAAGTACAACATGAGTCCTCTGAGGTAAGTTTATAAAAAATTTAAAAAAGAAAAGAAAAATGCAAATGGGGCACAGGAAAAACATACTGTAGACAAATAGTCAGGATGAGGTTCAGGTAGTATGACAGGGGCCAGGCCAAATCCAGAGATACATATTGTAGCCAAATAAAAAGGAGGGGCAGGGGGAAAGGGGAAAAAAGAAAGATAGATGTGTGGCGGGGGAATTGGGTACTGACCCACCCAAGGGGAGATTATTTTTTGTGTTTCCACAGGGAAAGAGGGACCAGACTTAAATTCTGTGTTCTGGGATACAAATGCAGCTAGCTGGCATGGAGAAGGAAGCCAGTGGAGGGGTCTGAGGTCTCGGGCCCCATACCAGCTACGTGGACAACTGCCCCTACTCCCAGAAGAATTTACTTTAGAGGACGGCACTGAAGCTGCAGCTATGGGAGAGGGACATGTCTTATTGGAGCACACGGGAGCAAATGAATGGAGAGAAAGAGAGAGTGGAGCACAGCCTGGCCCACCTGGCCTGGAGGAGGATACCCCGCTCCAAACAGCCAATGCACAGAGTGGACCATATGGCTCATCCCACTATGAGACACAACATCCCTCACTGACCCATGGTCTTGGACTCAGTGTCGGGATTGACCTTGTCTTACCCCACCATACCTAAGCAAAACACTAAAGGCATGTAGCAAAGCAACATAGGGAGAAGATCAGGGCACTCCTGAGGGAGTGCAAAGGATAGACTTTGGAGCGAGAGTGTGACACCACATCAGACTTGACTGGAGGACACACCTAGAGGTCAAAAATCAGACCTTGATCTATTTACAGGTTTTTCTTTCTTTCTTTTTAAAAATTAATTTATTCTTTTCTTGGTCATTGGTTTTCTTTTTTTGTTGTCATCGCTGTGTTCTCTCTTGTCCCTTGGTCTTGCCATGCCTTGTTTTTTGGTGCATATTATTATCTTTGCAGATCTATCTAGATAAAATAGGCTGGATGAACAATTCTAGAGGAGTAAACAAGACTGATAGTTCCGGGGTGACATGGGAGAGGCAGAGGCGGAGGAAATGAGGTGGTGTTGACCAACTCAGGGACAAGGGAGCAGCAAGCAATTCAAAATTAGTGGCAAGGAGGATGTGAGAGGTCTGATTCAGGGATTCAGCAAGGGCAATGTAAGCGACAGAAATTACTGAAACCCAAATGAAGGCTGAGCATGATAGTGGGACAAGAAGAAAGTAAAAGGAAATAGAGGAAAAAACTAGGAGGCAAAGGGCATTTAAAGAGTTCTAAATACAGGCATGTACATATGTAAATATATTTATATTGGATGGTGGGGAAATAAAAGTACATGCATATATTTATAGGTTTAGTATTAAGTCAGCAGATGGACATTGGACCTCCACTCAAGTATTCCCTCAATGCAAGAACACTTTGTTTTATTAAATTGGCATTCCATGATGCACACCTTCCCAACATGATAGCTGAAGACAAATGTGTGCATAAGCAAATGTGTTGAAGAAAGCTATGGTGATGAACTCTCAAAAGATATAGTGTCTGGGGTCTTAAAGGCTTGAAGGTAAACAAATGGCCATCTAGCTCAGAAGCAACAAAACCCACATGGAATAAGGACACCAGCCTGTGTGATCACGAGGTGTCAAAGGGATCAAATATCACACATCTAAGAACAGAAAATCATATCATTCTAAATTAGGGTGAGTGCAGATTGGAGATGCACAGCCCATCTGTAGGCAACTGGACACCCCCTTACAGAAGGGTCATGGAGAGGCGACAAGCCAGTTAGGGTGCAGGGTAGCAACAATGAAACATACAACTCCCTCTAGTTCTTAAATGCTCCTCCCCCCCCCCCCCCACTATCATGATCTCAATTCTACCTTACAAATATGGCTATAGGAATCCAGGACAGATGATCCCTTCAGGACCAGTGGTGAGAGTGGAAATACCAGGAGGGTGGAGGGAAGGTGGGATAGAAAGGGGAAACTGATTACAAGGATCTACATATAACCTCCTCCCTGGGGGAGGGACAACAGAAAAATGGGTGAAGGGAGACTTCAGACTGTGTAACATATGACAAAATAATAATTTATAAATTATCAAGGGTTCATGAGGGAGACGGGATCAGGGAGGGAGGGGGGAAATGAGGAGCTGATATCAAGGGCTCAAGTAGAAAGCAAATGTTTTGAGAATGAGGATGGCAACAGATATACAAATGTGCTTGATACAATGGATGGATGGATGGATTGCCATAAGAATTGTACGATCCCCCAATAAAATGATTTTTTAAAAATCTGTCAGAAGAAGAAACCGCTATTTTGGAAGAAGTACTCCCAGAATATTGCTCACAAGGGAAGAATGTGAGACTCCATCTCTTGTTCTTTGGATATGTTATCAGGTGGGAACAGTCTCTGTAGAAGGACATAATGCTTGATAAAGTAGAGGGTCAGCAAAAAGCAGAAAGCCTCTCAATGAGATATATTCACACAATGACTTGGAAAATATACTCAAACATCGCAACTATTGTAAGGATGATACAAAACCAGAGTGTATCTGTTCAATAGTGTATGTGTTCTACATAGGATCGCTATGAGTTAGAACCAGCTCAGCGGTACCCGCCACCATCAGCACACATTCTCTCTATCATACCACAGCTTGCTATGAGGTCAAAAGACATCCTTTTACTTCCAGGTGATTCCAAATTGTAGCAGCCCACAGAACAGAGTAGAACTGCCCCAAAAGCTTTCCAAGGAAATGGAAATTTTTAGGAAAGCAAACAGCTCCAGCTTCCTTCCAGGAGGGTCTAGTGGGCTTGAACTTACCAACCTTTAGGTTTATTGCCAAGAAATTAACCATTTTTGCCACCAAGGCTGCTTCTTTGAGGTCAAATTCATAAATTAATACACAGAAGATTTTCTCTTGTATGGATATGTATTGCCTTAATATTCTATAATTTATCCCTCTAGTTTCTAAGATCCATTGCAATACCTAACCAAAATCTCACAGATAAAATTCATAATTAAAGGGTGTACTAAGGAAGTTAACAAATTGTAATGACAGTGAGAATCCCTAGGGTAGATGTCTACTAGGACATGCTGCAAAATTTCCACTCTGCTGTGAGTCTTGATCTGAAGGCATTTAGCTGAAGGTCCATAAATCAACAATGCCAGTTTTTGGAATTTAGTGCCCAGAGGCACCCCCACTCCTGTAAACCTCAGCCCGAGGGCACTCAGCACCACTTCTGAGAGTCAGTAAGTCCAGGTTGCCCAGAGGCGCCTCCACTCCACACACCAGTCTCCTGCACAAAAGCACTCGATTTGCTCGGTGCATTAAGAAATCCATCACTCTGGTCCATACTATGGCTCCTGGTCCCGTTGTTGCTCCTCTGATGTTATAGCTGTCATCTGTTTCCAGGAGTGTCACTGCACAGTGACCTTGAGTTCAGAGGACAAGCTCCCCACCAGGGTTTGCTGGTAATGAGATCCTCCTCTTGCTTCTCAGAGAGCTTATTGTATGCCGCTCCAGGGATCCCCATCCCAGTTACTCACAGTGCCTTCCTCCACAGTCTTACCAGAGTCATGAAGGGAAATGCCATTTGGTGGGAGTTACAGACCCTGGCCAGAAGAAGCACATTAAATGATTCACTGTCTCCACAAAGTAGTTCGGTAGTTTTATATATCATATTTAGGAACTTCTGAATATGATGAGAACCCTCAGATTTCTTGGTCATGTATAATTAAAAAGACTGGAAGCCAGATACTAAGGAAAATGGTGACAGGATTTTTAGTTATATTATGGTGAATTTGAATTGCCAAATTTTTTTCACATCAATCTTCATCATTTTGTAGAGTCTGAGAAACAGAGAACTGATAAGATCTTTTGGGCCAGAGTAGGATCTGGCTTGTTTGAATCAATCTATGAAGACAGAAAAGGTGTCTGCTTTCAAACAGGAGGCAGTGTTTCTACTCTCTGCTGAAATATCATAGAAAATACTATATTAAGATCATCTTCCTTCACTCTGTGAAAAGCAATAACATAACATCATATTTTGTAATAGAAACAATGGCTGTAAGTACAACGACCAGGCTGAGCTTCTCACTTAGTCAAGCTGTTCAACTTTGCGGTTATATCTGCCTTTGGAGAAGCAGGTGACTATCTATCCAAATGTTTAGGAATGAGGCATTTTATGAACCTACCATAACATCATTTTTAAAAGTCTTGAAGTTCCCAAAAAAAAAGGTCTCAGAGAATGCATAGTTATGTTGTGCCCATAACATTATCAGGCTCCCCAGCTAAGTATAGAAATTTGACTTTGCAAATATTAAGGGACACTTTTGCCAACCACTAAACAATATCTCATGAATCTTTGTCCTCCTCATTGGAAATTAAAACACACACACACACACACACACACACACCAGACTACTATTTGAATAATGTGTATGAATAATTTGCTTTGTGGCAGCTCTGTTTTATACTCCCTTAAAGGAGGCTGGCGAAAATACAAATCAGTAATGAGAAAGTATAAAAACAAAAGTAAGTCATCCAGAACTAACCGAGTAAATCACTTAAGGGAACATTAAATCCTAATTGTAGAAATAACACACATTAATCACCTCTCGGGTGCCACCAGGAAATGGACTGGTGATGGTCATTCCACGGCGTGAAACTAGGTAAAGAAAGTGTAGATACCCCCCAAGCATCTAAATTTTAGATATGAGGTTATGCCTTTAGAAACGTACATGGGCACAGGATTTAAAAATTTAAATGTATAAGGGGTGAAACATTTCTGCAACACACGCTTATCATGGCAGATGCAGGCACACATAAAAGAGAAAATTCATGTGGGGAAAGCTTTCTTCTGGCATCAGCTCAAAGGAATTAGGCATATGGCAAACCTCTAATGGGAATTGTTAAGTGTTTATGTTTATCTTAAGGGTAGGAGGCAAGAGGTTTCAGAAAACTGCATCTACCAATATTTTTGTTGGGTGGCTAGATATAGCCAGAGGTCCTTGCTGTACAAGATATTTTAGCTTTATGATCAATAAAAACTTGTCTGTTATCATGTGTCTTTAAGTATCAGAATCTGACACAAATGGTTCCTTGTTGGGGGTTATTTGGGGAAGTGACCCCAAAACACAGGAGTGAGTAATTGGGATGAATGAAATAGGGGAAGAAGCTAACCCAATAGTGCACCATAGACTGTCAATCTGCAATGGGGATTTGACCCCTCAGGGGTCCTTTTGAAGAGCTATGAATGATGCAGCTATAATTGTCCTACCAGGAATAGAATCACTAACTTTCATGTTCATTTGATGAAAAGGTGAGCTGAGCTGATGGGCTATTAGTGCCTTTGGCTTTACAGTTTGAACTTTTGTCATTATATTTCAGTGAGTTCCTGAAGGTAAGGCAGAGAGAGGCAAAGAAACCCGTATGGGATCAGAGGGAGACCCCCAGTGCCTCGCATGGGAGATGGTGCCAGCTTATACTCAAATGTTAGTTGTGAGAGCAATGACTGGAGTAAATAGAGCAAGGTGTGGTCTGATGGATCACAAGAGGTATCTGTGCTACATTACGGGGAGAGGCTTAGGACTTGGTTTCTTATACATTTTGGTATTTATTTATTTTTTAAAAATATCTTATTAGTTGGATAGAGGGAAGGCTGTTTTCTGTCCTATATATTGTAGGCTGTATCAGTTATAAGTATCTCTTCGTTTTCTTTGTTGGAAAGATGTCCCGATGTCTTATCTATAAAGTAGAAGCCAATGTCTATATTCTGTTGGCAATGAAGACATGAGAGATACTTTCCTTTTCTTTTGGTGATATGCACAGCATCCTGGTGAAGGTTCTCACGCTGCCTCTGTGCCCATAGATGAATGGAAGGAAAGGGGGCGCATGAAATCTTGAACTGGACGACAGAATTCTTTTGGATGGCTCCATCACTGATGGAGCCAAATCCTTTAGTACTATTTATATTCACTGAAAGACTACAAGGTCATTTGAATCTCCTGATTTCAAAGATGCGATAAATATTCTGCTTACAAACACACATACAATTCGTACTCAACCAGCTCTTGCAATAATTTTTATTGTATGTGGAGACACCGAAGGATCAACGTTTGCCGATATCAGAGCTATCTGAGATGGAAGAGAAGGATCTGAGACAGTCCTCAAGCTTCCAAATCATATGCCAACGAAACTGTTAAATTAAAAACAAATAGCAACAGCCAGGCAGAGTCTCTCCAGGATTGTTTGCATTTAAGAATATCTGTCATTGTGGAGCTGTGGTGATGTAGTGGATATTTAGTTGAGCAACTAACCACAAGAGCAGCAGTTCAAAACCACTAGTCTCTTTGAGGGAGAAAGTTGAGGATTTTTGCTCCCACAAATATTTTACCTACTTGGAAACCCACGGAAGTTGTTTTATTCTGTCCTAAAGGATCACTATGAGTTGCTCCTTGTAGAATAAAAGTCTTTGTAATTTGTGATAAATGATTGCATCTATAAAATAAAGAATTGGTTCGGGCCACTGAAATTCTAATATGTATACCATAACCTGCTACCTGTGTGTGAGAGGAAGCATGTATGTTATTATCATGCTGAGTAGGTCTCAGCTGAGCTTCCAGCCTAATTTTTACTAAGAAAAAAGGTCTGGCAATATACTTCCCCAAATGAGCTAATGATAACCCTTTGAATTACAATAATCAGTGTTGCTCAAATTTTAGGGCAAACTAAAGGGCCTCTATCAACAACAAACTATTTTGATGTGCAAGGCATGACCCTCAGTGTCAGATAGCTGAATTGGAAAGAATCTCTTCTATCTTACCATGACACAGTTGTAAAAGATCCCATTCCTAACCTACACTCCTGAATTTATACAGCATAGAGATGATTAATGTTGATTTGGAAAACATTCAAGATAGGTTAAAAAGGATTCAATGCTGTATTCATTTGTATTTCATGAAAGATGGTGGCTTCTCCAAGTAGTTGTCTCATCTAAGTCATATAATGAGTTTATTCCTCTTACCACTAAAACAGACCAGAGAGTGTGGGATTGTGAGAGTAGATAGTGAATGGGGTGGGCTTAGTGGCTGTGAAATCAGAGAGGCCTGTGTTTACACCATCTGTTTGGTCCTCGCGGCATAGGGGGTCCTGAATTGCATTAGTCTCATAATAATCTGTGTATGCTGAAATACTAATGTCTACAAATATTTCCCCAGTTAATGTGTTTCTGAAAATGTAACCTATGAAGGGGTTTCAGGGAGTCTGGAAAAATTAAATAAAAAGGTGATAATATTTTTCATGAACTTTTTAAAAGCCCCTCCTATTATATGGCACCAGAATAAAATAAATGACTGTGAGCTGTTAGTCTTTGAGTATAATTTGCATTTTCCCTATAGGAAAAAGAGGGCTATGCCTGTAGAGATGTAGTTCCCCACCAGCTCTGATTCATTGGTATTCCCCAAGCACGTTTGTGTGGCCCATTCTTCCCTGGACAATTTTCTTATGTACAATTTCCCAGAAGCAACAAGGAGATGAATGCAAAGTGAAATGTGGACCTCCAAGTGAATTAGAGCCTCTGTCAGTGTGATCAGTTCTAAATTGAAAAGTAAACTTAATTAAAAAGAAAAGAAAGCTCTTGTTGCTGCCATAATGAAATTCCAGTTTCAAGGCTGGGAAAGAGGAAGCAGAGCTGAAGGGTTCATAATGAAATGACCGGGTAAAATTATCATAGGGCGCTTTACTCTGCATCCCTGGGCACACTTATTTATTTGTTTATTTTAGCCGTCCAAAAACAGAGACTGTAAAATAGAGCACACAATTGGATTATGCCTGTTGTGCCCCCAATTAACCAAATACTGGCATAGTTCAATTTGCGCATTCCAGCTGTGTGCATCAAAAATCAAGCAGTAGGGGCTGGAAAATAACTCCGATCAGCCTGTTTTACTGGCACAGGATTTAAATACCTGGTTGGTTAATAGCTCTCTCGACTCATCCAGAGCCTGTCTTGCTGGCTTTGAAGGTCAAGCAAGAACCTGCCATGTGAATTTCCAGATGAATTAGGATACATAAATCTTGAAGTTTGGTAAAGAAGGTGCTGGTGGCAGGGGCTGAGAAGTATACGTCCAAGGAGGCTGTACAGATAGATGGTGGACAACTTTTAAGATGGTGAAAATTTAGCTGACAGGAAGATTTGTAAGTTATCAAGATTTGTAAGGTATCAGGTATAGCAAACATAATGCGACTGGCAGATGTGGTTATTCAGCATACAGATTAAACGTTTGTTAAAATGTTTCCATATTTAGCTTTATTTTTTAATGCAAAATTTCAAATTTCTAAATTAAGCTTCCTTCCTTTCTCTCTCCTTCTCTAAATTGCTATTAAAAACTGAAATTAGTATATGAGAATGTCATGCATTTTATAACATTGTAACATTTGCATGTGTCCATAATATATGATGGGATTTCAGAAAGTTTGCAGAGAAATGGTCTTGAAAAATAATTGAATTTTCTCACAAATTACAAGAAGCTCCCTCATGTAGCACTGTTTTGTATTCATATAAATCTAATAATATAAACACAACATTCCTTTTTGGACACAAGAAGATATATGAAGATTGTTCATTGCACCCTCACTTATAATGGCTAAAAAAAGGGAAAATAACCAACCTGCCCATCTCTAAAGAGTTTATTAATTAGACTGTGGCTTATTCATACCATAAATATTTTATAGTAGTTTAAATGAGTGCAATATATGTGTTTGAATATAAATAGAATTTAAAAAAATGGAATTCTGAATGAAAAGAAAACAACCTCCAATTTGCATTTTTAAAATGAACAACGCCAGAAAGACAGAAGTAGACTGGAACAAACTCTTCAGTGTCAGTGTATGAGCACGTGTGCGAATCAGAGGCAGCTGTCATGCTTCCAAAAAGGGAACAACAGCACGTTTCAAGTGTCCAAGTTGTTATTGGACTTCAGTGGGTCCATGTGGCTGAGCTCCAGTCCATGTCATGTTCAGAGGTCATGATTTCCACTCTCAGGTCTGACTCAAATGTATGGGGAGATTCTACACTCATCCAATCTCCTAGGCCGTTGCAGGACACAGTGGAATACTCTCCAGCCTTTAAGAAGGATGGGGTCATAGAATGGGGGGACCTGGGTCCAAGAAAGTCTGTGGACAGGGCTTCCCTTGTGGCATTCATTATTGTACGTTATGAGCAAAACATAAACCTATATTGCATTCAGGCACCAGTATTGTATGATTGCAGTTTCTCGTGACACACAAAAATAACAAAAACATGAAAAAAAGTAAAACACAATATTGATTGTGACTTATGATGACCCCATTTGCTTCAGAGTAGAAATGAGAGTTTTCGCATCTGCAATCTATGTATATATATAATTGTTTCACTTATCATATCTTCCATAGTTCAGGAGCATTTAAAAGAGTTGCACAATCATCACCACATTCAGAACATTTTTTTTCCTCCTGTAATCATTATTAGATCCCCAATTCCTCTCAAACTTCCTTCCCCCACCAAGTCTCTGACAAAATCACTGTGTCTGTAGATTCACCCATCCTGCCTTTCATATATTTGAAGACATGAGAAAATAAAATGACCAACAACAATAACAAAATTAACCAAAGAGAAAAATCTCAACAGAGAAAAAAGCAGAAGTATTAAAAACTAGAACAAATTCAAAATGGGTAAAAAGGGAGATCAAATGATCAGGTATCACACT
The DNA here is from genome assembly GCF_050624435.1 of Tenrec ecaudatus. NCBI lineage: Eukaryota > Metazoa > Chordata > Mammalia > Afrosoricida > Tenrecidae > Tenrec > Tenrec ecaudatus. The sequence continues at coordinate 82,540,884 of NC_134540.1, read as the reverse complement.
TTACCCAAATAACATCTGCCATAATATTATTTAGGATATTCTTTGTCTGATAATAAGACTATTCAATCTTTCAACTATGATGAGGTGTAATTCATAAGAGGCTTAATAGATGTAGGGATGCTGCAAATAGATCTTGGGTTCCTACTGTTATTTGTTGCCTTCTGAAAAGAGGTGTTCACCATTCAAGCTCTGATATTATTACATCCTTTGGACATAGATTTTATTATTTATCATCCTAGGATCACACAGGTTAGTGAGACTCTTCCATGTGGACTTAGTTGACACCTCATATAGATGGCTGCTTGTCTGAAGTCAAGCCTTTAAGATCGCAGATGCTATCTTTATGATAGCTGGGCACCAAGAACTTTTATTTTTTAATATAGATATATAGAGATGGAAATGTATTGTGCTAAATAAATTACACAAATTTCGTACCTCTGTCTACTATAAGCCTTGATATTCCAATTTTAGTATATGCGCCACCGAAGCAAGCACACCCTGATATTCAAATAGAAATCCTTACACCTAGCACCCAGATATTGGTATATATATTTCTCCAATAATATAAACCAATAATCTTTGGAGAAATTACTTGTTCTCGAATTGAGTGAAGGAACATTCAAGATGTGCATGAAGCATCTTGTGGCATTAGAAAGTAAGGAAATCCGTAAATTGCAACTTGTGAGGACACATAAGCCAACTTGAAGGAGCTCTAAGTGGATGAAGCTACAGCAATTTGAGCAACAAAATCATTAGTGACGATGTTGGTTCATCAACCACAGATTAAATATATACTTGAATAAAGGCATAAGGCAGCTATATGTTATGCAGGTTCTCCATAGAAACAAACTAGGACACTTATGAATAGATAGATGATAGATAGATAGATAGATAGATAGATAGATAGATAGATAGATAGATGATAGATAGATAGATGATAGATAGATAGATAGATAGATAGATAGATAGATAGATAGATAGATAGATAGATAGATGATAGATAGATGATAGATAGATGATAGATAGATAGATAGATAGATAGATAGATAGATAGATAGATGATAGATAGATAGATGATAGATAGATAGATAGATAGATAGATAGATAGATAGATAGATGATAGATAGATAGATAGATAGATAGATAGATAGATGATAGATAGATAGATAGATGGATAGATAGATGGATAGATGATAGATAGATAGATCGGTTTACACAGTGAGAAGGACTATAACAGTTAATTAGTCCACACAGCAGGACAGAAGGTTTAGTTCAACTCATTTTCGAGGAACAGTTAATATGCCGAAGGTCCTTCAACTCATGCAGGCTGCCAGTCCAAGGTCAAGGAAGCAGAGGAGTCTGCCCTCAGGCAAGACAGGCAGAGTAGACCTGCAGGCAGCAAGCAGCAGCGTGGGGCAGCAACAGTCAGTAGCATGGGAGCTTAGTGAAGCAGGACCTGATGGGGGTCTCAAGCTATAATGATGGACCCAGGGCAACATGGTCCAGCAGCAGCATGGTGAAGCAGGTCTGAAGGTGCCTCGAGCTCTATCATTGCATGGCAAGGCAACACAATCCATGGCTTGGCACAGCCCCCAGGTAGTGCAGTACATGGTTGAAGCAAAGAACTAGCCCAAGCATCAGCAAACTGGTCTGAGCACCAGGGAGAAAGAGAGGTGGGATGCCAGCCTCTGAAAGCACTTTTCTAGGCCACCTTCCCACCAACCTGCTACCTGATTAAATGCCGCCTACATGTTCCTATGGAGGCCTAGTTGGTAGAATAAACCTAACTATCACACCCTTAAAGTCCTAATTAATAAATGCAGAAGGAATTAGCAAAATAGAAAATCCAACATGATGCCAACACTTCAATAATGATGAGCATCTACTTCAATATATACTAAAATGAATGGGTAGACGTATGATGAAAATAGTATCAGTGCCTACTGTTAAAATGTCCCTTCCAAAATGTTGATTAATTACCTGAGAATACTTTACAATTGGGAAAATCTGAAGATATTGCCTTAATCAAGTAATTAAGATCATCATCATTAGTAATCAGCACTGACATATCAGCACTGAGAGCAACATGATTTCTATAATAATTTTTGCCCAAAATACATAAGCTCAATCTAATCATGAGACATACAGAGTTACATTCCAAAGAACCACTGCACAGTATGTTTTAAAGGAGCCCAGGTGGTACAGTGGCTCAGTGCTTGGCAGCTAACCAAGGGGTTGGCAGTTTGAAACCACCAGAAACTTTACAGACGACCTGGTGATGCGCTCCAGTCAGGATTACAGTCTTGAAAACATGATGGCGAAGTTCTGTTCTGCCTCATAATATATCTATGAGTTGGAATCAACTTAATGGCACAATACAAAAGCATTTTTTTCCAAAGTTGAAAAATCACAAAAGGCAAAGACTGAGGTAACTGCCTGAGACTCTTAGAAACAAAGGAGATAGAAAAGCTGCATGTGATGTAGGATCCTGGATAGGATTTGGGACCAGAACAAAAGTAAAATGAATTTACACCAATAGAAAAACAATTGAGCTGACTTGAGGCTTCAATTCTGAAGATGAATTAATAGTATCATGGTTCGTTTTCTGGTTTTCATACTAGTGCTGTGGTTATATCAGACATCATTATAGGAAATGCTGGCTGGAGTATATGAAAAGTCTTTACACTATTTCCACAATATTTCTACAATTCTAAAACTGTTTTTCCAGGGATAATTAAAAAAAATCTGAGTGAAAATTGCCCAATACATATTCCTCCTTGGGGAAAAAAAGGCAACCCAGGACAGAGATGAAACTTTTGACCATCGTGATCGAACCCAGTGACTAAAAGTAGGTATCACAAAGTATCTAAAGTAAGGCATAGAGAAGTAGGAGAATCATTAAAGAAATTAACCTTCAAGTGAATTTGGATGTGGCAGTTGGCAGTTGGCATAGAACTGATTAGAAAGACATGTATTGGATACCTTCAAAGGTTTTTTGTTTGTTTGTTTGTTTTAGAGAAATGCGCTGTCGGGCTATAGGGTCTATGACTATTTAAGACACTGCTCCCATTTCTCACCAACAGAAAAATGGATTGCTATGTGCTGTGCACGCCCCAGAAGTCATGCACCTAATTCAGAGGTAGCTGGAGAGGATAATACAAAGCCAAAGTAAAGGAAGAACCATGAACTACAGGGAAGAATGGATAATGAAGTTCTTGAAAAGGAGAATTAAGGATGAATCCGTTCATTAACAAGCATGCAGTTCAGGAACTTTGTGTGCAATTGTTCCTGCTATTCTTCAGCTTGTTCATGGAAGCATCGCACATCATGGTGGCTCTCTGAGGAAAGTCTTAGGAAAAGCTTTATTATGAGCAACTTTACACATCAGGAGGTGCTCAACTGCTAAATGAAAAGTGCCACGGTTTAAATCCACCCAACATTTCCACCAGGAAAAGACATGCTGATCTTATTCCATAAAGAACACCTCCCACTTGTTCAAATCTCACCATCATGAAGAGATCACTGAAGATATGGTGCTACAGCAAAGTACTTTAAAGAAAGCAGATGGTGTCCAGCTATCAAAACGAATAGCATCTGGGCTCTTGAAGACTTGGCTTCAAACAAGCAGCCACATGGAAGAAGCACGCCAGCCTGTGTGACCCAAAGCCGATAAATACTACATTCCAAATCTGAAGGAGGAAATGGTATCAGAGCTTAAATTGTGAACACTCTATTTGCAGAAGGCAATGAATGACAGTAGGAACCCCAAAACTATTTACTAGGTCCCCACATAGATTAAACATCTGATGAATCCCTTTAACCATAGTTAAAGGATGTGAATAGACCTGCTACCAGGCATAAAATGTCATAAATGATATCGTGACAGATGTAATTAGTTTAAAATGGGATGCACGATCATTTCATTTCACTGTTGACCCATTTTTAATTTATTCTAATTTCTTATACTTCCTGCTTTTTTCTTCATTTCAGATTTCCCTTTGGTTCCCTTTGTTGTTATTTTTGTTTGTTTTGTTTTGTTTTCCAGTACATGATGTCCCAAATGGATTAACATGTTGAGATAGTAAATGGATAAGAGACTTATTGGGATATGGTGAGAGAAAGCTGGGGGAAATGGTGAGCTAATAATGAATACAAGAGGGAGAAAAATGTTATGGTGAGTGATAATTTTACAACTTTTGTAATACAACTGAACTACAGAAGAATATGATTTGTGAACCGTAAGTATATATATATATATATATATATATATAAATTTAAAGATTACAGCAAAAAAAAAAAAACAACCCTCATTTCTACTCTGGAATACACAGGTCATCATTGGTAACAGTCAATACTTCTTTTTTTTTACATTTGTTTTTTCATATTTTGTTGTTGTTGTTACATGTCATCAGAAACCTCAAATAGCATAAGTGCCTGGCTGCAATATAGGTTTAAGTCTTGCCCATAAAATATTGGTGCCTGACTGCAATATAGGTTTAAGTCTGGCCCATAAAATACAATATGCCTGCCACAGGAGAGGCCCTGTCCACAGGCTTTCTTGGACCCGGTGCCACCACTCTATGACTCCATCCTTCTTAAAGGCTGTTGGGTCTTCTACTGTGTCCACTGAAATGGCCAAGGAGATTGAATGTGTGTAGAATCTCCCCATACATTTGAGTCAGACCTGAGAGTAGAAAACATGACCTCTGCAACATGATATTGACTGGAGCTCAGCCACATGGACCCACTGAACTCCAGTAGCACCTGAAATATATCTACCCTGTCCTGTAGGGTCACTATGAGTCAGAATTGGCTTGATGGCAATGAGTGAGTCTATGTATAAGAGACCTGGTGGCACATGTGTTAAACATGGTTGCTAACCAAAATGCTCGTGGTTCAAAGAGAGCAGCTGATCTATGGGATGCAGGTGAAGCATAGCATCTGAAATCTATGGCAAAGCTCTACCCTGCCCTACAGAGTTACTGTGAGTTAGAATGGATAGCTGTGAGTTTGGCTTAGATGATTTAATATACACTTAAATAGTTTCAGAATTGCTAGCCTAAGCCTTTCAAAAAATAAATTTACCAATTAGAATACAATATGCAAGTTCTTTTTCCCCCCATTAACTTTAGAGTATATAATGACAATGCTTTTTCCCACAGTTACTTAGATTTGTACTTCTTCTCTGCACATCTGTTCAGGGTGATTATGTTATTTATCTGCAATAAAACAGTGTGTTTGTTATAGACTGGGTTCAATTTGTGTTCTGCAGTAGTTACATAATGTGGTGACAATTTGAGACTATTAAGCCTGAAGGGGTGGAGTTTAGCCTGAATCAGGTCGCTGCTTGATGACCTCATTTGTAGGCGCTAAGGAGGTAAATAGCTTGTTGGAGGCAGGACACACACACTCCTTTTGAGGCATTCCTGTTGACAAGCCCCATGAAGCTATAGCAGAACTCTAGAGATGGAGGAGCCATGTGTAGAATCACACCAGCACTGAGATGCTTATACTGCCACTGGATCCACAAGACTTTCCACCTACTGGCCTGTGATCTTCGTACATTTGGCGTCATGGCATGTGTTACATGAGTCTGAAGAGAAATTTATAGATTGTTATCAGACATATGGACAAATATTGGACTTCTGAACTTGATGCGGATTTAAGATGTGGACATAAGAATGTTCATGGATTTATTTCTCTAGTATACCTGGACTAACACGGGCTCCATGCACATGCAAGTTGTTTTCAATTGAATGTTTGTTTTGGGGCTACACGAAACATTATTCCACAATGAGGAGGTATAAAAATGTATATATTGTAAGAAATGCTTCTACCAATCTACCCATGGCCTTCTCACCTTTGTTCCACTCCATAACCATCTATCTCCTTTAGGCAGCCAATCCCTTTAGTTTCTGATAGACCTTTCTGTATAAAATAAGGAGATGTGTATAAGCTTCCTATCTCTATTCTTAATACAAAGTGGCACAATACAGATACATTTTTGGAATTTTCTTTTCTCAGTTATCAGTATGAGAGTAATTCAAAAGTATTGCTGCAAGAAAATAAACTTTTATTAAACAAAAATACAAAAGTTAGAAGTTCTTGGTTCTCCACATGTCTTTGATCTAAGTTTATACATTTCTCCAGGTGGTGTTCCTGTCTTCCTCACCATTTTACCAAAACTCTGTGCTCTTCAATGTAAGCCACATCAAAGCAGTGGTTTAAAAATCTTTGAGGGACTCAAATCATGTGTTTCTTTTAAGTGTTCTTTGAGTTTAAAAAACGAAAACAAATCTGAAGTTACAAGATCAGGGATGTAAAGTGGATGCGATAAGGTTTCCCACTGAAATTATTACTAGGATAGCTCTGGATACACTCAGACTGAATAAGTGAATTATTGTGATGGGTAAAAAGTCCCAGGCAACAACTGTCCTGGCTTTTTTCTCATCCATGCAGATTTCAATTTTCTTAAAACGTTTTCAGAATAAGCCTCCAAGGTTGTATTGTGTCCATTGAGAAAAATCTATCAAGATTACACCTGTAGAATTCGAAGGAACAGTCCCCATTAACTTTGGATCTAGTCTCTCTGCTTTGAAATAATCTTTGAAATCTTCCCAACCTTCTTAAAATGTTTGATCCACCTTTAGTTTTATGTGTGAATTTGTTTCAAATTTCCAATGATTTGAAAGATGCCTAATGAGTTCTGGTTAACAAATTGGTACTATCAATTAATTTAAAATCAGTTTTTAAAATTATAGAACAAAGATATCTATTTTTATTTAAGGATCTTTAACAAGTCTAAGACAAGTATTACTGAGACAGCACAATTATATCTGTAGACTGATAATAGAGACAAGTTTAAATACATTTTGTTTTACAAAAGGTGAGCATTCATGTCCTGGAAACTTAGTAGCAAGATTTTTGACTTACCCTTTGTACCCAAATATCCATTCCTTGTTAAAGTATAGAAATTGCCCTCATTCTGTTCTCTAATTGCATAATACTCTATTGTGTTGTGCCATAATTCTATATGTGAGAATTTAATTTTTTCCATTTTCCCATTAAAATGTTTCCACGAATAATGCTGTGTGCATATATATGTATATATTTAGTTAAATCATTTTATTAGGAACTCATATAACTCTTAGCACAATCCATCCATCCATCCATCCATCCATCCATCCACCCATTCATCCATCCATCCATCCATGTGTCAAGCACATTTGTACATTTGTTTCCATTATCATTTTCAAACACATTTCCTTTCTACTTGAGCCCTTGGTGTCACCTTCTCATTTGCCACCCCCCTCCTTCCCTCATGAACACTTAATAAGTTACAAATTGTTATTATTTTTCATGTCTAACACTGACTGATGTCTCCCTTCACCCACTTTTCTGTTGTCCATCCCCTGGGAGTGGGTTATAGGTAAATCATTATGATCAGTTCCCCTATCTCCCACATCTTCCCCTTACCCTCCTGGTATCGCTATTAACTATCAATATTGGTCCTGAGGGGGTTATCTGTCCTGGATTCCCTGTGTTTCCAGCTTTGATCTGTACCTGGGTACATGCTCTGGTCTAGCCAGATTTGTAAGGTAGAATAGGGGTCATGATAGTGGGGGATGTCCAATTGCCTACAGATGAGCTTTGGGTCTCCACTCCACTCTCCCCCTCATTCACAATGATATGATTTTTTTTTGTTCTGTCTTTGATGTCTGATACCTGATCCTATTGACACCACGTGATCCCAGAGGCTGGTGTTCTTTTTCCATGTGGACTTTGTTGCTTCTCAGCTACATGGCCGCTTGCTTTTCTTGAAGACGTTAAGACCCCAGATGCTATATCTTTTGATAGCTGGCACCATCGGCTTTCTTCACCGCATTTCTTATGCACCCACTTTGTCTTCAGCAATCGTGTTGAGAAGATTAGCATCATGGAGTGCCAGTTTAATAGAAGAAAGTGTTCTTGTGTTGAGGAAGTACTTGAGTAGAGGCCCAATGTACCTCTGCTACCTTAATACTAAACCTATAAATCTATGTACATAGATCTATTTCCCCATAGTCATATATAAATATATTTACATATGTACATACCTGTATTTAGACCTCTATAAATACCCTTTGCCTAGTTATTTCCTCTATTTTCTTTTACTTTCCACTTGTCCCACTATCATGGTCAGCCTTTATTTGGGTTTCAGTAATTCTTCTTGGTTACACTGCTCTTGATCTAGCCTTTTAGATCACCGTGGTTCCCTTGTCCCTGGATTTCTTAATACCCACTTCATTTCCCCTTCTCTCCCTCTCCCATGTCACTCTCAGAACCATCGGTCCCATTATTTTCTCTTCCAGATTGTTTATCCCACCTATTTTATCTAGATAGACCTGCAGAGACAATAATATGCACAAAAACAAGACAGAGCAAAACAAAGTAACAAAAGAAAACAAAACAACAACAATAACGAAAAAAGAGAAAAATCTCTAAATAGTTCAAGGTCTATGTGTTGACCTTTGCAAGTGTTTTCTGGTCAAGTCTAATGGGTTCTCACCCTGGTCCCAAAGTCTATTTTTGGTATTCCCAATGGACTTCATTCCTCGGTTCCCCTTGCTGTTCTGTTCCATGCCATTAGTGTTTTGCCTCTGTGTGGTGGGGTCAGATTGGGAACAATTCCTGCACTGTGTCTCCAGTGTTGTCCCCCATAGCCCTATGAGTCAGTGAGAGATGTTGTGTCTTGTATGGAGGGTCAGCCCTATGGTCCTCTTTGTGCATTGACTGCTCTGAGGAGGAGTTTTATTTTCAGTGTTTGGTTTGGTGGGTCAGGATGTGATCTACTCACTCTCCCTTACCTTCATTTACTGCTATGTGCTTTGATCAGACATGTTTCTCTGAGCTGTAGCTTCAGTACTGTAGTCTGAAGTGAATTTTTCTGGGGGAAGGGGGTCTGTCCCCTTGTTGTGATATGGGAAAGTCCCTCAGACCCCTCTATTTGTTCCCTGCTTCATGCTCATATCTTACATTCATGTATCAGAGCACCAGGTTGAAGTCTGACCCTATTTCCCTGTGGAGTTATAAACAGCACCTCCCCCCTTGGGTAGGTTAGTGCTCTCTGCCCTCCCTCCCCCTGACTAACCATGCCTTTCCCACCCTACTTCTTTCCAATTGACTACCATATGTATCCCTGGATTTGTTCTGGCCTCTGCCATACTACCTAGACCTCACCCCAGGAATGTACGTATACCGTAACATTTTCCCTGAGCCCCTTTTGCATTTTAAGCTTCCCTCAGCACACTCATATTGCACTTGTTCATTTGTGGTGGGCTTACTTCATTTAACATAATTTCATCCAGATGTAACTATGCAGAGATGTGCTTCATGCAGTCATCACTGCTCTTTAGGGATGCGTAGTACTCCATGGTATGTATGTACCACAGTTTTTTTCCCCTGTACTACAGCTTTTTAATCTAGTCATCTGTTGATGGAAATTTGGGTTGTTTCCAACTCCTTGCAATCGTGAACTGTGCCGTGATGAACATTGGAGCACAGATGTCTGGCCGTGGTTTGTTTCTTGCCTCTTCTAGGTACATGCCCAGTAGGGGGATTGCTGGGTTGTATGGTAGCTCAATTTCCAACTGTTTTAGAAATCGCCAAATCAATTTCCATAGTAGTAGTGCATACCTACAGGTCTACCAGCAGTGGATGAGAGTCTTTATTTTACCATAGCCTTTCCAATACTTACTGCTTTCTGATTTTTTGAATTGGACTGTTTTTGAGGGTGTAGATGGTATGTTGTTTTAATTTGCATTTCCCCTATGGCTAATAATTGGGGACATTTTCTCATATGTTTATTGACCATTCAGATTTCTGCAATTGTGAAACTTCTTTTCAGGTCCTTTTCCCACCCCCTCAGTGAGAAATTAGTATTTTTTTTTTTCTTTTTGGAAGCTAGCAGAGTATTGTAGATTTTAGTAATAAGGCCTTTGTCTGATGTGTCATTGCTAAAGATGTTTTCCCGTCCATTGCTTCTCTTATTACTCTCTTGGTGAATTATTCTCTTGGTGTTTTATCTTCGGTATGTACCACTTGTCAGTTTGCCACTCATGTGTTTTTTTGTCCATCCCTATTTCTGATAACCTATGTATTCCTGGCACCAAAGTTCTCAGGTATGTCCCAATTCCCTCATTGATGGCCCTAATAATTTAGGTTTTTACCACCTTGAGTTTATTCTTGTGCGGGGAGTGAGATTGTATCTCGCTTCATTTTTCTGCAGGTAAATATCCATTTTTTCCCAACACCATTAGTTGAAGAGGGCATCCACTTCCCATTTGATATTTTTGGGGCCCCTATCAAAGATCAATTGTTTGTATATTGATGATTTTATTTCTGCATTTTCAGTTCTTCATTGGTCTAAGCGTCTGTCATTATACCAATATCATGTGGTTTTGATGACTGTGGACATGTAATATGTGCTAAAGTCAGGTAACCAAGCCCTCCCACTCTGTCCTTCTGAGGCATTCTCCGCTAATTCTGGGTTTCTTCCCTCTCCATATGAAGTTGGTAACCAGTTTCTCCAATTATTTTAAGAAAGATGATGGCAACTGTATCAGAATTGCATTAAATTTATATAGTGCCTAGGGCAGAACAGACATCTTTACTGTATTGAGTCTTCCAATCCACAATCATGGGATATTCTTCCATTTGTTGAGTTCACTCTCGGTTTCTTGTAATAGTGTTCTTTGGTTTCTTCATAAATATCTTTTGGTTTTTTTTTAGTCAGGTATCACTACATATTTCAATTTGTGCTTGGCTATTGTGAAGGGTACCGACTTTTGATTCCTTCTTCTGTAGTCTTGTCAGATGTGTGTAGCAGTCCAATAGACTTCTGTTTGTTGATCTTGTATCCTGCCACTCTGCCATATTTCTTTATAGCTTCTGGTGCTTCCCCTTTGGAGCTTTTTGGATTTTCCATATATAAAATCATATCATCTGCAAATAATGATAGTTTCACCCCTTCCTTCCCCAGGCAAATTCCTTTGATGTATTTTCTTTGCCTTATGCTGTTAGCTAGGGCCTCCAGTATGATGGTAAATAAGAGGGACCAGAAGGGGCATCCTTGTCTGGTCCCCATTTTTAGTGGGATTGTGTTTTTCTTTGCTCCATTGACTAGCACACTGGTGGTTGTTTTTTTATATATAGCTTGTATTATATTGAGGAATTTTCCTTGCATTCCTATCTTCTTGAGTGTTTTAAATAGGAATTGGTGCTGGATGTTGTCGAACGCTTTGTTTCTACATCTATTGATAGTACCATGTGGTTCTTTTAATTTGTCATGTTAATGTGATGAATAATACTAATGGTCTTTTGTACGTTGAACCATCCCTGCACCGCTGGCATGAATCCCACTTGGTCATGGTGAATTATTTGTTTTATATATTTCTATATTCTATTGGCCAGTATTTTGTTAAGGATTTTTGCATTGATGTTCATTAGGGATATTGATCCGCAGTTCTCCATTCTTGTGGGATCCTTGCCTGGCTTCAGTATCAGTTATAATAGTATCTTCATAGAAAGAGTTTGGGTGTTTCCCATCTTTTTCAATGCTCTAGAAGAGTTTGTGTAGTATTGGTGTCAGTTCTTCCCTAAATGCTTGGTAGAATTCTCCTGTGAATCCGTCTGATCCAAAGGATTGTTTTTGTTGGTAATCCCTTGATAACCTTGTCTATTTCTTCTATTGCTATGAGTCTGTTGAGAATCTTGATGTCCGTTGGGGATATTCCAGGGAGGGATTGTTTTTCCACATATTTGTCCATGTCTTCCAAAGTTGTTGAATTCATTGGAGTACAGTCCTCCAAAGTACTGTGTAATTATCCTTTTTTTTCCATTAGGGTCTGTTGTAATGTCCGCTGTTTCATTCTTCATCCTTGCTATTGAAATTTGTTCCTTCCTTTCTTTAGTTAGGTTTGTCAGAAATCTGTTGATTCTGTTTATCCTTTCAAAGAACCAACTTTTAACAGCATTAGTTTCCCCATATTTTTCTTATTTTCCCTCACCTGAGTCTCAGCCCTGATTTTTAGTATTTATTTTGTTTTGTTATTAGTAGGATTGTCCTGTTGAATCTGCTCTAGTTGCTGTAATTTTGTGCCAGCATATCAATGATAAGACTCTTTTCCTTTTCCATATGTGCATGCATTTCTATGAAACTTCCTCTGATAACTGCCTTTGCTGATTCTCTTAAGTTTTGTTACGCCATGTTCTTATTCTCGTTGGTTTGTAGAAATCTCCTAATTTCATTTCTGAGCTGGGCCAGTACACACTCCTTTTGAAAAAGAGAGTTATTCATCCTCCAAGTATTTGTCTTAGTTTTCTTCATCTTCCTTTTGTTGATGTCCTATCTTATGACACAGTCATCAGAGTGAGAGGTCTGTATGATACAATGTGCTTAAGTTTATGCATATTTGACTTATGCCCCAGCATATGGTCAGTCTTCAAATATGTACCCTGTGGGTTTGAAAAGAATGTGAATTCTTTCTTGTATTTGGGTGGAGATTTCTATAAATATCTATCAGGTCAAATTATCTAATTGTAGTGTTCAGATATGTAGCCTCCTTGTTAAATTTCTTTCCCCGTGGTCTATCTTTCTAAGAGAGTAGTATATTGAAGTAACCTACAATAATTGTTTAGCCTGTGATTTCTTTTTTCATCCTTTTGGAGAGTGTGATTGACATATTCCATGCATCTCTCATTTGGGAAATATGTTTAAGATGCTTAGCTCTTCTAGGTCTACAGTTCCCTTGAGCATTATATAGTGTCCCTCCTTATTTCTGTTTAAGGTTTGCACTTTGAGATCAATTTTATCCAAGGATTGCAACCCCTGACTTTTTTGAATTGCTATTTGCTTGGTATATTTTTCTCTAGGCTTTGATTCTCAGCCTATTTTTGTCTGTAATCTTGAGATGTGTCTTCTAGAGAGAGCAGATTGACAGATTGTGTTTTCTTTTTCTTTAAAAAAAAATCATTTTATTAGGGGCACATACAACTCTTATCATAATCCATACATATGACAGGTTGTGTTTTCTAAACCAGTCTGTTAGCTTCAGCGTCTTAATGCCTGAGTTCAGTCCATTGATATTCAGTGTTATTACATCCATCTGTGGACTCTGTGATGCCATTTTGTACCTTTTGTGTTGGGTGTTCTCCTACCTCACTTTCTTATCAATGTGTTTGTGTGTGTGTGTGTGTGTGTGTGTGTGTGTGTGTCTTGGGGGCTGTTTTCTCTGTGTTTTCCTCTAGATGGGGTTGTTCTATGTGGCGGTCTCTTATTTGTGCTTGGTGAGTGCTGTTCTTCTGCCCATACTGGATTAGCAAGGATATTTTGTAGGGCTAGGTTTCTTTTAATGTATTCTTGGAGTTTTTCCTTGTCTTGAAAGACTTACTTTTTCATCTATCTTGATATATAATTTGGCTGGATACAATAGTTTGGGTTTTGTGTTATTTTCCTTCAATTTTTGGAATATGTTATTCCACGCTCTTCTCTCCTTCATAGTGTCTCCTGATAGGTCTGAGCATATTTTTATTTGGAAACCTTTATATGTGATTCCTTGTTTTTTTCCTAGCTGCTCTAATGATTTTCTGCTTTTCGTCAAAGTTGGATGGTTTAACTATTATGTGACTTGGTGACTTATTCTTGGGATTCGGGCTAGCTGATGTTCTTTCAGCCTCCTAGATGGTTGACTGGTGTTCATTCATTAAGCTTGGGATGTTTTCCTCAAAGAATTCTCTCACCATTTTTACAGTTGAATTGTTCGTTGTGTCTTCCTCTGCTAATCCAATTATTCTGATGTTGCACCACTTCATAGCATCAGATATAGCTCTTAGCTTTTTGTCAGCTTCTCTGATGGTTTATTAGACTTTTTTTCACACTTGTTGAAGTCTTGTACGTATATTTTTATATTGTTGACAGTGTATCTTCTGTGTAGATTTAAAAAAAGTATACCACTGGATCAAATGGTAAGTATATCAATTGCTTTCTTAGGTATTGCCAACTATTTCTCCATAATGGTTTTACCTTTTGCAGAACCCCTAACAATGTGTAGATGTGACTAAGCCTGATCAATAATATGTCCTACCATACTTTCTCATTTTTGCCAATTATAATTTTAAGGTACCAGTGTTTTGTCTTCATTTTCATTTTTATTTAATTAGGAGCATTTAACATTTTCTTTGAGTTTTCTTCTTTAACCTATGCATTATATAAAGTTATTAAAATGTTTTCAGTTTGGAAAATTTTTAATTGTCTTTTTGTTATTAATAGTTTGGTTTCAGTGTGGTCATACAATATATACTATATAATATGAATCAGATCCACTTGATGGTAGTGAGCTGAGAATACAAAGCTTTGAAATTTATTTATATATGCTTATGCACTGATTATCATTTATCTTGCTACATGTTCTATAAACTATTCAAAGAATGTGCATTCTGCTTAGTTCAAGATAATGGTCTATACATCAGATTACATTCATTTATCTAATTTATAGATCAGTCAAAGCAGAGATAGTGAGATTTTGTTTAATATATTGTTGACTTCTTTTTTTTCAGGAGAGGCCAGTTCCCAGAGAAAGACCTCATGCTTTCTAATGTGGAGGGGCAGAGAAAAAGAGAAAAGCCCTCAAGGAGATGTATTGAGACAGTAACTACTACAGTGAACTTAAACATAAGAATAGTTGTGAAGTTGGGCCATGACTGGGTGATATTTCATTCTGTTGTTTGTAGGATCCCTACGAGTTATAACTGACTTGAGATCATATTTTATGTTCATATCAATTGCTGAAATAGGAATTTCCAAGTGACACATAATAGCTGTGGTTTTGTGAGCTTTCCTCTTTCATTCTAAAATGGAATAAATGATATTTATATGTGTTGCATTTCTAGGGCTTTTTAATTATCATATCAATATCCAAAGCAGAAATTTTACAATTCCAAACCTTTAAAACCTTAAAATTGAGTGGCATTGAAATTTTGCAATAATCCCCATCCAGAAAATTTTCCTTCTCTCAAACTGAAACCTAACCACTCTGAATAACTTATATAAACGATGTCATACTATATCTAGCGATGTGTGTCACTGTAAGGACTAAGATGTTCCTGACATAACCTGTGTTATAACTGTCTCATTTACATGACTAAGCTGGGCAATGGATACGGAAGACCCCTGAAGAGTCAATGCTGTTAGACCAGGTTGACTAGAGAGACATATCAAGGGACAGTCAATTATGTGTAAGAAAAAGTTTTATATCAAGAAGTAATTATGACTCAATAAATTATCTAAGACCAATCCAGACCAAGTTCATAAGTCCAATATTAACCCATGAATTCCTCTTCAGACTCATGCAGCACATGCATTGATGCAAAATACAGGAAGGTCACGGGCCAGTGGGTGCAATGTATTATGGTTCCAGCGGCAATTGAAGCATCTCAACGCTTGTGTGGATCTCCACGTGACTTCTCTAGCTCTCTGAGTGTGACTCCTCAACATCAAGGCAAAGCAGACAGAGAAAGTGGCCCACCTTTTCTGACGGCAGAATCATGGGAGAGGAAGTTCCCAGAATCCTCATGAGAAACCATGCCCACAAGAGGTCCATCATCAGATCATGATTTGATTGACAGGCTAGACTCTACCCCTGTTCCTGAATACCCTCAAGTTGACATGAGAATATGTTACTGCCACAGATGCCTTTGAGTTATCGTGTTCATGATGAATCTATACTATGGACTGCCATATGATCAAACAAATATGTTGCAAGAAAGATAGTCAAATTATCCATAGAGAAGAGGGTGGTAAAATTTTGTCACATGCATGTACTTTGGAAGTATTGTCAGGATGTACCAAATAAATCAACAGCATCTAAACACTTTTCTTCCCATCTTTCTATCCCTACATCAACCTGACTGACTGATGATTTTCCTTTTGAGTATCTAGACTTTACTCCTAGTAATTTTCTCTTATTTTCATAGGATGTAGAGCATCTGGCACTGAACTTCACTGGATCAGGCTGCCTAAATGACCATAATACAGGAAGGAATGTCTCTATTATGAGTGAATAAAGGAATGGGGAGTGAAATCTGAGGACTAATAAAGGTTGTGCAGGGGCTGTATTTGCCCTGAAAGCTGGTTCTGCTGCACTGGCTTTTCTCTGGCCCTGCAATTCTCCTTAGGTTCCCAAGATTTAGTTCTATTGGAATTTGGATTTCTCAAAAAAGTTTGAGCAAACATTTCCTCTGACAAGCCAGAACTCTCATACCTCGGAGTTGCTTGCTTTGCTTAAATGTGAGAGATTAAAAACAAAACAAAACAAAAACAGGAACAAACATCAGAGGAACAGAAAAGCCTCTGAAGTCCCAAGTTCTCCACACATTGGTCCATAGCTACAGAATCTGTATCTGGCCTATTTGTGACTCTGGGGGCATGACTGAGCCACAATAACCAGCATTTTCTAATGGAGAGGAAAGTCGTGCACTGACTTATTAAGAAGATAAGATGGATAGTTCAAATCAAGCAATGATGGTCGAGAAAGACTTGCATGATGAAGCTGTGCATGACCAGGAAAAGGTAAAATATGTCCATCTGTGTCATCACTTTTGTTCATGATTCTTTCGGCTTCCCTGGTCAGCTTCACATTTTTCTGAGGACAGGGGGGAAGGACTGTTTTACAAGGCAGTAGGAGACGTTTGCTAGGCACATTGCCTTTTGAATGGAAGATAGTTAGATCTAGGATCTCTTTGAGCCAGGAAAATGGATAACAGAAAACGAATGCTGAAACATGAAATAAATTTGACTCCCAAATGAGCACTTTACACATTTCCCCAAGTCAAATGCAGCTCCTTTGGCATGCCTGCCTTTATCACTCTTCCTTGGTTTGAGCTCACATTTTTCTCAATTCTAATTCTGGCTCTGCTACTTGTGAGCTGTGTGACTTTAACACATTTTTAACTCCTCTGTGCCTCAGTTTTCTCCCAGTAAAAATGAAGACATTGGTTGTCTTTTTCACTTCTGCTCATGTAAGGATTTATGTGAGTTAATAAATACAAAGCTTTAAAAATAAACCTAATAGACTGTTTATCCAGCTTTTTTCGTTGAAATACTTTGACAGTTTTTTTTAATAACCTATGGCAAATGTGAGGATCTGTTTTTGGACTCAGTTCATCATTCCATTTATCTATTTGAATGTACTTATAGCAATAACTACTATCTTTATTGTCTGTTTTCAGTACTCACATTACAGTAAGCTTTGAAATCAAGCAATATAAATTTTGTAATTTTGTTAATTTAAAAATTATCCCATTATAGATCATTTACATTCCTATATAAATTTTGAAATAAGATCGACAGCTTATGGTTTTAAGCAAGTTCAAATTGATTTTGATTGGAATTATGTTGAGTCAATAGATACATTTGGAAATGAATTGAAATCTTACCCACACTGAATTTTTTAAATCTCTAAACATGATCTAAATCTCCATTTATTTAGGTCTTTTAAAATTTTCTTTTAGCAATGTTTTCTAAAAGTGTTACATAACTTTGGTTTAATGTTGTTGTTGCTAGATGCTATCTTGTCAGTTCTGACTCATAGGGATATTATATACAACAACCAAACACACGTTCCTTGATTTTAAACCATATGATATTCCCTGGTTCTATTCAAATGATTGCCTCTTGATCTATGTCAGGTTACATATGAGTATAAATATATAAGGAATGAAAAATATTAATAGCTGTGTTGTCTTAAGTCTCATTTTCTCTTAACCCCAGCACTTGTATATTTCCCCAAATAGTTTGTGTTTGCAATTGTATAACCTACAAATTAAGTTAGACTTTCATGATCCAATCTTTATGCTTTTTTCTTTGTCTCTTGTTATGTTCTGATTTATGATACCTTTTACAAAGAAGAAATGAGAGACACGCTTTTCTTATTATCAACCTTAAGGAGAAAGTGTCCAACATTTCTAAATGTCTAACATAGGGATAATATTAGCTGCAGACTTTTCATAAATACTCTTCATCTCATTCATCTTTCCAAACTTTAAAAAAATCATTTTATTAGGGGCTCATACAGCTCCCATCACAATCCATACATACATCAATTGTGTAAAGCCCATCTGTACACTCATTGCCCTCATTATTCTCAAAACATTTGCTCTCCACCTAAGCCCCTGGCATCAGGTCCTCATTTCCTCTCCTCTCTCCCTACTTTCCCCTCCATGAGCCCTTGATAATTTAAAAATTATTATTTTGTCCTATCTTTCCCTGTCTGACATCTCCCTTCACCCACTTTTCTGTTGTTTGTCCCCCAGGGAGGAGGTCACATGTAGATTCTTGTAATCGGTTCCCTCTTTCCAACCCACTCTTCCTCTACTCTTCCAGTATCGCTACTCACACCAGTGGTCCTGAGGGGATCATCCGCCCTGGATTCCCTGTGTTTCTAGTTCCTATCTGTACTAGTGTACATCCTCTGGTCTAGCCAGACTTGCAAGGTAAAATTCGGATCATGATAGATGGGAGATGGGGGTGGGTAGCATTTAGGAACTAGAGGAAAGTTGAATTTTTCATCATTGCTACATTTCACCTTGACTGACTCGTCTCTTCCTCTAGACGCCTCTGCAAGGGGATTTCCAGTGGCTGACAAATGGGGTTTGGGTCTCCACTCTGCACTCCCCGCCCCCAGGCTCTCTAGATTTTAAAATTCTCACCTTTACTTTATATTAACTGTTGTCCATTTTCACTAATATAGGTAATTCTTTATAAAAAACTTGGATGAAGGTTAATAATTCTTTTTTTAATTAGGAGATGCTTTATTTCAATGATGGCTTCATGGGTTAAATGTGGGTCAAATTTTTAAAATATTCATTCTGGGCATTATATAACTATACATGAGAATTTTGCCAGACTCAATGGATGCAGTAAGTCTGAATTCAATGTAAATAAAAAATGTGGTTCCACATTTCCCCCCTACTGCTCCCTGCATTAAAATATTCAGAAATGGTAGGTGTGCACCATCTATTCCATCTTGTGACCATGCAAATGCACTAGTTGTACGGTTGATAGCATGCTATGGTTAACATTGTGAAGATTAATCCCAGAATACTTAATTGTACTCAGGTGAAAAATGTATGTAGATTAAGTGGCAATTGTTTGAACAGAACAATAGGATACTTAAGTGGTATAAAATCAGGGAAGGTATGAATCTGTGTTTTATTCTGTTCATATGAATTCAATGTAATGATGAGGAAATAATTCAAAATGTTCCACTATGTGAAGAAGAACAGAGCATCAGGACCGAGGGAAGGCTCATTACCAAGCTGCTGCACTACGCAGAAGACAAAGCCTTGCATGCTGAAAGTGAGGAGGAATTAAAGCACCAGCTGATGAAGATCAAGGATGGAAGCCTGCTGTGTAAATTATCACCTAGGTAAAGAAAATGAAAATTCTCTCAACTGGACCAATAGATAACATCATGATACATGAAAAGATTGATCTTGTCAAGGGTTTGATGTTACATGTGATCCACAGTGGAAGTGATACTGGAATTAAGTTCTTGTCTTTTCCAAGGGGAAGATTCATGCTGGTTTGACATAGAAGCAATTCTGAGTGATTTTATTAGAGGTGCCTAGGAGAGAGCAGTCATATAATGGGTGCAACCAAAATATCAGCTTTCTCTAGGGGTGCTCATACCACTAGCTTCTTAAGGGTTACCACAGGCAAAAACCTTAGAACATCAGTCCAGCATCTTATTTTCTCACCAGGTGACTGATTACCAAAGAGTTCTGGGGAATGTCCCAACAAAGGGTAGTCCACAAGATAGTGTCACTTCTATTTAAAATATAAACATAAGTAACTTCCAAACACTTATGTAGAGGACTAAAATGTATCTCATATTTAAGTAATCTGAACCAGTTCTGCAAGTGACTGCGCTTTGTATCCCTCTGAATATATAAAAGTATAGCTAACAATTAAAAAGTGTTCTGCATAATTTCTTAACTCCTTCCCTGACTCTTGCTGGGTTTCCTTTCAGTAAGCAACTTTTCCATGCTCTTAGTGTACATATTCCTTGTTTGTGGGAATCCAGTGATAGTGCATTCAATGGAAAAAACCCTTGACAGTTTTGGCTTGCGGGTCACATATCAAAATGCCTTCTACACAAGATATTATGGAGGTCATGTGCATTTGTGACAAAAGGGAATTTCCTTGGTCACTCCTCATTTTCTGCTGTTTAAGTTGACAACCCCCCCCACACCTTGCAAAGGAGAAAAAGTACACTTGCATTCCTGCCTTTGTAGACTGGTATTCACTTCACTATGTAATAGAAGCAGCATGTTGCTACCAGAATATAAGCATTGTTTTTGGCAATTTAAAGTGCATGTTGTTACTTAGTCCACTAGCTAAGGGAAATAAAATAGAAGCCTAAAACTTAAATACTTTTACATGTCGATTTGTGCACATGGAAGAGGGTGTCCACTTTGTCTTGGGATTGTAACTTAGAGTGTTGGACCACTATTGTGTGCTGCTAATCATTGACTGAAGTCCCCAAAACTCCCTGTGGAAGTGTTATTCCCTATGTGACAGCAGAGTAACCTAAAATAAAGGTATTTTTATAAACCATTAAAAAATAGCTTAAAGGTTTTGTTCAGAGAGAAGGCCTGACTACTTAAATTTCTCTGAACTTCTATCACACTCAATTATAGGAAACCATTATTGCTCCTGTTTTTGGTCTCCCCTTGCTAAGTTAAAAAACAAACAAACAAATGAAATATTGCACTGGGAATTTGCTGCACAAGATCAATTTAAGTGTTAAAGATGGAAAATGTTACTTTGAGGACTAAGGTGTGATTGACCCAAGCCAAGGTAATTTCAATGACTTCATATCCATATGAAAGATGGACAAAAAAGAAGGAAAATCACAGGAGAATTGATAAATTTAAATTCTGATGTTGGTGAAGAATATTCACAGTACTGTGGACTGCCAGAAGAACAAACAAATCTGTCTTGTATGAAATGCAGCAAGAATGCTCCTTACAAGGAGGACAGCTAGACTTACCACATACCTTGAATATGTTATCAGGCAAGGCCAGTTTCTGGAAAAGAACATAAAGCTCAGAAATGTGGAGGGTCATCACAAGAAGAAGACCCTCAATTAGGTGGATTGTCCTAATGATTGCAACAATGGACTCAAACATAACAATTGTGAAGATGGCATAGGATCAATGGTTTGTTCTATGGAACATAGAGTCAAAGGCTCCCCAAGGATACCTAACAATAACCCAAAACTCTAGTTGCCTCTTTTATCTTTGATTTGATATTCACATTTCTGCATTTTAGAGAGAGCTCCCCAAATATCTTCCATGTCTCCTTCATGAGTGTAAGAACCAAGCAGGGCCATGTTGTAATAAATAATTGTTCTTGGATTGCAACTAGGGTTACGTGGAAGGTTCAGAGACAAATGTATTATTTTACATCTTCTCAATCATCTCCCTGGAGCATAAAATCCACTGTATAAACAGATTTTTAAAGATCTAATGTCTGCCATATGCTGGAACTCAACTCTGACTCAAAATATGTTTATTCACTATCTTTGGTAAATATGGCTGTGTTATTACATCTACAGTGAGAAAGTATTCAAGGCAAGTTTCCAGAGTTGCAAGTGACATAAGGACTTATTAGAGAGGATTACCTCTTGGCATTTAAGGTCTCCTCCCATTAACCGACCCAACACTCTGTTGGAAAGAGTTGAGATTCACAGCTAATTCGATCAATTGGTTGCAGTCCATTTGCTGTTGCTCTTGTTATTGCATTGGCTTGAACTCACAACAAACTTAGAACTGATGAAGGAGAAGTTTCATCGTCTTGTCCTTTTTCCATTTGTTTCAAAGATCATCCTTCTTCATGATCTTTGGTGTGTGTGAGTGCATTGTTCAGGTTATCATATCCGTCCATCTCATTGAGCAGTTCTCTTATTTTTATAAATTCTCTATTTTATCAATAGTATGTCCTTTTCTAGAAATTTTTCCTTTGTGATTATGGATATTCACTATAATTCATCAGTGTAGTATATTAGAAAGAGAAGGAAATAGCAGAAGTGAGTGTGCATGCGCTATAAAGAGAGAGATGAGAGAGAGAGAGAGAGAGAGAGAGAGAGAGAGAGAGAGAGAGAGAGAGAGAGAGAGAACACACCAAAGTGTTTTATGATAGGAAACTGTTAGAAGACATATAAAGGGTCTTCACAACGTTCATGGACAAATTCCATTATCTTATCTTTTTTTTTCTCACAAATGTCCAAAAGTCCCCTTGCACAAACATGCCAGGAAACTATGTTTACCATTACTATCTTTGTGATTCTAGAAAAGTTCCTAAAATATTTTCTGCTCCATTTTGGTCATTTGTGAATTTGAGACAGTACTTGAGACTGTTTCTTAGGGCTGCTATGCAAAATATCTTAGAATACTGTGTGACAACACTTTTACGTAATAACTTAGAATACTGTGTGGCAACACTTTTCAATATAGACTGGCTACCTTCATTATGTTAAAGTATTGTCTAAAGTTTAGCACTCTGTAAGGTGGGTGGTTACAAAAATGAATGGTAATACCCACTCTCAAAAGGGTTAGTCTGCTCCCACTCTTGGGCAAAACTAATGCGTAATCTCCTATTATACATGAGGTATATATAACAAGGTTATTAGTGTAACAATTAAATCACCAGTGCAATAGTAATGTAGAGAAATAGCTTAGAGTATGTGTTGGCTAATTCTTTCCCCTGGAGAGAAATGACATAGAAAAAAGGAAAATCATATTTGAGAAGAAGATAATAAATTTCCTTTGTGCCATGATAAATTTAACAGTCTTTTTAAGATGACCATCAGGCAGTTAGAAGGTAAGTCTTAAGTTATTAAAGACAGCTTGAGTTCTTTGTAAACTCTAGGCTTCTCATTCAAATTTGTTTCCAGTCTTGAATTTCTTTGACACTTCTATTATTATGTCAAATTAATCACAAGGTGTTTGAAGAGGGCTGATTAATGCTAGACTGAACATAATGTTTGCTCCAAGATCCCCACAGACTCCCTTGAAAGGGCAGTCCTCACTTCTTTTCTTTTTCCTCTGTTTTCTGTACACCCCCAAGCCCAGTGAGGTTAAAAAGCGACTAATGTGCTATTGTCCTTCCTTGGATACAAAGGACACGAGAATTCCCGTGAACATTAACTTTCTACTTCATAGAACTGAACGCTTTGTGCTCAGGACCTGCTCAGGCTTGTCCTTTTAATGAAACACTTGGTCTAAACACTTTTGTCATTAAAAAAGTAATAATGAATCCATTATGGGGCTACAGAAGGAAGGTGGGAGGTTAATACATGCTAGAGAACAGAAAACAATTCAACCACCACAGTCAATGAATACAGATTTCCTTTATTCTCCTTGAAGTAATCTACTAATTAAAAAAAAAACAACATTCTCTTCTCTTCCTGACAACCATATACTTGGCCTAAATGAGAGAAGTAAAAACTCACCCTTCAACTGGAAATCTCTATTACTTGCACTACTCTACCAAGTATGATGAATGGTCCTAACACTGACCCGAAGCACTGTGAGTTTCTGCCGAATCATCAAGGATTAAATTACGTTTGGCAGTATGCCTTTTAGGCTCTTCTGCTTTCTTGAAAGCTGAAACTCCACATACAATCGCAATTATAAAGCGATATGGCTAACTCCACAGACAATTTCCACAAATCTATCTTATCACCTTATAATCATATTCTGACTTGTTATTGTCCTCCCTTACATAGAGCATTTATTAACTAAAATAATTCCATTTCCTAGCTAGATAGGATGGTGCCATTTTATTCAAATAAGAAACTATTTGAGCTTCTAGTTTGTAGCCCTCAGCCCTAAAATTGAATGGAACCGTGGACTTAGAAATCATCAAAAATTAGCCTCATCAGATGCAGAGAAATCACATATTCTGTCAATGGTATGCACTGGAAATAATATTGGAAAGTTATGGGTTTCTTTCAGAAGACAGTTGTAGAAATTTTATTGGAGGACTTCTGAGTCTACTTCATACCAAGAAAATCCCTAGTCCAGTGGAAAAACATAGAATGCGATCATTTTCCCACACCCCAAAATGTACACTTTCCCCCCAAGAAAATGCATAATTGAAGAAAGAAATGCCAGTAAAAATAACCCTCGTCATCTTTACTCAAAGTTCCATTTGAACAATTTTCTCTTATAACACAGTTATCAATTAAGATAACCAAATTTTATATCAAATTACATCAAATCTTATTTAAAAAATAATTTTATTAAGGGCTGTTGTCTTACAGCTCTTACATCAATTGTAAGAAGCACATTGGTACTTATGTTGCCATCATTAATTTCTAGAAATTTACTTTCATTTGAGACCTTGGTGTCAGCTCTTCTTCCCCCCCACCTCCACTGTCGTGGCCCCTAAATAAATCATAAATTATTATTATTTTCATGTCTTACACTGACCGCTATCTCCCTTCCCCTACAGTTTCTGTTGTTAGTCCCATTGGTGGGGTGGGGGGAGGGGATTTGCGGTGATGTGTTGATCATTGCAGTCTGATCCCCTTTCGAACATGTGCATATGCTCCGTTCTAGCCCACAAGTGGGGCGGGGGGTGAGGAAGCCTTGAGGAACTAGAGAAGTATTGTGTGTTTCATCAGTGCTTTACTACGGCCTTATTGAGTCATCCCTCCCCTATGACCCCTCTGTGAGGGGATAGCCCATTGTCTACAGACAGGCTTTGGGTATCTACTCTGACCCCCATTGTTCTCAACAATATGGTTTACGTTTGTTTGTTTGGGATCTTCTGATGCCTGTTTCCCTACTCTGGTGACACCTTATAATCGCACAGGCTGGTGTGCTTCTTCCATGTGCACTTGTTGCTTTTCTGCTAGATGGCCACTTGTTTAACTTCAAGCCTTTAAGACTCCAGATGCTATACCTTTTGATAGCCTGTCACTGTCCACTTTCTTCACCACATTTGTTTATGCTCATTTTGTCTTCAGCGATTGTGCCAGGAGGGTGAGCCTTATAAAAGGATAGTTGTTAGAACAAAGAGTTATTGCATCGAGGGAAGGTATGAGCAGAGGCCCAAAGTCCATCCACAACCTCAGTGAATTACCATATAAATATATGTACATGGCACTATACCTCTATTTTTATGAATAAATGTTTTCGCATATGCACATAGCTATGCTTATATTATATTCATATCTTTGCTTCTTAGATCATGCCTCTGTTTCCTTTTACCTTCCTCCTGCCCCATTATCATGCTCACTCTACTTCCGCCTCTTGGTAATTCCTTTCAGCTAGATTTATGTTGTTACCAGACCCCCAGGTTCTCTACGTCTTCCTTGTTACTGGTTTTAATTCCCTAGTTGTTCCCTGTCTGTGGCACTGTTGGCTTGCCACTCTCTTCCCTAGCCTCCTTCTCCCCCAAGTCCCTCCAGGACCATCAGTCCCATTGCTTTCTCTTCAAGCTTGCTTCCCATACCTATCTTATATAAGTTCACAACTAAACAATAACAGAGACCAAACAGAAAGAAAACAAAATGTTGAAAGAGAAAAGAAAGTAATTAAAAAAACCAGAACATACATAATTCTAGGTCTGTCTGCTGACCTTTATGAATGTCTCCCACCCTGGTCCTGGGGGAATTCCAGGAGCTTCCCCTCCTAGCCTGAAGTCTGTTTTGGGGACTCCTCCGGGGCTTTGTCGCTTTCCTTTGCTCCTGTTGCTGATCTATTATGCTTCTTGGTTCACCCCACTGTGGGGGGTTTTGACAGGACAAACTCCTTCCATGTGTCTCCAGTATTGTCCTCTGTTGTGGTGTGCTCCATTGAGGGGACAACATGTCTTGAGCTGTTGTTGGTCCTACATTCTCTTGTGCCTTACCGACTCCATGCAGGGACGTTGTCCCCAGGGCTTGGTGTGCTGATATGGGGTCTAGACCATCCCTTTCTCTTTTTCTTTCTTGGTTTACTTCCATGTGAGAATGGCATGCCTACCCCTGTCCCCAATCTGTAGGCTTAGTGTTGTTCTCTGTAGCATACACTTCTAGGTAGGGGATCAGTTTTGCTTTGATTGGGCCCAGCTCTATAATCCAATCTTTTTATGCATTTTTCTATGTGGTTACATTGCCCTCAGGGTTTGGTGCACTGAGGTGGAGTCTGCATGCACACTCCCAATTCTGTGGATACATAAACAATACTCTCCCCCTGGTAGGTTAGTGCCCTCCTCCCCCCAAGCCATCATCTCTCCTCTCCCCACTTTCTCCCTCAACCTTCTTTCCTTTCCCCTTCTTTGTGTTGGAATAACATGTACTTCCGTGGGTTTGATCTGACCTCCAACTGACTGCCCATATAGCGTGAGATATGTGGCTTTTCTTCTGTACCTACTGTGCTGATTATACTTAGCTCAGGGGACTCATGTTCTAGTTGTCCTTTTGTAATTGGCTAACTTCACTTAGCATAATTTCTTCCAACTCTTCCCATGAAATGACATGTTTCCTGTGATCATCAGTATGTTTTAGTGATGCTTGGCACTTCTTGTGTGTATGTTCCAGAGTTTACTAATCCACTCGTCTAGCGATTAAATTTAGGTTGTTCCCAATTCTTTGCAATTATGGATTGTGCTACAGTAAATATTGGAACTCAGAGGACTGGCCGTAGTTTATTTCTTACCTTTTCTGGGTATATGCCTGTTAGAGGGATAGCTGGGTCATAAGGTAGCTCAATTTCCATTTGCTTTAAATATTGCCAGATTGTTTTCCGCAGGGACTGTCAGTAACTACAAGCTGACCAACAGTAAAGGAGAGTTCCTATCTTGGCACAATCGCTCCATCATTTGTTGCTCTCTGATTTTCTGGTTTGGGCTATCCTTAAGGGTGTTAGATGGTATCTCATGGTTGTTTAAATATGCATTTCTCTGATGGCTAGTAATCAGGATCATTTTCTCATAAGTTTATTAGCCATTTGGTTCTCCTCCCCAGTGAAACTTCTATTCAGGTCTTTTGCCCACTTCCTCAGGGGGTTAACAGTTTCCCCTTTTTGAAGGCTAGGAGGGTATTGTAGATTTTAGTAGTAAGCCCTTTGTCTGTTGTGCCATTGCTAAAAATCCTTTCCCAGTATGTAAGTTCTCTTGCTAACCTTTTGGTGAAGTCATTCAATGCACCCAAGTGTTTTATCTTTAGTATATCTCGCTTGTCCATTTCAGGTTCACCTGTGTGTACACTCTTCCCTATTACAGTTAACCTACACATTCCCTGAGCCAAGGTTCATAGGTTTGTACCAATTCCTTCGTTGATGGTCCTAATAGTTTAAGGGTTTTACCTCTAGGTCTGTGATCGACCTTGAGTTTGTTCTTGTGGATGGGGTGAGGTACATATTCTGTTTCAATTTTCTACAGGTGTATATCTATTGCTTTTAGCATCACTTGTTAAAGAGGTCATCTGTCTCCCATTTGATGTTCTTCGGGTCCTTGTTGAAGATAAGTTGTCTATTTGCTGATGGTTTTATTTCTGCATTTTCTGTTCTTTTCTATTTGTCTGGGTATCTGTCATTATGCCAGTACCATGCTGTTTTGACCAATGTGGCTGTGTAGCAGGTGTTAAAACCAGGTAAAGCAAACCGTCCAACTCTGTCCTTCTTCTTGAGGAGTTCTCTGCTAACCCCGGGCTTCCTTCCTCTGCATATGATATTGGTGGTCAGCTTTTCCATTCTTTCAAGAAGATTGTTGGTATTTAAATCAGGATAGCATTAAACTTACATAACGCCTTGGATAAGATTAACATCTTTACTATACTGAGTCTTCTGATCCATGACCATGGGATATTCTTCCAGTAGTGGATATTGCTTTTGGTCTCCTGTAGTAGGGTCCAGTAGTGTTCCTTGTAAAGTCTTTTTGTTGTTGTTGATAAATATATACCTAGATATTTCAATTTATTCTAGACCGGACTAGTACCCATTCATGTCGCAGAAGATCGTTATTCATCCTCTAATTATTTTTCCTTGTTTTTCTGGCTGCCATTTATTTATTTAATTCTAAGACAATTACCTTATTCATTTTAAAAAATCATTTTATTGGGGGTTCGTACAACTCTTATCACAATCCATATATCCTTCCATTGTGTCAAGCACATTTGCTGTCATCATCATTCTTAAAACAGTTGCTCTCAACTTGAGCCTTTGGTATCAGCTTCTCATTTTCCCCTTCCTTTTCCACTCATCCCTCCCTCAGGAACCCTTGATCATTTATAAATTATTATTATTTTGTCATATCTAAGGGAGATGTCAGACAGTGGTTAGTCTTTTATTGATCTACAGCTTTATGACGTGGTGATCTGAGAAGGACGTCTGAGTAATATTTTTGTATTTAAATTTACTCAGGCTTAACTTATGCCCAAACATGCGATTGATTTTCAAAAATGAGTCATGTGCACTTGAGCAGAATGTGTATTTTTTTGCATTTGGATGGAAAGCTCTATAAATGTCTATCAGATCCAGTAGCCTAATTGTAGTGTTTAGCTCTGTAGCCTTCTTGCTGAGATTTTTTCCCAGCAGTGGTGTATTAAAGTCACCTACTATGATTGTTGAATCTGATTTCTTTTTCCATATTTCGAATAGTTTGACAATTTTGCCAGTCTCTTCATTAAGTGCATGTATATTTATTACGCTCACTGGCTCCTGGTTTACTGGTTTTTGAGCAACTATGTAGTGCCCCCTTCTTGTCTCTTGTTATGGTTTACACCTTGGGGTCAATTTTGCCAAAGATTAGGATTGCAGTCCCTGCTTTTTTAAATTTGCTGTTGGCCTGGTATATTTAACACCAGACTTTTAGTTTTAGCTTATTTTTGTCTGTGAGCTTAAGATGTATCTTTTGTGGGGAACAGATTGATAAGTTATGTTTCCTGAGCCAGTGTGCTTGCCTTTGTCTTTGAATGAGGCCATTGACAGTGTTATCGACATGATCTTTAGATCCATTGCTGTCAACTCGAACCCTTTGTGTTGGCTGTTTTCCTATCTCCCTTATTGTCATTGTGCTGTGTTTGTATGGGGAGGTTCATTCTCACCTTCTTTTCCCTCTGAGGACATGTTATATTGGTAATTGTTATCAACGCATTGGCTTCTGGGTGGAGTTGGCTTATATGGTGGTCTCCTGCTTGTGCTTGGTGGATGTTGATCTTCTGACCATGGTGAGTCAGCCAGGATTTTCCACAGGGTTGGTCTTTTACGGTGTATTCTTTGAGTTTTTCCTTGTCTTGGAAGACTTACCTCGCTGTCTATCTTAATAGTTTGGCAGGGTAGAGGATTCTTGGGCAGGAGTATTTTTTCTTTCAGGTTTCAGAAGATGTTACTCCACTGTCTCCTCCTCTTCATAGTTTCTGCTCAGAGGTCTGAACATATTCTTACCCGAGCCTCATGGTACATGAATACTTTTTTTTCTCTTGTTGCTCTTAAATGTTTCTCTTTTCCTCAAAGTTGAATAATTTGATTATTATATGCCTTGGTGAGTTCTCCATTGGGGTTTAATCAAGCTAGGGTCCTCTTTGCTTCTTCTCATTCATTAAAGTGGGGAAGTTTGCTTCCAGATAGTCCTTTGCTAATTTAGTTGTTGACTTCATTGTGTTTTATTATGGTAGACCAAGTATTTGAATATTGTTCCTTTTCATAGCATCTGTCATTGATCTCAGGTTTTCTTTTGTCTCTTTGATTATTTTGTTTTGATTCTCTTTCCCCTTTGTTGAAGTCTTCCTGATTGTACTCAAGATCACTGGTATTGCTATCTGCCTCTTCTTGTGTTTGTGAGAAGTGGTATCTTATGTTTTGTTTCTGTTACCTCATCCATTAGCTCTTGTATTTCCTTTTGTTGTGTGGACTTCATCTCCTCTATTGTGGACTTTCATCTCTATCATTGTGGCTTTATTCCGTGTTGCTTCCCTTATCTCCTGTATTACTCCAAGTGGCCTTCTGAAGATTTATTTTTTGTGGCATATCCACATCTGCTTCTTCTAAGAGTGTCCTTAGCTCCATTGTTGTGTTTTGTATTTCTTGTTTTCTTGTTGAGGATGTTGCGGTATGTTGCTGTTTCTATATCATTTTGGAAGAACTGGGCGCCATGTTTCTGGGAGACCAAAGGGCCATGAGCTCTATCTTAGTGTGACTTATAAAAGTATTTTTGAGGTCTGGTTGTAATCTACTCTGGTGATTGTTCACACTGCTGTGTAAGCAGGGTGCAATAGTGACCCAATGTCCAGTGGCAATGCGGGTGCCTCAGAGACTGGTGTGAGGCTGGCGACTATAGGTTTGCACTGGGCCAAGAAGGGCCCTGCCTGAAGCTTAACCCTGGGTCTGGTTTGGGTGGTCAAGCCACAATTTTCAGCCTTTCAAAGAGTGGTAGAGCCTGTTGACCTTTCCCGTTTTGTTATGTTTAAAACCCTAGGCTGTGCTCTGAAGATTAGCTCTGCCTACCTTGTTATGTTAAAGGGTGCTAATGGACAGACTTCTGCAAGTTTACCTTCAAAGTCACTTAGAGGATCACAGTCTGGAATTGACAGCGTTTTTTACGTAGAAAGAAAAAGAAAAAGAATATTTTTTTCCCTCTTCTCTTCTCCTCCAGCCCCCTTCAAACTGTGAGTGCAAGAGGCTCTTCTGGGAAGCTGAAGAGCTTGGGGTGTGACAGCAAAGGTGGAGTCATCAGGGAATGGGTGGTGGGGTGGAGTGATCTGTTCCCAGTTACAGGCATGGTGAACAGACAGGCAGGTGGGATAGAAGCCCCAGCTGCATGTGTCAGTTGAGTGCAGAGCTCTGCTGCTCAAAGAGCAGAGGGTGGAGGAGCACTGGGCAGTTGGTTTATCAAGCCAAGGCTGCCAGAGACCCCACTGGGTGACCCAGGCATGGGCAGAAGACCAGCATGGTAGCTGCGATGTGAGTGGGAGTGGTCTGTTCCCGGCTGTAGGCATTGTGGACCACAGGCAAGCATTCAGTAAAGCAGTTCCAATGCATCTGTCTGCTTAGTGCACAGCTTCACGGCTCAGAGAACAAAGAGCACGAGGAACGCTTGGTAGGGCAGAAAAAAGCAGAGAGGAGAGTGCCAATCTTGGAAGAGGATGCCGCCAATGGGCAGCGTGAAGGCCTCGTGTCATTTGGATTATCCAGCCGGAGCTGTGGAACCTCTGTTGAGCAGCTGGCAAGCTCAGGGTGCTGCGACCTGGGAATGGTGCCCTAGGGTGGTATCCACAGTGGAGATCACAATAGCGCAGGCAACAGGGGTCAGATGGATTAGTTCCTGAAGTAAGTCTGGTCCCCGGGACTCCGGAGTGTGGGCAGGAGATGGGATGTAAGTCAGCTCCTGATTCAACGAAGCGCTATGGGCTGTCGCGGTAGTTAACCAAGAGCCTTGGAACCCTACTCAGTCCCCAACTCTCCCCACTCACAGATCGTCCAAGCCCCCGTCGTGAGCTGTCTACCTGGTCACCGTCTTGCTGCCTCCCTCCTCAAATGTCATTTTTCTGTGTAGTACAAGACTTCAAACATTTCTAATAGTAGTAGGAACGCAAAAATATGAGTGGAGGTTCATGGATTTCCCACTTACTATGCTGTTTCTTCAGAATCAATTATCCTTTAAAAGAGTCCTAATTCTGGTCCCATATTCCTAACACATTGTTGACTGTCTTTAGCCTCTCTCTTTAAGTATTTACACCAAAATCTGGTTATTATCTGAATTTGAGTAGTGTAATTCTGGTTGTTATCTTTCAGTTCGGTTAACAAAGCCGTCAGATGACAAATCAACAATCATTTTATTAAGGCATTGTAGTAGTTGTTAAGGTTGGTTAATGCTTTTCCAGTAATTTATTTTTCTCTCAGAAATTAAAGTTATCAATTGAAAATTATATCCCTGTTTGTATCTAGATATTGCCACATAGGAAGCAAAATTCCTCACTCCAATGGACTCCCATCCCTTCCCCTATTCAAAGATGACCAAAGGGTCTTGTGTTTATATCAACTTGTCTGGACCAGAGTTCCCACATAATGGTTTAGCATAGTATGGTCAACTCAATGATGGGATCTTTTGAAAAGCAGCCAAGCAATTGTGGAGAGATTAGAACTTCTTAATCTGGTCACAGTCTTGATATAATTGACAGTATATTCATTCCTGAATACTACTCTTAGTATAAATCGACAGTGTATGAAAGGTAACTCACTTCTCCTGATGGATTTGGATCTTGCATCTGGTTTATTGATCTCCCATTATACCATCTGCCGATCACAGGAGCCATCCGCAGACTGCCGACCTTGGATGCGTTGAGCCAATCTTTTAGATTTTCATTCAGCTAGGCATCCACCACTCTGTGGTTTTTCTCCTTCATTTTCCAGCTTCTTTTTCATCAGCCCCTGCAGTTATGGAGTCAGGAAAATCCTTTACATCCGTCCCATGGACTTGAAACAGATTGGACTTACTTCTACAACAGTGGAAGGCCTATGTTGTTATAAATCTCTTTCTATACACATGTAAGCATCACTGGTCTTGCTCTCTAGAGAACCCAGCCTAACATACCGAGTGACCCTGTAGGATATAGTAGAACTACCTCACAGAGTTTCCAAAGCCATTCTCCTAGGAAACGGAGTGGCAAAACTTTCTCTTGAGGAACAGCTGGTGACTTTGAACTTCCAACCTTTGGTTGGCAGCAGCATGATTAAGACTCCTGTATGAATTATTATTTAAAAAAATCATGAAGGACATACTTGTACACCAAAGTGCAAAATACAGTCTATTTTGAGAAATATTATTTATTCATCTTCTTTTTCAGATTTTACAATAAAATAACCACCTCTGGAGATGAAGTATGCTTTCCAGCACAGATTGTTTTTCTAGCTATCTTTGAACATTAATATACTTTTCTTATACATTAATACATACATTATTTTCTGCGATAGATAAGATTTTGTGCCAACTTAACAGGGCCAGGCTTTTTTCAATGACTTGGCAGTTCACACTTTGTAAGACCCCATGACCTGCTTAACAAAGCCAATGAAATCAGTCAATCAGTTGAAAAAATCTCCATAATGAGATATTAGGATGGTATGTTGTTGTCTTGTGTCATCAGGTTGGTTCCAACACATAACATAACAGAAGGAATAACTCTAGGTCCCCGTGCCATCCTCACAATTGTTCCTATGTTTGAGTCCACTGGCAGCCACATGAAAACCGTATGCAGTCTATCAAAAGATATAGCGTCTGGGGTCTTAAAGGCTTGAAGATAAACAAGTGGCCATCTAGCTGAGAAGCATCCCACATGGAAGATGCAAGCCAGCCTCTCTGACCACAAGGTACAGAAGAGACCAGTTATCAGACATCAAAGAACTAAAAATCATCAATGGGTGCCCACCTCCCTGATACGATCAATGAAGACAAATGTGTGCATAAGCAAATGTGGCGAAGAAAGCTGATGGTTCTCAGCTATCACAAGATATAGTTTCTGGAGTCTTAAAGGCTCAAAGATAAACAAGTGGCCATCTAGTTCAGAAGCAACAAAGCCCACATGGAAGAAACACACCAGCCTGTGTCACCACAGGCTGTTGAAGGGATCAGATGTCAAGCATCAAGGATCAAAAAATCCTATCATTGAAAATGTGGGTGAGTGCAGAGTGGAGACTCAAAGCCCACTGGTAACCAACTGAACACCCCTTACTGAAGGGTTGTGGGAGGAGATGAGCTACTTGGGGTGCAGGGTAGCAATGGTGAAACATATAACTTTCCTCTGGTTCTTAAATGCTTCCTCTCCCCCACTATCATGATCCCAATTCCACCTTACAAATCTGGCAATACCAGGTACAGATAGCAACTGGAAACACAGGGAATCCAGGACAGACGAATCCTTCAGGACCAGTGGTGAGAGTGGCGATGCCTGGAGGGCAGAGATAATGTGATGTGGAAAGGGGGAACTTTTTACAAGAATCTGGGTATGGCCTCTTTCCTGGGGGATGGACAGCAGAGAAGAAGGCTGCGGGAGACATCGGACAGTGTGACATATGATGAAATAATACTGATTTATGAATGATGAAGTGTTCATGAGTTAGGGGAAAGTGGGGATGGAGGGAGAAAATGAGCAGGCAATATTAAGGGCTCAAATAGAAGGCAAATGTTTTGAGAATGATGATGACAATAAATGTACATATGTTCTTGACAAAATGGATGTATGTATGGATTGTAATAAGAATTGTACGAGCCCACAATAAAATGATTAAAAAATAAAATAAAACATCAAAGAAAACCGTATGCATCAGGAAGTATGCAACACCCTTATTTTGGTCACAATCTTGATACAGGTGATTGTCGTATAGATATGGAGTCTTCCAATATAATTTGATGCTCTGGGAAAGCTTGCTTGCTCTTTGCTGGGTCTGGATCCTGCATCTGGGTCACTGACCACTGGTTCCTTAGATTTGAGCCAATAGCTGGCCATATTGCTTGGGAATTTTTAGCAGACAGCCATCTGACCTGCCAATGTTGGATTCATTTACCTCTGTGGTCACAAGCCTGATGTGGTGACCATATATTCATTTTCCTCTGTAGTCACAAGCCTGATGTGGTGACCACATATTCATTTTCCTCTGTAGTCACCAGAAATGGGCTTCCTGTGAGTCAGCAGTTCATCAGCTCCCACAGCTACACGAGTCAGGAGAATCTTCCAGTCTCATATCTGACACATACTTGGAACCTTTCTATAATTGGTCTTGCCCCTTTTCACAACTCTATGAGCAGTTTTCTTTATATATATCTCCTTCTGTAAATACATGTATCAATTTAACTGCTTTCATGGTGCTAGAAAACCCAGCCTAAGATATAATCTATACAAGCTATCCTTAACTGATACAAATAAACATTACCAGTAATGGTGTAAAATCATTAATTTTTAAATGAAGTGACCAAAATGTTGACTTAAATCCAATCATGATGATAAACATCAGAAGAACTGATAAATAACATTCTAAAACAAACAAATTATATGAAAGCAACCACAGCTGCAAAACAATAATCTATATTCTGAGAGAAAACAGAAATATATGGGATTTTGTGACACTGGATTTTATCTTTCATTGGAGATGGAAAGAATTTGGGTATGAATTGCTGTAAGGACAGTGTTGGGAAAAAAGGCAAAATTTTAAAAAGATCTCTGCATTTGATCATAGTGTTGTATGTGTTTTAAATATACAGGTGCATAAATATATGCAAAATTAATTGTGCTCTACACTTAGTGTTAGTATGCTTTATGAAATGTATATTATATGAGGCTTTTCCTCCTTCTGTGCTCCTTATTAATCAATTTCCCTGCACTCTATTTAACCCAGAGATTGGCATTTAACAGATGTTCAAGATATATTTTTAAGGGAATAAATAAAATTGTACCTCCCTTGTGTCTCATTTCCTTAGAACTCCTTCTGAATTTGAAATGGATGCTAATAAATATTTTCTTCTTCTTAGGTAATGCTTTAAAAACTATATCCAAGAATATTACATTACTCTCAGGAACAGTACTAATGACAACAGTATCAGATAATACAGGTAGTCTACTGAGGGTACGGGTAAGGTCAATCTTTGAAAAAAAGTCTTCAGATGTCTTACATTGTATCATTTAAGCATGATTATGCATATGAACTCAGATGTACAGCAAATTAGGTGTCTTCTTATAAAGATAATATAAATAAGTTATTACTACCTAACTGATACAACACTATTCTGAAATATAGAATCTTTAAAAATTGTTTTGCCTATTGTCCTTAAAGTATTCTGTACCCAAGCTCTATCTATCTCCAATCAAGATATAATCCAGTATCACACAGTCTCAGAGCTTTCTTTATCTAACAGAATGAGGGTCTTCTCCTTAAATGGATAAAGGCCAAAGTTAAAACTAGACTTTTCTAAACTGGATAATCATCAACACCCAAGAGAGCAGGGAAGACATGGTGGTAGGAATGCCTGGGCAATCAGATGAATTCTGAGACTATTGATCAAGAAGAAGGTCCAAATTAGATAAAGTTAATTCCGGAAGCTAAAACCAATATTCAGGGGACCATGCCAGAGAACAGTCAAGGGTGTGGGAGACAGTCATGAAAAATTTTGTTCAAGGCAGGCAGGGTCCAAATAAGGCCCTTAACAAAAACAAGGAACCATAACCAGAAGGCAGTAAAATAGGAAACTCAGAGGCTCTATGGCCAATGATTTGCATGATAGCGCCATGAATTTCAGGTAAGGAAGGTGATTTCTCAGATTTTCTATTACTTATTCGCAATGAAACAAAAACAGAAGACAAAAGCACAAACCCACCAAGTCTAGAGTCCCAGTGACCCTAAAGGACAGAGTAGAAGTTCCCTATTGGATTCCCAAGGCTGTAATCTTTTATAGAAGGAGAATACTACACACAATCTCTTTCAAAGAGGCTGGTAAGTTCTAAGTATTAAACTTTGGCTTAGTAGCTATGTGCTTTCAGCCCTATACCACCTGGGCTACTTATCTAGGGACAGAGAGCATCCACAATTCAACATAGTTGGACATTTTAATTATTTCAAGGCCTCATGTGAATTAAAGTCCTAGTACAGTACTGTTGTTTGAAGGTGGCAGTTATAAAAACCAGGGACAGAAAATAGATAATTGTAATTCTCACCTTCACACTATGTCAATCCTGTTAATGTGCACCTATAATACACCACATTACATTTTTCAGTTAGATCCAGAATATTATGGTTCCCAGGGCACCTGAGTAATATTTAGCATTAAATGGTTCTTCTGGAAAAATATAATTAATAAGATACTGCTCACTGTAGAAAAATAATAAGCTAATACAGTGTTTATAACTTACACCCTTTACAAAGATTTGTTGATGAATTTGT
Organism: Tenrec ecaudatus; assembly: GCF_050624435.1. Taxonomy (NCBI): domain Eukaryota; kingdom Metazoa; phylum Chordata; class Mammalia; order Afrosoricida; family Tenrecidae; genus Tenrec; species Tenrec ecaudatus. Next base: position 82,503,930 of record NC_134540.1, on the reverse strand, counting down.
ATAGTATTTAAGAATATTCAGAATCCGCTTGATTAATTCAATTTGATGATTTAAAAAAATCAGATTTAAGTTGTCCCTTATATTAATAAATATATTATCATGAACCAAATTCTTTAAATATTAAATATAATAGTAGACAAATGGGAAGCAGAAATTAATTAATCTTTAAGAACTTGCAGTGCTTTAAAATTTTGAATATATATCCAATATGTTATAGGTATAGGGAATTTGGAAACAGGTATAAGAAATTAGAATTTGACACTCTTTAATTGCTTAAAAACTTTTTTTAGTGTATTCATTATAAAAATACCTTTGTCAAAAAATAACCCAAACTCATCAAACTCATATCTGCATATATTTGGGATGAAGGGCATAAATTCTTATTATGGAAATGTTAATTCATTTGATGATTTGAGAAATCACATTAAATCTGCAACTTTTAAAGGTTTCTAATAAAGTAGACAGGATTCTCTAGAAAAACAAAACCAGGACAGTTATGATTATATATATATAATATGAATATATATATACACAACATAAGAAATACACAGCTAATTAGTCCACAGAGCAGTACAAATGGCTCAGTTCAACTCACTTCCATGAGACAGTTAATACACTGACAGTCCTACAATTCACGAGGGCTGCTGGGGGCAAGTCAAGGAAGCAGACAGCTGAGTCTTCTGTGGAACTGAGTCTTCTTTACAGTCAGTCCGGCCATAGGCAGCCAACAGCAGGGCAGGTCACCAACAGTCAGCCAGATGACAGGGTCCGGCAGTCCCCAGCAGTGTGGAGATGCAGATCTTGAAGGAACCTCAAACTATAGCCACACAGTCCATGGCTTGGGTGTACCATAGATAGTGTAGCTCGAAAGATGAGGCAGAAAACTAGGTTAGGCCAGGTTGGCACAATAAACCTACCTATCACAAGCAGGACCTATCTTTACTATTTGGGATCTAGTTCTAAAACTAGAGAATTGGTATCTATGTTCACATACTTCTGATCACATGTGATTATAATTCTTAAACTGGCAAGAGAATAATAAAGTATTATGCTTTCTTTCCTTTGTGTATTATTGTAATGAAATATGCAAAGACCTTGGTTAGAAAGCCAACAAGAAAGAATGCACGACATATTTCAAGTCAAAAGATTTAAAGCAACAAATCCAAACCATGAGTTAAAATATTGCCTGTTTCTATGGAGGAAAATATTGAACTACGCAGAAAGCATCAAAACAAATGGAAGGAATGCACAAAATCACTGTGCCAAAAGGAATTCGTTAACATTCAACTATTAAAAGAAGTAGCATATGATCAACAATCAATAATATTGGAAGAAGGGAAAGCTGTTCCGAAAGGATTAGGGGAAAGGTTCAAGGAATTGATGGGATACTAAGTGAAATATTTTAACAGGCTGATGAAACACTGGAAGCACACAATCGCATAAGGCGTGAAAAATTGGAAGTTAGCTAGCCAATCAACCAGAACCTAGCCAATCAGCCTACTTGTGCCCATTCCAAAGAAAGATGACATAGTAGAGCGTAGAAATTACTGACCAACATCTTTGCATGGCTATAAATCTTTACGGGAGCAGACAGTCTCCTCTTTTTCCTATTGAGTAGCTGGTGGGTTTAACCAAAGACCTGGATGTTAGTGGTCCAATGCAAACAAATAAAATAAAAAGTGGAGGAAGAGGGTTATTATTTAGGCTGCTTTTTAAACAGTTGAATGGATACATCTTTGAGCTCAGTGCCTACAGGCTAAGGGACACATGTACTTTGAAAAGATAAGCAACTACAGTTTAATTTTCATAACAAATATTTGCCCTTCCCAAACTCTCCCCCTCTCCCCACCAACACAAAAACACACATATACACATCTTCCAAATGTTATTGACTGTCAGAGTAACATATGGGTAGTGTATTGGGTTGTGAGTTGACCTGCTAAACTCAAAGTCACCAGGTAGAAACCACCAGCCACTCCATGGGAGAAAATATTCCACAAAGATTTACTCTCTCAGAAACCCTCAGGAGTCTCAGAAACCCTGGGCTGCGCGGTTGCTAGGAACTGAAATCAACTGGATGGTAAAGAGTGAGTGAGTTATTGAATAGCAATTAATGTTGTGGTGGTCACATTTCATTTTAACAGATGTATTTGTTTGTTGATCTTTTCATATTTCTTACGCATCCTTGTATGTTCATATTTTCATTGTTATCAGCCTGCGGTTTAAGCAAACAAATCAATGGAACAATCATTTTAATTCTGTCTTACTAAGGATCCTTGGTAGTTCTGTGAACCAGACACTGGACTGATAACAACGAAGCTGGGGGTTCAAACCCGCCAACTCCTCCTAGGCACAAAGATGAGGTTGTCAGCTCCCACAGACATTTATCGTCTCAGAAACTCTATGGAGTATTACTTTAAACCTGCATCATTTCCATAGCGTTAGTTTTGGGGCTTCTGTTTCACTGAAGATTACAAGGCAAGTTTGCCTCTAGAGAAATAAAAGTTTCAGTCCCCTTCCCCGCACCATTCAGCTCATTTCTTACTCTATTGACTTAGCTATGAAAGATTAAGAACATGAATCTGGGGTAAAAAAGCTGACAAAGAATTAATTTACTCTTATTAAATTACTAACATGTGACCTTGGATAAATTATGTAAACTTGCATTACACAGTTTGCCCATCTGGTAATTATAGAAAACGAATACACCTGTCTTCTAAGGTTCTGAGGAGAAAGGCAGGACTTCCATGCAGTAAGGAGTTACAATCTTGGAAACACACAACGGAAGTTCTGTCTTGCACTGTAGGATAACTATGAGTCAGCATGAACTTGTTGGCAGTTTCGTTTTGTTTTTCTAGAGGGCAAAGTGGAGGATACAAAACCCATCATTAGTCAATTGGACACCTCTGGTCAGAACAGCCACAAGGAAGAGATGAACCAGTCAGGGTGCAATATAGCACCGATGAAACAAACAACCTTCCTCTGGTTATTTAATGCTTCCCTCTACCCCACCCCCCCATACCATGACCGCAATTCCAGAACATATATATTAGTACATATAAGAGTTCTCAACAGAGGGAATCCAGAACAGATGAACCCCTCAGGAACAATAAGGGGAGCAGTGACACTAGGAGGGTAAGGGTCGGGAGGTGTGGGTGGTAGTTGTAGGGAGTATGGGGGTACCGATCACAATGATTGACGTATGGCCCCCATCCAGGAGAACAAACAGCAGAAAAGGGTGAAATGAGACAGCAGTTGGTGTAAGACATGACAAACAAACAGAAGAACAACGTATAAATTATCAAGAGGACATGGCGAGGGAGGGTGGGAAAAGAAGGGGGACAGTGAGGAGCTAATGCCAGGGGCTCAAGTAGAAAGAAAATGTTTTGACACAGGTGATGACAACATATGTACAGATGTGTATCACACAATGGATGGATGTATGGATTGTGATAAGCTGTAAGAGGCCCCAATAAAATAATTAAAACAAATAAAATGTATACACCACTTTTTGAAGAATTTTGTCATCAAAGGAAAATAATTCAAGGAAAAACATTTTTAAGGTATCCAGCAGGCTATATAATGCAGAATAGCATTTGTTCAATAATTTTCAGCATTTTTCTCTGCATAGAATCAATGCATGTGTGAATGGAGTTTTTCATAAATGTTTCCACTACCAGATAAAAACCCTGCTAAGTTTGGGAGGATTGATTTAAAATTTTTCAGTTAGACCCAAGGAGAATGAATTCCATTTGCACACTGAGTTTTCCTTCCCAAGATCAGTGAGTCCTTTGTTTTGGTTCAGGTCTCTTTTTTTAGCCCTCAAGGTATTTTCCAGTGTGTCTGATTTGGGACATATTTTGCTTATTCCTGGGCACTGCAATTTTGATATGTGGTTCTGAGTATTTCATATTCTCTGAGAATATTTCTTTTCTGATCCATTATTTATTAAGGAGTATACTTTTAAATGTTGAAGAATAATTTAGTCTAAATATTCTGTAATAGAGTCCTAATTTATTTGCATTTTAGCAAAAGACCATTCCATGCATAATAATGAAACTTTAAAATATGCTTCAAATTGCTTCATGGAATAATATAATCAATATTCATAAATATTCCATTTTTCATTTGATATGAATATAAATGTTCCTACTGTTGAACATAGAACTTTATATATTTTCTACCTGATGCTAGATCAAGTCTGTTAATAGTAGAGTCTAAGTCATCTGTGCTCCAGTGAGACTGCCTAAACCTTCAGGTACTGAGATAAATATGTGCAAGTTTTCTATTCAAATAGTGGTTATTATAAAATATTCCTGCTGCTGTCCATGCTTAAGGATATATTATGTTATCTCCCCAAATCATTTAAAATTCATTGGAATATATCTTTAAATATTTTTCTGCTGGTCTATTTTATGTCATATCAATGAGACATGCCATCTTCATTTTGACTACTATTTGCCTTGATGTGACTATTTTCATCTTTTCACTGTGTTAAAATTTAAAACCACATTTGCCAATCTATATGTTTTAATGAAAGAGTTTTTTAAAATAAAATCTTATTTCTGAGATAGAATAAAATTTTAATTGTAGGATATCATGGTTTCTATTTTCCCTCATTTTATACTTTTTCTTGTGCTTTCTCATTGTAAGCATACTTTAAGATAGCTTCATTTTGTTCACATTTTATACCTTTTCGTTACTCTAAAAATGGTGCACATTGTTTCTATTTTGGGTGAGGTTACTTTAAACATGCTGCTGATTTTAGAAATATCTCCTTCCGTCTTCTTCATTATACGTGGGACATCAGAATCATTCATTTCTGCCCCCGCTCAAACTATGTATTACTGATGTGTGCTATTGTGGACTGAATTGTGTCCATAAAGATATTTGTTATTAATCCTAACCCTGTGAATGTAATTCTGCCTGGGAATAGGGATTTCTTTGTTATGTTAATCATTCTATTTGTTGTTTTCTAAACTAACCACGTCTGAGATATAAAAGAGCAGGTTAGGTGCAGAATTAAGCCAACAAACAAAAGATGGGCCCCATCTTCCAAGTCGGGATGATCTCTAAGGCGTCAAAGAATAGAACTTTTAGAAAGAGACAAGCACAGTCCTCCAGGGCTGACAGAAAGGCTTCTCCCAGATAAGACTTCTAGCTTCCTAAACTGAGAAAATAAACTGTTTGTTAAAGCCACTCATATTTTTTGTTAAAGCAGCACTACAGAACTTTGACATCTAAAATGTTAGTTCTGAATGTTTTTATGCTTCTCATATTGTATGTGTGTGGATGTATATACATATAATTGGATCCTATGCAAAACACCCATGTGAAATTAACAAAAGTATAATATGCTCATGCATGTATTACATGTAGTCAAAATATGTCCAGAAGTGAATTTCAGCCTTTTTGAAAAAGAAATTTAAGTCATCAACATGTATACAAAAAGAATGTAATGTAAATACATAAGAATGTATGTAAATAACATAAGGTGCCAGAGAAGTTTGTATAGTTTGTAATATATATATATAATATATACACATATATAATTGAAGGATGATAATGAAATGATCTTATAATTTTATGTATGTTAATCCATTGCTTCAAGCAATGTTGTTGTGATATTAGTTGTTCCTTTTGGGTGATGCGTTGGGTGTGGCTTTTAGATTTGTTTATAATTCTGCAAAGGGATTTTCTAATTGTGTGCATTGGACCCTTTCAACATTTCTCCACCATTCTCAGTCATCATGTATTACTCTCTATTCAATCTATCCTCACCTTATAAAACCTATTAAATATATATTGGTTCCTCCCACACAATCTGAATGTCTGCTTACCTCCTTTTCACATTTCTCTATTTCCACTTTTTGTCTCTCTGTACTGCATTTCCTAAAATTACTTATTATATAATTAAAATTTCATTAAATTAATCTTCTACAAGTTTTAATCAATTGTAAATGGTTCCATTAAAATATATAGTGGTAAGATATAGGAAGGGGAATCCACCCCAAAATGGCATTGTGCTGGGCAGAGTGGAGCTCTAATAGTACGCATTCTTCCCACTAGGCGAGCATCAAGCAACCTGCTCTGAGTTAGTGCACTCAGTGGTGTCACCTGGGAAGGTTCTTTCTGGTCATGGTAAATTTTTTCTTAAAAGCAGTTTCACTTGAACCTTGATTTTTTTGATGAGCAATTTACGTGAACAGCATGCAGTGTGAAATTTTGGTTCTTGTTTCTGAAAAATGCCACAGAAACTGTTGTGATGTTCAACATAGCTTACAACAACAGTGCCATTGGAAACAACTCAAATGTATGAGTGGTTTTCTAGTTTCAGAAAAGGTGAAATGTCGATTGATGACAAACCTCATTCTGGATGTCTGTCAGCTTCCTGAACAGATGAAAATGTCTACTCGGTGCATTTGGAGTTCATTCCACCAGGACAGACTGTTAATCAAGCTTTCTATTTATAGATTCTGAAAAGATTGTGTATGACAGTAAAAAGCCTGATTTGTGGCAGCTGGGGGACAGCTTTTGCCACCTATGACAATCCACCTGCTCACCCAGCCATCTCAGTGTGCCAGAATTTGACAAAAAACAACATGCCTCTCTTGCCCCATGCACTTTACTCACCAGCCCTTGCTCTGTGCACTCTCTTTTTGTTTCCACGAATGACGAGGAACATGAAAGGACAGTGATTTGATGAGGTAGAAGAAGTGAAGAAAAAAAAACCCAGGGTGGTGCTGTCAGTCATCCAAACAGATGAGTTTGAAAAATATTTCCAAGAGTGGAAGTACAGATTTGATAAATGTATTAAGTGTAATGGAGAGTACTTTGAAGGTGTTATGGTTGTTTTTTAAAAACATTAAAATACATAGCTTTGAAAAATAATCCCATTTTTTGGTGGGCACTGCCTCATACATGTAACTAAGTATTTGTTCTTTTAAGTTTTTAAAAATTGTACAATGATACTTATTTCATTCAGTATATTTTGCAATCATCATTTTCAATGATTCCAAATATTCTATCAACATCTTTATCAGATGCACAATACCTTTAAAACAATAATTCCACCTTTTCCACAACAGTCAATCTCTAGTAGTTATTAAAAACTTTAGTCTGCATATATGTTTATGTTCCAGACATTTTATATATGTGGGCTCATACAATATTTTCCTTCTGCATCTACTTATTTCATTCATTATAAACTTTTCAAGTTTCATTTTCAACATACATCTGTGTTGTAGCATTTATAAGGATTTAATTTTTTTAATCATTTTATTGGGGACATGTACAACTCTTATCACAATCCATCCTTCCATTTTGTCAAATACGTTTGTAGATTTGTTGCCATCATCATCCTCAAAACATTTTCTTTCTACTTGAACCCTTGGTATCAGCTTCTCATTTTCTCACTCCCTCCCTCTCCCACTCTCTTTACCTCATAAACCTTTGATAATTTATAAATTATTATTATTAGCATGTCTTACATTGACGTATGACTCCCTTCACCCACTTTTCTGTTGTCCAACCCCCTGGGAGGGGTAATATGTAGAGCATTGGGATTGGTTCCCCCTTTCTTTTCCCACCTTCCCCTTACCCTCCTGGTATGACTACTATCAATATTGGTCCTAAGGGGTTTATCTGTCTTGGATTCCCTGTGTTTCCAGCTCTTATCTGTATGTGTGGCCTCTGGTCTGGCTTGATTTCTAAGGCAGAATTGGGGTCACAATATTGGGGAGGGGGGGGAGCATTAAAGAATTAAAGGAAAACTGTATGTTTCATCGGTGCTAACCTGAACCCTGACTGGCTTATCTCCTCTCCACGACCTTTCTATAAGAGGATGTCCAATTGTCTACAGATGGGCTATGGGTCCTTACTCCACTCTCTCCCTCATTCACAATGATATGATTTTTTGTTCTGAGTCTTTGATGCATGATACCTGATCCTGTTGACACCTCATGATCACACAGGCTGTATGCTTTTCCATGTGGACTTTGTTGCTTCTCAGCTAGATGGCTGCTTGTTTATTTTCAATCCTTTAAGACTCCAGACACTATATCTCTTGATAGCTGGGCACCATCAGCTTTCTTCACCACAGTTGATTATGCATCCATTTTTTCTTCAGCAATCGTGTCGTGAAGGTGAGCATCATGGAATACCACTTTAATAGAACAAAGTGGTCTTGTGCTGTGGGAGTACTTGAGTAGAGGTTCAATGTCCATCTGTTACCTTAATACTAAACCTATACATATATGTACATAGATCTATTTCCTCCAGCATCTTATATAAATATATTTACATATGTACACACCTGTATTTAGACCTCTAAAAATGCCCTTTGCCTCCTAGATATTTCCTCTATTTCCTTTTACTTTCCTCTTGTCCCACAATCATGTTAGGCCTTCATTTGAGTTTGAGTAATTCCTCTTGATTACACTGCTTTTGATCAGGCCCTACCAGGCCTCCTATACCCTCCTCACCATTGATTTTAGATCACTTGTTGTTCCCTTTTCCCTAGGTTTGTTAACACCTTTTGTCCCACCTCCTCTTCTCCTGTATTCCCCACCCTGGCACTTGGACTATAGGTCCCATTGTTTTCTCCTTTGGATTGTTTATCCCGCCTACCTTATCTGAATAGACATGCAGAAACAATAATATGCAAAACAAAACAAGACAGAGCAAAACAAAACAAGAAAAGAAAACAATAGCAACAACAACCAGCTACAAAAAATGAGAAAAGCCTATAAACAATTCAAGGTCTGTTAACTTTTAGGAGTGTTTTAAGATCAAGTCTGGTGGGGTGTCATGCCCTGATCCCTGCCATCTATTTTTGGTGTCCCAAGGGATTTCATTGCTCTGCTCCCCTTGCTGTTCTGTTGCACACCCTTAGTGTTTTGCCTTGCAGTGGTGGGGTCAGATAGGACACAATTCCTGCACTGTGTCTCCAGTATTGTCCCCTGTATTGCTATGGTCAGTGAGAGATGTCATGACGTGTAGTGGGGCTGGCCCTATGACCCTCTCTGTGCAGTGTCTGCTCTGAGCAGGAATATGGTCCTTGGGGCTTGGTGAATAAGCATGTGCTCAACTCTCTCTCCTTCCCCCTTCATTTGCTCCTTCATGCTCTGATCAGACATGTCCATTTCCCTGAGTTGTAGCTTCAGTGCTGTCCTCTGAAGTGAATTCTTCTGGGTGGAGGGGGCACGGGGGTTCCTATGTTGGGATTTGGGCCCGCCCCTCAGACAACTCTATAGGTTCCCTATTTCATGCTCATATATTGCATTCATGCCTTGGGGCACCAGGTTGAATTCTGGTCCCTCTTTCCCTGTGGAGATATAAACAGCACCTTCCCCTTGGGTTAGTTAGTGCCCTGTTCCCCGGCTACCCATGCCTTTTCTCCCCCTTCCCCATCCTTTTTAGTTGTCTATCATATGTATCTCTGAATTTTGTTTTACCCCTGCCATACTAAATGGACCTCACCCCAGGAATGTATGTATACAATAGCTTTTTCCTTATGCCCCTTTTACAGGATCCAATTTTTAAAATGACTGAATGATACTCCATTGTATGGATATATGCACTTGTTTATTCATTTGTTAATGGACACTTTTGCCTAGAGTATATATAATAAACATTGGCCTGTTACCATCTATCTGAGTTTATGCTTTCAATTATTTTGGTATAGAATGCTGGTTCATATGGACAGAAAATGCCTATAAGTTTGAGGAATCATCAAACTGAATTCCCATCTTATATTCCTACCAGCAATGGATCAAGATTCACATCTTTGTGAACATATATTTATTCACATTTTTAAAGAACTACGTTTTTATTGGGCTCAGACCAGGAGTTCATGGGTCTTTAGAACCTCTGTCTACTTGTTGGTTTTGGTCTCCAAGTTCATCCTGGCCTATTTCTGCAGCCTCATGAGCTGCTGCTGCTTCCTGTCACAGATCTTGACCTTCTCCTTCATATTCTCCTCCAGAGTAGTTGGCTCTGCCTGGTTCTGCCAGCCCATCTCCTGAGATAGGCTGCCCAGATAGGCAAACTTGTTCATGGGCTTCACCTGCACTACCTTGAGGGCAGCAGGGACCACCATTCACTTTTTCTTGTCATAGGGGAGGGGGTGGGATCCCATCAAACACCTAGAACTGGTACAGGGTAGCCTGGCTCTGTTTGGTCTTGTGGGGCAGCGTGCCTGTGGCAAAGGACCCTGTTCAAGGGAGTGTCACCAGCTTCAATCCCCCACAGGGCAGGGGCTGACATTAGCCATCCCATTGAGTATGAAGTGATATCTCATGGTGGCTTTGATTTGTAATTCCCTAATAAGTAATCCTATTGAGGATCTTTTCATGGACTTCCTGGATACTTGTATATTTTATTTGGAGAAAGGTCTGGCCAACTTCCTTACACTTATTTTGATTGATGGTTTCTGATGTTGAATTATAGCTCTTTGTATATTCTTGATGGTGAACATTTATCAAATATTGTTTCCAGATATTTTTGCCATTCTATAGCTCATTTCTTCACTTATCATTTTACACACGAACATTTTTAAATTCAATAAAGTCAAGTTTATCTATTTTATCTTTTATTGTTCTTAATGTTGACATCATACCTAAGAATCTATGATCAAAAGCAAGTCTTGGAGTTTCAGTGATATATTTTCCTCTAATGATTACAAAGTTTTATTTCTTATATTTGGGTCATTAATATATTTTATAAAGGGTGTGAGAAATGGATCCCAACTTCATTCTTTTGCTTGTGGAATTCAAGTTGTCTCCAATTTACTTGTTGTAAATAGTATTCTTCATCCATTGAACAGACTCAGCATGTTTGTCAGTAAGCTAGAGATAATAGCAATATATATTTTTGTTTTTAAGTTATATTTCATTTGTCTAAATATCTATCCTGATCCTAGTAGAAATTAGATTTATAATAAGCATTACAACTAAGAAGTGTGAGCTTTCCTACAATGTCTTTTTTATTTTTCAAGATTGTTTTAGCTCTTCATGGCCCCTAGCAATTCCAAATGAATTCAAAATTGTGGTTTTCCATTCTGTAAACAAGGTTTGGGGGATTTTACTGATTGCTATAGATTGAACAGGGGATGTTGTTCAATTAATCTGAGTCTTCCTGAAATTATTTCAGCAAGTCTTTGCAGTTTTCAGTGTACAAATATTTCACACACACCCTAGTTCAATTTATTCCTAGAAATTTTATTTTTAAGATGTTAATGTAAGTGAATAGTAAATTTCAAAGGGAAGTACAAGAACATAAAATAGAGTATTATAATGAAATATTCAGACTTAGAGTTAGCTAGCCAAAGATGAAGACCACATTCAACATATTTCAAGATGCAAGAACTGAAGGAAAACTTCAAGCATTGGATAGGAATACTGAAGGATTCCAATATTTCCACTAGCAAAACAGTGACTAATGTCAGAGAATGGAGGGACTAGACAATTAATTGTATCAAAAAGAATTGGTCAGCATTCAATCATTTCAAGAGGTTCCATATATCATTGAAGGAAATCTAATCTGCACTGAAGGCACTGGCTATAGAAAAGACTGCAAGAATTGCTGTAACACCAATTCAGATGTTTGAAAAGCTAGATGAAGTACTGCAGACACTCACTTGTCTTTGTCAAGCTATTGGGAATTACCTAGCAAGCTGACTGTAAGAAATCTATAATTTCCCAAAGAAAGATGACCCAGTAGAATGCATAAATTATCAAACAGTATATTTTATATCACATTGAAGGAATATTTTGGTGCTAAGTAATTAAAAAAATGACAACAACCAGATAAAGCAGTACAGCAGTAGAAAGTTGCCAGAAATTCAAGCTGGATGTCAGAAAGATCTTGGGTAAGAGAGAGAGAGAGACTACCAGGAAGACATTTACTTGTGTTTTATTTACTATTAAAAGGCATTTGCCTATATGGATAAAGAGGTTACCTTTTGAACGGAAAAAGGAATATTATGTATCTTAAAATCAGGAAAGATGTGCATAAGGATTGCATCTTTTCATCATAATTATTCAATGTATATGTGAAGCAAATAATAAACTGGACTATGTATAGAAGTCAGCGTGAGGACTGGAGGAAGGCTCATGAAACATTTGTGATACATAGATGACACAACTTTACTTGGACATGATGAGCAATGAAGCACTTGCACATGAAAATCTAAGACTGCAGCCTTCAGTATGGATTGTAATCCAATATAACGAAAATAAAAGTCCTAATGCGACCAGTAGACATCATTATAGTGAAAAAAAAACACAGATTGTCAATGATTTTATTTTGCTTGGATCCAAAAATCTATGCTCGTGGAAGCAGCAGTCAAGAAATCAGAAGAGGAATTACATTATGCAAATCAGTTTCCTAAGACCTCTTTAAAAGTTTGCAGAAAAAGATTTCACTTTGAGGACAAAGAGACTGACAGAAGTCATATTTTGTGTTTGTTTTTTCTCTCACTCATTTCACATGCATATGAAAGATGGGCCATAAATACGGAAGGCCTGAGAAAAAAAGGCATGCACTTGAGTGATGGGGTTGGCGAAGAATATTGAAAGTAGCATAGACTTTCAGAGGGGAAAAAACAAATCTGTATTGGAAGAAATACACCTAGAATGCTTCCTGGACCTCATGATGGTGAAACTTCACCTCACTTACTTTGGGCATGTTAGCAAGAGAGGCCAGTCCCGAGAAGAGCATCACTCACTTGCTAGAGTACCAGGGACAAAGAGGAAGGTCTTGCATGAACTGGATTGACAGAGTGACAGTCACAATGGGCTCAAACATGGTGTTCCTTTTTGTTGTGCATTGGGATCCCTATGAATCAGAACTTAACTGCCAGCACCTAACAACACCAGCAACAACAATTAGGAGTGCCATGATTCTGTACACGTTTTCTGTACTTGTTATTGATGATGCCTAGAAAGTTCATTAATTTTTGTGTATTGTCCTTGCACACGTTGAAAATTTGCCTCTCTCAGTTATTAGCTCTAATAGATTTCTTATGGAACTCGGGGTGTTCTACATATGAAATTGTGTCCTTTATAAAAAGGGAAATTATATTCCTCTTATTCCTGATTTGACTACTTTTCTTTTTCTTTCTTAACTGCTCTGGTTGGGACTTCCAGTAAAGTAGTCATAGGAGTGCTGAGAGAAGGCACATTTATCTGTTTCCTTACCTCAGAAGGAAAACTTTCATTGTTTCTCGATTAGTATCATTTTAGCTTCGGGTTCTCTACAAAGTTCATTCTATTGAAGATTGTTCTTCTTGTTCCTAACTCATTGACTGCTTTCTATCATGAAAGGGTGCTGGATTTTATTGTAATGCCTTTTTTGCATAATTGAAATGGTAATGTGGGTTTCTTGGTGCTCTTTATTACTGTGGTGCATTTTATAGATTGATTTTATTATGCTGACCCTTTCTATTATTTATTGAAGAAACTTCAGTTCATGAAGCACGCAATCCTTTTAATATGCTGTGGCACTCAGTTTCAGAGTTTGTTGTTGAGGACATTTCCATCTTTATTTATAAGGAATATTGGTTTATAACTTTCTTTACTTGTAGTACATGGCTGGCTTTGGCATTATGTGATGCTTGATTCATTAAATGAAAGAGGATATTATCTTTCCTCGTCAATGTTTGTTTGTGTTTGAGACTGGTGGGTATCAATTCTGCTTTATGTGTTTGGTAGAATTCACCAGAGAAGTATGCTATCTTGGGGTCTTTTTGTTTAGAGGCTTTAGATTAATGATTCAATCTCTTAATTGAAATTTATCTGTCGAGGTTTTGGTATTATGTTGAGCCAGATTCGGTTGTTTATGTGTTTCTAGGAATACATCTATTTTTCTAGTTTATTGGTGTACAATTGTTCATAATAGTCTTTTGTATTTCTTTTATATTTTTACAGAATCAATAGTAATGTCCCTGTTTTTATTTCTAATTTCAGTTAAATGCATCTTTTTTCTTTTTCTCATTATCAGTCTAGCTAAAATTTTATTTATTTTATTGATCTTTTCAAAGAACCAATTTCTAGATTCATAGATTCCCTCTACTTATTTTCTCTTCTCCATATTAGTTGTTTCTGCTATGGTCCTTATCAATTCTTTTCTTTTAGAAGGTTTGGTCCTAATTTGATTTTATTTTCTAGATCCTCAAGATATAAAGTCAGAGTTGTTTTTGTTTTAATTTCTCTTTTGATGCAAGAGTTTAGTGATCTAAAATTCCCTCTGGGAATTTGATGCATCCCATAAATTTTGTTATGCTATATTGGAATTTTTATTCATTTTAGTTATCTCTTGGTTTTCCTTTAGACCCATTTGTTAATAAAAGTATGTTGTTTGAGGACTTATGAAATTAGATACTTTGTAAGTCTAAGAACTTCATAAAAAAGTGAGAGGCATTAGATTGAGAGAAAATATTGGGAAAATGTATATCCAATAAGAATTTGGGATTTAAACTATATGAAATATTCATAATACTTAACCAGAAAAAGACTAACAAACCAATCATAAAAGGGGCAAGGAACTTGAATATACATATCAGTTCAGAGTATATTAAAATAGCCAACAAACTCATAAAAAGGCATTCCTAATCATTAGACATTAGAGAGATGCAAATCAAAACCACAGTGTTATACCACCTCACCCATATCACAATAGCAGTAATTAAAAGAAAAAAAATCAAGTGTTGGTAAGGTTGTTAAGAATAACAAAAAGCAGGAAGCCTCATTCATTGATAATCAGAATGTAAAATAGTTCAGCCATTGTGAGAACAATTTGGGAGTTCCTCAAAGAGTTGAAGATAAAAATGCCAGATGACTTAGGAATGCCATTGCTAGGTGTACAGCCAAAGGACCTGAGAGCGGTGGCACAGACATATGTGCACCAATATTCACCGCAGCAAAGTCATAGTCGTGATGCCTTGGGACAGAGTAGAAGTCTCACAGGGTTTCCAAAACTGTAAATATTCATGGAGACAGACAGTATCCACAGGGCTCCTAAAGTAATATTTTTTTTTCTTTTTCTAACCCTAACCCTAACCCTTCCTTAAGTAATTTTATGTAAATAAAAAAGATATACATTAGGGGTTACCAGAGATAGGAAGGAGGAAGAGAGAAGAAGTTTGGACCTAGGATGCACTGGATTTGTGAAAGTGTTTTTAAAAGCTCATGGTAAAATATCTATTATATTTTCATTCCACATTTCTATGAATTTCTGATAATGTTCACATATTTTTAAATGCACTTTTTCATTGTTTATTGAGTCCCATTTTTCTTATACTGAATTATAAGATATATTGTATACTGTTGCTCTTCTTAAATTATTAAGACATGATTTGTGACCCAGCTTATGGGCTACTCTAAGGAAGAATCTATGTGCTTTGGAGTGGGATGTGCATTATACTGTTTGGGGTGGTTTGTGATATATATGTCCATTAGGGAAATTATATTTTATATTGTTGCTCAAGTCATCAGTTTTCTTATTGACATTTCTAATTGTTCTGTCTATTATTAAAAGTGGTGTATTGGGGTCTCCAACAAATGCCTTTGTAGAGTCTTATTTTAGGAGGTGGACATTTTTCTCTACTATCAATGGCATATAACCTTTAGGATCTCAGCTAGATGTGGGAGTCTCTAATAAGAGAAAGCAATGTGTGAACACCCTCACCTCATTCATCTGCCTCTCTTCACAGAGCCTTAACACGAAGATAGAAGATATTTATGTTTAATTACATGTTTATATTTAGTAAGTTTCATACTCTTTTGACCAATTATTAGTATTCTTCACTGTAAGCATTTGCTTGTCTCTAATGGTGATTATTGCTTTAAACAGTTATCAGATTTATTATTACCGGGATGAATATAAAGTAACCTTTTCATTATTTAATCATAGGTTTTTTTGGCTGTATACAAAATATGTAGACTATATATGTCAGCACCATGAGGAAATACTCTGAGATGACTGGGCATTTGTTGTTGTCATGAGTGCTCAGGTCAGTTTCAACCTACAGTGACTCCACGCATAACTGGAGGAGCCTGCCCCACCGTCCACCATCCTCCCGATTGTCCCTAGCACGAGTCCTTGGTTGGAGCCACTGTATCAATCCATCTCATCGAGGGCCTTCCTCTTTTTGCAGCCCATCACCTTTGCCAAGCTTGATGTCATTTTTCAGGGATTAGTCTCTCCAGGAAAACATATCTGAAGTATGTAAGACTAAGTCTTCCCACCCTTGCCTCTAAGGAGAACTCTGGCTGTACCTCTTCCAAGACAGATTTGCTTGTCTTTTTAGCAGCCCCTGGTGCCATCAATAGTCTTTGCCGAAACCACAATTCAAATGCATCAATTCTTCAGTCTTCTTTATTCAATGTCCAAATTTAACACGATATGAAGCAATTGAAAATATCATGGTTTAGGTCAGGTGCACCTTAGCTCTCAAAGAAACATTCTTGCTTTTCAATACTCTTAAGAGGTCTTGACAGAAGCTCTGGTGGCAGCATGGCTACAAATTGGGATGCTAACTGCAAGGTCAGCAGTTCAAAACCATCAGTCCCTCCATGGAAGAAAGACAGGGCTTTCTAACCTTGTAAGAGTTGCAGTCCGAAAAACTCACGGGCTGATTTCTAAGCCGTCTTCTAGGGTTCCTATGAGTTGGCATTCACTTGATGGCAGTGAGTTTGTTTTTTTGGTAAGGAAGACTTCTGCAGTACATTTATCCAATGCAATGTGTAGTTTTATCTCTTTTAAAAATATGTATTATTTATTTTATAACATTTCTTTTTAAATTAAAAGACAATTTTATAATTTGAGGTTAATACATATATCATACCATTTCATTGTTTAATCACGTTAAGTAAAATTATACAATTGCCACAATAGTTAGTTTCGACGCATTCTTTTTCTTCCTGGTCTGCTTGATATTGTCTACCTTTTACCCCCTCCCCCCATGGCCACTATATGTCCCCACCCCCACCCCCAAACCCTTTTTCTATGTACTGTCCCTATAGGTTAGTCAATCCTGGGTTTCACATACTGAAAAAGAGAAAAAAAAACATATAATACACCTTCTAGTGGATGACCTCCAATGGTATAACACCTTTGAGATACCCTAAAATGAACGAACAAACACAAAGCAAAACAAAAACACAGAAAATGTTGAAAACCAGATCAGGTTCAGCATGCCTCAGAGAGGGGATCAAGTAACAAAGTTTTATCTGTTCCAGTCAGATTTATGCATTCAGTTTTCTATACTCATCTCTGCCTCTGTTTAGTAACCCCTTTTTTCCTATTCTTCAATTGTGGACTGAGGAGTTCATCAGAGGCCCAAGCAAGATGAAATCCTTTACAATTTCAATCTTTTCTGCATTTTTCATGATGTTTGTTACCTGTTGGTCCCATGGTGAGGATCATGGACTACTTCTCTTGACTTGTTATCCATATGGATAGCTGCAATCCTTAATCTTCATCAGTAAGTGCTTCAAATCCTCACTTTCAACAAGCAAGGTAGTGTCATCTACATATCTCAGGTTGTTAATAATACTTCCTCCAATCCTGATGCCACATTCTTCTTCAGATAAGTTCACTTCTCTGATTGTTGGCTCAGCCTACAGATTGGATCAATATGCTGAGAGCACATAACTCTGATGCACACCTTTCCTGATTAAAAAAAACAAACATTTTATTGGGAACTCGCACATCTCTTATCACCAGCCATACCTCCATCCATTGTGTCAGCACATTTGTACATTTGTTGCCATCCTCATTCTTAAAATATTTGCTTTCTACATGAGCCTTTGATATCAGTTCCTCATTTCCCCCCTCCCTCCTTGCCCCCTTCCCTCATGAACCCTTGATAATTTATAAAATTATGTCATATCTTACACTGTCCGAAGTCTCCTTTGCCCCACTTTTCTGTTGTCTGTCCCCTAGGGAGGAGGTTATATATAGATCCTTGTAATCGGTTCCCCCTTTCTACCCCACTTTCCCTCCACCCTCCCATTATCGCCATTCTCACCAGTGGTCCTGAAGGGATAATCTGTCCTGGATTCCGTGTTTCCATTTCCAATCTGTACCAGTGTACATCCTCTGTTGTAGCCGGATTTGTAAGGTAGCGTTGTGATCATTATAGTGGGAGGCAGGAAGCATTTAAGAAATAGAGGAAAATTGTATGTTTCATTGTTGCTACCCTGTAACCTGACAGGTTTGTCTTCTCCCAAAGACCCTTTCCTGATTTTAAACCACGCACTATTCATTTTCGCACAATTGCCTCTTTATCCATGTATAAATTCTGCATGACCACAAGTGTTCTAGATTTTCCATTTTTTCACGGTTATCCATATTTTGTTATGATCCATACATTCTAATGCCTTGGCTGAAAATCAAGGTCAGTAAAATACAAAAAACATATTTCAAGCTCAGTAAAGACAAATAAACGTATTTTAGTCAAGATCCCTCTGACGGCAGAATTGCTATCCCTTGTTCTACATCCTATTTGACATCGGCCCGAACTTCTGGCAGCTCCCTGTCAATGTACTATTGCATCCATTGTTGCAGGATGTTCAGCAAAAGTGTATTTGCATGTGACAGCAATCATATTGTTCTATAATGTGAGCATTCTGTTGAGTCCTCTTTCTTTGGAATAGTAGAAATATGGATCTCTTCCAGTCAGTTGGCCAACCGACCCTCTTCCAAATTTCCAACTATAGAGGAGTAAGAGCTTTGTGGTAGTTACATAATCTCACATCAACTTGAGGATATTATGAGTGAAGGCATGGATTGCAGCCTTTCAATCAGGTCATAACCAATGTGTGGATCTGGCTCTTTGATATACACTTTTCTTTTATACCCAAATCAGTGTTTTTGGATTTGTTTTTCTAGTCAATCCAGCCTAAAACATTATAGTTCTTTGGGAGTGGATGGGGTACTAGAGAAACTAATTGTGAAGATGGAGAGGGGATGCATACCTGACCTGTGCCTCTTGGTGATTTTTCTTGTTTGGATAGCCAGAGGTCACATATGGCCATGCAGTTTACTGGGTTATTTTCTGGAAAGAACATGGGAAGTTAAAATTTTGATTATTTTCCTTGGTTGTTGTCTTTGACTATTCCTGTTTGAAATGAAAATGAATGTGATAAATGTAAATTTTGAGCTCTGGAGATGAAATCACCCCTTGAACTTCTCTGAGACCATGCTGCTTAGCCAAAACGACTGACAAAAGGTCAAAATTGTTGACAGAAGGTCCTGCCCTGGCTTCATGAAGTCAGATACCTAAGGCCATATTTTGTATCAATAGAATTGTTTAGATAAGGATTATGATAAGATAGATAAGGATTGAACTTGACTGTTTTAAAAATTGAGTTTTCTTGTTGTCCTGGGTTTATACTGTTTTTCTTCTGACTATTCTTATTGATACAATGATTGATCAAAATGATGATTGGGAAGTAAGAATAGAGTCTGTAAGCCTACTTGCCTTTAGACATTAAATAGGATCTTTAAATAGTTGTAGGACACACCAGCAAGGAAGGTTCTGTAAAAATAAGGCTCACCAATGTCTTGAGTGCTCAGGACATTCAAATTTGAAGAGAGGTGGCTAGGGGACTGTTGATAGATTGAAGAAGAAAAAAGGAAACCTTTGGCTTTTTAAATTTTGACCTAGTGGTTTGTGGCTGAAACTGGAAAAAATTGGAGCCATTAGGAACTCTTCTCTCTCTGACTAAATGTTAAAGGGAGCCTGTGGAAAGCCTGAAATGCTTGTTAGGTAACCACCTGGATCCACTTGTTGAGTGGAAATGGGAAGAATGCAGCAAGAGAGAGACAGTTTGAGTCTGGCTACTGACACCCATGGACCTGGTTCCAGGGACTAGAAGAGAAGATGAGAGTGGGTTGGCTGGCCTGAAGTTTATGCGCTAGCCCAAGGGGGCTAGTGTTGTTCAGAATTTATGATGGGGCCCACGGTCAAAAAGCGGCCCATGGTTGAAAAGCAAGGAGTCCAATGGACACCCTGGTGAGGCTAACTGAGGCAGCACACATTGAGTTGACCAGAATGAAGAGAAGATTTTTGAGCCTGTGAGTTGTTGCATATTACTGTTTCTTTTGTGGATTGCCTGTCCTGATCTGACTGTGCTTATGGATGTGAACTCACAAAATTCCAAATGGAATGAAGATTCCTCATATCAAAGAACATGCTTGTCTCCTCAGAGCACTTGGTTAAAGTAGGAAGTATTGAAAGTGCCATGAAATGGCTGGCCTACAAACTTTCATAGGTGGGATAGTGTGTTGATATGATTTTAGGATTATGATGTAGGTGTTCCCATCACTGAAATTGTTAAGTATAGGATATTTTTGTTTGGTTCATTTATAGAGTATTATATTTAAATGAAGCAGAAACATTTAGGATTACATGCATTTTAATTTCAGAACAAATACTATTTTACTATTGTCTTTGTTTTAAAATTTATATATAGTTAAGAGTTGTATAAAAGTGTCAAGTTGACCAGGGTTGGTCTGTGGTAGTTACACAATCACATGTCAAGTTGAAGATATTAAGAATGAAGGTGTGGAGTCTACCCTGTCAATCAGGTCATAGCCAATCATGTCTTTGTGTGGTGTGGCCTTTTCATGAGGAGTCTGGGAACTTCCTCTCTCTTGATTCTGCCATCAGAAGAAACGGACCACTCTGTCTCTCTGTCTCTGCTTCACCATCCTGTTGAGGAGCCACACTCACAGAGTCGGAGCAGCCAGTACTGAAATGCTTCCATTGGCATTGGATTCTTGAGACGTGCATTAACCACCTGTGATCTTCCTACATTTAACATCATTGCATGTGCTGTGTGAGTCTATGGATTTGATCTGGACTTTGTTAGGATGTTTTGTCAATATGCAATTGCTCTTTAATCTAAAGCTCTCACTTACACACATATGAGTGTCCTTGGATTTGTTTTTCTAGTCAACCTAGCCTAACACAAGCTTTTAGTTCTTCTTCAGCCTGTTGAAATATTTTCATTCATATTCCATCAATTCCAAGAGCCTTATTTTCAGTTAATGCTTTCAGTGCTGCTTGAACTTCTTCCTCTAGCAGCAGTGGCTCCTGCTCATATGCCACCTCCTGAATTGGTTCTTTTTGGTAAAGGGACTCTTTGGATGCTTTCTGTATCATCCAATATTTTACTCATAGAATCTTTCAATATTGCAATGTGCAGCTTGAATATTTCTTGAATTCTTTCAGTGTAAGATAAACTGAGCATATTTCCCTTTTGTCTTTCTAACTCTAGGTTTTTGATTTTTCATTATAATATTCTACTTTGTCTTCTGGAGCTGCCCTTTGACATGCTCTGTTCGTCTTGTTCACTACATCATTTATTTCCATTTACTTTAGCTATTCTATGATTAAGAACAAGTTTAAGAGTATTTTCTCACATATGCTTTAATCTTTTCTTTCTTTCCTCTCTTTTTTAATGATCTTTTACTTTTTTCATGATTGAAGTTTGATGTCATTCTACAGTTCATCAGGTCTTCCGTCATTAGTGTTCAATGCATCAAATCTATTCTGAGATGTTCTATAAATTCAGGTGGGATAGACTCAAGATTGTATTTAGGCTCTAGTGGACTTATTTGAATTTTTTTCAGCTTCAGTCTAAACAAAATGATCAATTGGTAATGTTTTCTATAGTCAGGCCCTGGCCTACCTTTAGCTGCTGATATTTAGCTTCTCCATTGTCTCTTCCTTTAGATATAGTCAATTTGATTTCTTTGTATTGCATCTGGAGAAGTCCATATTTCTATAGCTGTTTTTGTTGTTGAAAAATGGCCTGTGCTTTCTATTGAGCCCTTGGTGTCAGCTCCTTTTCCACCCCTCCCACCCCCATGCCCCCTTGATAAATTATTAATTATTATTATTTTCATATCTTACACTGGCTACTATTTCCCTTCCCCCATGGTTTCTGGGGTTCATTCCCCTGGGTGGTGGGGTAGAGAGTGCTGTTATGTGACCATAATCATGATCGGTTCCCCATTCTTCCTCTCCTCCCACCACCTTCCCCTTCTGATATCACTACTCTCATTCCTGTTTCTGGCTTCAGTGTGTCGTTAACTCTTATGTCTTTTCTGTACCTGTCCACATGCTCTGTTCTATCTAGCAGTGAAAGGCAGTAACAGAAAGTAATTTTTAGAAAATAATGATGGCAATATATGCATAAATGTGCTTGTTACAATTGATGTATGGATTGTTATAAGAACTATAAGATTATCAATAAAACAATTTTTAAAAAAGAAAAATGGTATTTGTTATGAAAAAGTCATTGTTCTTATAATCTTCTACTGTGGGATCTCTAGCTTCATTTCTATCACCAAGATCATATTTCCAGCTACAGTTCTTTTCTCTTTGTTTTCATCACTTCACTCCAATTGCCAAAAATTATTCATGCATTGATTGAATGTATGATAAATTTCAGATGGAAGACTTTGGTAGAATTCTTCAATTTCATCCTCATTAGTTTTGTGGTTGATGCACATAGTTAAATGATAGTTGCATTGATAGGAATTCTTTGAAGGCTGATAAATATAATCCTAACACAGATAGCACTATATTTCCAAATAGATCCCAAAGTGTCCTTTCTGACAGTGAATGTAATGCCATTCCTCTTGATTGTGTCATTCTCTGTATAGTAAATCATAGTTCTTCTGATTCAAAGGGGCCAATACCAGTCCATGTTGGACAACTAACACCGAAGCATCAAGTTTTATGTGTTTTGTTTAATTTTTGATGACTCCCAATTTTCCTATATTCATCCTTCCTACATTCCAAGTTTAGATTATTAGTAGATTTTTTCAGCTGTTTCTTGTTACCTTGAGCTGTTTCCCATCAGCAAATGAAGGTCTCTAAAGCTCCATTCCTATAAGCTTTATGAGGTTCACATCATGATGGCTGACTCTATTTCACAAAGCAGTACATTATCAATCATAGTTTGAGTGATTTCAGACCCAAGGACTCCATCCTCCTGCACTATCTGCAACAGTGTTCTGCTTTCATTCAGTTCCTTCATATCTGACAAACTGTCAATCCAACTACCATATGTATCTGATATCCAGCCAATGTGGGCAGCCAATTCTTTCTTTCTGTTCTTAGTCTGGAAGCTTTGCTAAATTCTGTTTACTTTGGGTGACTCAGCTACCAGCTGAAATACCAGTAACATAGCTACCAGCACCAGAGTGACACACAAGCTACTGTGGCACAAGCTGACAGATACGTGGTGGGACTTTGGGGATATGATAGTATAACATTGTCATTCCATGAATGTAGGTAAATATGATCCAAACCTGCACCACCCCCTGCCCAGAGTCTCTTTACTCCCACAAAGATTTAGTTATTGACTGATTGATAATAAAAACTAAAATAGATTTTTTTATGTTTCTTCCAAAGCACTACCTCCTTTTATTAAGAGCCAATGCAACCAAAGAATATAGAAATACATATATTTACTATAATCTTATTGCAATGTTAGGATTAGTATAAGTCATTGATAATTGAAAATAATAGTCAGCTGCACAAGTTTTGGTTATATAATTTTTGTAAGTTAGGTTTATTTTTAAACATTTGTGATATGTGAGGCCAGAAAATTAAAAATAAATTCCTATTATGGACAGAAAATAATCTATATAAAAATAAAATCTTTAGCCTTTAAGATTGTCCTTATGTTTGAGAAGATGTAAAATGGTAAAACTATTATCATATATCTGAAACTCTGTTATCTGAAGTTCTCTTTATAGCCAGCAGTATTCTTCTATTTCACTCTATGGTAAACACTGAATTTCTATTATGTATTCAGAAATATTCAATTATTTAGCTAATGCCAACTGTGTTTTGTTTTCTAGTACAGATTAAGGTCATTCATTTCTCATTAGGAAAATGATGTGAGAAAGCAAAGAAAGATGACTTGAAGGCATTTGTAGAGCATGACATACTTCAAGGAATGAGATGCTGCTTGGAGAGGTGGAAGGATCATTTTTTAGAGTTCGTAATCCATAACATGTGTGTTTCAATCAAAGAAGTTTTGAAACAGGTGTATGGGTTTCTGTGTACTGCTTTTTGGGAAAGATTTGGAGGATAGCAACAAAATTTATAATGACTCTGAAAATGAAATAATATTTTAATTTATTATTGAATTATAGCTTAAACCTCATTTATTTATTAGTTCACTTTAGAAAGCTACAATCACTATTTGCAATCCATCTGTGACATCAATAATAATGAATCAGATTACAATTTGGGTGGAGAGTGCTCTAGGAAAAAAGTGAAATACACCACAAACTGAAAGATGGAAAAAAATGCTATCAAGAACCCAACCCAGCCAAGAGCTATCAAATGCAGTCACATTGATCACATATATCTGAAGGTTGAAAACATGAACCAGAAATACATTTTGCTAAAAATCAAGACCTGACATTGAAAGCCAAGTCTTAAGTGGTATAGAAGTACACTTTGTATTCACTTTTGAGTCTTCCTATATTATTTTCACTGTACTACTATGCCATTAAACACAGTTCTTTATATCTATGGACATGAACATCATGTGTTATGGAATATAGTTATATTTTTATTATACATGATGTTAGTTTGAAGTAAACTCAAATTATTAAGAGGTATATGAACCCTTAAGTTTACATCTTACCTTCTTTTTTTTGTAGATTCAGACAATATGCAGCAAAACACAAGGAAATGATTCTGTTATAAACTCCCACTTTTTAAATGTATCAAGCAGTGATATAAGTAAAAAAAGTAATTTCTAAAACCATGAAGGGGGATATTTCACAATTATAGTGATAAACACTTATCGTATATGTCAGGGTCAACTTGGAACTATACATTCTCTTATTGCCATAGTGTGAGAAAATGGATTATCTTTTATTTATATTTAAGCAGAAGGAATAAAAGTAAAAATGGTAAAAATTGTCAGTATTAATTGATTTTATGATTCTAAGATGGTTCTGGGATGGTAATGTGGAGAAATGAAGATTCTTTGAAATCTTCGTTGGTAAGTTTTTCCATGTGAACAAGATGGAAAGTTGTTGCTGTTAGCTGCCATTGTGTCAGTCCCCAATCCCAACAACCCCATGCACAAAAGAGCAAGACACAGTGGGTCTCGCACCATCCTCACGATTGTTATGTTTGATTCCATTTTTACAGCCACTGTGTAGATCCATTTTATTGAGGGCCTTCCTCTTCTGCGAATCCCTGCTACTTCACCAAGCACGGTGTCCTTCGCCAAGCACAGTGTCCTTCACCAAGGAGTGGGCTCTCTTGACAACATATCCAATGTATGTGAGACAGATTCATCTTTGCCTCTAAGGAGCATTCTGGCTGTACATTTTCCAGGACAGATTTTTTGGTTCTTTTGGCCATTTGCGGTAGTTTCAATGAAAATAGCACCCTAGAATTTCTGAGCTGCCATTTTGCACTGTTTTTAAGTTTATGAAGAATTCAAATGTATATAACAAAGAGCTATTGGGTGAAATAAATGGGATTCACCTATTCTGAAAGTGTCAACCAATTTCCAAGAGAGCAAGTATTACTTTTTATGTTTTTATGCAGGGCTATCCTCTTTAACCCCCACTACTTAGCTATTACATTGTCATACTATGGTGCCATGTGTGTTGCTGCTGATTGATGCTTTCAGAACAGGTAAGTTCCATTTATTTCACCAAATAGAAATTTTTATATAAATTTGAATTCTTCATAAATTAAAGGGAATTGGGCTCACATCATCATCAAAAAGGACATTAAAATCAATCTTGAAATACAATGCTGTCTGTGATAGAATAATATATATCCACATACAAAGAAATACAGAGTCAAAACCACTATTATTCAAATATATGCACCAATCACCAAGGCTACTGATAAAGAACTTGAGCAATTTTACCAACATCTTCAATCTGAAACTGTAAGTGTGCAATCAGGATGCATTGATAATTAGTTGTAATTGGAATGCAAAAGTTGGAAACAAAGAGGAAGGAACAGTAGTTGGATATATAGCCTAAGTGGTAGAAATGAAATTGCAGTTTGCATTATAGAGTTTTTCAAGAGTTCTTCATCATTTTATTGACTTCTTCATTTCAACAACACAAAAGACAACTAACTATACATGTGAACTTCTCTATATGGAATAACTAGAAATCACATTGGCCACCTCCTTAGCCAAGAGACAATGGAGGTGAAACCATTATCCATGGCTAAAATGAAGTCAGGGATTGACTATGGAAAAGTCCATCAATTCCTCATATGTAGGTTCAGATTGAAGCTGAAGAAAATTGAACAAGTGCATGAGAGCCAAAAATACAAGCATTTGAATATATCTTGGGTTTATCTCACCTGAGTGTTGAGAATATATCAAGAACAGTTTAGATACATGGAACACTAATTACAGAAGACCTGAGGAGCTGTGAGACAACATCAAGAACATCATAGTTGAAGAAAGCAGAAGGTCATTAAAAAGACAGGAAAGAAAAGATCAAAGTCAATGTCAGAAGAGACACTGAAATTTGCTCTTAATTATAGAGCATCTAAGGCAAATGAATGAAATAAGGAAATAAAAGAGGCAAAAAGAAAAATTTTAAGGGAAGTTCCAGAAGACAACAATATTATAATAACAAAGACATAGAGTTAGAAAACTGGAAAAGGAAGAACATGCGCAGCAGATCTTAAACTGAAAGACCTAAATAATTAATTCAACCCTTCAGTTGCAATGTTGAAAGATTGTATGGACAAAATACTGAAAGACGAATTTAAATAAGATATAAAAATCACAGCGTCCCTACACCAAAAAGAGCTAATCAGTGGTACTGAACAAAGATATCCAAGCTACACTGAAGGCCAAAAGCAAGGTTCCAGGAATGAAGGGAAAAGCAATTGAAATGTTTCAGCGTGCTGTTGAAGCATTAAAAACACTCACTCATCTACAGAAAAAAATTTGTAAGACAGCTGCCTGGACAACTGATATTTACCATGAAAGGTAGTTCTTCATATTGATTCCAAAGAAAGGTGACCAAATAGAATGTGCCAATTGTAGAAAAATATCATTAATATCAATTGCAGTAAAATGTTGCTGAAGATCTTCTAACAACTATTGCAGCAGTGCATTGACAAGGAGCTGCCTCAGGTTCAGGCTGGATTCAGAAGAGGATGTGCAACAAGGAATATCATTGCTGACCAGATGGATCTTGGCTGCAAGCAGAGAAAACAGAAAGATGTTTCCTTGTATTTCATTGTCTCTGCAGTGACATTCAACTCTGTGGATCATAACAAACTATGGATAATCTTAAAAAGAATGGGAATTCCAGAACACTTTATTGTGGCCATGCAGAGTCTTTATGATGATTTTTAAAAGTTTATTCACCATTAGAATATTTTTGAGGTGGTCTTAGACCAGAGTAGATCTCTTGATAATAATGAATCATAATATTTTTTGTGTAGTAAAAGGAAACCAGAATAAGGGAATATTGCATAGTTTAATATTAAGGAAGGTGTGCATCAGGGTTGTTTCCATTCATCATACTTATTCAAATGGTATCTTGAGTGACAGGGGAGAGCTACCCCTGTGAGTTTGTGAGACTGTCATTCTTTTTTTTTGTTTTTATTTTAACAATTTATTGAGGCTCATACAATTCTTTTCACAGTTCATACATATACATACATCAATTGTATAAAGCACATCTGTACAGTCTTTGCCCTAATCATTTTTTTCTCTTTTCTTCTTTTACATTTTATTAGGGACTCAAACAACTCTTACCACAATCCATACATATACATACATCAGCTGTATAAAGCACATCCATACATTCCCTGCCCCAATCATTCTCAAGGCATTTGCTCTCCACTTAAGCCCCTTGCATCAGGTCCTCTTCCCCCCCCCTCCCTTCCCTTTCCCCCCTCCCTCATATGCCCTTGGTAATTTATACCTCGTTATTTTGTCATATCTTGCCCTATCCGGGGTCTCCCTTCCCCCCTTCTCTGCTGTCCCTCTCCCAGGGAAGAGGTCACATGTGGCTCCTTGTAATCAGTTCCCCCTTTCCAACCCACTCACCCTCCACTCTCCCAGCATCGTCCCTCACACCCTTGGTCCTGATGGTATCATCCACCCTGGATTCCCTGTACCTCCAACCCTCATATGTACCAGTGTACAGCCTCTGTCCTATCCAGCCCTGCAAGGTAGAATTCGGATCATGGTAGTTGGGGGGAGGAAGCATCCAGGATCTGGGGGAAAGCTGTGTTCTTCATCGATACTACCTCACACCCTAATTAACCCATCTCCTCTCCTAAGCCCCTCTATGAGGGGATCTCCATTGGCCGACACTTGGGCCTTGGGTCTCCACTCTGCACTTCCCCCTTCATTTAATATAATATATATATACACATACATATATACATATACACATATATACACATACATACACACACTTATATCTTTTTTTTTGCATGATGCCTTATATCTGGTCCCTTGGGCACCTCGTGATCGCACTGGCCGGTGTGCTTCTTCCATGTGGGCTTATTTGCTTCTGAGCTAGATGGCCGCTTGTTCACCTTCAAGCCTTTAAGACCCCAGACACTATCTCTTTTGATAGCCGGGCACCATCAGCTTTCTTCACCACATTTGCTTGTGCACCCATTTGTCTTCAGCGATCCTATCATGGAGGTGTGCAGTCAATGATAAGATTTTTTGTTCTTTGATGCCTGGTAACTGATCCCTTTGGGACCACTCGATCACACAGGCTGGTGTGTTCTTCCATGTGGACTTTGTTGCTTCTGAGCTAGATGGCCGCTTGTTTATCTTCAAGCCTTTAAGACCCCAGTCACTATCTCTTTTGATAGCCGGGCACCATCAGCTTTCTTCACCACATTTACTTGTTCACCCATTTTGGCTCCAGCTGTTGTGTCGGGAGAGTGAGCATCATAGAGTTCCAATTTAATAAAAGAAGGTATTCATGCATAGAGGGAGTGTTTGAGTAGAGGCCCAAGGTCCTTCCGCCACCTTAATACTTGACCTATAAATATAGACACAAAGATCTATTTCCCCAACCTCCTATATATATTTGCATGTACATGTCTTTGTCTAGACCTCCATGAATGCCCTTTGACTCCTAGCTCTTTCCTCCATCTCCCTTGACCTTCCTCCTGCCCTACTACCATGCTTCATCGCCACCTGGGCTAGAGTATACCTTTTCTCTAAGCAACCTTACCCTTGATCATTTCCCACCAGGCCTGCCACTCCCCCTTCTCTACCATTTGGGGTCCCATGTTTTTCCCTTGTCCCTGGGTTTGTTAACACCACTTCCTTACCCCCCCCTACCCCCCCACCCCAAGTCCCCCCGGAACTGTCGGTCCCGTTGTTTTTCATCCAGATAGTTCATCCAGCCTGTCCTATTCAGACAGACCTGTGGAGTCACTAACATGCACGAAAACTAGACAGAGGAACACAAAGCAACAGTATACAACCAGACAACAAAACAACCAAAACAAACCACTGAAGAGACTGTCATTCTTTACTGGAGGAGAAAACCTCTGCTTTCTCCTACTGAGCAGCTGGTGGGTTTGCACTAGTGACCTTGCTGTTAGCAACTCAAGATGTAACCAGTATGTCACTTGGGTTCCTCAATGGTGAACAGATGGGAAAAAATATATGGAAAGATCTCACATGAGTTTTTCTTATGAAAGCCTGACATGAAAAATAACTTAACTTCTATCAGAATAATAAGAATTCTGAGCATCTAACCTTCTAAGAACCTTCATTGAATTGTGCTAACATTTAATTATAGTTGAGAGGGTAGCTCCCACTACCGAATTCAGAAATGTCTCTGGGTACAGCTTTGGGCAAAATCCTTCTTGGGTCTTTGTCTCTTTGTCTTAGTAAACTGCACATAGCCTTGGAATAATCTGAACAGCCTATGGAAAATTAGAGTATAAAGGGGTTATCCAAAGGACCTCGGGCACATTAAAAATTTTCAGTGATACTATTAAAGAATTTATCTTTGCATAAGTTTTCAAGATGGGATAACCCACTAAATTTTATCATCTGGATGAGGGAAGCAAATAACATGTAGTTATACTGGAACCTGAGGATTCACAGTTGGGATGGAAACTCACAAATTCATAACTGCTGGCAGATAAATGCATCATAGTTACAGATGGGACTACAGAAGAGGAACAGAGACATGTCTAGGATGTGTACATTATGTTAGATAGACGTGCTTACAAGATTGACTCATGACCGTCTGACCAAGGAAGTCAGGCATGACTGATTGGGCACGATTCCTATGGAGGTTAGTAATGACTATGAGTATGATTCATGACTTAAGGCACCCAGGGCACGCTGGAGAGGAGTAGAGATGACGTAAAGTACTCTACAATGTACTCTGCCTGAAGGTGAGATTATCTACATCCTTGGTTAATGATAAGAAGGAATTCCATGGAGGTTTAATCTATGTGATGAATCAACAAATGGATTTAGGGCTATCAGTATCACTCATGGCCTTCTACAAACCCAGGCGTTCAGAATTTAAGGCTACAATACCTTTGGTTCCCAGTCCCTATCAGTTATTGTAAATTTGAAAAACTATTTTGATTGTGCATGAAGGACCTGTGGAATTGGGGAGAGAGACACTAGCTATATCTAGAAGCAGCATATTTGATGTCATGAAAACAAAACTGAAATTGCTCACTATAGATTAGTAAAAAAAAAAAAAAAAACCACAAGTAAACCAATGCAATCGAACAACAACAAATATATATGTATATATATTAGATTATCTGGTTGAGTTGCAATTTAATATTTCCATATTGTCCTCATACTGAGTTAGCTAAACTTTATTGTGCCAACCTGGTCGATAAACACATATGGGATAAAGAAGGGTGGAGAGATGAATGGCTCGGTGAGCCTCACCTTTCTACTTCTCAGTATCTTGCTTTGTGATGGTCAGACCAGGGTGCAGCTGCCTTAGCCAGTTCCCTGCTTTAGGTGGCAAGGCTCACTTCCTGCAAGACATCCCTGAAGAGAAGCCGCATGGACTTATCCTGATGCAGCCCTGGGTGCTGGAGCAGCCGTGTGGAGACCCCTGCTAGCATTGAGATCCTTACACATTCACTGATTCAGCTTTCCTCCTGCAGTCAGCATCATTGCATGCGTTTTGTGAGAAGGAGGAGGACTGTGTGGATTGGTGTCAGACATATGGGCTAATGTTAGACTTGTGGGCTTGGGCAGCACTGGGCTGGGATGTTTTCTTGATGTGCACTTACCCTTTATATAAAACTCTCTCTTATCTATATGAATTTCTGTGGATTTGTTTCTCTAAAGTACCCAGACTAACACACATATATTAGCTTAAATTATAATAAAGCAAAAATAATCATAAATAAAGTTCCTTTAGGATTTTCCTTTGGTTTGTATCTTGGCACTACAGGGTTGTTGTTTTTTTAATGCAATCCCCCAAATATCCTCAATCTGCTTTCATTTAAGATGCTGAATACCTTGTGCTATTAATTTTTAAACCTGTTCACTCTGTGGTTCCATAACTTTCCATTCAATAATGCATTAGGCATGTCCAAGCTCCTTAGGATTGCCAGGTAAAGCTAGTGATGTTGTCTTCTTGTTCATTTGTCCTCTTTTTTGAGGATTTTGAGAAATATCCTAACCTCAGCTCAATGCTCTGAGAGACATCTCTCTCTCTCTCTCTCTTTTTAAATTTTAAAACCATTCTTAAAATTTGCAGCAATGTCATACCTCTTTGTCACAGTCACCAGACAATATATGTCTGCCTATCAAGTTTCTGTCCTGGTAATCCCTTTATATGCATTCCTTTTTCGAATTAGACTTCCCATGGAATAATGCCACTTTTTGTCCATTGGAGACATGAGGTTATATGAATCCTAGAAATGCTTCTGTGCATTTATTTCTATTTTAACCTACTTTAATCTTGGCAGTTTACTATAGCATATGCTTCTGTCTCAGATGTCTCTTAAATTACAGGAGCACATTTCTTAAAAGAAGATGATCATATTTAAAATTTCAGTTATTTAAATGTTATTCACATAGCAAGAATTATTTTTTGTCTACAAAATAATGTAATTTGTAGCTTCTGTAAGCATAGCATTCTTTGTTATTTCAACTGTATTTCAGTGAGTCATTAGAGTTATCAGGGTTTAGGAGAAAGAATTTAACAATGCAAAAAAAGAATGAAATCTTAATGTTTCATAATTTGTCATTAAAGAATTTTTGAATACTTATAGCTTGACTAAACATTTGCAATGAGATTGTGAGTGAATTGAAACCCAAACAAGAACGTTGTTCCCCTAGGTACTGACCTGCTTCATAAAAGAGGTGCATTTGGACAGAAAAGGTTGTAGGTTCTGGAATATGTTACCCTGTCCCATTCAGGTTCTGGGATTGAGTATGATGACCAGAGAAGGGTAAGAGCTCACTGCTGTCAAAATGATTTCGACTCATGACAAACCTGAAGGACAAGGTAGAGCTGACTTTGTGCGTTTCTGAGACTGTAGATAAATGTACCTGTAAAGTACATGTCTTCACATGTAGAGAGCCTCACGTTTTCCCAGCAGAGCAGCTGGTGGTTTTGAACTGCTTGTGTTACCATTTAAAGGGTAAATTATCAGAATATATACAATCAGTTGGGGTCTATCAGTCAGCACCCAACTGACAGAACACCAATGTCTGTGATCATGGGTTACTATTAAACATTAGCAAGTACGTGCTGTATATTTCTGTGTGCATTGAGTGTGTCTGTGGTTGCCGATTACCACAGCGTGGCACCACCGAATGATGCTTTTGGAGGTCAAGAAATAAGGGACTCCATTTGTTAACATGGAGAAGTGGACGCTGATTGAGATAATCAGAAAAACACTGAGGACTTAATCGATGGTTTAACAGCTTTCCAAGAAGAATAGTTATATTCAAAACTTATCTGGCAGGCAAGAGACATGTTGTAAATAAATTAAGCATTTCTTATCTGAATTTCAAGTAGGTGTAGGAATCAAAGTGGAGTTTTTACTACAAGAAATGTAGATCCAATGTGTGCTAGCCATAGAAAGATAAAAGGGGTGGAATAACATTTGGAAATATTTTCAGATGAACTTATGATAATCCGGACATACTTGAACTTCTGATAGTATGTACCTACCATTAACAATATAGAAAAGTGATATAAACTTATCTTTGTATTGCTAACGCACATGAAGGTATTATATGTTGGAATCAGAAATGAATATTAACCAAAGGAATGGAAATAGACAGCCATTAACTGAGTGAAAATATACCGATGACATTGTCAAATCTTCGAGACTGACTAGATCTCTGTTATAATTAACCTTTCTAATAAAAATTAAGACACAATTCATACACTTTTCTACCAAATATTATTGGGTCTACAATTTGGGAAATAAGATTACCCATTCTTAGGTAGATGCAAAGATAATGAGACTTCATCTCATATACTTTGGACATGTTGTCAGGAGAGATCAGTTCCGGAAGAAAGACATCATGCTTGAAAAAGTAGCCTGGCAGTGAAAAGCAGAAAGTTCTGAAAGAGGGTGGACTGATCCAGTGTCTGCATAGATACTCAAGCATAAGAGCAGTGATGAGGAGGTCGCAGGACTCGCTGGTGTTTCCTTCTGTTATACACAGGAGCCCCCTGAATCTGAAACTACAACAGCAACCCTGTCAGGTTATGGCATTTACCACAAGCCATTTCATTCATTATTTTATCCATCTTAATTCAAATTATTAAAGGCTTTCACATTTTTCCTCCTAGTTTCATGAACTATTCATCTTTATTTTAACCTGGACCTACTGGCTTTATAAAAACATGCAGTTTACCAGGGGCTTCAGAATTTTTGTGGAACCATGTGGGGAGAGAAAGAGAGAGAATGAGAACCTCACCCTGACCCACCAAACCTGAAGGATTACATCCCTTCTCAGAGCAGCTAATGCACAGAGCAGACTGTAGGGCCAGCCCTGACAGGAGACATGACACCTTTCCAATGGTCCACAGCGCTGCGGGGCACAACACTGGAGGCACAGTGTCTTGCCTGACCCCCCACAGTGGGGTGAATCACCAAGGGAGCACAACAGAACAGCAAGGGAAGCAAAGTCATGAAATCCATGAGGAATCCTGAAAATAGATTTCTAACTTGGGCCCTGTGTTAGTCTGGGTAGACTAGAGAAACAAATCCATGGATACACCTGTGTGTATAATAAAGAGATTTATATACAAGAGCAATTGAACATTGAGAAAATATCCTATCCCAGTGCAGATCAAGTCTATATTAGCCATATAGTCTGATATTAGCCCATATGTCCCATACCAATCTATAAAGTCTTCTTCAGACTCACAAACACATGCAATGATGCTGAATGTAGAAGATCAAAGGTTAGTGGGTAGAAACTCTTTAGATCCAGTAGCATTAGAAATATCTCAGCACTGGTAAGGGTGTCTGCATGGCTTCACCAGAACCCAGGGCTGCATCAGGGTGGGTCCATGTGTCTCGTCAGCTATTATGTTTCCCAGGGTGTGTCCAGAGAGTCTCCCACTTCCAACGAGGAAATATCAGAATTCCCACACAGAGACCTCATTGGCTATGATCTGATTGACAGGCCAGACTCCACCCCTACACTCTTAATCCATAAATTGACAATTATATAATGACCACAGGGGTAGTATTTGGCACATCATCAGACGTGGTTGGAAGATATTCATGAAAGCCAGATGATAGCTATTTATAGCCCTCTTCCTTTTAAAATTAATTTTTTACATGTCTATGTATATAAGATAGGCAGGATAAACAATCCTGGGAGAAAACAACAGGACTGATGGTTCTGGGAAGACATAGTATAGGAGGAAGCAGGGGAAAGGGAGTGGGGAGCCAACAAATTCAGAGGCAAGGGAACAACAAGGGATCTAAAATTGATGGCACGGAGGTGTAGAATGCCTGGTGGGGTTTGATCAATTATACTGTAGTCAAAAGGAATTTCTGAGAGCCAAATGAAGAGTAAACATGATAGTGGGGCAGGAGGAAAGTAAAAGGAAATAGAAGAAAGAACTAGGAGGTAAAAGAACTAGGTGGTATAGAGGTATAAAATAGGCATGTACATATGAGCTATACTAATATATAATGATAGGGGTATTGGTCTATTACATATATTTATATGCTAAGGTATTTTGGTAGCAGATGACCTTTAGGCCTCTATTCAAGTCTTCACTCAACACAAGAACTCATTGTTTAATAACTTGGCACTGTGTGATACTTACCTTCCCAACACATTCGCTGAAGACAAAATAGGTGCATAAGCAAATGTGATGAAGAAAGCTGATGGTGCCCAGCTATTATAAGATTTATCATCTGGAGTCTTAAAGGCTTAAAGTTAAACAAGCAGCCATCTAGCAGGGAGGCAACAAAGCCCACATGGTAGAAGCACACCAGCCTGTATGATCATGAGGTGTAGACAAGATCAGGTATCAGAAGATCAAAAACAAACAATTTCATTGTTGTCAAAGAGAGGGGCCGGAGTGGATACCCAAAGCCCATCTGAAGACAATTGGACAATCCCTCACAGAAAGGTCACACAGAAGGGACCATTCACCCAGTGTGCATTATAGCAATAATGGAACAAGCAACACTCCTTAAGTTCTTTGATGTTTCCTTGTCTCACTACCATTACCCAAGTTTTACCTCAACAAATGTGGCTAGACCAGAATATGTACATTGGTATAGATAAGAGCTTCCAGCACACAGAATCCAGGACAGATAACCCCCTCAGAAAGAGTAATGGGTATAGCGAAACAAAGAGGGTCTGGGGAGGGCAGGTGGGAAAGGGAGAACTGATAGCAATGATGGCAGTGTAACCCCCACCCTCCACCCCAAGGGGGTTGAATAGCAGAAATGTGGGTGAAGGGACACAGTGCACGGTGTAGCATATGACATATTTCTAATATTATATATATACATATATATATATAAAATTTATTAAGGATTCAAGGAGGGGAGGGTGGGGGAAAGAAGGAAAAAGAGGAGCTGATATCAAAGGGCTCAAGTAGAAAGAAAATGTTTTGAACATGATGATGGCAACATATGTACATGTGCACTTGATATAATTGATTTATGGATTGTTATAATATCTGTAAGAGGTCCCAATAAATTTTTTTTAATTTTGTGAAAAAACTTCATTTTTCCATGGAACCTTACATATGAGTATAATAAAAAAAAGAGTTAACACATAGCAGACTTTCAAAATTTAGATGGATCTTTTTTTGGTTGAATTTTTAAATGCCCATTTACACAAGTAGAGCATAGTATGCAAAAAACAAACAAACAAAAAAAAAACACCTCTCACCCCCAGAAGAATTTGCTTCAGAGGACAGCACTGAAGCTATAGATCAGGGAGAGGGACATGTTTAATCAGAGCATATGGGAGCAAATGTAGGGGGAGGAAGAAAGAGTGGAGCACATGCTGGCCCGTCAAGCTTTGAGGAAGATATCCCCGCTCAGAGCAGCCAATGCACAGAGAAGACCATAGGGCCGGCCCCACTACAAGATATAACATCCCTCACTGGCCCATAGCCCTATGGAGACACAGTGCAGGAGTGGCCCCTGATCTGACCACACCACATTGAGGCAAGACACCAAGGGTGTGCAGCAGAACAGCACAGGGAGCAGAGCAAGCAAATCCCTAATGAGTATCAAAAATAGAATTTGGGGCCAGGGCTTGGCACTCCATCAGACTTCACTGGAAAATACTCCTAAAAGTCAAGAAACAGACCTTGAACTATTTACAGGCTTTTCTTTATTATTGTCATTGTTTTTGTTGTTTTGTTGCTTTGGTTTGCTCTGTCTTGTTTTTGTGCATACTATTATCTCTGCAGGTCTATCTAGATAAGATAGGCTGGATAAACAATCCGGAGGAGAAAACAACAGGCTGACAGTTTCAGGGGGACATGGGAGAGGGGCAGGGGGGAAAAGAAGTGGTGTTAACAAAACCAGGGACAAGGGAACAACATGTGATCCAAAATCAATGGCGAGGAGAGTGTAGTAGGCCTGGTAGAGCTTGATCAAGGGCAATATAACCGAGAGGAATTATTGACCCCCAAATGAAGGCTGAGCATCACAGTGGGACAAGAGGAAAGTAAAAGAAAATAGAGAAAAGAGCTAGGAGGCAAAGGGCATTTATAGAGGTCTAAATACAGGCATGTAGATATGTAAATATATTTATAAATGATGATGGGGAAATAGATCTATGTGCATATATTTATAGGTTTAGTGTTAAGGTAGCAAATGGACATTGGGCCTCTACTCAAGTACTCCTTCAATGCAAGATCACTTTGTTCAATTAAATGGGCATTCCATGATGCTCACCTTCCCGACACGATCACTGAAGACAAATGGTTGCATAACAAATGTGGTGAAGAAAGCTGATGGTGCCCTGCTATTACATGATATAGCATCTGGGGTCTTAAAGACTTGAAGGTAAATAAGCGGTCATCTACCTCAGAAGCAACAAAGCCCACATGGAAGAAGCACACCAGCCTGTGTGATCACGAGGTGTTGAAGGGATCAGGTATCAGGCATCAAAGAACAAAAAAAACATATCATTGTGAATGAGGGGAAGAGCAGATTGTGAACCCAAAGCCCATCTGTAGACAACTGGACATCACCTTAGACGTGTCCCTGGGAGGAGCTGAGCCAATACGGGTGCAGTGTAGTAATGATGAAACATACAATTTCCTCTAGTTCTTTAAGGCTTCCTCCCCATCCCCCATAATGATCCCAATCCTACCTTACAAATCCAGCTAGACCAGAGGATGTACACTGGTACAGACAGCAACTGGAAACACAGGGAATCCAAGACAGATTATCCCTTCAGGACCAGAGATGAGAGTGGCGATACCAGGAGGGTGGAGGAAAGGTGGGGTAGAAAGGGGGAACCGATCGACATATAACCTCCTCTCTTGGGGATGGAAAACAGAAAATGGGTGAAGGGAGATGTTGGACAGTGTAAGACATGCCAAAATAATAATAATTTATAAATTATCAAGGACTCATGAGGGAGGGAGTGGTGGGGAGAGGGGAAAAATGAGGAGCTGATATCAAGGGTGCAAGTAGAAAGCAGATGTTTTGAGAATGATGAGGGCAACAAATATACATATGTGCTTGACACAATGGATGTGTGTGGATTGTGATAAGAGTTGTATGAGCCCCCAATAAAATGATTTACAAAAGAACTCAAGAAAACCTCAGGAATGTGATGGCTCATCTTCCCATTATGAGTAAGATGGCCATCCTAAAGGACCTGCATGAAACAGCTGAAAAAAATCTCTTCTTTTAATCTCCTTAATTTGTGATTTTTAAAAACCTTTCTTTAAAGTATCAATTGATGCTTTAGAAGGAATCCCCATTGAACTCCTTTCGTCAAAGCAAATACACACAAGGATGTTCTGAGGCAGTAGAAAAGCCTTTGTGTACCTACTACTTATTGCTGTTCCAGTTGATCCCAACTAATAGAACAGGATAGGTCTGCCCCATAGGGATTTTAAGGCAAAAATCTTTTTCTCTAGTGGGTTTGAACATTTGGACTTTTGGTAAGCAGCAGAGTGCTTTAACAACTGTGCCAGGATTCCTATATTTTGGGTCAAAGGTTTAAAAATTCTTTCACTTTCCCTTCTCTGTCACTGTGCTCATTTAATCCGTCAAGTACAGATGAAGCAAAGTTAGCGTTTATGTATTATGGCTTCAATTTTGTGAATCTTGACCAAGGGTAGCCCTGATCACGTCATAAAGCTTCACCATCAACTGACTGTCTTTCTTTGAAATTCTGAAAACAAAAGAGTTTATTCTTAATAAACAGGGCATTGTAAATCATTTTCAGACTATTTTGGATTTCTGGCCTTGGCTTTCTTTCTTTCTTTTTCTCAATTGTTTTATTGGGGGCTTTTACAGCTCTTATAGTAATCCATGCATCCATTGTGTCAAGCACATTTGTACACATGTTGATATCATCATTTTCAATACATTTTCTTTCTACTTGAGCCCTTTGGTATCAACTCCTCTTTTTCCCCTCCATTCCCCACTATCTCACCCTCATGAACCCTTGATAAATTATCAATTATTTTCATATCTTAGACCGCCCGCTGTTTCCCTTCACCCATGTTTCTGTTGTTCATTCCCTCGGTGTGGGGGTGGGGGGATGTGGGTGGGGGTGGTGTTATATGTGGATCCTTGCCATCCAACACACTTTCTCCCTCTTCTTCTTCCACCTTCCCCCTAGCCACTTACCTCCAAGGATCATGTATTTTAACATGAACCATGTTTTCCTAACTAAAGGAAGTTAGTTATTCGATGCTAATGGTCTAAATTGCTATTAAGAGAGTTCTTCATTGGTAATACAATTTGTCCAAATTCCCATCCTCTACAACAGCATTGGCCAAACAGTGTTGTGGGAAATTGTAAGATGTCTCAGAAATGAAATTGATCAAACTGTTTTGGGAAATGCATCAGACTCAAATTTTGTCTTGGAAATTCACACTACACCAGCGCATATTTAAAGTTCCCAAATTCTGATGCTAGCTAAATGTGCTCAATACCAGTGTCATCAGCTGTATTTGACCCTATCTTATTGTCACTTCTAATGATACCTGATCTTCTCTTTGACCTTCTTTACTACCTTGAGAAAATATTTTATTTATTGAACATATTTTGAAAAACTCCTGTCCTGGTAGCTGGCTCGGTTGTATCTCACAGTTCGATGGTGTCTCCAAGGTTTGGGAGGAAAAAGTAAAACCAACAGTTTTTAAATTCTTACATTTAAATTTTTATAGTTTTTATTTTTGTTGTGGTTATTGTTTCCTTTAAAATCAAGGGAATAATGAAAGTAAGAAAGGAAATACAAAAGCATATGGTAAAATCCTTTCCATGTTGAGTACATACGTTTGTAGAGAAAAGCATTTTTAAAACTCTATTCACTCTTTAATTTCTGCATTCAACAAATATTTATTGAACACTTACGCTGCTCTGCACTAAGTACATTTGTGCACATAAAAAGATTCCTGCTCAAATTATTTCTATATCCTTAGACCACAGACAAATGCCTATGTTGATAAATTCATACTGTTTCAGTAGTGGAAGGGCTCTGCTTGAGAAATTGATGAGGTGTATGTCTCGTGTGTAGGAATGACGTGGGTGTGCATATGTCAAGGACCATTGGGATGAACATCATAGGAGTCTTATGTTTTAAAGTGACGGTGGGAGCCCTGAGAGTAGCAGTTAGAAGTTGGCCTTCTAACTGCAAGTCCAGCAGTTGAAAATCACCACGCCCTCTGTGGGAGAAATACAAGGCTTTCTACTCTCATAAAGAGTGTCGGTCTTGGAAACCCACAGGGCTCACTACGAGTTGTCATTGACTGAATGGAAGAGAGTTTTTTCAAAGTTGCTCATTGTCATTCAGTCAGTCGACTCATAGCAGGCCCATTTGCACCTACTTTAAAATTCTGTACACTCATCTCTGGGCTCTGGCACACCTGAGACTGCAGTGCCATGAAGCTGCATGTCTTACACCTAGAAATGAACTTCGTCCCCATGTGTCTATGTTAGAGTATTCTCTAACTGCACGCCCTTACAGGAGGGACCACAAAGGCCCTAAGGGAATCTGGAACTTGCACCTGTGGCATGATTTCATGTCCAAGTTCTGGTCCCATAAGCCAAGAAGAATGCATGAGGTTGTTAAATTGATGTTGGCGTGTTAACTTGGGGTTAGTTGTTGTTTTCGTTTCTTTCTTTCTTTTTTTTCTTTCCAGTTGAGTCCCTGTAGAGAATATTTGCCTGGGGCCTCACACACCTTTTCAAAGGCAAAAAGGGAAGACCTTATGTGAAGTGATGTTTGAGCAGAGATCAGAAGAAGGTGATAGGCTAGATATTTACAGTATCTAGGCAAATGTTCCTGGAAGAGAAAACAGTTCAAGGACCCTGAGGTGGGATCATTCTTGGTTATTTGAGCGAAAGAAAAGAGAGCAGCGCTGCTGAGCAGTGTGTGAAGGACATGTTGTCAGGACAGGGGACAGATGACAGAATGAAGCCAGATCAAGGAGTGCCTTGCAGGCCATAATACATGTCTATATTTTGACTGTGGGAAACATTGAGAGAAATTGGGGCAGTTTGAGTTGCTAATTAACAGAAACTGACAAATGTTAAAGGTTGTTTGGAGACTTCTGATTGTAAGAGTTCCTGAGGTGGAAACTGAAGACCCACCTGGAAGCTACTACAAGAATTACAATAATCACTTCTTACTTATTGAGGTAGTTAGTTTATTGTGCCAACCTGGCCGATAAACACATGTGGGGTTAATTGAAGGGTGGAGGGATAAATGACTCAGTGAGCCTCACCTTTCTAGTTCTCAGGTCTCTTGCTTTGTGATGATCAGACCAGGGTGCAGCTGCCTTAGCCAGTTCCCTGCTTCAGCTGGCAAGGCTCATTTCCTGCAAGACATCCCTGAGGAGAAGCCACATAGAACTACCCTGATGCAGCCCTGGTGCTGGAGCAGCCGTGTGGAGACCTCTGCCAGCGCTGAGATGCTTATACATTCACTGACTCGGCTTTCCTCCTGCAGTCAGTGTCATTGCGTCTGTTTTGCGAGATGTAGGAAGACTTTGTGGATTGGTGTTGGGCATATGGGTTAATGGGTTAATGTTGGACTTGTGGACTTGGGCAGCACTGGGTTGGGATGCTTTCTTGATGCTCTCTTACCTTTTATATAAAACTCTCTCTTATACATGAGTTTTTGTGGTTTTGTTGAGTCTGTTGCGGTAAGCATTTAAAAAATGCAAAAGGGGCATATGGAAAAAGGTACTGTATACAAACATTCTTGGGGTAAGGACCGTGTAGTATGGCAGGGACCAGATCAAATGCAGGGATGCACATTGTAGACAACTGGGGAGGATGTGGGGAAAGGAAAAAAATGATGAAAATAAGGAAGAAATAGGTAGTGGGGATACAGGGCGCTAACCCACCCAAGGGGAGGATGTTGTTTATATCTCCACAGGGAAAGAGGGACCAGATTTCAACCCAGTGCCCCAACTTGTGAATTCAACATCCCGGCATGGAGTAGGGAACCAGTGAGGTACTAAGTGGATGCCTGGCCCTCCCCGCAGAAGAATTTATTTCAAGGATGGCATTGAATCTGCAGCTCTGGGAGAGGGACATATTTGATCAGAGCACACAGGAGTAGATGAAGGGGGAGTAGAAGAGAGGGGAGCACATCCTGGTCCACCAGGCCTTGAGGACTATGACCCCAATTAGAGCAGTCAGTCCACAGAGAGGACCACATGGCCAGCCTGACTATGAGACATGATGCCCCTCACTGGCCATGGCACTGTGGGGGACAACACCAGAGACAGTGTGGAAATTGCACCCGACCTGATCCCGTCACACCGAGGCAAAGCACTGGGGGAGTGCAGTGGAACAGCAAGGGAATGGAGTGGCAAGGTCCCCAGGGAATGCTGAAAGTGGACTTTGGGGCCAGGGCGTGGTGCCCCAAGAGACTGCACTGGAAAACACTCCTAAAGATCAACAAATGATTCTTGAAGTAACTAAAGCTTTTCTTTCCTGGTGTTTTGTTCTTTGTCAGTGGCTTGTTATTGTTTTGTTGTATATTGTTGCTTGGCTTTGTTCTGTCTTATTTTTGTGCATGTTATTATCTCTGCAGGTCTGTATAAATAAGATAGGCTGGATGACCAATATGGAGGAGAAAACAACAGGACTGACAGTTTTGGGGGGATAGGGGAGAGGGAGAGGTGGGGGAAAGGAAGCGGTGTTAACAAACCCAGGGACAAGGGAACAACCAGTGATCCAAATCGGTGGTGAGGTGGGTGTGGGAGGCCTGGTAGGGCATGATCAAGGGTAATTTAATGAAGAGGTTTTGCTAGGGGGGAAAAAATACCCCGACTAACACATTTATGAAGTGACATGGTCTTGGAATTGAGTGGTAGCCGTAGAAATTGTGAACCATGTGCAGAATCCGGTTATTTGTCAAAGTAAAGCCAGCATGATCTGCCTCTATGGAATGACTGTGGTCGTGAGATAGGTGTAATATAGATGTGAGCACAAACAAGGATCAGGACTTTTAACGAGAACCGTTCTTAGCATCAACTTTCCATTTATGGATACAGGGAAACTGCAGCAGGAGCAATTTGGGGGGAGAGTTATAAAGGGTTTTCCCGGGAAAGTAATAGGTCTGAGATGCAAGATACTCACTTTTAGATGTGCATTTGGCAACTCTATAGATGACCATTTGGACAGTATCTATATAGGAGCATCTGACATTGAACATCTGCGCACCGAACCCTTTCATTATTAAAGGAGATCAGTAAGGGAGCGATTGTGGGTAGAATAGGGAAGAGGTCCAAAGACTGAACTGGGAACTGCTCCAGAACTGTAGGTTGGGGCAGAAGGGAGAAAGCATGAATGTCAGAGAAAAGAATGAGTCAGTGAGCTATGCAATCTCTCTACTTCGTGTGTAGTAGAAAGAAATGAAGAACAAAACATGAACCCCCCCAAAAATGTGAACATGATTAAAACAAAAAGAAATATGAGTGGAGGCCTAGGCTCAGCAGTGGGTAATGTTTTGGCCCTGGGTAAGTCACTTTTACCTTCTCCTGCTTCAGTTTTCCAATTTACAGATTAGAGGACTTAAAAATATGTGCATCA
Organism: Tenrec ecaudatus; assembly: GCF_050624435.1. Lineage (NCBI taxonomy): Eukaryota > Metazoa > Chordata > Mammalia > Afrosoricida > Tenrecidae > Tenrec > Tenrec ecaudatus. The sequence goes on along the minus strand of NC_134540.1, from coordinate 82,460,165 downwards.
ACCTCTTTTACATCTTTAACGTGAAATAAATCTGTACGTAAGAAGGAAAGCCAGCGTGATTATTTCCACTGCCACTTCTGCTTTAACCAACGTAGATATATTACCGCGATTGGAAGTTAGAGTTTGGTGCAATTGTGAACTAAGCAGGAACTATTCCGGCCTCCCCTCTTAATCTGAAAACCTAGTAAATGGAGCGTCTCTTGACAGGTCCTTTTGTATCATGCCTTCCTTGTGCATTTCCACTTCCCTTTCTTCTACAGTCGACCTCCATTCCATACACTGCAGGGGAGAAGGTAAATTGGTAATTAATATCTTTGAAAGTTTTCGTTTTTAAATCTACCTATTTTGGGGGAGGGTGGGCAGGAGGTGGTTTGTTTGAAACCAGCTCATGTGTCCTATCTACCCAATTCTGCTTTGGAGCCTTTAACATTTCACTTTTACTGAAGGCTACCATGTTAGACTTGGTCAGGAGAGGGCACTTAAACGAAACTGTAAGACACCTGTGGCAGAGTGCCACATCTTTGTGGGCTTTGACCCTCCTCCGACATCCTTTCAAATTCAGCCTGGGTCAAGGTCCCTCAGTGCTCACCTGCACCATCCTCCTGGACCCCATCCATCTACTTTCTCTGGCAAGGCTTTCACAACCTAGACGGTGCTTTTGAAGGAGCTTCAGTTGGCTTCCCGGCCAGGTAATTCCCACCGACCTACCTGCATCTACAAACTAGCTCTAGAATTAAACTCTGAAGTGGTAGAAAGTCGATTTTACAAACCAGCATAAGCTCGTACACTCCAACAAGTTTATTTAATAGCTTTTGTGTGGAAGTCACACTCTCTTTGAAGAGCTGTGGAGTAAGACATAATGTAACTTTTTGTTTGCATGTGTGAAATTTTGAGTGCTTCCTATCACCTACTTAGATGCTGATACAAGATTTCGGTAGTTGTTACTTTTAAATTCCTTAAAACTCACTTTTGCCTCCCAGAAGCTGTTAAACCCTCTTTTTATGAATTAATAAGGAGCCCAGGTGGTCTAGTGGGTTACAGGTTAGACTGCTAAACACAAGGAAAAGGAGGAGACATTCTACTTCAGTAAAGAGTTATGGTCTCGGAAGGCCTACAGGGGCCGTGCTACCGTGTCCTATGGAGTTAATATGACTCACAAGAGACTCCTTGGTAATGAATTTTTGAGTTTATCAGTTGTGAAAATGAATACATTCTTCCTATTTAAACTACTAGTTCTATTTTTGCTTTGTTAGAAGTGAAGAGATAATGAATGAAAAATCACAATGAAAATAAGAGAACTATAGTTTGCACAACATTATAAAGGTATCCCAGAAACATCATATCGTGTGAAGGAAATCAGGCATAAGAGCTTTCTATATGAAGAGGCTTCAGAAAGTTCATGGAAAAATTAATGAAAAAGTAATGACTTTTTTTCCCCATGAACTTTTGAAAGTCCCTTCATAGCGTCCTATTGATAGAAAATTTCTTATGGGCAAAGCTATTAGAAATTTGGGTAGTGATTACCTTGGGGCATAAGAAATATAGTAGTGGAATGGAAGAGTTTTGAGAGTTTGTAATATTGTATTATTTCTTGACTTGGGTATTGGTTGTATGTGTGCTTTTTAACTGGGTTATTATGCTGTATATACTTTCTGTATTTACAATGTTCTTCAATACAAAATTCAATTTTTTAAAAAACTCTCATAGTTCACATATCTACTTGCTTGGTACTTACTTGGTTGTTCTAGATACTCAGTTGGGAAGCCCCGGTGGTAGAGTGGTTATGTTTTGGGTTGCTAACTGCAAGATCAACAGTTCAAAACCACCAGTGTCTCCTTCAGAGAAAGATGAGCCTTTCTACTCTTGTAATGAGTTATAGTCTTAGAAACTCACCTGAGGAATTCTATTCTGTCCTATAGGGTCAAAATGAGTTGGCATTGACTCGATGGCAGTGAGTAGTTTTGGGGTGACACTCAATGAGATATTTGATGGTATTAATTTCAATTATTTTGAATAAGAGTAAAAATAACACCATCACTAAAATTCTTACTCAAATTGACCTAACATTATATATATTCTCAGGTGAATGAATTCCATAAAGAAACACAGCATACAGCAGAACATAGCAAAGTTTTATTGAAAGTGAAAATACAGAGGGTCAGCAAAGCATAGGAAAGTTTCCAAGTTCCAAGTGGGTAGTTTCAGAGGGAGAGTGGAGTGTCCTGTTGCCTGGTGGGTATCCCGTTGATAGCCACCCCCATGGGATCCCTTCTCCTCCCCTTGCCCACCAGGCTCTAAATTACCTGACTACCCACCATTATCAATCTCAGTTAACAGCACATATGACTAGAAATCTTATTTTGCATTTTAAAACTTGTTTCTTTTCTATTTAAACTCCCTTTTCACTGGGTTTATCAAAGCACAATCTCTGACATTTTCTTTCCCGCTCTTACTTAGACTTTTTAAAGGAGAAAGGTTTCGCTGTGATGTGGGTAGATTTGGTCTTCAAGGTCCTGCACATGCCATGCCCAGGGTCTCTGTGGTCCTCAGACATTGGTTTGATCTTCTCTGTTGTATCCTTTTAGGCTCACTCACTGTCTTCCTAGTTCCCAGATAATTAATCTTTATCTAGCCTGAGGGAAGAGTATTCTCCTGAATGTAATTTTATTTATCATGAATTAATTACATTCCTTCCTTAGATCTTAAGTATGGGTAGTTGGAGATCCAAGGTCAGTGATAAGAAAAGGCCAAGGGGAAAGAGGAGTTCAGTAAGAGAGGAAACATAGTTATGACCAAATTACTCTCTCTCTAATCAAGACCTTAAGATGCCCTGGTAGCTTATGTAGTTGGTTATGTACTGGGCTGAGAAGCACAACATGAGTGGTTCAAACCCAATACCCACTCCTCAGGAGGAAGATGAGGATTTCTGCAACCATAAAGATCAATAGCTTTGCAAACCCTAAAGGGCAGGTGACCTCTGTCCTGTACAGTTTCTGTGAGTCAGAATGGACTTTTTGGCAGTAAATTTGGTTTAGATTTCAAAACAAGAGCCCTCATAGTGCTGCTGAGTAAGCATTGAATGATTCAAACACGCCACCCTTAACATGCCATCCTCAACACACCATCCTCAACACACCATCCTCAACACACCACCCTCAACACGCCATCCTCAACACGCCATCCTCAACACGCCACCCTCAACACGCCACCCTCAACACGCCACCCTCAACACGCCACCCTCAACACGCCACCCTCAACACGCCACCCTCAACACGCCACCCTCAACACGCCACCCTCAACACGCCACCCTCAACACGCCACCCTCAACACGCCATCCTCAACACGCCACCCTCAACACGCCACCCTCAACACGCCATCCTCAACAGTTTCAACAAGGCAGCCATTCCTCCAGGGTATGAAGAGGCTCTCTGGCTCTCAATGACTCACAGCCCCAGAAACCCTAGAGGGGACCATCAAGAGTCCAAACTGTCTTGTTGGAAATGGGTTTGGTTTGGGTTAAACAAGATACTGAAGTGTCTCATGGCATCTAAAAGAACAAGGCAGTTCAAATAATTTTAGGACATGAGTTCTTGGCCTTTCCTTCCAGACCTCTGAATTTCAGGCTTTGGGGCTTTGACCTTGTCCATTTGAAATAAAGTTTCAAATGTCCAACAAAAATAAGTGAGGCAGTTCCAAGTCACTCTTTCCTTTGGACCAATCTGTCCAGTCTAATTGTTTAGGATCCTATAGTATAGACCTGTGCAAAAGGGGACGTTCCCAGTGAGGGAGATTTGTGGGGCCCAGGATAGCTACTCCAGGTGGCATCTATCTACTTCACTAATTTCGACTCATTGATCCTCAACCCTTCTCTCTCTCTCTCTCTCTCAGTTTATAGCTAACATAAGGCCTCATTCTTTTGGAGAAAGTGTCTAAATGTTTGAATTATAACAACTATCAGTTATATATGTCTAAATTAAAAAAGTAGGAAATAAGTTGATGGTTCTCTCTTAGCTGGCCAATTATTCCATTTCTCGTGGTGAAAAAAAAGGAGGAAATGTCACAGATGAAAACACTTTCTATCAGCAAAAACAGTCATGACAGAAATCATATGTTTAACCTGCATAGTGATTTATGGATTACAAAGTACTTTTCAGTCCCAGTCCCTCAAGCCTCACAGCAGATTTGTATGTTAGATTTTGGCAGTCTACACTTGTTTTCCTGATGAATTCCTTCCTTTTTTTTCCATTTCAGAATTCAAATTTTATTCAGGTGTGTGACCCCAATGGTCTGAGCCTCAAGGTATGACTACTGTTCCATTTAAAATACTCAGGTTAGGGCCTTTTCCACTTCACATCGGGTTGATTTAGGGACATGTGATGTGACCTCATTCCAGCCAGTGAGGCACAAGGGCATGCTAGCCGGGAGTTTCTTTGGGAAATGGTTTCCTTGGTGACAATGAGAGTCTGACAACGAGTTACTGTTCTTTCTCTTTCCCTTTGTTGGTTTGGGACATTGCTGTTTCGTGATCGGAGTTTTGTAGCTGATGCCTCCATTAACATTCTGAAGCTGGTCCTATGTTTTCAAGCCATCATCGACTGATTGCCAGATTAACCAACTAGAGTTACCTCTTTCCTTAATTCTCATGACGTGTAATAATAAACTATTATTGAAGCTATCCTTTGTCTAGTGATTTATTACTGGCCTTTAAAGGCATTCTTTCTAATATACGTACAGTTTGCAGATAAAGAAGCTGATGGTCAGAGAGGATATATGACATGCGTAGAGTCCCCAGGTGCTAGGAGACAGTTTCAGAACTGAAGCCAAGATCTTCCAAGTCTACATTTCTTTAGAGTCCAGTGAGCTTTTTATGAATATTTCCAAGTGAGCTAAAATTTTATGCCAGGTAAGCTTCTCATTCATTTAAAATATCATCCCTCACCCGAGCATCTGCTACAATGGTTTGCACCAAATAAATACCCAGTAAGTGTGGATTTTATTATGTTTAATCTGGACCAGGTGATCCTTAATTAAAATCAAGAATAAAAAAAACCCTCTCCTAGACGCACTCATTCTCTTACCACCTAATCTCCACCAACTGATAGTTCTAGTGTCTTTTTCTGAACCCCGGCACAGTTTTAAAATCCAAGACAATTACTCCCAATACATCTTTCAGAGCCAGCATCCTCAGATATAACTAACTTCATACCACTGATCCAACTAATAAATACACTTAAAGAAGAAAACAAAAACAACCCCACAGCCATGGAGTCAATTTCACCTGCTGATGACCCTATAGGATAAGGCAGAACTTCCTATGTGGGGTTCAGAGACTACCTCTTTACAGGAATAGAAAGCCTTATCTTGATGGGAATAAAATATAAAGTCCCAGAGAACAGGAGGAATTGGAGTAGGAGGCATCCTTTGAGGGGGCTAAATAATTCATGAGGGTCTCAGTTCTGCTCTAAGTTTGCCATAATTATTAGGCAAATCGCTCTGCCTCCTCCTTGTCACATACAGACTACATTAAGATTCCTCATGGCTGCTTTAGTATTTCTGGAAAGTTAAGCATTTATTTAACAGCAAAAATTAAGTGCCTGAGGTGCGCCACAGTCCCTGAGCTGTGCCAATGACTCACACACTTGGCTGTGAACCAACAGCTTGAAGGATCCAGTCCACCCAAAGCTGCCTCAGAAGGAATGTCTGAAGGTTTGCATCCTGAAAGTCATCTGCTGAAAACCCTGCCGGAGCACAATTCTACCAGCACACACATGACGGTGACAAGAGTCCGAGTCAATGTGATGGCAACTGCTCCTGAGCATGTGACAGATGTTGTCGATAGGCTGGGGTTATAGAAAATCAAGGCAGGAAAATTCTCAGGAATAGAGAATTTTGAGGGGAGAAATGAGAGCAATAAGACAGTCCAAGACTCTGATCAGAGGAACGAGCAGGGGCAAAGTGGTCAGGAGGAGTCCTTAACCTCAAAAGTTGCACCTCGGTCTGGTCTTTGCTACTTTATAAAGCAGCAAGTCAAAGGCATCCACACCCGTGCAGCTTCGTATAAATATTTCAAGCTCTGTAGTTTTAGATATTATGATGCGAATGGAGTAGAACAGTATACATAATATATATGGGTGTATACTTATGTATATTCACATATATTTACATGCGTGTATATTTATACATGTAACTTAGAGACCCTCCAGACAATGTTTCACGTGAAAGTAGAACACCTCCTGGGCAAGCTGCCACACACCCGCAAACTTGTTAGCTCTGCATTTTAAAGAAAAGCCTATTAAATCTGAATTTGTTGGCTCAGTTACACATTTATGTTTGAGAGAATATTCTCACATATGCTTGGAAATAATTTGTCAGTAAGTTCAATGAGAATGGTTCTAGAGGGTAAAATTAAGACCAAATAGCTATTTCTGGAGATTAGGATTGTTCATTAGACTTTAGGGCTTTGCTACCCCAGCAGCGGCTCCAGGCTACTATTAATAAGACTATTTGGAGAAACGTATACTCTCAAGGCCTACTTGACGCAGGTGCTGCATTCATCAAAGCCTCTTATATTAGAGTTCATTTAAATGAGAGCGAACACTTTGCATAAAGACGACACGATAGTAGAGAACTCGGGTCTCCAAAGGGGCTGGATTGTCCCCTGGTGACATTATGGGAAGCACATGGTAGGCAGTGATGAAGCCTCTTGCTTTCCATATGGGACTCTGTGAATTGCTACTTCAATAAGCAGCCATGTCGCATTGACCTAAATCAGGGAGGCCTTCGGAAAGAACATTGTGTCAGAAAGAGGGAACAAACGGACTTCGTAATGGATTAAATACTAGTGTTTGGAGCTAATGTGTGCTATTTTTACCCATGCTGTATTCACATCTCACTGCTTCCATCTTTTCCAGAGTCAATATTGCATTTCATGTTTCTTAATGAGGGGTTTGCTTGAAGACGAAAGTGCTTTGAACCCTCCATGATTCCATTCAGCTTAGCTGGAGCCTCCTGCCTGGTTGTGGGCTGATCACTGGGAGAGCCCAGAAGACAGAACATTAGAGCAAATTAGGGCACTCCGTTTGGTGGAAGCTCAGTTTGTCTCAAGCCTCCAGTGAAGAATGTGCTTTGTTCATGGAATACACCATGCTGTGTTGCTAAACTAGTGTAATTGCGCATCTAAATGACCTCTCTTTTTATCAACTTTAGATGTAGAGGATATCTATACAAAACATTCCTGGAATCAATATGCATGAAATGAAAAGCGAGAGCAAGCTGAATCTGCCCAAAGGCTACCACTGAATAATAGAAAGACTCTTGCAGGTGTTTGCTTGGGCAGCAGCCTTTTGTTTGCTCAGCAGCTCCCAACTCCTGGCTTTTTATTGGTATGGTCACTTAGTCCCTTTGTACACTTCAGTGTGTGTGTGAGAGAGAGAGAGAATGAGAGAGAGAGAGAGAGAGAGAGAGAGAGAGAGAGAGAGAGAGAGAACAGTCAGAGAAGAAATACATTGAGACAAATGAAAACAAAAGAGCAATTGCAAAAGAAACAGGTTTAGGAAACCATAGAGCAAGAAGGAAGCCTCCAAACAAAAGAACGATTTGCTTTAAATAAGAAGTGCTAGTTAAAGGCACAGAAGTTGTTTTTTTCTCTCTCTACACTATCCTAATTTGAAAACTCCTGTTTCAATGTATGTGCATGTGTGACATGCACAAGTACAAACATGTCTGTGAGCACGCACACGCACACACACACATACTTGGCAAAAACACGCCAAACAAACTCAATTTAGTTGTGTGCAGCATTCCAAAATTTGAAATGAGGGCACTTGCTTAATCTAGAAACTCAGTGATGTTGATTAGCATATTCAAGCTGTCCTTATGCACAGAGAGCCTAAAAGGAGATAATAAAAACAGCACCAATTACTTAATTGGAGAACAGAGTGCTGTGAGGGCAAAAATAAACATCCTTTGCCCGTAATTGGATTCGTGGGACAGGAAGAAAGAAGTGTTAACTCTAATAGTTTCTCTGCACCATGTATGTCATGAATGAGTTCAACTCAAATATTAGCTCTTTGAAAACAGGAGCCATATCCCAGTTCTATCCATTTGTTCAGGTTTCCCAAGACAGAAATTTGAATACTATATATGCTTCATTGTTCTTTTCTGGTTGATTTTCTGTCCCTGGCTTCACTCAAAAATTGCGTTACTTCTCAGAGGTGAGAAATTACTGCAATGTTCACTAAAGTCAAAGGACTGTTTCAGCACTAACTCTCTCAGTTCCTGATTCCATAGCAGTGTAGTTACTAAAAACATGATCTCTGGAGTCTGCCTGGTTTATAGCCCAGATCCAAGTCAACGACTCGTGATCCATACCTCGTTCCATATACAAAACAATCTCAAGATGAATCAACGACCTGAATGTAAATCCTAAAACTGTAAAGATCATCAATGGAAAAGCAGGAATAAACGTAGGAGCCCTAATACATGCCATAGGCTCACTAAACATAATGAAAACCATGCACACAGCTGAAGACAGAATAGATGAATGGGTCGCATAAAAATAAGACGTTCATATGCATCAAAAGGTTCCACCAAAAGGGAAAAATGACAACCCACAGACTAAGAAAAACTTTGGGCAATGACATATTAGTCAAGGGACTAATCTTTAAAATCTATGGAAAACTTCAACACTTCAACAGGAACAAGGTGACTAGCACAATTAAAAAGTAAGCAGAGGACACAAATAAATGGCATCCCTCCAAAGACGACATTCAGCTGACCAACTGACATATGAAGAAATGCCGATGACCACTAGCCATCTGAGACATGTAAATCAAAACAACGATGAGCTATCACCTGACCCCAAAATGTATAGCAAAGTTCAGAACAGCAAAACAAATATTTCAGGAGGTTCAGAGAGACTGAAATCCTCATACACAGCTGGTGTATGTGGAAAGTGGTAGGGCATTTCTTCAAACAATTGGGTATAGCAACACCGCACGACCCACTACTTGGTATATATACCACTCAGCAACGTTATGAATAAAGCGACTTGGTATTTGGCAAACCCAACCCAACTCAGTGACACGAAATCGATTCTGACTCATTGTGATCCTATAGGACAGGGTAGAACTCTCGCTGTGGCTTTCCAAAGCTGAAATTCTTTACAGAAATTAACGATGTAGGACAATTAGATGTATGCACTCCAGGTTCATCATATCATTCACACCGCATGAGGACTGAAAAAGCTTAAGTGATCATCAGTAAAAGAATGGATGGAGTTTATTGTAAAAAACACATGTGACTTTTATATCCAGTTAATAACCTAACCGGCTGTCCAAAGAATTTCAGTTAATTATATTCTGGCCAATTTTGTGGGCTAGTACTATTTTCTTGGGGATCATCTATTTTTTGTTTTTTTTTTATCTTTCACATTTCATGATTTATTTAAAAGTCTAGTGGATACACACACACACACAACACCATATATACAAATTCCTAACTATATATAATCAAGCCAGATCAGCAGCAGATTAAATGATTATACACCATTGCCAAGTGGCATTCACCCCAGGAGAGACGGGAAGTTCAACATGAAAATCAATCGATGTATTACATTACTATATTAAAATGAAAGAAAATAAAATATGCAATTATCTTAATTGATGCTGAAAAAGCAATTGTTAATGTCTGCACCCACTTATAATAAAAAGCACTCACAAACGAGGAATCAAAGAGATTCTCTATACATGATAAAGGCCATATGTGCTAACCCTAGATAAACATCATGCTCGATGCTGAAAGACACGTTCACATTGTCTATGCACTAACTCAGTCAGAGGTGCCTACGTTCACCACATCTATTTAAAATGGCGCTAGAAGTTTTAATCAGATGACTGGGCCATAAGATAAAGAAAACATACAAATCAGAAAGGAAGTAATAAAACTATTCCTAACACCAATGATGTGATTTTATAGGTAGACCAGCCTAACAAATTCACAAGAAAATTGCTAAGAGTTGATAAATCAATTCAACAAAGTTGCAGGATACAAAATTGACATGCAAAAATCACTTGCATTTCTATACACCAGTAATGAATAATCTGAAAAAGAAATGAAGAAAATAATTCCATTAAAAACATCAAAAACAATAAAATACTTGAGAATAAATTTAGCTAATTGGGGGTATTGAAAGCTACAAATCACTACTATAAATTAAAGATCTAAATAAATAGAAAAACATTCTGTGCTAATGAATTTGAAGATTTAATAGTCAAGGTCATATTACCCAAAATGATATATCAAACCCAAAATGTCATTGCCTTTGAGTCTATTCTGATAAGTCAGAATAGAACTGCCCCTTTGCATTTCTTGACTTTGTGATGAACAGCCAAATGCTGTATGTTTATTCATGACCCAGCACCTGACCATGTACAAGAGGGTGTCAAAAAACGATGGGGGGGGGGGGGAATGGGAATTAAAAGTTAATAAAATTGTTTCATGATATTAAAAAAATCTTATCTCTTCTGGTTCACTTGTTCTTTCCTCGTGGGGTAAGACCACCAACCTTTGCTGATGCCGGTTCCTTCTCATTTCCACAACGGCGGGAACAAGACAAAGGTTGACACGTACCCCAGAGAGAAAGAGGCATCTTTCTTCCATCAGGATTGCTTGACAAAACTTCTCATTTCTTTTTCTAATTCATTTTATTTTTTGGTATTGGAATATACCCAGTGGAGCATACACAAGTTCGCCACTCCACCGGCACACACATGCTGGCACACTCATGATTACATTATTTGACTTGTGCCATTTCACTGTCCTTTCCCAAGACATGTCTCCCTTGTGTACTTAAGCTTTCTATGTAGTATTTTGAGTTGTGTTATCAATTTGATCCCGAATAGATAGATATTAACGAGTTTGCTGGAACCCTGGTGGCTAGAGGCACCCTCCTCCATCCTCCCTTCCTCACGAACCCTTGATAACTTATAAATTATTATTAGTTTTCATGTCATACACTGACTTTTCTGTTGTCCATCCCCCTGAGATTGGGGTTATATGTAGATCATTGTGATTGGCTCCCCCTTTCTCCCCCACCACCTTTCCCTTACCCTTTTGGTATGGCTACTCTAAATATTGGTCCTGGGGGGTTTACCTGTCCTGGATTCTCTGTGTCTCCAGCTGTGATCTGCAAGATCAGCAGCTGGAAACCACCAGCGGCTCCATGGGAGACAGACTGGACTTTCTACTCCCATTAACAGTTACACGTTCAGAAGCTCTCAGGGTTCTAGGCTGTCCTGCAGGGTTGTACGAGTCGACAGTGACACGATGGCAGTCAGAGAGTATAGTGCTGAAGTAGATATTCATACCAGTTAACTAAATACCATTTGGTTTTCAGAAGAAGGTATTTGGTGAATTGGTGAATTTGGTTTAATGTTTAAAGATCTGCTTGGGCCAGTAATTTCAAGTGTTCAACCAATCTGGAATGTTTGTGTTCCCTGAGAATTTGAAATTCTGTTCTCATGCCCCTCCCGCCCCCCCCCCCTTTGACCAGGAGTCTCTGTTGGAACTTTCTTCAAAATATCCAGTTACAGTAGCCAGGCCCCATTCAATTCTTCAAGGCCAAGGCAGGATTTTTTTATGAAGACAATTCACCGTACATTTGATTAAGTCCAGCACTCATCCGTCAGTTTGCTGTGTGGGTGGTAGCTTCCATGCTCCCGTTCCTGTGATGCCGAAAGCTGTTCTCCCAGCATTTCAGAGAGGGCCACCCTTCGTGAACAGGTTTCAGCAGAGCTTCCAGACTAAAAACGGACTGGGAAGAAGGAATAGACTGTTTACTTCTGATGGAGTGGAAGCTGGATGGAAAGTAGTGGGCCATTGTCAGTGATGGTGCTGGCTGAAGAGCCCCCGGGTTGGAAGAGACTCCAGATATAACTGAGGAAGAGCAGCCTGCTCCAATAGAGTTGACTTTCGTGACATGGGTGGGTCAATGCATGTACGACCTTCATTTGCTAATGGACACTACTCAAAATGAGAAGAGAGCTGCGGACATCTACTATTCCAGTGATAGAATGCATGAAGTATGAATCTAGGAAAATTGGAAATTGTCCAAAATGAAATGGAAAGCATATAGATCAAAATCCTAGGTATCTTTGAGCTGAAACGGACAGGTCTTGGCCATTTTGAATCAGATTATGCTAGAGAACGACAAACTCAAGTAGAATGGCATTATATTCACCATCAAACAAAACATTTCAAGAGCTCCCTTGAAGTACATACTGTCTGTGAGAATATAGTATCCATACCTCTGCAAGGAATTGCAGTTGATACAACTGTTATTCAAATTCATCTAACAACCTCTAAAGCCACAGTCGTGAAGCATAAGCTCATGTTTGCAGCTACTGTGCAAATCCATTTGGTGGAGGGTCATCTTATTTTTTGCTGCTCATCTACTTCACCAAGCAAGATCTTTTACCAGGGACTGGTTTTTCTTAATAACATGGCCTAAGTACACGAGGGAAAAATCTCACCATGCTTGATTCTAAGGAGCACGCTGTGCTTTTTCCAAGATAGATTTGCTTGTTCTTTTGGCAGCCTGGGGTACTCTGAATATTCATTGCCAGCATCATAACCCAAATGCATGGATTCTCCTTCCATCTTTCTTATTCAATGTCAATCTTTCACATTCCTAGGATGCAATTGAAAATGTCATACCATTGGTCAGGCTAATCTTAGTCCTCAAAATGACATCCTTGCTCTTCAGTACTTTGAAGAAACTGTAGGCAGCAGAGCACAGTAATATAATAGCTCGTTTGGTTTCTTGACTGCTGCTTCTATGAGCATTGATTGTGATCCCTAACAGAATAAATCCTTGATAATTTCAATCTCATCTTATTTTATAAGATACTTATTACCTAGTATCCAGTTGTAAGGATTTTGGTTTTCTTTACTTGCAGTCTGAAGAGTCCAGATGATATAATAGTTTGTAGGCCAGCAGTTTGAAACTACCAATCAGTGCTTGGGAGACAGACAAGATTTTCAATTCACATAAGTTTCTATTCAGAAACGCACAGGGGAAATCCTATTCTGTCCTATAGGGTCCCCATGAGGTCAGAATTGACTCGAGGACAGTGGGCTTGATTTGTTTGTTTTACTCACAGTCAATACTTAGGACTGTTGTCTTTGATCTTCATCAGCTAGTTCTTCAAATTCTCCTCATGTTCAGCAATCAAAGGTTGCATCATCTTCATATTGTGGGTTATTAAAAAGCTTCCCACTAATACCTATATGGCATTCTTCTCCAGAGAGTCCCATTCCTTGGATTATTGCTCAGCATACAGAATGAACAAGTATGATGAAAGGATTCCAAGTTAGCACATCCCTTTCTTTATTTTAAAGCATGTAGCATCGCCTGTCCTGTTTGAACAACTGCCTCTTGATTGATTCATGTACAGATTCCACATGGGTACGACAAATGTTCTAGAATTCCCAGTTTTCGCGATGATCTTCATAGTTAATTATTATCCACACAGTAAATCCTTTTGCACAGTCAATAAAATACAAATAAACATTTTCCTGCTATTCTCTGCTTTCAGCCAATATCCATCTGACATCAACAATGATATCCTCTTCTGAATCCAACCTGAACCCCTCACAGTTCTTGGTCTATGTACTGCTGCAATGGTTGTTGAATGATCTCAGCAAAATTTTACTTGCATGTTGTGTTAGGCTGGGTTGACTATTGAAACAAATCCAGTGACACCCATATATGTGTAAGAAAGAGGTTTATATCAAGAATTAATGAATATAAAATGGTTGAATGAAGAAGAAATATAGTACATTGCAGAATAGAACAAACAAATGTGGGGAGAGAAATTAAATTAACCTCAAAGAAATTATAATGCCATAAGAAACTAGGGCAAAACCAGAAAAAACAACTCAACAGTAAAATTTAAAATAAGAAAATATGTAAACGAAATAAAAGCAGCATGGAATTAAGATGTACAAAGAAGCCAACAACACCATAAAAATACATCAAAATGGTAGGAATAAAACCATCTTGATTAATAGTAATATTGAATGTAAAAGGATTCAACTTTCCATTCAAGGAACAAAAATTAGCAGAGTGGATATAATAATCTGTTAATATACTGCTTATAGGAAACACTCCTCAATCCCAAAGACAACAACAGACTGACAATCAAAAGATGGACCAAAAAATCAAACCAATGGTTGCATTAAAAAAAAGCAATCAGGATTATCAATATTAATTTTTGATAAAATATACATAAAATTAAAAGCCATTATTGATGGCAAAGAAGGACATTATATAATCTTAAGAACCAAAAGTGAACCACAAAAGTGACTATAATAAAATCTATGCACTCAATAAAAAAATCCTTCAAAATACATTAATCAAACTCTTATAGAGTTAAAGAGACAAATAGAAAATACCATAAGGGTAGTAAGTTCCTTCAGCAAATCATTTTCAAGGAAAGACAGATCAAATGGAAAAAAATTAACAGAGATAAAAAAGAACTAAGCAACATAATCAATTTGAGCTCTTAGACACATACAGAACACCTTATACAACAAACGGACAGTATATATTCTTTTCCAATGCACATGGGAAGTGCCCATTGAAGCACTCAATAAAACAGGATTAGAAGGGAATCCCTCAACATAGAAAAGGGCATATATGCAAAATCAATAGCCAGCTTTTCACTCAGTGGAGAGCAACTGAAAGCAGTTCCCCTCTGAAGGTGAACCACACAGGGCTACTCTGTATCACCACTCTTATTTAATGCAGTGCTGATAGTCTTAGCTGGAGTTAGTAGACACAAAAGAAATCAAGACATCCTATTTGACAAAGAAGAAGCAAAACTCTCTCTGTTTTCAGCCAATATGATTTATATCTAGAATACCCCAAACATTCAATAAAATTTCTGGAATTAATTTATAAAAAAGCAAATTTCTCAGGCTATAAAATATATACATAAGTGATTTATGCTCATTTATATATATAAATAATATATACATCAATAGAATTCTCATTTATGAACACCCTATGTTAGACTGGGTTGTCTAATGACACAAATCAAGTGGCACTCATCTAAGAATAAGAAATAGTTTCATTATTAGGCAACAACTTCACTTGAAGAAGGAATCCCAACCCAGTCTGACTTAAGTCCATAAGTCAAATACTAGTAGATAAATTCATCTTCAGATTCATGTGGCCACCTGCAATGACATAGAAAAGTGATGTGGCATGGAGGAAGATGGCAGGTTGGGTTGTGTAGTTTGGGCGGGTCAAAGGTCAGTGGAAACATGGAAGGTCACCAGCAGCTCTCAGCATTCCATTCTTATTACAGAAGAAAAATGAATTGAAACCCGCAAACGGAGAGAGAGCATGGAGATTTATCATATAGCAAAGATCAATGAACATTTGTTAATTAAATATCAAGTACTAGGGATGCCAAGGAGCCTAGGTAAAGTAGTGGTTCTGTACTGAGCTGCTAACTGCAAGGTCAGCAGTTCAAGACCACCAGTCACAGAGGAATAAAGATAAGACTTTCTACTCTGTAAAGAGTTACAGTCTCAAAAGCTCACAGGGGGAGGTCTACCCTATCCTATAGGGTCGCTTTGAGTCCGAATCATCTCGATGGCAGTGAGTGGGAACGCAGGATGAAGGAGCAAAATGAAGAATTCAGCTGTAATGGAAGTGTGGAGCAGCCACATGTCTGAGCTTTGTGTTCCAAGCAGGTGTGAGCGTTATGTATTAAGGGAACACAGGATTGAAATGGAACATAGCAGGTATATATATTCTGTTGTTGTTAGCACCCTTGTGTCAGGTCATAGGGACCCCACATTCAACAGAATGAAGCACTACTTGTCTGCACCAACCTCCCACTTGTAAGGTTTGGATCCTTGTAGCCACGGTGTTCATCTGTCAACCTGCTTCATCAAGGGTCTTGATCTTTTCTGCTGACCCTCTACTTTACCATGCATAATATTATAGTATTCAGCGTGTGTGTGTGTGTGTGTGTGTGTGTGTGTGTGTGTGTTAGTCTGGGTGGACTAGAGCAACAAATTCATAGATACACTCATATGTGCATAAGAAAGAAGTTTATATACAAGAGCAGTTGAGTATTAAGAAAACATCTCAGCCCAGTCCAGATGAAGTCCATAAGTCTGATATTAGCCCAATGTCTGATACCAATTTATGAAATCCTCTTCAGACTCACATGTAGTGGTGCTGAATGCAAGAAGATCACATGCCAGTGGGTACAAAATTAGTGATGGTAGAAGCATCTCAGCGCTGGCAGGGGTTTCCGTGTGGCTTCTCTAGCTCCCAGAATGTGGTGTCATGTGTCTTGTCAGTAGAGCATCTACAAGGGAGTGAGGAAAGAGATAGTCTCTCATGTCTCTACGGAGGAAATCCAGGAATTCTTAGAATTCTCAGAAGGCCATGCCCGCACAGAGACTTCATTGGCTATGAGATCCTTGACAGACTAGAGTCTACCCCTTCACTCTCAATCCTCTCAAGTCCCAAATTGACATCAGATTATGAAACTACATATATGTATATATACAATGATTCAGCATTGATGAAAGGCAAATGAGGAGGCATTGACTACTCTTTTAATGGTTATGCTGCTATGAAAGAGCCAGATATTTGGATTATAAAGGTAAAGGGTATAGACCTGAATGGGTAATTATATTAGAATGATAAACTAAAATGTCTAGTTACAAAAATATTGTGTCAAAGATTCCTGTATACTTTAACTGGAATCTGTTAGTCATGTCTCTCTTTCTGTATTTACTATTTTAAAAACCTATTTTCTCTAGAAATAGAAGTAAAGTCCTTAAATGTCTTTACCTTTTGATATTTTTTGGAAATGACTTAAATTTCAAGTTCTTGAATTTCCACAAACTCTCCTTTTATTTTAATTTTCATATTTTTACTTTATATTCTTAAGTAATCTACACCTTAATCTCTATTCTCTCAATTCCATCCTAATACACCAACCCACTACCCCTGTACCAATTCTTATTTGCCTTTATTGGATTGAATGTGAGCCCCATATTTATTGACAGTGAATTCAATTCTCCCTCTCCTCTCTGTAACATTGTTAATTTTCTTATCACTTCCCTTAAAATCTACTGTTTTGTCCTGTCAATCATCAACCCTGTTAAAGTCACTCTTTGCTTTTATTGGTGCTATAGTTCAAGGTACTGATGATCAAAGGCATAAAAATATCTAAAGGTTCTTCTGAAAATACATGTTGTGGTTCATTTTGCTATAGTTGTTTTATGAGCGTATTAACGTTTTACTTTCCTAAAAATTCTAATTTAAAACTGACATTTTCATGATTACTGCAAACTAAAGATAATATTTCCTTGTGGAAGGTGGCCAGATCCTCATGTGTCCATTTTACCCTTTTCCTGGTTGGTTGTTAGGGGCCATCGAGCCCGTTCTGATTCATAGCAACCCTAAGCGCAGCAGAACACCCGGCTCCGTCCTGTGCCATTCTCATTGTTACTAAGCTGGAAACCACTGTGTCAGTCTATCTCATCCAAGGCCTGCCTCCATTCTGCTTCCTCTCTGTTGTACTAAGCATAACGTCTTTCTCCACGTACTGGTCTCTCTTGACAGCATGTCCAAAGTATGTAACACCACAACTCTTGCCATCCTTATCTCTAAGGAACATTCTAGCCGTACTTCCAAGACAGATTTGTCTGTCCTATTGGCAATCTGTGGTCCTTTCAATATGCTTCCCAAGCACAAGTCCAATGAAACAACAACAACCCAACTTTTAAATTTAAGCCTGTTTTAAATATGTTTGATTTTCTAAAAGCCTTCATCCATTCCTTTGGATTCCTCCCTATTTGATAACCCTTATGGTTCTAACCTCGTGCAGAAATAGATGTATGTTCACGTTTCTTTCATCTTAAAAGTGGAAACATATGTCCCTGTATTTCCCAATCTAGGCTCCAGCCTTTCCCAATTATTTGTCCCTTTCTCACCTGTGTTCATGTCGATCTCGTTGCGTAGACTCCTGTCCTATCCAGCATTAGGCTATCCTCAAGAAGCAATTTAGAGTTGTGATTTCTTTTTTTCCGGATAGACTTTGTTGCTTCCCACTCATTCCAGTTCTAGTTCAATGCTTCCTTTGCATTATCCCAGAATCCCTGGGATTTCCTTTATTATAACACTTATAATGGATTCTAAGTATTCACTTACTTGTTATCTCTAAATAAATTATCTGAGATCCTTAGCTAAATGCAGTGGTTACTGTCTGTTACTCTGTTCTCTGTAAATACAGCACAGTCTAAATCAGAGTATGCAGTCAGTAAAGTGAATGGGTGATGGAATAAATAAATTAAAGAAACAGAAGGCTGCTTACGTGTGGCCTTTATTCCAATCTAAAGATTTATATACTCTATTGATAAGTCACAGATGCTTATGTTCGGTTTCTCTCTCCGGCCTAAATCTCAGCCTCGGTCCTTGGCTCTGCGCGAGAAAGATTTCACGCCGAAGCCGGGCTCATGATCCAAGTGAATTTAATGAAAGTTCAAAGAAGCATCAGGTTTTATGCGGCACCCATAGGATTCCTCTGACCATGCGGCCCGGCAGAGACTGCTCCGGGACACGCAAGGATCTCTCCCCTCCCACGAAGACGACCAGACCGCACAAGCAAGCCAAGACCAAGAGACCCTCTCCCTCTTGGTTCCTGCCTTCTTAAGGGTTCCGGGGAAGGCGTGGTGAATGACCCCAGGTTGATCCCATTGGCTGAATTACAGTCACCTGGCCCAGGTGGGCTGTTCCAGGTGTAATGCCCATCTCCACCCACTGGCGGGAAAATCCAGCTTTCCTATGCTGGCTCTCCGGGGCATGCATAAATGGACTTCCCAATTCCCTAGGGTAAGCTACCTAAGAGTTCCACCAACAGGAAACAGTTCTCTGGCAAAGCCCCTGGAGCAAATATTTCCCCAACAGAGACCATATGATCTTAGATGATGTGGTTCATCTGACAGGCCTTATTCATGTCTCCTGTCCGTCTACTGCATAGCTGATGTGGGAAACAAAGAAGTGCTGCCTGGGGAAACTGCTAACATGCTTCAGTGACTTAAGGAAAGCCTACCTGATGACTGATTAATCTGTATTTTTAATAACAATCAGATAATTAGACTTTGGTTTGAGTGGAAAACAGTCTACTGCACTTAAAACACTTTCAGACAAAAACAAAATGAAAGAATGACATGAAGGCAATGACCGGCCTCTCTTGATTTCACAAGGCGGAAGGAGAATCAACATCAGCTCAAGTCTGATACCTATAAGGCAGTGCCGCCAACCTCCAAGCTTCTTTACCAATTCTGAAACCAATTGTTCCTCCTGTGGAACTCTCTACCTCTCTCACGTATTCACTAATCTGTTACAACGACCAGGCAGAATTTACAGACAACATTCACCATTATAAGTTTGGTAAGGGAAGTTAGTGGGATACAATTCAGATTCAGAAATTATCAGAATACAGTTCTTCAACCAGGACAGCCTCTTCTCAGTCATACCCATAGTCAAGCCTTTCTCTAGTCATTGCTCTCTCAGTCATCCTTTCCCCTTAGCCTGTGCCCTGCTGTGGCAATTTTACAAAGCTCTTTTAGTGCTGCCTATAAATGTCCTAAGGGCACTCTACTATGTCATAAACCTTGGGTCAATGGCATTTCTTACCAAAGGCAAGGTCAACAAACTTTCCTCCCTTGATTAAGTGCTTGGAGGAACAGGACTCAACAAGTGAGCCTCAATCAGCTCTTTTGTTCCCAGTCCATCACTGGGCTAATGCTTTTGGTGCTGCTGCCTCTGTCTGCTTCATTTGCCTCTCATTCACTTCTCTGCTGTCAAAGAACTCTGTCTGCTTGATTGAGGAGGTTCATTCCATAGGGATCTCAGGATCCAAAGAGAAGAATGTGTCCATTTCTCCCTAGTTTTCTTATCTATTTTTATGGGCACATAATTCACATGTTGTACAATTCAAAAGTTCATTCATATCAAGAAGAGCTGCACAATCATCACCACAATCGATTTTAGAACATTTTCTTCTTTCTTGTAATTATTGAAGTAGCCCCTCATTGCCTGCAGCCTCCCCTGCCATAGCTTAGAAAGCGTTAATGCAGTTACTGTCTCTCTAGAGGCACTTATTCTGGGTTTCATATACCAAAAGACATGCCAAACAAAAAGGAAAGAAAATACTAACAAATAATAATGAAATAAAATAGAGAAAACCTCAATAGAAAATAAAGCAGGAAATATTTAAAAAGTAGAACTTTAAATTGAATCAAAAGAGAGATCAAATGAAGAAGTGTTAAACCTAACTACATCTGCCAAAAGTCCCTTTACAATTACTCTACATGATAGAAAACAGGCTATTCACATCCCTGGTCTACGGCCAGAATGGATTCACCAGAGGCTTAATTCATGTGTATTTCCCTTTCACTTTTTTTTAAAATGAAACAATCTTAAAATTGAGGGTGGGGTGGATGGAGATGAGATAATATATTAAATTTTAATCTAATCTTATGTACTATAATAATATCTCGAATGGTCTGTAAGATAACAAGGCTGTTCACATTTCTCAACTATCATCCAAGGACATTCACTGGAATCTTAAGCTATGTGTGGCTCCTGCCAATGAAGTTTGAACTTCCACTGTCATCCATAGCCTTCTGTAAAACACGTGTTCACCATGTAAGCTCTGATACCATTTCCCTCTTTGGATTTGGATTATAATATTTATAATCCTTGGCTCACACAGACTGGTGTGCTTCTTCCATGTGGGCTCAGTTGATGCCTCACTTACATGGCTGCTTGTTTGAAGCCAGTCCTTTAAGACCTCAGATGCTATTCTATCTGATAGCCAGGCACCGTCTAGTTTCGTCACCACTCTTTGCTATAACACCCATATCTTCAGTGATCTATTCATGAGGGTGAGTATTAAGCAGGGCCATGCCATAAGAACTATTTGTTTTTAGCTTGGGGGCTATAATTAAGTGTGAGGTCAAAATCCATTCATATGTATTTTAAAAATTGTATGTGTTCTGGTTCACCTTAGAGATAATATTGCTATTTTACTTTAGAGAACATTAGCCATCATTTCCCTGGGTCACAAGGTAGTTCAGCTGTCACTGTCATTAACCTAGTCAATGGTATAGAATTTAAAGCATAGTTGAGAAAAGGAGATTATAAAAGCATAAACTGGCTGTAAGCCACAATATATGAATTTTTGAATTGTACACATTAAATTCTTAAGTGACTGGACCCTATGTTGACACACAGTGGGGGTGATAAGGCAAAAATTCCAATAATATTGACAGTAGCAGAACTAGACCTACTGGATTAATACATATTTTACTAAAGCAAGGGTGGGATTAAAGTAGTAAGTATATGGGAGTCCAGGGGTACCATTCATTGGGGATTGTCAAAGCAAGAGATCCCAAGCAAAGTCCAACAACTCCAGCTTTATAGCCTTGGTATGACAGTCTTCTGCTTCTTCTCACACTCTGAAGTTTCAGCCATAAGTCCAAGGGCCACGCGTGCATTTTAGGTAGAACTGAGTTCACAAAATGAGCTTTCCACCTTGAGTCCTGATGTGGCCTGTGAAGGATATGATGCTTCTGGTTATTCTTCCTGATGGCTTTAAGATCCCCCTGTCCTTGCTTCTCAGATGGCTCCTATTATACACACTTAGATGATAAAACTGATCAATCCCAAAATTAGAGTTTCAAAAATCCAATGTTCACGGTCCAACTTATTGACTTGGTGGCAATTCCAAAGACTATGGTTGGACAAGCAATATCACGTAAATGGTTGATTCCTGCACCATCGGAAGCATTGTTAACACATAACGTCAAACCACAAGGCAATCACTTTATTCTTTCTGCAGTCTCTGCAGCAAAAGGGGTCCCTATGAGTGGGAATAGAGTAAATGGCAGGACTCTTTTTGTAGCAAAGGGAGCTTGATTGAGATAGTATGTTTCTAGGGAAAATGAAATGATGCGTGACATACAAAAAGGAAAATTAGAACACCATGCAAATGGAACCTCCAAATATAGAAACTCTAGGGGAGAGATTCTCGAGAAACATATATTGTTTTAAAAAGAAACAAACAATTCCTGAATGTAATAATGGGCAATAAATTGGAAAATACGCGTGTGATTTTTAGAGACAAAAGACACTAACTTATGTTCAGTGTGCACGTGCCCCAACTTTGTTTCCTGACTCAAGTTGATTGACAATATTTCCTCTTCACAAAACACTGGTAAACCCGTGGTTGGAGGGAACATTATAGAAAACAAAGAGAGAGCGATGATTTGAGCTATAAGTAAAAACTTTTATTAAAAAGCACAATTGTACACTGACAAATTAAATCAATACCCAAGAAGTATTTGATGGCCTTGCAAATATTTAATGCCTCGGAAATCATTACAAAAATCAATAGGGAGTTTTACGCATGGAAAATTAATGATGCGTAATTATTTTGACATAAACTTCACAAGCATTCTCAATATTAAAAAACAAAACAAATCTGTTCATCTGAGTAGACGGTTCCCTTCTTCTAAAAATATTTCCTAATATGTATTGCCTTGGCATAATATGAGCAATGTACAGGTTAAAATTATGTATAAATCATGCATTTTAACCTTTTGAATAACAAAACAGAAAAAAATATAATCCCCAGAATACCATACCATACTCCTTAGGTGAATATTTCATAAAGATATCGACAACTTATTGTGTTGTTTTGCCTTGTTTTGTTTTGAAAATAGTGCAGCAATATAAATAATACACACACACTTAATGCAGAAATAATGAAATTATGTTAAATGGTTGCAGCATAGCATACACATGAAGACACCGCACATGTTTCTTGATATATGTATAGAACTTAATTTGGCCTCAATCACTCTCATTCAACAATGCTCCAAAAATACTTTTGATCACAATTGTATAACAAAGTTCTAAGCCATACTGAAAACATCCTGAGGCAGTTCATTCCTGGGCCTGAGAACAGGAGGTTTCTGCAGCTTATGTGTGCCTTGGTCTATCACACCAGTGCTGGGAAGTGTGTCCAGGAAGGTGCTGTTCACAGGGTGTGCCACTGCATGAGCTGGTGCAGGCCCTGAGGTGATGAGGGGCCATTACCTATGTGCACATAGGTCCCTCAGTGTCGGCCCCTAGTGAAGCCTGTGGCAGGATGGGGTGCTGGAGAGCTCCTGAGTGTCCAATGGGATCTGTCCCCTCTGAGGGAGATATAAGTGCTCTCAGCTCCCATTCATGCCCTGTAGCCTCTACACAGGCAGACAATTTAAACAGCCTAAGCACTGACTGTCCAGTCAGATGGCAGAATGTGCACATCTGCAGCACGCTGCTCTCCGCCCTCGCCCCTGGATGACATCACTGGTCCTAGTTGCACAGATCCTTACATCTCTAAGACTGAAGATGACTGCATTATAAGCTTGATTTCCAGCACATAAACGTTTACTTCTTCTTTTTTTAAATTCTTAGACCTCAAGTAACTTATTTATTCAATAATTAATTCATATTGAGAACAGTTGTTCTAGCAACACCACCATCAATTTCAGAATATCTTCTTCTTTCTGGTACTCTTCATTAGTATCTCCTCATTTCCTAGCCACCTCCCCTGCCATATACCTTAAGGGGTCATTAGTCCAGTTACTGTAGCTGTAGAGTTACTTATTCTGGATTTCCAATGCAGAAAATAACAATAACAATAATAACCAACAACAATAACAAAGTAAAGCTTTAATCAAAAATAAAGTAGAAAATATTAAAAACTAGAACAAATTTAAAATGGGTCAAACGGAAGACCAAGTGACAGATGTTAAATTTTTGCCAAACTACATTTGTAAAAATCCACCTTCCAATGCAGGGGAGAAAGTGGTTTGGGAGCAAGGAAGCGAAGATATGAATGTTCAAATTCATACTCACTGCCACTGAATCACTTCTTACTCAGACAGAGTACACTTGCCGGGGTGGGTGTCCAGGACTGTCACTCTTAACAGGAGCAAACAGCCTCAGATTGTCCCAGGGAGAGGCTGGTGATTTCAAACTGCTGATTTTTTGGAAAACAGCCCAACCTGTACCCCACTATGCCTCCTGAGGAAAGGGATAGCTTCTAAACATTTGCATTAGACTTTACTTTTTTTATATCAGTTTTAGACTTTTCAGGAGAAAGTAGAAAGAATACAAAAGCCGACATATTCCCTGTACACAATGTATTCTCTTGTTATGTTACATGGCATATATATTTTATATGGGTACATCTATGACAATCAACGATGCAATACTGATGACTTGTTATTAGAGATGGAAACTAAGCTGAAGATTACATGATAGGATTTTGCAAGACCATAGATTTCTTCCTTGCACATATACTTTTTTTCAACAGAATAAATTTCAACAATTCAAATGAACCTCATCAGAAAGAATCCACAGGAGTCAGATGAACTACATTTGTGGGAAGAGATGAGGGAGAAGTTCAGCATCACTAGTCAAAACAAGGTCAGGGGTCAATGGTGGAACAGACGATTAATTGCTCACAGGCAAGTTTTGGTTGAAGCTGAAAAAAATTAAAGCAAATCCTTCAGAGCCAAAATATAACCTTGAGCATATCTCATCTAAATTTAGAGACCATTCTCAAAATATATTGGATCTATCCAATACAGTGACAAGACCAGAGGCATTGTGGGTGGCATCAGGAGCCTCTACAGGAATAAGGCAAAAGGTCATTAAAAAAACACAGGAAATAAAGGCCAAAGTGCAGATCCGAATGGATTCTGAAACTTGTTCTTGATCACAGAGTACCTAAACCTAATGAAAGAAATGAAGAACTGCGAGTTGTGTAGAAAATTCCAAAGGCTTCTAGAGAAGACAAAGTAAAGCTTAATAATCTAATGTGCAAAGACCTGAAGTTAGAAAACCCAAAGGGAAAAACCAGCTCAAACTCTCTCAAGCTGAAAGAACTGAAGAAAACATTCTAGACTCCAATTACAACATAGAAGGATTTTATGGGATGCATATTGAATGCAGGAAGCATCAAATTTGATGTAGGAAACTGTTTAAAAGTAGAAGAAAAACACACAGCCACTGTACCAAAAATAATTCGTTGACATTCAACCATTTTAAGAAGTAGCATATGATCAGGAAATTATGGCATTGAAGGAAGTAGTCCAATTTTTAAAGAAGGCATTAGTAAAAACAGTTTCATGAGTTGACAGGAGACCAACTGAAATGCTTCCAAAATTGCCGCAGCACTGGAAGAACCCACTTGTCCGGGAAGCATTTTGAAAGAGAGCTCCCCGTCACACTGGAAGCTGGCTGAACAGAGAACAGATGTCCGGAAGGACAGAAAGGCACAGACACAGCTCCTAAGCTCCCTTTACCACACCTTACTCTCCAGCTTAATTATTTTTATCTCTCCATTTGGAGATTTTGTTTGTCTAACCATTTATACATTTGTATAAGCTTGAATTTGCAGACATTTATTTATAAGGGTGAGTTCTACCCCAAGACAACTTTGCTTTTAAAGTTTATTTCCTCAAAATTTTCTACACCATCTGTATTTATACTGTTAAGCCTGCCTTAATACGGATTAGTTCCTACTCTATTTTTAACCAGGCTGTTATAGCACCCACCTCTTGCTTCTCTGTGAATTTCCACTCCATCAACGAGAAAAACGACAATTTGTCATGTCTTGACATAATTTTGTTTTCTAGTATACATATACAACAACATCAAAATCATTAGCCCTTCCTATAGTACGTAACATTATCTATCAACCAGATTACAGGCCTGGATGCGGTATCCTTTCATTTCTCTTTCACTGTACCGTTCAAACTGTTATTGGACCAGCACCAGTCCCTGCTCTCTCCTATGGCGGTGTTCTTTCAGGTCCTTATAGTACATTACATTGTTTTGTCACATTCTCTATCTCACTCTGGAATCTCTCTCCCTGCTACAGGGGTTTTTTAATTTGATATTTCAATTTAATTGATCTTGGGTCTAAATTCAGTGTCTCATCTTTTCCAGTGGAAGCCAATTATTTTCCTTCCCGTTTCATAAGGTTGTGCTCTCAGGTTTATTTCAATTCCTAGCAGCTTTATTTGATAAAGCACAACTGCCCCGAGATGATTTCCTTGCTTTAATGTTTGTGAAAGGAGCATGGTGGGGTAGTGACTATGATGGGGTTACTAATTAGTAGCAGGTCCGACAAGCAGCCCCATGGCATAAGGGTGAGGCAGTCCACTTCTGCTCGGAGGGACAGCCTGGGAAACTCTAGAAACACTTCTCTGCCCTCTAAGGTTACTGTGAGTTGGCAGTGAGATCAATTTGAGGTAAAATCCTTGTGGAATCAGATAGGTAGTTCTTTCTCCCATAAAGTTACTGGGTGCATTCAAACAACCAGTATTTCAATTAGCACTAGAGTGTTTCCACAAATACAAAAATTATCCCCAGTGACACTGAGTTGATTTCAACTCAGAAATATCCTGTATAGAGTTTCCTGAAGACTGTACATCTCTATGGGGGCAGATAGCGTCTTCTTTGCTCACGGAATGACTGTTACGTTTGACCTTGTGGTTCGCCGCCCGAGTCTACCCACAATGCCCCAAGACTGTTCTCATGCCTACATTTTGTTGCATAAGTTCCCTGTGAGCACTACTTCACCGCACTCCTCACATTTTGATGTTTTCTTTTTATTGTCCTTTCGTTCTAGTTTTCCCTTGAGCTTCTTCTTTGATTCGTGTGGTATAGAGACCCTGTTCCTTAATTACCTAGTATTTAAAGGCTTTACAATGTTTTCTATTTTTAATGTCTATTTTAATTCTCTTTTAGGCCAACCAATACAAAATATATGTTAAAATATTTATATATTTTTAAATTAGTAAAGATCTGCTGTGCGGCCCCAAACATGGATTATCTTTAAGATGATTCCGAACAAGTTTGAGAAGAATCCTTTTGCTGGACACATTATTGCACACATTGATGGAACTGCCCAGGTAGATTGCATCCTGGGTAATTCTCAGCCTTCTCGTTCTATCCACTGATGGAATATCCAACTATAATAGTACACTTATCTGTTTCTCCTTAAAGCTCTAACAACTTCTCCCTCCTATATTTTGGCCACATGTTATTAGGTCCATCCACTTCAGGGGGTATTCTGTCTTCTTGGTGAATTATGTAATGATCCTTTTAATTTCTGATGCTTGTCCTTGTTCTGAAATCTATTTGATCTGAAACCAATGAAGCAACTTCTCTTTGCTTTTGGGGGGCTATGATAGGCCGGGTGACTTTCAACTCTTTATATGTCAGATATTAAACCATACGTCACACGTGCTCACTCATTTCTTTCTCATGGCAAACCTTTAGGACAGGGTAGAGGTGGCCCTGTGGGTTTCCAATCTGTAACAGATAGGAGCCCCGAGGGTTCCAGAGACTGAACTATAAACCTGTGGGTCAGAGTCCAATTCATAACCACGATGCCACCAGGGCTCCTAAAAATCACAAATGGATATGTATTTTTATCAAACACATGACTAAAGATTAAAAACTTCCACCAACACAGCTTAAATTTTCATAAAATAATTACACGATATTTAGTGATGATGAATTTTTTAGTGTAAGGGCTAAGCAAATCAAGATATATGTGTTTGACAATATTTCCATTTCCAAAATGAGTATATTCAATCCATTATTTCACTGTTGGTAACCTAGTTACTCCAAGGTTGGAAACTACAAAATGGAATTCAATAAGCACAAATTAAAACTAAAACTCACTGCCCTTAGGTTGATTTCAACTTCAAAGGACTCTATAGGACAGGGGAGAACTGCTCCTGTGAGTTTCTGAGACTCACTCTTGATAGGAGCAGAAAGCCTCCTCTATTTCCTGATGCTTTCCAATTGCTCACTTTGGGGTTAGCCACTCAACACATAACCTACCACACCACTTAAGCCTTTTCAGATGAAAGTACTATGGGATATTGTCACACACAAACGCACAAAACAAACATTTGCCTAAAGGAATGTGCAGACCAGCACATGAATCTGATGCATATCTATCTTACTGCAATACCACGAGCTATGGGCTAGGTCAGTGTTTTTCAATGTAGGAACTAGTGGTAGTTAAGGACAGATAGTTCTTTTTGCCAGTACCAGTCCTGCTCTCTGTAGGGTGTTTGGCAGCATTCTTGGCTTCTATTAGATGTCAGTAACAGCCTAGGCCCAATTGTGAAACCAAAATGACTTTGGATGTGATCAAATGTCCCCGGGGGGGGGGGGGGGGACGGGACAGTTCTCATAGTTGAGATCACTGCACTCCACAGACTGTAAGATCAGGATAAGCTAGGGGAACATAAGCTCTAGCAACAGTTTCTGCCAATGGTGTCAAAGAATATTCACTTCTGTGATGGGACTTTTGAGAATTTGCAAGATAGGCCTCATGTTCTCTCTCTAGTTCTGCTAGTTAGATGCTAGCAGAATGGTATAACCATTTGGTGGGAGAATGTGTGGCCAAGAATCAACATGCTACTGGGAGACTAGCCTTGAGCTATAGATTAGTGAGAAATAAACCTGTACTGTATTTGAGCCATTGCACATGTGTTTATTATAACCCTATTACCAATTTTAACTGAAAAATCCAAACACAAATTCATAGCCATCAAGTTGACGCCAACTCATAGTGACCCTAGAGGGCAGAACAGAACTGCTCCCTGTGAGTTCCCAAGGCAGTATCCCTTTACAGGAATAGAAAGTCCCACCTTTTCCCCTCAAACTGGAGGTTTCAAATTGCGACCCTTTAGGTAGTATCCCGACATTAACTCCCTTACTCAGAGCACAGAGCATAAGAGGAGAACATGTGTCCGGGGCGTGGAGGTGGTTGGGTGGGGAAACACAATTTTAACTGTTGAATTGCTAACAAATGTTGAATGTTGGATTTTTGTCCTGGCCTCTAATCCTATCACAGTTGAAAAAGTTTCTGTCCAATAAGAATCAGACTCCAGATGCTAAAATAAAAGAATAATTATCAATCGGTCAACTGTAATGCATTGTATTCCAAGATATAATTTTTCACAAGCATGGACTTAATCTTCTTCAATTATCTTTTCCACACAGAAACTTACCTTCTCTCCCTCTACTCATACTTCTCAGGAAATACACTTGACTTACTCCACATTTCTAATTAATGCTATCTCGGTGTTTCCATTAGCAGCTTGGTCTATTTCTCAAGTAGTGTTTTCACTGAAATACAGTTAACCTAGAGAGATGAAAGGCCAGTGCCTGTGGTCACACAGAGATGTGATTAAGTCAGCTCTTGTGTTGTCTGAGAAATGAATCTTAGATTGGATCGGAGTGGGATTTGGATGAAAGACCACCTGTTTGTACGGTTTTTCTGCAGCCTTTGATTCCTAGGCACATTGCCTGAGTTTTTCTTAAACGCGTTCCTTGGCCTGACATGAGAAAAACTTCATCTGAAAAGAAACGAGCAAATATCTCTTAATGATATTTCTAATGCAGTTTGGTTTACCATTTCTTATAGGTCTTAACATTTAGATTAAGAAGAAAAAATAATGTAGATAGTTTATTCTTTTCATTTTAATTCTAATAAACCGAGTGACATATTTTATTCAAACAGGTACAGTATTCCAGATTCATAGGCAGCAGAAAATATAGGACATTAACTTTTGAGAGAAATGAGTTATACAGAGCTAGTAATATATATTTTCAAAATAACCCACCTGCTATAGTGAATTCATAAATATATATAACTTCTAATAATCTCCCGTGGGAAAATGTAGTCTTCTTTTTTGCGGTGGGCTTAATTTCGGTGCCGAGAATTACTTTGGCTATCCTTAGAGAAGGAGGTTTGGGGGCACAGCAGATATGAGTTGGGCTGTTAACCCCAAGGTTGGGGATTTGAAATCACCAGCAGATGCGTGGGAGAAAAATGGGCTCTCAACTCCAGTACACAGTTACCGCCTCAGAAATTCCCACAGGCAGTCTTCTCTTTTTCTATAGAAACTTGATGGCAGTGAACTGAATTGACTTGATTACATTAATTGCATTCTTTTACTGTTGTTACTTTATTGAGAGATTGAAAGTTTTTTCATGACATGATTCATAGAAGGGTAATGACACATTTAATACATGTCCACTCATTTAATTAGGAAATATGTATGAAGAGTCTGTTGTTAAGTGGTACCTAGTCTGTCCCGACTTGTAGCCACTCTAGGGACGAACAGAACAGAACTCCACTGGATCCCGTGCCAGTCGCACAATGGTCCTTATGGTTTCACCTGTTAGTGCGGCCACAGTGTCAGTCCAGCTCAACAAGACGCTTCCTCTTTTCCACTGTCTCTCCACTTTACCTCGCATGATGTCCTTCTCCAGGGACTGGTCCCTCCTGATAACATCTCTGAAGTACATAAGATAACACCTTGATATCCTTGCCTCTAGGGAACATTGTGGATCTATTTATTCCAAAACACATCTGTTTGTTCTTTTGGCATTCCATGGTGCTTTCAATATTCTTTGCCAACACCATAGTTTAAACACATCGCTTTTTCTTTGGTCTTTCTTACTCAATATGCCGTTTTTACATGTATATGAGGCAATTGGAAATGCCATGACTTGGGTCAGGCATACCTATATGCCAATATTGCTGGTAATGTAGGATGCACAGAGTAGGGATGGACAGCTTACAACACTTAGATATTTGCACAGAAACGGATTTAATATAGAGGATCAGATGCTTGTGAAATATTTGAAAGAGCTAAAGAATAAAGCTCCCGGCAGAAGCTCCAGAATTTACTGCTAGAGTGTTGTTGCTCTTGTGTCCTTCAATCAGCTCCAACTCACGGTGACCCCGAATACAACTGAGTGGAATGCTATCAATGCTGAGCCTTCTTCTTCACCACCCTGACTTCATTTGAGCTCGATATTACAACCAGCCAATCCATCTGGTTGAGGGTTTTCTTGTCCAATGATCAAAATCACAGGCTTTGGAAATTCTATGGAGCAGAGTCCTCCTCTGAATCATGTGGGTTTGTCATGATTCAGTATCTAACAGGTTGGTTTGTTTCTTTTATATTTTGTTTTTATGGGATACACTTTGTCTTTACCAAATATCATGTCCTTCTCTGTAGACTGGTCTTTCCTGAAACATGTCCTCACGTCTAAGGAACATTCTAGCTGTACTTCTTCTAAGACATGTGCTGGTTCTTCTACCACTTCATGGCACATTCTATATAGTCTGACAACAACATGCTTCAAATCAATCCATAATTCTTTCATCTTCCTTATTCATTATCCAACTTTTGCAAGCATACGAAACAACGGAAATTATTATAACCTG